>NC_082710.1:2477142-3096428 GCF_030144855.1 Hypanus sabinus
TTCTTGCAGGCATTTGTAGGAAAATAAATAAATGCGATAACATTTATGAATAACTGTATTTAAACAAAAATATTTAAACAGCCAATATGCAAAAGGAGACACATTGTGCAAATAAATAATACTGGGAACATGAATGAAAAGAGTCCTTGAGAGTGAGTCTGCAGGTTGAGTTGTGAGTGAAGTTATCCATGATGGTTTAGGAGCCTTATATTTGTCATGAACCTGGAGGTGTGGGGCCTAAGGCTTCCGTACCTCCTGCTTGATGGTAGTATTGGGAAGCAAGCATGGCCTGGATGGTGGGGGTCTTTGATGATGGAGGCTGCTTTGCTGCAACAGTGTTCCAATCCTCAGCTTCAGGTTATTCCCTTTACTTATTAAACATTAGTAAGTAATGCTTTTCTCCCCCACCCTTACAGAGTTTGGCAACAGACTAAATCTGAAACCAAGCTTTCAAGTGTTAAGCTGCTTTAGAATGTGCATTCATGTAGCTGAGGCCAATGTTCAAAAATAAATTATTGAAGTATCCTGCCCACCCTGCTCATGGACTATTCGTCTCACTGCCATCAGGGAGGAGGCTGCGTGGCATCCACACCAGGACCACCAGACTCAAAAGCAGTCACTTCCCCAAACAGTAAGGTTGATCAACACATCCGCCCACTAACTCCACCACTACTTAATCTTTCCTGTCAGTCACCTTATGTACAGCCTAGTGACACTTTATGGATGTTCAGTTGATCTATGCATTATGTATTTATGTTTATTGCATTTTTTATTAGTGATCTTTATCATTTTTTGTGCTTCATTAGATCTGGCATAATAATTATTTTGTTCTCCCTTACCCTTGTGTACAGGGAATGACATTAAACGATCTTGAATCTTAAATCTCGAATCTCTGAAACAGCAACCTAGATAAGTGGGAGGTGAAGAATGCATATGGTATGCTGGCCTTCAGTGAGCCCAATACCCAGCAAGAATAGTTAAAAATAACAGTTGAGCGAATCGATATCTGGGTATGGATAGGCTCATTAACACTGACCTCTGAGGAGTAGAATGAGTGGATTCATTATAACAGTGACTTTCCCCAAGCAGGACGGCTGATCAACACCTCCACCCTAACCCTAACTCCTCTCAGTCACCTTTTGTACAATCACTCCTGGTCTAGCATCATTTTATGGACATACAATCCATATTTATAGACTCTATGTGTTTATATTTATCCTTTTTTTATTATTGTGTTCTTTAGTTGTTTTTTTGTGCTGCATGTGATCAGGAGTAACAATTATTTTGTTTTCCATTTCACTGTGTACTGGAAATGACATTTAACGATTATGAATATTCTTGAATACTAACACCCACAAGGTGGTATATATGGAATAAGTTAAGACTTTATTTATCATATTGTTACGTACCCCGTAACTGGGTCACTTACCAGCAAAGATAGAGAGGTCCGTTGAAGTCTGATGGTACTATTTTTAACAGTATTTATTGATAAAAATACACAAAAATAATATCAATGCAAACATACAAATATACGTCATCACTACTAAGTCTAAAAGCGCGGGTATAATAATACTCAATAAGAAATAGCTCTGTCGTTGTCTAGGGGATAATGTATTGTCCGATGGAAATATAAAAGTCACTTTAGTTCATTTAGGCTGCAGCCTTTGGTTGGAGACAAGAGAGAGAGTTTAAAACTTGCCCATTCCTTTTATGATTTCAATCCTTCGAGAGTCGTTGGGGCTGATTTCTCCTTTGTTTTAGCTAAAGCCGTTCTTCCGTGGTAAGGCCCACCAGTTCCGAGGCAAATGGAAAAGGACGCACGTGGCTTTCCACCGGCTTTCGCTATTACGCTGTTACAGGATTTCGAGCGTTTCTTCTGGTGCGTCTGAAGGGGCTGTTCCCACAGACCCTCTTTTATCCTGACTCACGGTGTCTCAGATGTCAGTCAGGTTGGGATGATGCAATCCCTCAACCAACCCCCTCTGATCATTCCCTGAGGGCTTCCATGAAGTACAGTACTCAATACACAATTCCGTCTCCAAGACACAATGGCCGTTTTCCATGGCTTTGTATCGCTGAGGGCCAGGACACATTCCAAACGTCCCTCTCTCTCATTTCCTGGGTCTCCTGACCTGAATTAATAGCGATCATGCGATTCTCAAAAAGGAGGGGGCTACTTTGGACCCTTCGGCCCCTCAGAGTTGGGCACAGGCGTAACAATATAAACATGTAACAATTACAGCACGGAAACAGGCCATCTCGGCCCTTCTAGTCTGTGCTGAACACTTACTCTCACCTAGTCCCACTGACCCGCACTCAGCCCATAACCTTCCATTCCTTTCCTTATCCAGAAGGAAATTATTGTTGCGACATTGCTCAGTCAGAAATACATATACAGTACATTATGATACAAAATGTTAGCATTGACATATGAAAAAGAATACAAAATGTGCATTAAAAAATAATAGTGCGAAGTACAGATGTGCCATGAAGCCATATACTTAAGGAGAAGTTGTAGAGTGTTATAGCCACAGGGAAAAAGGATCTCCTATGGCGTTTGGTGTGCACCTTGGTGGAATCAGTCTGTGACTAAAGGTGCTCCTCGGTTTGTCCCATGTGTCATGGAGTGGGGTAAGAGGGATTGTCCGTAATACTTCATAGCTTCTACAGCATCCTCCTCTCACACAACTACTTGGGAATCCAGTTCCACCCCCAGAACAACAGAACCAGTCTTCCTGATGAGCTTATCAATCTTCTTGGTGTCAGCTGCTTTCACCCTGCTGCCCCAGCAGACTATGGCAGAGAATAGAATGCTGGCCACCACTGAGTTGTAGAACATCTGCAACATAGACTACAGGCGTTGAATGACTAGAGCGTCCTCAGAAAGTATAGTCAGCGCTGTTTCTTCTTGTATAGAGCCTCTGTATTTTTAGACTAGTCCAGATGAGTTCCTGAGTGTTTCTAGTCCTGGAGTACTTCCACATCCGTTGCCTTGATGGAGGTGAGAACTCAGGGGTGTTTTCACCTTCCTGAAGTCCACCACCAGTTCCTTTGTCTTAATGTATTGAGCTGCAGGTGATTCGGCCCACACCCCTCAACCAAGTTGTCCACCACTCTTCTGTACTCAGCCTCTCGACCCCGGCTGATACAGCCCACAGCTGCTGGATCATTCTACAACTTCTGCAGGTGGCAGGGCTCAGAGTTGTATCTGAAGCCCGAGGTGTAGATGGTGAACAGGAAGGAGGACAGGACAGTCCCCTGAGGTGCCCCTGTGCTGCTAACGACAGTATCTGATACATAGCTCTGCAACCTCACATACTGTAGCCATCTGGACAGGTAGTCTGTAATCCAGGACACCAGTGGAGCATCCACCTGCATCTCTGAGCTTGCTCCCTATTAAAGCATGTTGTATGGTGTTAAAAGCACTGGAGAAATCAAAGAACATGATTCTCACAGTGCTACCTGGCTCATCCAGATGAGTGTAAGCCGTTGAAGCAGGAAAATAATAGCGTTCTCAGTAATATGTGCTCAGTAAGCAAACTGCAGTGGCTCTTGTGATGGATTTGCAGTAGTCCGGAGAAATGTCAGGACGTGTCTTTCTAATGATTTCATAACATGTGAGGTCAGTGCCACTGGTCTGCTGTCACTGGGCATGGTGGGACATGTCTTCTTGGGTACTGGAACGAGGCTGAATGATTTCAAAAGCACAGGGACCCTCTCTAGGCTCAGGCTCAGATTAAAGATGTATTGAAAGACTGCACCCAGATGAGTAGCACACACCTTGAGAACCCTTGGGCTGATGCTGTATGGGCCTATAGCCTTGCCTGGGTGAAGTCTGATGAGATCTCTCCTTACTTGCTCAGCAGTGACAGTCCATGTGCCATTAGCTCTCCAGTGTCCTTGGAGGGAAGTGGAGGGCAAAGGTTGAGCGGAGTGGAGCTGGGGTGGCTGGGTTGTAGAGGGGTAAACAAAAGCCTCCTCATCAGCTGTTGATCCTGTCCAGGTCCCCTGGTCTCTGGTCTTTTTGTACCCTGTAATCGTTTTCGTACTACTACACACATCCTTTGTGTTGTGCTACTGTAGTTTCCTCTCCAGCTTCATCTCGTGGCAGTCCTTGCCCTGGGCGATCTTCTCCCTCAGTTCCCTCTGAACCAGCCTGATCTCCTCCCTATCTCCATCTCTGATTGCCCTTTTCTTCCTGTTCAGAATGGCTTTGATGTCTTTGATGATCCAAGGTTTATTGTTTGGGAAATAGCGTACAGTCCTATTTGGAACAGTATAATCCACACAGAAGCTGATGTACCCTGTAATGCATCAATGTTCTCTCCATGTGGACTACAGAGCACCTCCCAGTCAGTCCCTTCAAAGCAGCCCTGCAGGGCCTCATTGGCTTCCTGTGACCATTTCATAACAGACATCTTGATCACAGGTTGCTGCTGGAGTAGAGGCTTGTACAAGACCTGAAGCTGCTCCAGGTTATGACTGATCTGCCAAGGTGGGGAGGGCTATGGCACTATATGTGTCCTTAGTATTTTCATATAGCAGATCCAGTGCCGGCAGCCAGGTCACTGGCTGGCACTAGTAGCTTTATGCGAAGCTCTACATTACCATGCTCCCTAACTTCTCCCTTCTTTATGCAGGGGGTGGTGAGCGTGTGGACTGAGCTGCAGAAGAAGTGGCTGAGGCAGATACAGTAGTATCTTTAAAGAAGCACTTGGATCTCCGTTGAGGAGTAGGGCTTAGAGGGTTACGGGAAATTGGGACTAACTGTGTGGGCATTGTGTGCTGTATTGCTCTATGATGATGTCGTGCAGGTGAGGATGAACAGGTTCACTGGCAGTGGGTCAGATAATTTAACTGACAGGCAGCAAAAAGCTTGGGGTCATCTTGCAGGCTAAACAAGAGACTTATGCAAAGCAGTCACCTTTTATTCACTAGATATAACCTTTTTAATGGAGATGGCATCTTAAGCAGTAAATACTGAATATTAAACTGAAAAAAGTTCAAGTTCAGTTTATCACCTCTCCCTGATGCCCCTCCTCCTTCCTTTTCTCCTATGGTCCTTTTCCACTCACCTGGCTTCTAGCTTGTCCTCCTTCCCCTCCTCCCACCTTTTCCTTCTAGTGTCTTTCCCATTGCTTTCTAATCCCATAGAAGGGTCTTGGACCAAAGCATCGAACGTTTACTCATTTCCATAAATATTGCCTACCTTCTGAGTCCTTCCAGCATTTTGTGTGTTGTAGTTGTAGTCTGGGTACAATTTTTGATTTTTAATTAATGTCAGCATTATTTTTTTCTCCTAAGAGAGAGATTGAGAAGTTGAGAATTAGAAAAAGTCAGACACAGACCATATGGGAAATCTGGAAATTGGTAGCAAAAGTTGATCTTTTTTCCAGCTTGGAGCAAGAGAAGGAAGTGTATTTGTATACAAGAAAGAAAGACTGATGTCAGGATCTGAGTGGGAAATGACTTTGTATACCAGAAAGAAAGAGTGCAGTTGGGACCTCAAATCACTCAGCCAAAAGAAAATCTAATTAATATGTATAAAATAAGCATAATCGTAAAGTATGCACTCTCTAGAAGTGCAATTGATTCATTTGTATAAAGAAATATCAAAAGCAAACATCAGATATATTCATATATAATATCTACTGTTTATTGGGACAAACATTTCTCCTCAGTTACATGCCCGAAAGCGGGATAATGCAGTGTATGTTCTGCACTTCCATAAAATCTGATTTCAGTGAAGGTGAATTTCAGAAACACAACATCTAACCTTTATTCTATTCTATATTTAATGCATGCAATTACAAATAAATATCTAGCCTGCAGCATAAATACTTATTAACTCCTTTGTGAAATTATCATTAAGGGAAAAGAGATGAAGGTTTTCTGGAGCACTGATTCACACTCTTCCAATCTATTCCATATCATAACCAATTACAAATGGCAACTTGTCCCTTTATCTGCTTCCATGGTCCATTCTTCTCTTGATTATCATTTCATTTGTGATATTAATTTTAATGAAACTGTTAACATGCATGGAAGACCTGTGCTTTGTCTATAATGGAATCTGGCAATGGATTTATAAATATAGCATTTATTCACCATGATCAAAAGCAATAGATTACAAAGCTCTTATGTTTGAGCATACATTAAGAGTGGCACACATATATCACATTGTAGCGTGATGATGTATGCAATTAACATTTTTTCATATAACCTGTAATTAATTATTTAAACTAACAAGAATGCTCAAACAATATATACATTACTCAAATATTATTGAAATGTGAAATACACAACAAAACTTCACACTTGCTGCCCGTGACTCTGAAGGGGCTGTTTTCCCTTTTTACAAGCATTGTGATTTTCTTCCTGTAGGTTCACAATAAATTGAAGCTCGCTGTGGGACAAATTTGTCTGTTCTATTGCAAGCAGCTCAAAACTCCTTTTCATTATTCCTGTGTTTGTTCAAGCTGAAAAATATTAAGGTCAGGTCAGAGGCTTTTTAAAAGATGAAAGTAAAAGATTAATAAATGTGCCAGAGCCTCATTCTAATTGAAGCTGAAGCATAAACTGCAAGGATGTGAAATATGTCCCAGATGTTTAACCTCGGCCTGTGCCTCTGCAGGGCCCTTGCAGCACAAGGCACCCATTAGCCGTGTAACCTTTGTACTCAGGGGTAAATGGGGTATTACATGGCACAGAACTCGCACACCTGTTTCCCATTCAATAAGGACCCCTCTTGGGCGTCGGATAAGCCCCTGCATGTGTTTCCATTTAGCAGATTATTGGCTGATGGTGAAAAGTGTCTTTCTTGGAGCCAATGTAGATATTAGTCGCTTAGTCACAATGAAAGGGCAACTCAGTGGCTAATTGATGAGTGCTGGCTTCATAACTGGTATAGGTAATGGAAAAAGGGAACTTCTGTTTTCAGAACTGTGCACAGGTTAGTTTAAATTTATAGCTATTAGAATGAAAAATTCTGTGTGGCAGAAAATATATAATATAATTAATGGACTTAATTATGTTGTAAGCACTTATATTTTTGCGTCAATTGTGTTATGAGTATGGTGTTGTAGCTACATTATATGAGGCACAGTACTGTGCAAAAGTTTTCCACACACACACACACACACACAGGTAGGGTGTCTAAACATTTTTGCACGGTACTGTATTGGTTAACATAGAGTGGAGAGCAGGTTTGTAAATCTGGTGGGAGCAGAGGATGTTGAGAATGGCAAGGGTGGAGGAGTGTGGGACAGGTGGCAGGGAGGGAGTGTGGAGCAGGTGCAGACACAACCAACCCTGAGACATCAAGCAAGGCTGTTGATTCTAAACAATTGGTTTATTGATTACAGAATGTCTCTCTTGTGCTTCCTGCTCCCTTCCCCTTTTTCTAACCATGATTCCCCTCTCCCTGCTCCCTTCCCAATCTTAGTCCACAAGAGAGACCCAGATCAGAATCATATTTATCATCACTCACATATGTCATGAAATGTGTTTTTTTTATGGCAGCAGTACAGTGCAATACATAAAATTACTACAGTCCTGTGCAAGAATCTTATGCACCCCAGCTGTATATACTATATGTGCCTCAGACATTTACACAGAGCGGTACATTAAAATACATTAATCCTATACACCATGCAACCTGCTAAATAAACACCCAAATAATTAGCAGATGACTTTGGCAATTTTACTGTTTGTTGTAGTTTTCTGGATTATTTGTTATTCTATTTTGGGGCCTTTTATTGTTGTATTCACTTTTCTCTCTATCTTTTGTACACCTTGATAAGGTTTTAGGCCTTTGGACGTTGGTTAATATTGCCAGCTTTCCAGAAACCTATTACTAAAACACAGCTGAACTGCCTAAGCTTGAGGGCACTGTAGTTTGTTCAATTTGACGCTCTTCTAAACTTTTAGACTGCTGCCACGTACCCACAGAGGTCTGTATGTCACCATTTCAATTGGCGTGAAATAAGAAGGTTTTCAGTATGACATAGGAAACATTGGATCATCAAAAGGTTGAGCAAGTGTGCCTGGTTGGGCTGGATAGTCTATCTTTTAAGTTGCCCACACTAGATGCCCAAAACAAACTGATCGTATCAAGGGCATTTGTAGATTTGTGCCTGATACTCAACTTCATGGGTGGCAGGGTGGAGATTCATCTCTACCAAAGGAGGTATAAGGCTCTCCTTCCCTCCACTAACCTGCAGGCAAGGGGTAGCACCTGCTTAGCCCCCCCCCCCCACCACCTCACCGATCAGGGTCACGTGAAGCCATATGAGCAGGTGGTGGATGGTCATATGAGCAGCTGGTGTATATCACGAGTCCTGGTTATGTGACCAGGAAAAATGTAAACACAAGAGATTCTGCCGATGCTGGAAACCCAGAGCAACACACGCAAAATGCTGGAGGACTCAACAAGTCAAGCCGCATCTATGGAAAAGAATAAACAGTTAACACTTCACTCTGAGACCCTTCATCAGGACTGAGAAGGAAGGGAGAAGACATCAGAATACAAAGGTAGGAGGAGAGGCTGCACATGTTCCTGAATCACTGAGTGTATACCCTTAGACTTCTGTACCTCCTTCCCTGTGGCAACAGGACGGAATTAAAAATCTGGCTGAATCGTGTCACAACAACAACCCCTTACTCAATGTCAGAAAGACCAAGGAGCTGATTATTGACTTCAGGAGTAGGAAATCAGAAGTCCATGAGCCAGTCCTCATCGGAGGATCAGAGGTGGAGAGGGTCAGCAACTTTAAATTCCTCAGTGTTTTGCATTTCAGGGGACCTGTCTGTCCTGGGTGCAGCATGTAAGTGCATTTACAACAAAGGAAACACAGTGCCTCTGCCTCCTTCAGAGTTTGCAAAGATTCAGTTTCACATCTAAATCTTTGACAATGTGTGGTGGAGAGTATATTGACTGGTTTATCGCAGCCTGGTGTGGAAACTCCAGTGCTCTTGTACAAAAAATCCTACAAGAAGTAGTGCATATGGCCCAGTCCGTCTCGGGTAAAACCCCCCTACCACTGAGCACACCTACACCGAACTTCACAAAAAAGCAGCATCCATCATCAGGGGCGCACACCACCCAGGAGATGTTCTCTTCTTGCCTCTGCCATCAGGAAGGTGGTACAGGACTCACACCACCATGGAGATAACTTCACTTCATCACTGAAATGTTCTCACAGCCTATAGATTCACTTTCATCCCACATTCTCGATATTTTTTGCTTATTTATTATTATCATTTCTATCTTTATGCATTTGCACAGTTTATGGATTTTGCACACTGTTTGAATGCCCAGGTCAGTGCGATCTTCCATTGATTCTATTATGGTTATTACTCTATTACGGATGTATTGAATATCCCCACAAGACAATGAATCTCAGGCTTGTATCTGGTGACATATATATTTACTTTGATAATAAATTTACTTTGAACTTTGAACATGTGTTTACCTACTGAAATAACTATACTAAAGTAGCAAGTGTGAACACAGATTTCATGTAAGTTCAGCTGATCACCAATTCTATCCTAATAGATCATTTAATTAGGTTCTGGTTAAAATGGCACCACCAAACACGTGACAGCTCTCTGGCAATCAAAAGTTAAGACATACAACTAAAAACACCTTTTCTGAAGTGTTAAATTATTGCCACAGACAGTGAAGGGGTGAGCGATGGTGAGGTGAGTTTGGGAAAGAGCCGCGATGGTGTGGCATAATTGTTGCCTGTACAAGAGGCCCAGGAGCAAGGTTAGATCACTCTGGGAACCAAAAGAAGTTGGGGCTTGGGCAGAGGAGATTCGGTGCTTGTACATCAGTCCAGGATCGAGGTTGATTTGCTTTGGGGGCTGAGCTGATTTGAAGAGTTGGGGAGTGGCGTCGGGCTGGGCAGTGAAATCTGAGCCCAGAACAAGTCTCTGGGCAGCATGGTCTAGGCCAGGGGTCAGCAACCTTTACCACTGAAAGAGCCACTTGGACCCGTTTCCCACAGAAAAGAAAACACTGGGAGCCGCAAAACCCGTTTGACATTTAAAATGAAATAACACTGCATACAACGTTTTGTTTTGCCTTTATGCTATGTATAAACAAACTATAATGTGTTGCATTTATGAAATTGATGAACTCCTGCAGAGAAAACGAAATTACATTTCTGCATGCAACAAAAACATGTTGACCTCCGAAAAAAAGACGTTGGGTTGAAGGTTACTTTTAAGTAAAATACTCAACGTCTATTTGAGTCCTTCTTGTATTTATGAAAAACGCCAAACTTAAATTTGCCGCCAGCAGCAAACCAAAAATAACGTCAGCCAGCTGTCAACCTGAAAAATAAAAGGACTATTTCACTGAACAATGAAAGCATATGAATATACGTAAAATAATAGGCAATTAAAATATTTATCATCCTTGTTCAGGTTGACTCACACCTGACAATGCAGTCGTATTCAGTAGGGATGGATCGATGCTTAGGGGAGTGACCAGGAAGGATAATGTGTTTTTTTCCTCTCTGAACTCACAGAAGCGTTTCCCAAACGATGTTTGCATTGCGATGATTGCCCAATGTAAATACTCCGAATTTATCATGTCGTGACCTTTTTTGAACTCTCTCAAATTGGGGAAGTGAGACAATGTGCCTTTCTGTAAATCTCTGGCAAGCAACGTCAACTTGCGCTCGAATGCCAAAACATCCTCCAACATGTGCAGGGCTGTACGTCCTTACCCCGTTGAAGAGCTGTGTTCAGCGTGTTCAGGTGCGCTGTTATGTCTACCATGAAGTGTAGCTTTTCCAGCCACTCTGGCTGTTCCAGCTCAGGAAAGGTGAGCCCTTTGCTGCCCAGGAAAGTTTTCACTTCTTCCAGACACGCGACAAAGCGTTTCAGCACCTCCCCTCTGGACAGCCAGCGATAAAAACACGTTGTAGCGGTTGCTACACGCAGTCAGTAAACTGCAGTCAAAGATAGCTTTATTCGAACTAAACAGCCTTGCTTTTAAGCCTCCCTCAACCCGCCCCCCATGGGCGCGGATGCTGCAAAAGACACGTACTCACAAACCCCCGTAGGCTATCTCCCTTAGCCTGAACGCTGGCTAATTGTGAGCCGGTTCGGATGTGTCAGGAAATGGGTCGCCACAAAGTCTTATTTAGATTGTACAAGATCACCATAATCTTCAAATTTAGATTTACATTTCAAAAACTAACAAACTAACATAAAATACATTTTAATTAAATACTGACCATGTAGCGGTGTGCTACACGCAGCGCTAAAATTACGACACGGAGTCGGTAACTGCAGTCGAAGGAAAAAACTTTATTCGAAATCTTCAGCCTCACTTTTAAGCCTCCCTCAACCTGCCCCCCATGGCGCAGAGGCTCCAAAGCTCTGTGCTCGCAAACCCCCGTAGGCTATCTAATTGTGAGTCGGTTCGGATGTGCCAGGAAAAGGGTCGCCACAACCAATTATTTCCCAAAGCAACAGGGAGCCGCAGCACAGACGTAAAAGAGCCACATGCGGCTCCGGAGCCGCGGGTTGCCGACCCCCGGTCTAGGCCCAGAGCCTTTCTCTGCCATGGTGCTCGGTTCTTAGTATGTGATACGATACACTGTTCAGACAGTTCAAAATGCCTGCCCAGCTTGGAGGTGAGAACCAATTTTCACTCCTCTCTCCAGGGCAACGGAGCCTTTCACTGTTCCATTGTTTGGTCACTTTAAATAGCATCTCAGATGGACTAAAAAAGCAGGGTGTCTGGATCTGGGCTGGCAGATGATTTTGCTGGCTTTCCACGACGGTAACTCCCCTCTCTCCATGGTGCTGAGACTATGAAGACCATCACGGCTGCTATGCTGCATGCCCACTAATTGTGATGAACTGATAATGAGGCTTTGGGCTTCCTCCAGGCTGCTCCAGGGTTCAGTTCTGAGGATTTAGTTTTTGGTTTGGATTGTTGTCGTCCACTTCAATAGCTCGCAAGTTTTGTGTCTTTTTTTTAATTTTCTCTTGCATATCAGGTGTTGCTCTTTTTTTATTCCTTTTTTTCAATTAGGATTTTTTGGGTTTCCTGCTTTGACTACCTGTGAGCAAACGGATCTCAAGGCTGTATAACTTATACATTCTTTGATAATAAATGTACTCTGAATCTTTGAAATACACTGATGTCTCCCTCTCTTCACCTTCTGAAAAAGTGTGAAGTGATTCAAGTTGGTAAGTCAAATTTGAAGGCAGAATACAGGGTTAATGACTAGATTCTTAACAGTATGGAGGAATAGAGAGATCTTGGGGTCCATGTCCATGGATACCTTGATGTTACTATGCAAGTTGATTGGGTGATTAAGAAGACTTATGGTGTACTGACCTTTATTAGTCAGTGAATTGAGTTCAAGAGCCTCAACGTAATGTTACAGCTCTATAAAACAACGGTTAAACCACACCTAGAATATTGTGTTCAGTTCCAGTCATCTCATAGGAAGGATGTGGAAACTTTGGAGAGGAGACTTAACAGTATACGTTCTGAATTAGAGAGCATGTCACATAAAAAGGTTGAGCAAGCTGGGGCTTTTCTCTTCAGAGAGGAGAAGGCGACTTTATAGAAGTGTACAAGATGATAGGTAGAGTGAACGGCCAGAGACTTTATTTCTAGGTGGAATGGCATAACTTTAAGGTGCTTGGAGGGAAATATTGTGGGAATGTGAGAGATAGGCTTTTTACACAGATTGGTAGGTGCGTTGAATGGGCTGCCAGGCATGGTGGTAGAGGCAGGTACATTAGGGACATTTAAGAGACACTAACACATGCATACAGATAAAATGAAAATGGAGAGTTACAGTGCCTATAAAAAGTATTCACCCCACCCCCTGGAAGTTTTCATGTTTTATTGTTTTACAATGCTGAATCAAAGTGGATTTAATTTGGCTTCTTTGTCACTGATTAACAGAAAAAGACTTCTTGTGTCAAAATGAAAACAGAGCTCTACAAAGTGATCTAAATGAATTACAAATATAAAACACAAAATAATTAATTGCATAGTCGTCATTATGGCTAGCTCTCAAGTTCAAGGATGATGGTCTTCATTCTGTTGATCTATTTATGGGTTCTCAAGTGGCTTATGAGTCCAATCATGGCTTTGAAAGTTCTTCCGCATACAGGAAAGGTTGTTCCAGATGGCAGATCGGGCTTTGGTTGTTGCTGCCTCTCTTTCCATTTTCTTCTCTTTTCTTCTAATTCTGCACAACTGTTGGCTTCAAAAGTTGCTGTTCCTTCTCAGATGATGGCTTGCCAGAGTTTCCTGTCCTTGGCATTGGTTTCCCAATTGCTGATGCCAATGTTACATTTCTTCATGTTGGCTTTTAAGACGTCTTTGAATCTCCTCTGTTGTCCGTCCCTTTTACATTTGCCTTCTTTAAGCTGGGAGTAGAAGATTTGTTTCGGCAAACGTTTGTCTTTCATCCGAACAACATGACCGCTCCATCTTAGTTGGCTCTTGATGACGTAGGCTTCAATGCTTTTTGTTTTTGCTTCATTTAGCATGCTGACTTTGGTTCTTCCATCTTCCCAGCTGATACTTATGATGTTTCAAAGACAGCGTTGATGGAACTTTTCATGTGCCTTCAGATATTGTTGGTATGTTGTCCAGGTTTCTGATGCATACAGGAGCATTGGGATCACCACTGCTTTGTACACTAGCATTTTGCTGTCTGTTCGCAAGTCACGATCATGAAAGACTCTTGTTCAGAGATGTTCCAGCACATTTAAGACGATGTTGGATCTCGTCATTAAGGTCAACATTGGAGGAGAGGTGACTTCCAAGATACAGAAAGTAGTCCACATCTTCCAGGGTTGTTTCTCTAAGTTGAATTGATGATTCTATCTGATTCGTCTCAGTTGGTGACAGTTGGTAGGTGATCCGAGTCTTCTTAAAATTGATGGTAAGTCCAAGTTTCATGTGTGCACGGTTGAAGGCAGTCAGAATCTGTTGTAGGTGGCTTTCTGAAAGAGCTGCAACACTGTTGTCACCTGTGTATTGGAACTTGATGAGGGAACTCGTAGATGTCTTGTTTTCGGACTTGAGACGGGCAAGATTGAAAAGTCTGCCATCTGTTCTGTAGACAATTTTGATTCCTGGGGGTAGGTCGTCCTTGATGATGTGGATGATTGTCACAATGAAGATGGTGAACAAAGTTGTGTCAATCACACATCCCTGTTTTACTCCTGATCTGACTTGAAAAGGCTCACAGTTACTGTTGCTGACCATGACTGTGGCAAGCATGCCATCGTGGAGGACTCTCAGAATGTACTTTTCAGGGCATCTATAGGTGGATAGGACATCCCATAGGAGTTCCCTTGATACCGAGTCAAAGGCCTTGGTGAGGTCGATGAATGCCATGTACAAAGGTTAAAGTTGTTCACGACATTTTTCTTGTAGTTGTTGCATTGTGAAGATCATGTCGATTGTTCCACATGATGGTCTAAAACCGTCTTTGTCTCTGGAAGGATCTTCTTGGCTGAAGACTTGAGCCAGTTGTTCATGATGTGGGTGAAGATCTTTAGTGTTGTTGCTAAGAGGGAAATTCTATGATAGTTTCTGCATTCAGATCGATGACTTTGCTTTTGTAGATAGTAATGATTACTGAGTCTCTAAAATCTGCTGGTACATCTTCATTTATCCAGATCTTGATGAGAAGTTGATGCAGTTGATAATGAAGCAGGTTACCTCCAATTTTGTAGACCTCAGCTGGTATTCCATCGAGTCCAGTGGCCTTGTTGTTTTTCAAGGTTTTGATGGCTTCCTTGACTTCTTCAAGTGTTGGTATTTTGCTTAGGGAGTCGTCAACGGGCTGTTTTGGAATGTTGTTAATCACATTCCTGTCAAATGAGACTGTTTGATTTAGAAGTTCTTGAAAGTGCTCCCTCCATCTAGAATTCATGTCAGCATTGCTCTTCAGAATGGTTGAACCATCTTTGCTTTTGAGAGGAGCTTGACCGTGAGTGGATGGGCCAAAAATAGCTTTAATTGCATTGAAAATGCCTCGAGTGTCATTGGTGTCTGCTAGTTGTTGGATTTCCTGAGCTTTCTTCCTCCAACATTGGTTTTTCAGGTTTTGGGTGCTGTTCTGGGCTGCAGCCCTGCATTCCTGAAAGCTCAATTTTGGTTTCATCAGACCATAGAACCTTATTCCAGCTGACTTCAGAGTCTCCAACATGCCTTCTGGCAAACTCTAGCTGAGACTTCATGTGAGTTTTTCTCAACAGGAGCTTTCTCTTTGCCACTCTCCCATAAAGCTGCACATATCCCACCCACCTACATCCGGGATATATCCTATGCCCTCCACCTCTTCAATAACTTCCAGTTCCCAGGTCCCGACCGCTTCATTTTCACTACGGATGTCCAATCCTTATACACTTCAATTCCCCATCAAGGAGGCCTCAAAGCCCTCCGCTACTTTCTTGATAATAGACCTCACCGGTTCCCCAACACCACCACACTCCTCCAGTTGGTGGAACTGGTACTCACACTTAATAACTTCTCTTTTGGCTCTTCCCACTTTCTTCAGACGAAGGGTGTAGCTATGAGCACTTGCATGGGCCTCAGCTATGCCTGCCTCTTCGTGGGTTATGTGGAACAGACTATGCTCCAAATCTATACTGGTACTGCTCCACAACTTTTCCTTCGCTACATTGACGACTACATTGGTGCTGCTTCCTGCACCCATGCTGAGCTCGTCAATTTCATCGACTTTGCCTCTAACTTTCACCCATCCCACAAATTCACTGTGTCCATCTCGGACAGTTCTCTCCCCTTTCTCGATCTCTCAATCTCTATCTCTGGAGACAGACTGTCCACTGGCATCTTCTATAAACCCACTGACTCTCATAACTACCTCGACTATACCTCTTCCCACCCTGCCACATGCGAAAATGTTATTCCCCTTTCCCAGTTCCTCCGTCTCCACCGCATATGCTCCCAGGATGAGGCTTTCCATTCCAGGACATCTCAAATGTTTTCTTTCTTTAAGAATCGTGGTTTCCCTTCTGCCGTCATCAATGATGCCCTCATCCACATCTCCTCCATTTCCCACACTTCGGCCCTCACCACATCCTCCCGTCACCACAACAGGGACTGAGTTTCCCTTGTCCTCACCTACCATCCCACCAGCCTCCAGATCTCACGTATTATCCTCCAAAACTTCCGCCACCTTCAACAGGACCCCACCACAATGCACATCTTTCCCTCTCTACCCCTCTCCACTTTTTGCAGGGATTGTTCCCTCCGCGGCTGCCTGGTCCACACGATCTCCCACCTGGCACTTATCCCTGCAAGCATAAGTGATACACCTGTCCCTACACCTACTCTCTTACCACCATTCAGGGCCCCAACCAGTCCTTCCAGGTGAGGCAACACTTCACTTGTGAGTCTGTTGGGGTCACCTATTACATTCGGTGCTCCCGGTGCAGCCTCCTCTACATCAGTGAGACCCGACGCAGACAGAGACACCTCCGCTTCATCTGCCACAACAGACAGGATCTCCAGGTTGCCACCCACTTCAACTCTGCTTCACATTCCCATTCGGATATGTCCGTACATGGCCTCCTCTACTGCCATAATGAGGCCAAACTCAGGTTGGAGGAGCAGCACCTCATACACCGTCTGGGTAGTCTGCAGCCCCTTGGTATCAACATCAAATTCTCCAACTTCCGGTAATTCCCTCCCCCTCCCTTCTCCCATCCCACTTTCACTCTGTCTCCTCTTCCAGCTGCCTATCACCCCTCTCATACTTCTTCTACTACCCATAGTGCTTTCCCCTTACATTCCTTCTTCACCTCTCCTGCCTATCTCCTCCCTGCTTCCCCTCCCCCACCCCTTGATCTTTCCTCTAATGAGTTTTTCACCTGGCACCTACCAGCCTTCTCCTTCCCACCCTCCCCCCACCTTCTTTATAGGGCTGCTACCCCCTCCCTCTTCAGTCCTGATGAAGGGTCTCGGCCCGAAACGTTGACTGTTCATTTCCACGGATGCTGCCCGACCTGCTGAGTTCCTCCAGCGTGTTTGTTCGTGTTGATTTGACCACAGCATCTGCAGTGTACTTTGTGTTTCCCATAAAGCTGTGACTGGTGAAGCACCCAAGCAACAGTTGTTGTATGTGCAGTCTCTCCCATTCAGCCACTGATGCTTTTAACTCCTCCAGAGTTGTCATAGGTCTCTTGGTGGTCTCCCTCACTAGTCCCCTTCTTGCACGCTCACTCAATTTTTGAGAATGGACTGCTCTTGGCAGATCTACAGCTTTGTCATATTCTTTCCATTTCTTGATGATTGACTTAACTGTACACCAAGGGATATTCAATGACTTGGAAATGTTCTTGTATTCATCTCCTGATGACCTGTGCTTTTCAATTACATTTTTGTGGAGTTGCTTGGAGTGTTCTTTTGTCTTTATGGTGTGGTTTTTGCCAGGACGCTGACTCACCAGCAGTTGGACCTTCCAAATACAGCTGTATTTTTACTACAATCAATTGAAAGACCTTGAATGTACATGGGTCTCCAAACATAGATCTCTAATTAACTACAAACAAGAGAAAATTTGCAGATGCTAGAAATCCAAGCAACACACACAAAATTCTGGAAGAACTCAACAGGCCAGGCAGCATCTGTGGAAAAGAGTACAGTCGCCGTTTCAGGCCGAGAGCCTTGGGCAGGACTGGAGAGAAAACATGAGGAGTTGGGTGGAGTGGAGAGAGAAACACAGGTTGATAGGTGAAACCAGAAGTGGGTGGGATGAAGTAAAGAGTTGGGTAGTTGACCGGTGAAAGAGATACAGGGGAAATTGAATAGGAAGACAGAAGGCCATGGAAGAAAGGAAAGGTGGGGGGGGGGGGAGTGCCAAAGGGAGGCAGTGGGCAGGCTGGGAGATCAGGTGAGAGAGGGAGAAGGGCATGGACACTGGTGAGGTGGGAGGGGGCATTACCAGAAGTTAGAGACATCAATATTCATGTCACGATGTTGGATGCTACCCAAACAGAATATAAGGTATTGTTTCTTCAACCTGAACATGGCCTCATCACAACAGTAGAGGAGATCATGGGTTAACATATTGGAATGGGAATAGGAATTGAAATTAAAATGTGTGTCCACTGTGAGATCCCGCTTCTTCTGGTGGACAGAGTGTAGGTGTTTGACAAAGCAGTCTCCCAATCTAGGTCGGGTCTCACCGATATACAGGGGGCCACACCGGGAGCATCGGACACAGGTTCACAGGTTGCATTGCCTCACAGGAAGAACTGTTTGGGTCTCTGAATGATAGTGAAGGAGGAGGTGTAGGTGCAGCTGTAGCACTTGTTACACTTGCAAGTATAAGTTCCAGGAAGGGAGATCAGTGGGGTGAGACAAACGGACAAGGGAATCGCTGAGGGAGTGAACCCTGTGGAAAGCAGAAAGTGGGGGGGGGGGGGAGGAAGATGTGCTTGTGTGCTTGTTGGTGATCCCACTGGAGGTAGCAGAAGTTTTGGAGAATTGTGTGCTGGACGTGGAGGCTGGTGGGGTGGTAGGAGAGGACAAGAAGAACCCTATCCCTGGTGTGGTGGCAAGAGGATGGGGTAAGAGCAGACGTGCATGAAATGGAAGAGATGCGGGTGAGGGCAGTGTTGATGGTGGAGGAAGGGAAGCCCCTTTCTTTGAAGAAGAAAAGCGTGAGAAGTTTAAAAAGAAGACTGCTATATCCAGCGGGCAGTGTTCGGAGTGGGCAGCAGAGTAAGAGGCAGCAGACTGGTAGGGCTTTGGCTCAATGGGCTTAGGCGGTAATGAGGCGAGGTAGATTTACCTGTGTTAATTGCAGAAAGGAGGTATGTATATGAGGCCGGTCTTCTGTGCTCAGTGTTAGATTTGGGAGGTCCTGGAGTCTCCCAGTCTTCTGGACGGCCATATCTATATCCAGTGTGTTGAGCTGCAGCTCCTAAGGGACCATATTAGGGAACTGGAGATGCAGCTCAATGACCTTCATCTGGTCAGGGAGAATGAGCAGGTGAGAGAAAGGAGTTAGAGGCAGGTGGTCACACTGGGGCCACTGGAGACAGGCAAGTGGGTCACAGTCAGGAGAGGGAAGGGGAAGAGTCGGGTACTAGAGAATACCCCAGTGATTGTACCCCTTGAAAATAAGTACTCCTGTTTGAGTGCTGTTGGGGGTGGGGGGGACAGCCTACCTGGGGGAAGCAACAGTGGCCGTGCCTTTGGCACAGAGTCTGGCCCTGTAGCTCAGGTGGGTAGGGAAAGGAAGAGGAAGTCAGTAGTGATAGGGGACTATAGTCAGGGGGTCAGACAGGTGGTTCTGTGGACGCAGGAAAGAAACTCGGATGGTGGTTTGCCTCTCAGGTGTGGAGTTTTGCATCGGTATGTTCCAATGAGACAGGGAAGTTATGGTAGGATACAGGAACCGTGGTGTACAATGGCTGTAATAAATCTAGTCAAGAAGAAAAGAAGAGCTTACAAAAGGTTCAGAGAGCTAGGTAATGTTAGAGATCTAGAAGATTATAAGGCTAACAGAAAGGAGCTTAAGAAGGAAATTACGAGAGCCAGAAGGGGCCATGAGAAGGCCTTGGAGGACAGGATTAAGGAAAACCCAAGGCATTCTACAAGTATGTGAAGAGCAAGAGGATAAGACATGAAAGAATAGGACCTATCAAGTGTGACAGTGGAACCAAAGGAGGTGGCAGAGGTGCTTAATGAATACTTTACTTGTAATGGAAAAAGATCTTGGTGATTGTGATGACTTGCAGTGGACTGAAAACCTTGAGCATGTAGATATTAAGAAGGAGGATGTGCTCTTGGAAAGCATCACGTTGGATAAGTCACTGGGACCAGATGAGATGTACCCCAGGCTACTGTGGGAGGTGAGGGAGGAGATTGCTGAGCCTCAGGCGATGATCTTCGTATCATCAATGGGGACGGGAGCAGTTCCGGAGGACTGGAGGGTTGCAGATGTTGTTCCTTTATTCAAGAAAGGGAGTAGAGATAGTCCAGGAAATTATAGACCAGTGAGTCTTACTTCAATGGCTGGTAAGTTGATGGAGAAGATCCTGAGGGGCAGGATTTATGAATATTTGGAGAGGTATAATATGATTAGCAATAGTCAGCATGGCTTTGTCAAGGGCATGTCATGCCTTACGAGCCTAGTTGAATTTTTTGAGGATGTGACTAAACTCATTGATGAAGGAAAAGCAGTAGATGTAGTGTGTATGGATTTCAGCAAGGCATTTGATAAGGTACCCAATGCAAGGCTTATTGAGAAAGGAAGAAGGCATGGGATCCAAGGGGCCATTGCTTTGTGGATCGAGAACTGGCTTGCCCACAGAAGGCAAAGAGTGGTTGTAGATGTGTCATGTTCTGCATGGAGGTCGGTCACCTGTGTGGTGCCGCAGGGATCTGTTCTGGGACACTTACTCTTTGTTATTTTTATAAATGATCTGCAGGAGGAAGTGAAGGGTTGGGTTAGTAAGTTTGCTGATGACATAAAGGAGATTTACAAGGATGTTGCCTGGATTGGAGAGCATGCCTTATGAAAATAGGTTGAGTGAACTTGGCCTTTTCTCCTCGGAGTGACAGAGGATGAGAGGTGTCCTGATAGAGATGGGTAAGATGATGAGAGGCATTGGTCATGTATATAGTCAGAAGCTTTTTCCCAGGGCTGAAATGGTTGCCACAAGAGGGTACAGGTTTAAGGTGCTGGGCAGTAGGTACAGAGGAGATGTCAGGGGTAAGTTTTTTACTCAGAGAGTGGTGAGTGTGTGGAATGGGCTGCTGGCAACGGTGGTGGAGGTGGATACGACAGGGTCTTTTAAGAGACTTTTGGATAGGTACATGGAGCTTAGAAAAATAGAGGGCAATGGGTAAGCCTAGTAATTTCTAAGGTAGGGACATTTTTGGCACAACTTTGTGGGCTGAAGGACCTGTATTTTGCTGTAGGTTTTCTATGTCTCTATCCATTCTGGAATGACAAGTCTTATCCTGAGAGCTGATGTGGTGGGGACTGAGGAATTGGGAGAAGGGGATGGCGTTTTTACAAATAACAGGGTGAGAGGAGGTATAGTCCCAGTAACTAAGAGTCCGTGGATTTGTAATAAACATAAGTTGATAAGCGGTCTTCAATGATAGAGACAGAGATTGTGTAATGGGAGGGAGGTGTCAGAAATGGACCAGGTAAATTTGAGGTCGGATGAAAGATGGAGACTAAGTGGATGAAGTCAGTGAGTTCAGCATTAGTGAAGGAAGCAGGTGCCTCGCTCACCTCATCTCCTCTCCTGCCCATCGCCTCCTCCTGGTGCCCCTCCCCCCTTTTCTTTCTTCCATGGCCTTCTGTGCTCTTCTATCAGATTCCCCCTTCACCAGCCCTCTATCACTTTCACCAACCAACTTCCCTCCCCCTTCAGTCATCTTGTGTTTCTCTCCCCTCCCCCACATTTTAAATCTACCCCTCAGCTTTTTTTCTCCAGTCCTGCCGAAGTCCAGCCCAAAACATCAACTGTACTCTTTTCCATAGATACTGCCTGGCCCACAGAGTTCCTCCAGCTCTTTGTGTGTGTCTGCATTTAACTTATTATGTGACTTCTGAAACCAAATAGCTACACCAATGATAAATGGGTGTTTCATATTTAAGGGTGTGGGGGGGAGTAATACCTACTCAACCAATTATTTTGTTTTTTGATATTTGTAATTAATTTGGATCACTGTAGACATCTGTTTTCACTTTGACATGAAAGAGTCTTTCAGTGTCAAAAAAGCCAAATTGAATCCACTGTTAATCCACAATTAAAATAATAAAACATGAAAACTTGCAAGGTGGTGAATGCTTTTTTATAGGCATTGTATGTAGGAGGAAAACGTTAGACTGATTTTAAAGTAGGTTAATGGGTTGGCACAACATTGTGGGCTGACTTGCCTGTAATGTGCTCTGCTGTCCTATGTTCTATATTAAAATGCCAAAATGTACTAAGAAATCCATGAAAAATATGCAGAGAGCATGATATCTTTGCTAATTTTGATATACAGGATTCCCTGTTGAGACAGGAACATTATGGGAACCCATCTCACTTAGAGCCATAGATCTGTCTTGCAAACGTGTTTTCATCACTGGTCGACCCACTCTCGCTGTTTTCATGTAATTGTAGTGATAGAGGTCAAGTGTTAAGAATACAACATATAAAAACATTTTCTTTGAAAATTATAATTCCAGCTCCCAATTAGAATGTTGCCAGTCTGTGCCACTGCATTTAGGGTACTTTGTTCTGAGGTAATGCTAATATATGGACTATTTCTGAGTAAAATGAGATGACCTCAGCCCGGATATGACTGCAGTTGTTGTAATTTCTTTGACAGCACCAATACCATACTGATGAAATACAGTTAAGAAGGTCCATATGTTATGAACTAGTGCAATACCAGACTGATTCACTACAATGAAACAGGTGAATGCAGTTAATCCAGTGTATGGAGGGTAATAATACTTATAAATCACCAAGTTAGAAATGAAAAATAACATTTATTGGGATGTGAATATAATATTTCAAAGGAACACGTTGCTAATTTCTTGTCCAAAATGTTTATTTTTGTAGAATTGTTGTTAGTGTTAAATTGTATCCACCTCAGCAATTCTGTTGGATTTTTGAGTGGAACAACTGAGAGAGTTTTTGTCTGGATGACATTCACCTGCATGCTCTTTAGATTTTTTATTGCAAGAATTAAATGCAGATGCAAGTCAAGTCTGTGACCAAATCACACTGAATTTGCTTCCTGCCTAGAAATTTTAAACAAAGTTTTAGTTAAATCTTTGATAGGGCAAGTGAAATTGAATGAAGTTATCCCCTTTTGTTCCAAGAACCTGATGGTTGAGGGGTTCTAACTGTTATTGAATCTATTGGTTTGAGTCCTGAGACTCCTGTACCTTCTTCCTAATGGCAAAAGTGAGCATTTCCTGGGTGGTCGGGTGCCTGATGATGGAAGCTGCTTTCCTCTTATAACACTGCATGCAGGTGTACTCAATGGGAGGGAGCACTCGACCTGTGCTGAACTGGAATGTATCCACTACTTTTTGTAGGATTTTCCATTCAGCACTGGTGTTTTCATACCAGGATGTGATGCAGCCAGTCAATATGCTCTTCACTAAACAGCTATAGAAATTGGTCAAATTATTAGCTATCGTGCTAAATCTTCGCAGGCTTCTGAGGAAGTAGAGGCACTACCATACTTTCATCGTAATTGTACTTGCATACTGGGCCTAGCACAGATCCTCTAAAATAATAACACCAAGGAATTTAAAGTTGTTGACCATCTCCACATCTAATCTTTCAATGAGCACTGGCTCATGGACCTCTGGTTTCCTCCATTGGAAGTCAACTATCAGCTCCTTGGTCTTGCCTACATTGAGTAAGAGGTTGTTGTTCTGTCACCACTCAGCCAGATTTCCAATCTCCCTCCTATATGCTGATTCATCACCATCTTTGATTCGGCCTATAACAGTAGCAGTGTCAGAAAACTTGAATATGCAATTGGAGCTGTGCTTAGCCATGCAGTCTTAAGTGTAAAGTGAGTAAATCAGGAGGGCAAGCACAGAACCTTGTGTTACTTCTATGCTGATGGAGATTGTGGAGGAAGTGTTTATTGACAATCCAAACAGACTGTGGTCTACAAGTGAGGAAATCGAGGATCCAATTGCACAAGGAGGTATTAAAGTCAAGGTCTTGAAGGACTCCTTCCCCCTTCCTTTCCAGTCCTGCTGAAGGGTCTTGGCCTGAAACGTTGACTGTTTACTCTTTCCCATAGATGCTGCCTGAGCTGCTGAGCTCCTCCAGCATTTTGTGTGGATTTCCAAAGCCTTCAGATTTTCTCATGTTTGCCCACTTCAACCACATCCTCTGGCATATAACAAAGTGGTCAATGATGGTATATATGACCATAATTTTGTTTTATAGGAAAGAACTCCTGGTTCAGTTATGTATCTCATAGGAGGAAGGTAGCCATCCTCGTTCACTTTGACCTGAATATGACTCTAGATTTGCAGATAAGAACATAAGTTGTAAGAGCAGAATTGGGCCACTTAGCTCTTTGAGTATAACATAGGCAGAGTTATTGATCGTGATGACCGTTATCAGGAAACATTTGGAGGAATATGGCCCTAATGTGTATGTGGGACTGATTTAGGAGAGCTGAATGGCCTATTTCACTGCTGTAGACTCTTACTGTCCATTACACCACTGGCGTTTAGGGCAGCAACAAAGGTCCTCCATCTCTGTCTGATCTTGGCCATCTTCTCTCTTTTGCCCAAGTGCGGTTCATTCCTGCCTCTACAGTATGCCATTTTTCCTCCGCCTTTCAGTGGTCCAGTGAACTGTTGTCTTGATGACTGAATTGGCCTCTCTTCTCATCACATGCTTGGTCTTGGGGGGTGTTCAGGGCTCCCTTCACTGTGTCAGTAGCTTCCTCTCAGTTTTCACTCCTGTTAGTCATGCAAGTCCCGGTGGAGATTCAGGAATACCATTGCATTCAGATATAGAAGGATTCTTCATTGCTGTTTCAGTAACAGTTTTGTTTTCAAGCCAGGGTTGTTAGCCCTGAGCTGAACCCCCCAAACCGGGATGACCAGTGGACCACTCTTAGTCTGTCCTCTACACTTTGATCTGTTTGGCATGGGTGACCCTACCAGGACCCAAAGCATAAAGCCCTGGACTCCAGCTCATTGAGGCACACAAACTTCCAAACCATGACAAGGTTTTGGACCTGAAGGAAACCAAAACTTTGTAATTTGATAAATCTTCTGGACCTGATGGAATGCACCCTCGGGTTCTGAAGGAAGTAGCTGGAGAGACTGCGGAGGCATTAACGATGATCTTTCAAGAATCAATAGATTCTGGCATTGTACCGAATGACTGGAAAATTGCAAATGTTACTCCGCTATTTAAGAAGGGTGGAAGGCAGCAGAAAGGAAACTATAGACCTGTTAGCCTGACATCAACAGTTGGAAGATTGTTGGAATCGATTGTTAAGGATGAGATTACGGAGTACCTGGAGGCACATGACAAGGTGGGCCAAAGCCAACATGGTTTCCTGAAAGGAAAATCCTGACTGACTAGCCTACTACATTTTTTTGAAGAAATTACAAGCAGGGTAAACAAAGGAGATGTAGTAGATGTGGTGTACTTGGATTTTCAGAAGGCCTTTGACAAGGTGCCGTACAGGAGGCTGCTTAGCAAGATAAGAGCCCATGGAATTACAGGGAAGTTACAGGTGGGGCATTGGCTGGTTGGCAGAAAACAGAGTGGGAATGAAGGGATCCTATTCTGGTTGGCTGCCAATAACCAGTGGAGTTCCACAGGGTCAGTGTTGGGACCGCTGCTTTTTACCATGTATGTCAATGACTTGGACTATAGGATTAATGGATTTGTGACTAAATTTGCCGATGATACAAAGACAGGTGGAGGAGCAGGTAGTGTTGAGGAAACAGAGTGCCTGCAAAGAGACCTTGATAGTTTAGGGGAATTGGCAACAAAGTGGCAAATGAAATACAAAGTTGGAAAGTATATGGTCATGCACTTTGGTGGAAGAAATAAACAGGCAGACTATTACTTAGATGGGCAGAGAATTCAAAATACAGGGATGCAAGGGGACCTGGGAGTACTCGTGCAGGATACCCTAAAGGTTAAGCTCCAGGTTGAGTTGGTGGTGAAGAAGGCAACTGCAATGTTGGCATTCATTTCTAGAGGTGTAGAGTATAAGAACCGGGATGTGATGGTGAGGCTCTATAAGACACTCATGAGGCCACTGTTTGTGTACACTTTTGGGCTCCTTATTTTAGAAAGGATATACTGACATTGGAAAGGGTTCAGAGAAGATTCACGAGAATGATTCCAGGAATGAAAAGGTTACTGTATGAGGAATGTCTGGCAGCTCTTGGGCTGTATTCCCTGGAGTTTAGGAGAATGAGGGGGGATCTCATAGAAACATTCCGAATGTTAAAAGGCCTGAACAGATTAGATAAGGCAAAGTTATTTCCCATGGTAGGGGATTCTAGGACGAGAGGGCATGACTTCAGGATTGAAGGATATCCATTTAGAACAGAGATACGGAGAAATTACTTTAGTCAGAGGGTGGTAAATCTGTAGAATTTGTTGCCACAAGTGACTGTGGAGGCCAAGTCATTGGGTACATCTAAGGCAGAGATAGATAAGTTCTTGATCATCCAGGGCATCAAAGGGTATGGGAGAAGGCAGGGGAGTGGGGATGACTGGAAGAATTGAATCAGCCCATAATTGAATTGTGGAGCAGACTCGATGGGCCAAATGGCCTACTTCTGCTCCTATATCTCATGGTCTTACGGCCTTATAGGTTATGGTCCTCTTGGGGAGGGGGGTGACTCTGCAGAGTTGATGTGAAATAGTCTTTTCCATTCAGACACTTGGAAATGGGCAGTAAATTCTGCTGTTGTTTGTCACATCCATTTCACATAAAGTTCTCCTGTATTGTCATCTGCACATTGCTGATATGTCTACTGGTACAGTAAATAAGGTGAGAAGCAAATTGTTTTCATAAAGGTATTTGTGAAGGCAAAAAGAGAAAAACAAACAGAATCACTTGTATTTTATAAATAAGCAGTAGCTGATCAGAGCTTGAGCACATAATAGTTATCTTTAATTAGTGTGCATGTCCCTAATGCTTATTTTAGTCATATTGCAAAGCATTACTGGATCTCCAGGTTAATTCAACTTTTCAATTTAACTGCTGTTCAAAAAGAAGTACAACTTGCAGTTTTTTACAGGGGGAAAATGAGTGTAGACCGAAACATGGAAGGGGGAGGGGGAGCCTAGGACCAGAGGGCACAGCCTCATAATAGAGAGATGTCCAGTGTGGGTCAGTGTGACTCCCGTCACTCCAGTGAGTGTCAGTGTGGTTCCCCTCACTCCAGTGTCAGTCAGAGTGGTTCCCATCACTCCAGTGCATGTCAGTGTGGTTCCCCTCACTCCAGTGTGGATCAGTGTGGTTCCCCTCACTCCAGTGTGGGTCAGTGTGGTTCCCGTCACTCCAGTGTCAGTCAGTGTGGTTCCCCTCACTCCAGTATCAGTCAGTGTGGTTCCCCTCACTCCAGTGCATGTCAGTGTGGTTCCCCTCACTCCAGTGTTGGTCAGTGTGGTTCCCCTCACTCCAGTGTTGGTCAGTGTGACTCCCGTCACTCCAGTGAGTGTCAGTGTGGTTCCCCTCACTCCAGTGTCAGTCAGTGTGGTTCCCGTCACTCCAGTGCATGTCAGTGTGGTTCCCCTCACTCCAGTGTTGGTCAGTGTGGTTCCCCTCACTCCAGTGTGGATCAGTGTGGTTCCCCTCACTCCAGTGTGGATCAGTGTGGTTCCCCTCACTCCAGTGTGGATCAGTGTGGTTCCCCTCACTCCAGTGTGGGTCAGTGTGGTTCCCCTCACTCCAGTGTGGATCAGTGTGGTTCCCCTCACTCCAGTGTGG
Organism: Hypanus sabinus; assembly: GCF_030144855.1. Classification (NCBI taxonomy): domain Eukaryota; kingdom Metazoa; phylum Chordata; class Chondrichthyes; order Myliobatiformes; family Dasyatidae; genus Hypanus; species Hypanus sabinus. Next base: position 2,504,636 of record NC_082710.1, read on the forward strand.
GTCAGTGTGGTTCCCCTCACTCCAGTGTGGATCAGTGTGGTTCCCCTCACTCCAGTGTGGGTCAGTGTGGTTCCCGTCACTCCAGTGTGGGTCAGTGTGGTTCCCCTCACTCCAGTGTGGGTCATTGTGGTTCCCATCACTCCAGTGTGGATCAGTGTTGTTTCTGACACTCCAGTGTGGGTCGGTGTGGTTCCCCTCACTCCAGAGTGGTTTCCGTCACTCCAGTGTCAGTCAGTGTGGTTCCCGTCACTCCAGTGTGGGTCAGTGTGGTTCCCCTCACTCCAGTGTGGGTCAGTGTGGTTCCCCTCCAATCATTTGATCTTTGCACTCAGATCTTTATCTAAATCTTTGGATTTCAAAACTGTCAATGAAATTATCTTTCTCTGGATTAAATTGAAGAAATACATTGGCTTTTAGCAGGAACATAAAGCATCAAATCAGATCAATATCTGCAAATATTTATAAAAGTGAGATAGGAATATCATATAAACTCTCACAGTCTTATCTATTCCCTCCCTCTTATTTTAGGTATATTGTTATCAAGGTCAGTAAATGTGTGTAGGCAGATTATACAATGTCTTTTATAAGAAGAACAACGTTGATTTTAGACAGATTCGATTATTTTTACATGAGATAAATATGTTTCAAGGATGAGAGTTGGAAGCCGTTTTATTATTTATCCAACCTGCTTTCTAGTAAGTGACACTTTGACAGTTCAAATTTAGGACAATTTTGACACCATTTTGTGGATTAGTAAAAATTACAAATACTAGTTGTAGCTTGATTATTTTTAATTTTATTTGAATATTCTAGTTAAAATGCACTAAATACAGAACTGTACAAAAGTCTTTGGTGCATATATAACGTAGGTGGCCACGACATTTGCACAGTACTGTGTTTGTCAATATGGACCATAAATGAGTTTGTAAATTTGACAGAAGTAAAGGTTGTGGAATGGAGAGAGTTAAGTACCACAGGAGGAGTATGGGTCAGTTGGATGAGGAGTAGTGCCAGGGGCAGGGGGCATCGTGGGTGTAGACACACCCAGCCCATAACCATCAAGCAAGATAATTTGATTCCAATCAATTGGTTTATTTATCATTACAGAATGTCTCCCTGGTGCTTTCCGCTCCCTCCCCTCGTCCTTCCCATTTTCCCAACCATAATTCCCCTCTCCCTGCCCCCTTCCCAGTCTCCATCCATAACAGAGACCCATATCAGAATCAGGTTTATTGTTATTTACATGCATCATGGATTTTTTGCAGCAGCAGTACAGTGCAATATATAAAATTACTACAGTACTGTGCAAACATCTTAGGCACCCTAGCTATATATATATTCCCAAGACATTTGTACAGTACTGTATTGTCCTGGAAATAATCACGGTTCTTTTGGAAAAGTTTATCTCAAGCGCCATTGATCAGAAAACTGGGATTCATTTCCCGTGCTGTCTAAAGAATTTGTATGTTCTCCCCATCACTGCTCAGGTTTCCTCCCACAGTCCATGTTTCAGGTTATGAGCTTGCTGGAAGCATGGTGACACTTGCAAGCTGCCTCCAGCACTTCAAACTGTGTTGGTTTTTGACACAAATGACACATTTGACTGTATTGATGATTCTATGTAAGTGTGACAAGTAAAGCAAATCTCATCTTATCTGTCCTGTGATAAAAACAAAATCTCAAGACCATTGATTTATTCATTAAATGAAAATCATAGCCATGGATGTCCACTAAAATTAATTTATTAATCTGGATGTAATTGATTGCAAGTTGCATCCACGTTCATTTGAATATACAGTAGATTTTCATAGCTTCTGAGCAGTAATCTGATTTGAAACATACTTTCAGTGAGCGAGAGATATCTATTGTAGTTATGGTGATAAAATTATCTTAACAACATCTGTGTCTGCTTTCTTTTAACATTGAAAATGAACTTGTAACTAATTCTGCAGTTTGACCTCTGTAGGAGCAGGTCATGTATGTTCAGCAAGCTTCACAAATACCGCCTGTTAGGACTTTACATTATTGATGATACTTTTTTCTTTTGGAATAATTAATGGAAAAATGTAGTGAGAACAGATGTTGGGCTTAGCCAACTGAGAATGCATCTATAATTTGAAGACCTGAAAGTACTAATGTATGATATTACTGTTAGCAGAAGCACTAACCACTCCTGTAGAAAAATTTGTCAAGAACAATCATGGTCATGGAGAAATCATGATCGCCCACATCATACAATATGAAACATACCGAATGAAAATTAGTAGAAACAGTGTTTCATGATTGATTAATTGCAAAGAATAGATAATAACATATCTTTTTAATTTCATTCAGCATACACATATATATGAAACATTAAATCCAGAGGAAAACAGTGCTGAAGGTCCTCTGAGATCACTACCATTAAAATAAAGTCTAAATTAGGATGATAATATGGCAGAGACAGAAACGGGCAAGAACAGTGTCATCGGAAATGATCAAGTGACAGGAGTGTCCCATGTAAACAGACGGCTGTTCGTTAAGTGTTTCAAGATGAAATCAGTGCCACAGCTTTATTAAAGATGCAAATTAGATTCGGTGTGAGAAATGAGCAATGGAAACATGGCTATCATGGGATATTTTTGACAACATGATAATCTAGAAATAACACAACATTCTGATGACTATTGGACATAAGCCAGTTCTTATGGTCGCCGTTCATATAATTCTGATTTGGAAAGATGAATGCAGATGAGTAAGTGTCAAAGAAATCTTTAATTCACACTTACAGTTCTCTGCAAATGTCTTGGGCACATATATAGAGCTAGAGTGCCCAAGGCTTTTACACAGAGTACTGTCGTAATTTTATGTATTGCACTGTACTGCTGCCACACAAATAACAAATTTCATGACATGAGTGATGATAAATATGATTCTGGTCTGGGTTTCTATTATGGACTGAGAGTGGGAAGGGGGCAAGGAAAGAGGAATCAAGTTGGGAAAAGAAGGAAGAGGGGAGGGTGAGGGAAGCACCAGATCAATAAACCAATTGAAATTGGAATCAAATGACCTTGCCTGGTGTCTCACGGCTGGGTGTGTCGGCACCTGGCACACCTTCTCTGTCACTTGACCCACACCTCTCACATGGCATTACATACTCGCCATTTCCAACAGCCTTTGCTCCCGCCAGATTTACAAACTCCATGTTGGTACAGTACTGTGCAAAAGTCTAACTTCATTAAAGGATAGCAAACAATTCCCATCTGTTACTGATGTGATAGTTGTCATCTCTGTTCATTGTTAAAGGTTGCTGAGTACAATCGAATCATGACAAGTCTAGGGTCTAAAACACTCTAGCTATAGTATATATGTGCCTAAGACATTTGCACACTACTGTAAATAGTATATTTATGAACCATTACTCAATGTTTATATTGAGAACAATGCACAAGACTATTATTCTGTGCACAGATAAATATTACACTTTTTATGCGTTCCTCCTACATTGATTTACCAGGCTAATTCTGTGACATCCATTTCACATAATGGATAAAAGTAAATGATGTGAATAACTTCACTTATCTCAACACTGAACTGATTCCACAAACTATGAACTGAATTTCAAGGGCTCTACAACTCATATTCTCAGTATTTTCTGTTATTTTTTTTATTGTTCTTTGTATTTGCAGTTTATCTTCTTTTGCACATTATTTGATCATTTTTGTTTGTGTGCAGTTTTTCATAGATTCTACTTTGTTTCTTTTTATCTACTGTGAATGCCTGCAAGGAAATGAATCTCAGAGTTCTATGTAGTGACATGTATGTACTTTAATAATACATTTGCTTTGAACTTCGAACACAAGATTAAGTTCTCTAGTTAGAAATGGAAGTGACTGTAATTGAAAGCAGTGCATGTCTTTGTCATGAGTAGAAGTGTTTGGGAGGTCCTGGAAAGTCTGCATATAGGTCACTAGGGAAAGTCTGCGTATAGGTCGCATGGGGAAAGTCTGTGTGTAGGTCACTAGGGAAAGTCTGCATATAGGTCGCATGGGGAAAGTCTGTGTGTAGGTCACTAGGGAAAGTCTGCGTATAGGTCGCATGGGGAAAGTCTGTGTGTAGGTCACTAGGGAAAGTCTGCATATAGGTCGCATGGGGAAAGTCTGCGTATAGGTCACTAGGGAAAGTCTGCGTATAGATCGCATGGGGAAAGTCTGTGTGTAGGTCACATAGGGAAATTCTGCATATAGGTTGTGTAGGGAAAGTCTGCATATATTTCACATAGGGGAAGTCTGCGTATAACAATGCAAGACCAGTTATCAATGACAATCTTGTTCTTTTAGCTTTCAGGTTTGTAAATTATAGAATTGATTTTTGTTGGAATTAAATTTATCTTCATTTTTTCAATACCCCTGCAGTGCTTACCACATCCTGTTTAGTTCTGTACAAAGATTCTAGTTGATCTGACCTTTAAAGGATAGCAAACAATTCCCATCTGTTACTGATGTGATAGTTGTCGTCTCTGTTCATTGTTAAAGGTTGCTGAGTACAATCGAATCATGACAAGTTTCAGGAATCTATTAAAATAAAGTGAGCAGAAAATCACAAAGCAATTTTTTTCCTATTAAAAAAAGCACTCTTCACTTTTGTTAACTTTGATTTTCAGTGTTTCGTTTTCCACAAGACTTTACATAACCTTGCACAGTGGTTTTTCACACTAGATTCCGGTAAATTGGAACAGATAGGGACCAGTACATTTTGTCCCAAATAAGTGGCTGACCTGATTAACTGATGGCCCAATTAATGGGAATTCCCTGTACCTCACAGCACCAGCAATCAGAAATCGGGGTTCAGCTCCCGTAGCTGTCTGTACAGAATTTGTATGTTCTACCCGTGACTGCATGGGTTTTTTCCAGATGCTCTGGTTTCTTCCCACTTTCCAAAAAAGTAAGTATAGCTAGGGTTGGTAAATTACAGACGTGCTGTGTTAGTGCTGGAAGCACAGAGCCCGTTGGTGGCTGTCCCCAGCACCTCAGTCTGTGTTTGTTGTTGACTCAAATAACACATTTTACTGTATCGGTGTTTGGATATACATTGACAAATAAAGCAAACCTTATCTCATAGAAACATAGAAAACCTACACACAACACAGGCCCTTCGGCCCACAAAGTTGTGTAGAACATGTCCCTACCTTAGAAATTACTAGGCTTACCTATAGCCCTCTATTTTTCTAAGCTCCATGTACCTATCCAAAAATCTTTTAAAAGACCCTGTCGTATCCACCTCCACCACTATTGCTGGCAGCCCATTCCATGTACTCAGCATTCTCTGCATTAAAAACTTACCCCTGACATCTCCTCTGTACCTACTCCCCAGCACTTTAAACCTGTGTCTTTTTGTGGTAAACATTTCAGCCGTGGGAAAAAACCTCTGACTATCCACACGATCAATGCTTCTCATCATCTTATACACCTCTATCAGGTCACCTTTCATCCTCCTTCACTCCAAGGAGAAAAGGCCAAGTTCACTCAACCTATTTTCATAAGGCATGCTCCCCAATCCAGGCAACATCCTTGTAAATCTCCTCTGCATCCTTCCTGTAGTGAGGTGACCAGAACTGAGCACAGTACGCCAAGCGGGGTCTGACCAGGGTCCTATATAGCTGCAACATTACCTCTCGGCTCCTAAATTCAATTCCACAACTGATGAAGGTCAATACACTGTATGCCTTCTTAACCACAGAGTCAACCTGCACAGCAGCTTTGAGTGTCTTATGGACTGGGACCCCAAGATCCCTCTGAACCTCCACACTGCCAAGAGTCTTACCATTAATACTATATTCTGCCATCTTATTTGACCTACCAAAATGAACCACTTCACACTTAACTGGGTTGAACTCTGTCTGCCACTTCTCAGCTCAGTTTTGCATCCTATCAATGTCTCGCTGTTCCCTCTGACAACCCTCCACACCATCCACAACGCACCCATCCTTTGTGCCATCAGCAAATTTACGAACCCATCCCTCCACTTCCTCATCCAGGTCATTTATAAAAATCACGAAGGGTAGGGGTCCCAGAACAGATCCCTGAGGCACCCCACAGGTGACCGACCTCCATGCAGAATAAGACCTGTCTACAACCACTCCTGTGGTAAACTTGCAGAAGGCACCATTTCATAGTCATCTGCTAGGAGATGCCATTCAAAGGATGGCATCCAATTGATTTATTTTGGAAACATGTTTTGTATCTGAACTGGGCTTCATCATTCCTGGCTGAATAGAGATTGGGTTAAAATATATTAAAAAACTGTGCCATGGATTGCAGAAACTTAACCATAGTCCCTACATTTCCTTTCATTATTTCTATGGTTGTAATCAGGTTCTTAGGTATAAAGCATAGTAACAACTGCTTCTATGTAATTTCCCATAAGTGTAGAAATTGCCCTGGTCACTCCCAGAATAAATCTCCTCTGCTGAACTGGCAGAAGCTGCACAGAAGCTGTGCACCTTTGACAACATTCCTGCAAGCTGCATTGGAGTATAAGAATTTGTTGTGAGTTGCTCTCCGCAGATCGACTCATTACTTCTGTTAGAAACATTTATCTTTAGACTACCTCAGTACATTGTGTGATGTACACCATGTACATTAAAACATTTGCAAGTTTTTGACAAGAACCGGCATTTCGGCCTAACAAAGCTTACCAAATTCCAATTCACATGTTGAAATAACTATCGAGTCTCAAAGGTACTACCCTCAACTACACAACTAGTTAGTTTTTTTCATGTGTCCACAACTCGCTGTGTAAAGAAATGCTTCCTGATGTTAGACTGAAATCTTCCCTTAACCAGTCTCCACCTATGGCCCCGTGTCCTTGCTGATGGATTAATTGATTTTGAAGTAACAGCTGGCATCCACCTTACTTAAGCCTTTAATGAGTTTGAACACTTGTATCACGTCTCCTCTTCTCTCATTCTATGTCTACTTAGACTAAAAAGATTTAATTCTTTCAGTCTTCCTTCCTGCTGACCTGGAATGAGTCTAGTCGCTTTTCACCAAGACAAGCATTTTACTGTACCTCTGTATATGTGATGTGACAATAACAAACCAGTTCCAATTCCTTCTGTAGCATCAGAGAGGGAGTACTTGGAAGGAGAGAGAATTCATTGTGGGCTGAAGGGCCTGTTCCAGTGCTGTACTAACTTTAGTTGTTGATTGTGGGCACTTGGAAGAAAGCGATGTCATATTACTGGGGTACTGAATTGAAATCCATTTACTCATTTAGCACACTGGAGTGTGGGGGTTATTTGGCTCCAACCTTTTTCCAACCCATCAATCAGCCTTGCTCCCAAGACTCTTGAAGTTTCAAATCCATAAGGCCATCCGGTTCTTGGCTCCTCAATGCTCCAAATCAACTCCAGTCCATTAACCCACAGGTATCTAATCCACCTGAACAGACCATCTACCTTCCCTCCGCTCGCAGTTCATCAAATGCCAACCAGTTACCAACTATTCCCAACCCTGGACTTGAGTGGAACTCCATATCCAGGGAACTGAGCAACTGGATAAGACATAGGAGCAGAAATTAGGCCACTGAGACTGCTCTGCTATTCCATCATGGCTGATTCTTTTTCCCTCTCACCCCCATTCTCCTGTCTTCACCCTGATAAGATCATAAGATATTGGTAAAGAATTAGGCATTTGGCCCAATCTGAATGGGAAGTGGGAAATGTCAGTGTGAGTCATCCCAACACTTACAACTATCGTATGTTTAATGAAACAGAAGGATTTGATTGTCACATTGGATGGTCAGTTGGCATTGGACTAGAGTTACTATACCTGTAAAGCTGAACATCAGGCAACTGATGTTCTCCAGTAAAAGACATCTGAACCATTTACTAAGGTTTTGTTCCCAAATTTTTTTATGTTACCACCACCTTGGCTCCCAGCACCCCTCACTCCCTTTCTGACCATGACATTAAAACTATAAAGAATTTTGATTTAAGATGCACAGTGAAAGAAAATAGGAACTGCAAGTTCAAAGCAATGACAAATAATTGCAAAAAATTTAAAATCTATTCAAAGCTACAAATAAAGTTATTTTATTTGATTACAGTAAGAACTATTTTCATCATCAGTTTTAGCGTGTGTATTAGTAATCCAACTATTCACTATTTTGTTGCTTCTCACCTTTCAATGAGATGAGTGGGTTTGGTACAGTGATATCAGCTTCTCAACATCAAGCTGAATGTCACTCAGGAGTCTCAGATCCCCACCTTCGGTAAACTGCAGATTGTTTCATTGCTTTGAAGACATTGGGTGACTCTACTGAAACTGCTCCACTAAATATGATGTTGGAAAGGGAATAAGGAACATCTTGACCTTTTTTCACAGTGAAGGATAGTGTTCAGAGATTTATTTCTGCAGCCAAAAGACATGATATGATTTTTTGAACGTCTGCGTCAGCTCAGTCATTTTGTAGCAAGACTAGTTCTTCCACCATCCTTCCTGTTCATTTCTCATTACAAGTGTTCAGGAATGGATTTATTACCCAATCTGGAACTTGGATAGAGAGAAGATCCCGAATCTCTCTGACATGTCCTTATGCAACTCACCCAAGTGGGCACAGTATACTCAAAGATCATCATCTGGTATTCTTTCTTCCACTTCCAACTCAGGCTCATAAATTGAAATAGATCATGATGGCCAATGTTGCACATAAGTAAGGTTAACTTGGACAGAAATGTGGAGGTGATTGATTTATCTTTGATAAGATTCAAAACTTTGTGAATAACTCTGACAAGAAAGCAATGCCATGCAAACTGTTCTAGGGTTGATTACTGAATAAAGCATTCAAGTGTTTAATCACAGTTTTAGAAAGTATATAAAAGCATTTCAGGTAGTATTCTTTTGAGGGCCATCTGACTTCTGTGTGCAACAGCAAGCATTCAAACCCAATACATAAGTTTCAGTATCATTCTCGGTAACATGCATCATTCCCAATACATAACTCTCAGTATAGTCAAGAATTGGGAGCATAGGACTTGATTTTATTTACCGCTATGATAACAGTATTTAATGATATGTGCAGCCATTCAAAAGGGCAGATTCAGAACTTTACCCCATTGAACACCATACCCTAATTCACAAGAACTGCCTCACTGCGTGGTTAGAGTATGGGAATCGTACTAGTTAGCACTGTACTACAGTAGTGAATGGCCCAGAAATAACTTGGGTTCTTCAGTCCAGATTTCTCATGATATGCCAAATGCAGAAGTGTCACATTGCTTTTCAACAACTATAAGGTGTTTCAAGCAAAGTCTAAGAGAACAGTGGGTTAGCAAGGGATGAGGTGATTATATGATCATTGTAATCAATTGTGAGGTACCAAAGATCGAAAATCAATTCTTAAATTAAGCTTGTAATCCCTCAGCTGATCCTCTTGCTACTGAGCATTCCCCCACTGCCTCCTTTATCTTTATCACCCCCTTAGAAACTCCCACCACTCCCTGGGGGGCGGTGATAGCACCCACTTTGGAAACCACAGATTTATATGTAAGCTGGAATCCAATAGTTTCATGAATAATTCCTTAATCACTTTATTAAATTCCAGTTTTTAAAGCAAATTGAAATTCTCAAGTAATGTTGCCTACTATTTAAAGTCAAATTCCCATGGTTTTATTTTGCTTCATCCATTATATAGATTGTTATACTTAAGGCACAACTACTCCAATCTATTCTTGTGCCATCTTCGTCACAGCAAACAAATGTTTAGGTTCAGGAATTAATTGCCAACACTATATTCCAACAGCAAATGGCTGGTTCTTTGTGGAGTTTTATATGGGTGGTAATGGGTACCACAGTAGCATTGTGATTAGTGTGATGCTGTCACAGGTCATCAGAGTTCGGGGTTCAGTCCTGGCATCATCTGTAAGGAGCTTGTATGGCCTTTTGTGTCCATGTGGATTGTCTCTAGATGCTCCAGTTTCCTCCCACAGTCCAAAGACATACCAGTTAGTTAGTTAATTGGTCATTGTAAATTCTCCCATGTTTAGGCTAGGGTTAAATCAGCAGGAGTCTGGGCAGCACAGCTTAAAGGTCCAGAAGCCCTTTTCCACACTGTACAGTTGGCCCTCCTTATCCATGGGGTATTGGTTCCGGGACCCCCATGGATACCAAAAAACACGGATGCTCAAGTCCCTTACTTAACCTGTCTCAGTGCGGTGGACTTTAGGACCTGGCACAGCTCTGAATCCGCAGCATTTCTGTTCATGAAAATAATCACGATCACGATTGAAATTAAGGTGGAACTAATAAAGCGATCAGAAAGAGGTGAAATGCCATCGGTCATTGGAAAAGCGTTAGGCTACAGTCGGTCAACGATTGGAACAATTTTAATGAAGCATGTGAAAGGCCCTGCCCTGATGAAAGCTACAATTATTACTAAGCAACACAGTGGTTTAATTATTGAAATACATATGTTTCTTAAGTGTTTTGTATGCATAGAAAGGTAAAATATGTACTATATACTAAGAAAAACGTTTGACTAACTGACGCTAAATAATACCAGATGTACCTGTTCCGACTTCAAATCCAACTTAAAGACGGACTCAGGAACCGAACTCATTCATAACCCAGGGACTGCCTGTACTTTTAAATCATCTCTAGATTACTTATAATACCTAATACAATGTAAATGCTATGTAAATAGTTGTTATACTGTATAGTTTAAGGAATAATGACAAGAAAAAATAGTCTGTGTATGCTCAAACAACGAGTGCTGGAGAGAGAACTTCTGGGTTTTCCCGATCAGCGGTTGTTTGAATCCGCGGATAAGAAGGGCCGACTGTATCTATAAATAAATATACCTCATTGTATAAGAGAAGTCCATGGGTTCAGCAACACTGAATAGGCCAAATTTTCTGTCAATGCGGGCACTATGAATTTACCTTAAGTGCAGAGGAGAGTACAAATGATGAGAAATGCACCAGAGTATAAAGTTGATGGCAGGATAGGGGAGGCACGGTAGCACAGTGGTTAGCACAACACTTTACAGTAGCAGGATCCTGGGATCAGTTCCCACCACTGTTTGTAAGGAGTTTGTATATTCTCCCCATGACCACAAGGGCCTCCTCCAGGTGTTCTGGCTCACTCCCACAGTCCAAGGACATACCAGTGGTTAGTTTAATTGGTCAATGTAAATCGTCCCATGATTAGGCTGGGGTTAAATTGGGGGGTTGCTGGCTGGAGCAGTTCGAGGAGCTGGAAGAGCTTATTCCGCACTGTATGTCAATAAATAAATAAATAAATAAATAGATAGATAGATAATTTCAGTAGCTTTGAGGGACAGGGTGAGTTGTACAAATTGATTGAATGATTCAGAAAGCATATGGTGTGTTGGTCTTCATTAGTCAGTGATTGAGTTCAAAAGCCACGAGGTAATGTTGCAGATTTACAAAATTCTGCTTAGAACACACTTCGAATATTGTGTTCAGTACTGGTCACCTCAGAGCAGGAAGAACATGGAAGCTTTATAGAAGGTGCAGAGGAGATTTACCAGGATGCTGCCTGGATTAGAGAATATATCTATGAGTGATGGTTGTACGAGCTAGGGTTTTTTCTCTTGGAAGCGAGGGAGGTTGAGAGGTGACTTGATATAAGTGTATAAGATTATAAGAGGTATAAAAATAATGGACAGTCAGTGCCCTTTTCTCAGGGCAACAATGACTAACATAAGAGGACATAATTTTAAGGTGATTGGAGGAAAGGATAGGGGGGATTTCAGAGGTACACACAAAGTGGAGAGTGCATGGAATGCACTGCCAGGGGTGGTGGTAGAGGCAAATTAATTAGGGACATTTTTAAATGTTAGTCTATATTCTTTGGTGTATATAAGAATAAGAAGTGACCTTGTGGAAACAAATTAAAGTTACAAGTTTAATAAATGGCAAGTTTAAACTTGTGGACATCTAGGAGATCTTTAAATATGCACATGGATGATGGAAAAATGGAGGACTGTGGAAGGAAAGGGAAAGATTGATCTTGGAGTAGGTTAAAGGGTCAGCACAACATCCTGGGCCAAAGGGCCTGTCCTGTGCTGTAATATTCACTAAAGGGAAAACACTTACTATTCACTGGACTCATTTCTTCCATGACCACTTTCAATAACCACCCTCCCACCTACTTTGCTTCATCAGGGGATTTCTCAGACAAGGTCATGTGCAAATACAACTCTTGACCAACTCTTGGGGAGAGACTAGGGCTGCAGTGGCAATCTGAATAATTCCACAATTCATCATGTCTGAATCAACACTTTTAAAACTAAATCAACCTGACATTGTAGCTAATACCTAGCCTTGTCCTCGCTGCCCCATTGGATTTATGAGAAAGTTTGTGTCCTGTGGTTACTTAAGGTTGTCATTGCTGGGGAGCTGGTGGAGATAACTTCCCAATATCTATTAAGTGCTTCCAATGGTGAGCACCTCAAATAGCCTCTGACAACTAAGTCCAGCTCCTGGCATTCACGTGTGGCTTAGCTACTAAGCCAGTTGGAACTGTTTCTACTGACAGGAGAAAATCTCAGCCAGTTAGCCTAATCTCAGCAGTTAGGAAGGATAGGTCTGGACCCAGTTTTGAGATTTTTGATTGGAGAAAGGCTAACTTTGAGGAAATGTGAAAGGATTTAGAAGCAGTGGATTGGGACAATTTGATTTTTGGGAAGGATGTAATAGAGAAATGGAGGTCATTTAAAGGTTAAATTTTGAGGGTACAGAATCTTTATGTTCCTGTTAGGTTGAAAGGAAAGGTTAAAAGTTTGAGAGAGCCATGGTTTTCAAAGGATATTGGAAACTTAGTTCAGAAAAAGAGAGAGATCTACAATAAATATAGGCAGCAGGGAGTAAATGAGGTGCTGGAGGAATATAAAGAACGTAAAAAAAATCTTAAGAAAGAAATTAGAAAAGCTAAAAGAAGATATGAGATTGCTTTGGCAAGTAAGGTGAAAATAAATCCAAAGGGTTTCTACAGTTATATTAATAGCAAAAGGATAATGAGGGATAAAATTGATCCCTTAGAGAATCAGAGTGGACAGCTATGTATGGAGCCAGAAGAGATGGGGGAGATTTTGAACAAATTCTTTTCTTTGGTATTCACTAAGGAGAAGGATATTGAATTGTGTAAGGTAAGGAAAACAAGTAGGGTAATAATGGAAACTATGACAATTAAAGAAGAGGAAGTACTGGTGCTTTTAAAGAATATAAAAGTGGATAAGTCGCTGGGTCCTGACAGGATATTCCCTAGGACCTTGAGGGAAGTTAGTGTAGAAATAGCGGGGGCTCTGACAGAAATATTTCAAATGTCATTAGAAACGAGGATGGTGCTGGAGGATTGGTGTATTGCTCATGTGGTTCCATTGTTTAAAAAGGGTTCTAAGAGTAAACCTAGCAATTATCGGCCTGTAAGTTTGACGTCAGTGTTGGGTAAATAAATGGAAAGTATTCTTAGAGATGGTATATAAAATTATCTGGATAGTCAGGGTCTGATTAGGAACAGTCAACATGGATTTGTACATGGAAGGTTATGTTTGACAAATCTTATTGAATTTTTTGAAGAGGTTACGAGGAAAGTTAACGAGGGTAAAGCAGTGGATGTTGTCTATATGGACTTAAGTAAGGCCTTTGACAAGGTTCCGCATGGAAGGTTAGTTAGGAAGGTTCAATCGTTAGGTATTAATATTGAAGTAGTAAAATGGATTCAACAGTGGCTGGATGGGAGATGCCAGAGAGTAGTGGTGGATAACTGTTTGTCAGGTTGGAGGCCGGTGACTAGTGGTGTGTCTCAGGGATCTGTACTGGGTCCAGTGTTGTTTGTCATAAACATTAATGATCTGGATGATGGGGTGGTATATTGGATTAGTAAGTATGCAGATGATACTAAGGTAGGTGGCATTGTGGATAATGAAATAGGTTTTCAAAGCTTGCAGAGAGATTTAGGCCAGTTAGAAGAGTGGGCTGAAAGATGGCAGATGGAGTTTAATGCTGATAAGTGTGAGGTGCTACATTTTGGTAGGACTAATCAAAATAGGACATGCATGGTAAATGGTAGGGCATTGAGGAATGCAGTGGAACAGAGTGATCTAGGAATAACAGTGCATAGTTCCCTGAAGGTGGAATCTCATGTGGATAGGGTGGTGAAGAAAGCTTTTGGTATGCTGTCCTTTATAAATCAGAGCATTGAGTATAGGAGTTGGGATGTAATGTTAAAATTGTACAAGGCATTAGTGAGGCCAGATTTGGAGTATTGTGTACAGTTATGGTCACCGAATTATACGAAAGATGTCAACAAAATAGAGAGAGTACAGAGGAGATTTACTAGAATGTTACCTAGGTTTCAGTACCTAAGTTACAGAGAATGGTTGAACAAGTTAGGTCTTTATTCTTTGGAGCATAGGAGGTTGAGGGGGGACTTGATAGAGGTATTTAAAATAATGAGGGGGACAGATAGAGTTGATGTGGATAGGCTTTTTCCATTGAGAGTAGGGCAGATTCAAACAAGAGGATATGAGTTGAGAGTTAGGGGGCAAAAGTTTAGGGGTAACACGAGGGGGAACTTCTTTACTCAGAGAGTTGTAGCTGTGTGGAACGAGCTTCCAGTTGAAGTGGTAGAGGCAGGTTCGGTATTGTCATTTTTTAAAAATTGGATAGGTATACGGACAGGAAAGGAATGGAGGGTTATGGGCTGAGTGGGGGTCAGTGGGACTAGGTGAGAGTAAACATTTGGCACGGACTAGAAGGGCCGAGATGGCCTGTTTTCGTGCTGTAGTTGTTATATGGTTATATGTTGAGAGGATTGGCTGACAGGCAGGAGACAGCGAGTGGGAATAAAATGGGCCTTTTCTGGTTCCCTATGTTGAGTTCAATGCTGACTGACAACTCCTATGATGCCACTGCTACCAAAATGTGTTGGTCTGTACCATTCCTTCAGATTCATCAACTGTGTTGGGAGCAGGAGCCTGCTGTATGGGAAAGAGCTTGCTCTCCATAATTGTACTGCCCCAGCTTGCTTACTGGGTGGCATATCGTATACACAGCTAAGATGCAACATCCATAGCTGACCCTGACCTATGGAGAGACACTATCATTGCACCCCATATCAATACTATACCTGTCAGGCAGGCTTCCTTCTATAACTAGGAGCTCATATCCCATATTGGACTGTTGGCAACCATATTCAAGATGGGATTGCTCTATCTCTCCAGGGATAACAACAGTTCCTGCCTCAGAGCCTGCCTTTGGCACCCATACTCAATGTCTTGCTGAACTTAACATGTTTTGATATATTTGTGGTGAACTACATATACCTGTCTGGACACGCCCCCTGCTGACTGCTCCTGTGGCTCCTCCCACAGACCCCTGTATAAAGGCGATCAAGGCCTGAGCCCGGCTTCTCAGTCTCCAGGATGTAGTATGGTGGTCACTCACTGCTTGTTCCTTCTTCCAGTCAATAAAAGCCGATATCTCACCTTACGTCTCAGAGTGAGTTATTGATGGTGCATCAATATTACACCTATCCATTAGCCTTACAGTGACCTGAAGTCCATTTGTCTATCTCAGGCTGCTGCATTCCCGAAGATAAGCTGGTTAATTGACTGTTGTGATTGTCCCTCGTGTAAGTTGGTAGCAGAAAGACTTAAGACCGTTTTGCTAGAAATATGTGAAAGAGAGCAAGTTGTAGTGGTAAAACTTGAGTGGAAATCCAGCTCACGATAACCAGCCCAACAGGTTTATTTCTTCTTCAGGTTCAGAGTCAGATTCACTTCCTTATCAGATATATGTCAAAACATACAGTGAAATGTGTGGTTTGTGTTAACCTAAGGATGTTGTGAGGGCAGCTCGCGAGTGTGGCCACACAACCCGGTACCAATGTAGCACGCTCCCAGTGTTCAGCAGAATGACACCGTGAAGGCAGCAAATCAGTGAAATTCATTGCCAATGATCTCCTTACTCTCCTGTACAAGCAGAAGGCCATTCAGCTGTTGCTCCAGATCCCTAAGATGATCTTCAAGGAGTGGCAGCTGGATGCACTTCAGGCAGACGTAGTTCCCTGGAGACCCAGAGTCTCCAGGACTCCAGCATCCAGGATGAATGACACACAATGGCCATTTAAACCACACCATGTGCATCTGCCATAGTAAGAAAAAAGGGAAAATTAACAGAAACTTCATCATATGACATTGGCAGAATGGAAAAAGCTGGCATACCAGAGAACTGCATATTCTATTTTGAGAGCAGATGTCTGTTGGCAGAGATTTAAGATAAACAACCATTTCAGAGTGAAACATCCAGAATGCTGGAGGAACTCAGCAGGTCAAAATATGCTCCGAGTCTTTTCACTTCAGGTTGGGTGAGACTAGAACTAAAGATCACAGATTTAGGGAGAAAGGTGAAATATTCAAGGGAAATTTGAGGGAAAACATTTTCACTCAGAGGATGGTGTGAGCTAGTGGGACGAGCTGCCGGCAGATTCAATTGTAACATTTAAGAGAGTTTGAATAGGTACATGGATGGGAGAGGTATGGAGGAAATGGTCTATGTGCAAGTATATGGGACTAGGCAGAAGAACGTGTTGGCATGGGGATGATGGGCCGAGAAACCTGTTTCTGCACTGAGCATTCCAGGTTTATTAATTATGTCTGCCCTTCAAAAGGCGATACCTCAAAAAGGCAGCATTGATCATTTAGGACACCCACTACTAGGGACATGCCCTCTTCTCATTGCTACCATCAAGAATGTTCTGGACAACAGACCTAACCAGTTCCCCTCCACCACACTCTCCTCTGCCTCGCAGAATTTGTTCTCACTTTCAATAATTTCTCCTTTGGTTCCTCCCACTTTCTTCAAACAAAAGGTATAGCCATGGGCACTTGCATGGGTCCCAGCTATGCCTGCCTATTTATTTTCTACTTGGAACCGTCTATATTGCAAGCCTACACTGGTGACTGTCCCACACTTCTCCTACGCTACATCGACGACTGCATTGGTGCTGCTTCCAGCACCCATGCTGAACTCGTCGACTCATCCACTTTGCCTCCAACTTCCATCCTGCTCTCAAATTCACCTGGTCGATTTCCGACACCTCCCTCCCCTTTCTCTATCTCACTGTCTTTATTTCCAGAGAAGGTTTATCCACTGATGTCTATTACAAACCCACTGACTCTCACAGCTACCTAGACCATAACTTGTTCCACTCCTACGACTTGTAAAAATGCCATCCCCTTTTCTCAATTCCTCTATTTCCACTGCACCTACTCTCAGGATGGGGCTTTTCATTCTAGAAAGAAGGAAATGTCCTCCTTTTTCAAAGAAAGGGCTTCCCTTCCTCCACCATCAATGCTGCCCTCAACCTTATCTCTCCATTTCACGTACACCTGCTCTTACCCCATCCTCTCGCCACCCAACCAGAAATACGGTTCGTCTTGTCCATTCCTACCACCCCACCAGCACATAATTCTCCAAAACTTCCACAACCTTCAATGGGATCCCACCACTGAGCACCCCTTTCCCTCCCCCCCCCCAAAGTTCCTGCTTTCCACAGGGATTGCTCCCAACCCAACTCCCTTGTCCATTCATCCCTCCCCACTGATCTCCCTCCTGGCACTTACCCTTGCAAGTTGAACAAGTGCGCTTCCCCTACACCTCCTCCCTCACTACCATTCGGGGCCCTATACAGTCCTTCCAGGTGAAACGATACTTCACCTGTGAGTCTGTTGGGGTCATTTACTTTGTTCATTGCTCCCCATCTGGCCTCCTGTACATCAGTGAGACTCGATGTAGATTGGGAGACCACTTTGCCAAGCATCTATGCTCCATCTGTCAGAACAAGCAGGATCTCCGTGTGGACATCCATCTTAATTCCACTTCCTATTCCCATTCTGATATGTCCATCCATGGCCTCCTCCACTGCCGGGACAAGACCACAGTTGGGTTGGAGGAACAATACCCAATGTTCTGTTTGAATAGCCTCCAGCTGAAGGGTTTCATTGCAAAATGTTGACTGTACTTTTTTCCACAGATGCATAGATTGTGCCTGGCCTGCTGAGTTCCTCCAGCATTTTGTGTGTGTTGGTCAATGATTCAGGAACAGTTTCTTCCCCCCACCATTAGATTTCTGAACAGTCAATTAACTCATGAACACTACCTCAGTATGTTGTCCCTCCCTTTTTGCACTACGTATTTAATTTATTTTTCTTTATATATGTGTATTTCTTATTGTAATTTATATTTTTTAATATTATGTACTGTAACTTACTGCTGATGCAAAACAATAAATTACACGACATATGCCAGTGATATTAAACTGAATTCTGATTCTGATTCTGATCCCCCTCAATCTTCTAAATTCCGGTGAGTGCAGGCCTAAACCCATCAAATGTTCCTCATGTGTTAACCCTTTCAATCTCAGGATCATTCTCATGAACCTCCTCTGGATCCTCTCTAAAAACTTTACAAAGCAAGGTTCTGATACAACACTTGTGTATTATGCCAGAAATTATTGTTTGGTCAACCTGATGGAATCCAACAGCCCTCACCAGCAGTGGAACTTAGTCTATCTAAAGGAGTGCTCCAGCTTTCACCCCAGTGAGAGTTACCTTTTGATAGTAATTGTGTTAGAAAGTGTAGAATTACATCTTTAACTTGTTCAAAAGCTGACTGCCAAAGTTAAAAACCACTTTTTAATTGTTTTGGAAATTTTAGTTTAGGCTGAGAAATCAGTGGATTACCAAACATTTTTATAACACTTGAATCATAATGAAATAGTTTGAAGGATCTGAAAATGCAAAGGAAAACATCTTTTTTACATAAAGTGCGGGTTATAATCTCGAAGTCATTGCCTATAAGAGGTTGTGTGTGTACCTTAGAATAGCAGTTAGCACATTGCTTTAGGGTTAGGGTTAGGGTTCAATACCCAATGCTGCTTGTAAAAAGTTTGTACATTCTCCCTCTCCAGGTGCTCTGGTCTCTTTCCACTTTCCAAAGATGCATAGTTAGGGTTAGTAAGCTGTGGGTCTACTATTTGCTGCCGAACACGTGGTGGCCCTGCAGGCTGCCCCGGCACGATCCACTCTGATTTGATTAGAAAGAAAAACCATACATTTCACTATTTCAATGTTTCAGTGCTTCAATATATGTATGACAAATAAAGCTAATCTCTTTTTAAAAATCTCTTTAATCTCTTTAGTAAAGCTAATCTCATGCAAGCAGAGGCAATTAGGGCTTTTAAAAGGGAATGGATAGGGGCAGGGGAAAACGCTTGTGGATGTTATGTCCAACAGAAATGAGCAAGGACTGGGACGGTAATGACCTCTTTACAAAAGCAATTGGCCAAATGATCATTTACACTATTCTGTTCTTTCAGCATGCTTGTGTGAACTTCAGTCATAACACACACCAGAGTTTTCAACACTGAAACATACCTATTGGAAACATTACAGTAGATGAATTGGAATATTTTGTAAAAAAAACTTTAAAAATATGTAATGGTAGTATTTAAACATATTGCTAAAAAATGTTGGAACCTTCAAAAAT
This sequence comes from Hypanus sabinus, assembly GCF_030144855.1. NCBI lineage: Eukaryota > Metazoa > Chordata > Chondrichthyes > Myliobatiformes > Dasyatidae > Hypanus > Hypanus sabinus. Next base: position 2,524,191 of record NC_082710.1, read on the forward strand.
GCACGTGATAACGTGAAGACGCATGCAGTTACTAACTAGCTGACAATTTTTGTCTTATTCATGTATTTGCAAAGGCCAAACCATGTGGGCCACTGTGATTTAAAATACTGAAGTGAGATAACTAATAGTGTTACTAATTAAGGTGTGAATTTATCTTCATTTGATTTGAGTTTCCAGATTGTGTGCTAAAGTGCAAATAGCTTCTTTCTTTCATGAGGATGGGGGTGCTTGGTAATGCAAGTATGCACTTGCCCATCACTGGCAAACCAGCTAATTGGATGTCGCTACAGATTCTCTTTCTCACAGTGATTAAACAAGTGGTGATTACTTTCACCATTTTGTGAATTTAGTCTGTTAACCAACCTGTGATAAACTTCAACTTTCTTGAATGTGAGAGAGAATATGTGATTTAATTTAGTTTGCAGTCGACCAGCTAATAAATGAGGAAAAGGGCTGTTAAGATACCTCGCAAAAGGTAAGTGATTTTTTGCATAATGCTTCTTTGCTGCTCACTTAACTACCTCCCCTCACCTCCATCAATAAAATTAGCATTAATGGCTAGCATATTTTGTAAAGAAATGTGCTATTGCACAGCTGCCTTTTGAAAGGATTGACAGACAATATATTTAATTGCTTGAAAGGTGCTATTATACCATCCATATAGAATAAGTGAAAAAAAATGTTATTTGTTAAGTGTGTACACAAGACAGTTTTTTTATCATGGAACATCTGTCCGTTTACACTTACTATTTAACAAAGTGGTAATGCATAATTGAGCAAGGTTAGGTTCTTCGCAAGGTTGACAGGAAATAGTGTATTTCTTATAATGAAGAGTATTTCTAGGTACATTACATCAGGAGACTTAAACGTATTAAACCTTGTTGCATAAAGCCTGTGGTCTACATTTAAGTGCTGCATTTTCTGAAACTGATAATATAGCAATACTAATGTTATTAACAATGGTGAGAGGGAATGGTGGCTGCTGTTGTCCAGAGCAGTACTTTATCGCTGTTAAGTGCTTCTTTTGAAAACAAAGCTGATTATGAATTATGGCTGGCCAATGCAGCATATGTTCCAGTACAGTCCAGTAATAAATGCAAATGCCCACAATGATTTACAAAGCAGCAAATTAGTCAGATGGATCTGATAATAAGTGGAAGGTGAAAAGTTCATGATAGTGCTACGTACCTTAATGTACAGACGGAAATGATCACACTGCTTTCTCTGCATTGATATCTTGGATGTGACGTAGCAGAATTGAAGGATATATTTAAAATTTAGCATAAATGAATGTGTAATGTATTATGAAGAGTATACTTAAATAATTTTATTTGGCTGATGTAAAGTTTAATGCAGATTTTGGACCACCAGGTATTATCTTCACAATTTGCATCTGATTGAATTCCATTTCAATCATAATGATACAGTATGGGAGACAATCTTAAAGTAAGATTCCATTATGTATCTACTGATCCATACTCTGAGCTAATGGATGGGGGGGGGTGTACATAATTGACTGCCCATTTGTGAAATTACAGTTTCAGCTAAGAGTGGTGTAGACTTTCAATGAATCGTACCCCACATTTCATTCGAACCTATAATGGGGGGGCATCCTAGAGTGGGCAAATCTTAGGAGTGGGCAGTCTCAGGACAGAGGGTCGTTGAAAGTTCAAAGTAAACCTATAATCAAAGTACATATAAGTCACTGTATACAAGCCTAAGATTCATTTTCTTATGGGCATACCTAATAACTCCAATAACTGCAATAGAATCAATGAAAGACTGCTCCAACTGGGTGGATAGCCAGTGCGCAAAAGATGACAAACTGTGCAAATACAAAAAGAAAAAAAACATAATAACAAGTAAGTAAGAAATAAATATCGAGAACATGAGATAAAGATGAGTCCATAGGTTACGAGATAACCTAAAGCTTTGAGAAACTTCTATAGATGTGTGGTGGAGAATATATTAACTGGCTGCCTCACAGCCTGGTATGGAAACAGCAATGCTCTTGAATGGAAAATCCCACAAAAAGTCTTGGATGTATTCCAGTCCATCACAGATAAGGTCCTCCCTACCACTGAACACATCTGCACAGAATGTTGTCACAAAAAGCAGGGACCCCAGCACCCAGACCATGCTGTCTTCCTGCCACTGCCATCAGCATGAAGGTACAGGAGCCTCAAGACCCACACCTGCAGGTTATTACCCTCAACCATCAGCTTTTCGAAATAAAGGGGATAACTTCACTAACCTTCATTGCCACAGAGTGGAGGCTATTTAGTATGCGATATTTAAAGCGGAAATGGATAACTTTTGAATTAGAGAGTGTGTGAAAGGTTACAGGGTGAAAACAGGAGAATGTGTTTGAGTGGGATAATAATAGTGGAGCAGTCGCAATGACACATGCATGGATTCTGATTGATTGTCAGAAAACCTGCAATCAATCACATAACTATCACTATCAATATATAAATATCATCATCAATTTAAAAATACATGTAAAAATTCTAGGTATTTCATAAATTAGGCAAATGTTATGGCTTCTGATAGCAATCTGTCAATTCATTCTATAATTAGCCATGGATTGGAATGGAAACTGCACTGGGGCAGACGGGAAGGCTCTAGAATGGTACTCGAAGCTGCCCAATGTATTGCTGGCACCAGCTTCCCCACCCTCAAGGACATACAGTCAGAAAGATGCCAAAAAAAGGCCAGTAACATCATAAAGGATCCCACCACCTTGCTCATAGAGTTTGTCCCACTCCCGCCAGGGAAGAGGCTACATGACAACCACACCAGGACCACCAGACTCAAAAACAGTTACTTTCCCCAAGCAGTAAGGCTGATCAACACCTCCACCCACTAACCCACCCCCACACCCCCAGCCACCACTACTTTATCATTTCCTGTCAGTCACCTTATGTGTAGACACTCCCATGCTGAGCATCACTTTATGGAATACAATCAATCTGTGTATATAAGCTATCTGATGTATTTATATTTATTGTTTCTTTTTTATTAATTTTTATTATCTTTTGTGGATCTGAAGTAACAATTTTCTGGTTCCCCTTTACACTTGTGTACTGGAAATGACATTAAACAATCTTGAATCTTTATGAAGCGTGCAGAAAATAAGAAGATTAAACTAAGTGGAAGAATTAGAAAGACAAATGTCTCAAAACTGGATTTCACTCTTCATTGGAGTGCTAAATATGTGCTGAGTGTAGGACTAACACCCAATCTGTTAGCTCACAAAACAGTCATGAAATTTGTCAAAAATATGTTTGAAACAGTGCCAGAACGGTTTACACCCAGAATTGTGTGCTGAAACAGGACATGTGCAAGCCCCAATGAGACTACACTCAATTTAGCACAGCTGGAGAGATTTAGCTATTCATCAATGACAAAGAAAACCAGCCCCTAAAGTTATGTTCCTCAGGTGAAAATCGAGAATGCCAACTGTGCCTGCCATGGAGAAGAAAGAGAGTACAGGACAGAGGGGGTAACATCAGGTTCATTGAACAGAGAACATTACAAGCACTTCAGCTGACCTTTTCTAAGATCAATCTATCTCTTCCCTCCTACATGGCCCTCCATTTTTCTATCATCCATGTGCGTAAGAATCTCTTAAATGTACCTGCCTCTACTACCAAACACATTCCGCACATCCAACTCTCTCTACATAAGAAAACCTACCTCTGACATCTCCCCCATACTTTCCTCTAATCACTATAAAATTATGCCCCTCGTATTAGCCTCGTAAAAGTCTCTGGCTGTCTACTCAATGTCGGCCTCTTTTCATCTTATACACCTCTATGAGGTCACTTCTCATCCTTCTTCACTCCAGGGAGAAAAGCCCAAGCTTGCTTAGCCTCAAGGCATGATCCCTAATCTAGACAGCATCCTGGTAAATCTCCTTTGCACCCTCTCTAAAGCTTCCACATTCTGCCTATAGTGAAAGGACCAGAGAAAATGTATATATACAGTATTTCCATATTACACTCACAACATAATTGTCTTTTGTATACCCTGACAAACAGTGTAGCAAGCCACCTAAAAAAGTTATAGCAGCTGGACCACCTTGCATGAACTCTGTGGCTCCTGACAGAGCACTGTGGAAGTACCTTCATATAAAAGACCAGTGTATTTTAAGAAGGTCATCCACCACCATTTTCTCAAGGGCAGTAAGGGAATGGCGATAAATGTTGGTTTTCACAGCAAAGTTCACACATTGTAAAGCAATGTTAAGCCTTTGTAGCCCACATATAGCAGCTCAAAGTTCATAGTTCAAAGTAAATTAATTATAAAAGTACATATATATCACCATATACAACCCCAATTCATTTTGTCTAGGCATTCACAGTAAATACCACAAACACAATAGAAGACCACAACCAACAGGTCAGACAAACAAACAGTGTGCAAAAAACCACAAATTGCAAATACAAAAAAATGAATAAATAAACTATAAATATTGAGAACATGAGATGAAGAGTACATAGACTGTGGAAACAGTTCAGTGAAGGGGTGAGTGAGGTTATCCCTGGTTCAATAGCCTAATGGTTCAGGGGCAACAACTTTTCTGAACCTGGTGATGCTCCAGTACTGTCTTCCTGATGGCAACTGTGAGAAGATCGCATGAAGGGAGGATGAGGCATCAGTGACTGACAGGGAAAGTCAAAGATACCATAAAATCAAAAGAGAGGGTGTATAATATAGCAAAATTTAGTGGTGAGTTACAGGATTTTGGAACTTTTAAAAATCAACAGAAGGCAACTAAAAAGCCATAAAGAGGGAAATGATGAAATATGAAGGTAAGCTAGCCAATGATATAACTGAGGATATAAGAAGTTTTTTCAGAAGAGTAAGAAACAAGAGTGGATATCAGACCACTAGAACATGACCCTGGAGAGGTAATAATAGGGAACAAAGAATTGGAAGATGAACTGAATAAGTATTTTGCATCAGTCTTCACTGTGGAAGACACTAACAGTATGGTGGAAGTTCCAAGTGTCAGGGGGCATGAAGTGTGCCAAGTTACCATAACAAGAGAGAAGGTTCTTGGGAAACAGAAAGGTCTGAAGGTAGATATATCACCTGGATTGGATGGATCACACCCCAGGGTTCTGAAAGAAGAAGCTGGAGAGATTGTGGAGGAAATTAGTGATGATCTTCCAAGAATCACTAGATTCTGGAATGGTTCTGGAAGACTGGAAAATTACAAATGACATTCCACTCTTCAAGAAGGGTGAGAGGCAGAAGAAAGGATACCAGTTAGTCTGACCTCAGTGGTTGGGAAGATCTTGGGGTCGATTGTTAAGGATGTGGTTTCAAGGTACTTGGAGGACATGATAAAATAGGCCATAGTCAGCATGGTTTCCTGAAGGGAAAATTTTACCTGACAAATATGTTGAAATTCTTTGAGGAAATAACATCAGGATAGACAAAGGGGAATCAATGGATGTTGTTGGATTTTCAGAAGGACTTTGACAAGGTGCCACACATGAGGCTATTTAACAAGATTAGAGCCCATGGTTTTACAGGAAAGATACCTGCATGGAAAGAGCTTTGGATCACCAGCAGGAGGCAAAGATTCAGAATAAAGGGGCCTTTCCTGGTTGGCTGCTGGTGAGTAGTGGTGTTCCATAGGTGTCAGTGTTGGGACCGCTTCTTTTCACAATATATGGCAATGATTTGGATGGCAAATTTATGGCTTTGTGGCCAAGTTTGTGAATGATACAAAGATAAGTGGAGAGGCAAGTTGTGTTGACGAAGCAAGGACTCTACTAAAGGACTTACACAGATGGGGAGAATGGGAAAAGAAGAGGCTGATGGAATACAGTTTAGCGAAGTGTATGGTCATGCACTTTGATAGAAGGAATAAATGCATAGATTATTTTCTAAAAGAGGAGAAAATTCAAAAATGTGGACATGTGGTCGATGTTTAAGGATCTCTTACAGGATGTTAGGGATAAATTTGTCCCAGTGAGGAAGATAAAGAATGGAAGGGTGAAGGAACCATGGGTGACAAGTGAAGTGGAAAATCTAGTCAGGTGGAAGAAGGCAGCATACATGAGGTTTAGGAAGCAATGATCAGATGGGTCTATTGAGGAATATAGGGTAGCAAGAAAGGAGCTTAAGAAGGGGCTGAGAAGAGCAAGAAGGGGGCATGAGAAGGCCTTGGTGAGTAGGGTAAAGGAAATCCCCAAGGCATTCTTCAATTATGTGAAGAACAAAAGGATGACAGGAGTGAAGGTAGGACCGATTAGAGATAAAAGTGGGAAGATGTGCCTGGAAGCTGTGGAAGTGAGCGAGGTCCTCAATGAATACTTCTCTTCGGTATTCGCCACTGAGAGGGAACTTGATAACGGTGAGGACAATATGAGTGAGGTTGATGTTCTGGAGCATGTTGATATTAAGGGAGAGGAGGTGTTGGAGTTGTTAAAATACATTAGGATGGATAAGTCCCCGGGGCCTGATGGAATATTCCCCAGGCTGCTCCACGAGGCAAGGGAAAAGATTGCTGAACCTCTGGCTAGGATCTTTATGTCCTCGTTGTCCATGGGAATGGTACCGGAGGATTGGAGGGAGGCGAATGTTGTCCTCTTGTTCAACAAAGGTAGTAGGGGTAGTCCGGGTAATTATAGAACGGTGAGCCTTACGTCTGTGGTGGGAAAGCTGTTGGAAAAGATTCTTAGAGATAGGATCTATGGGCATTTAGAGAATCATGGTCTGATCAGGGACAGTCAGCATGGCTTTGTGAAGGGCAGATCATGCCTACCAAGCCTGATAGAGTTCTTTGAGGAGGTGACCAGGCATATAGATGAGGGTAGTGCAGTGGATGTGATCTACATGGATTTTAGTAAGGCATTTGACAAGGTTCCACATGGTAGGCTTATTCAGAAAGTCAGAAGGCATGGGATCCAGGGAAGTTTGGCCAGGTGGATTCAGAATTGGCTTGCCTGCAGTGCAGAAGGCAGAGGGTTGTGGTGGAGGGAGTACATTCAGACTGGAGGGTTGTGACTAGTGGTGTCCCACAAGGATCTGTTCTGGGACCTCTACTTTTTGTGATTTTTATTAACAACCTGGATGTGGGGGTAGAAGGGTGGGCTGGCAAGTTTGCAGATGACACAAAGGTTGGTGGTGTTGTAAATAGTGTAGAGGATTGTCGAAGATTGCAGAGAGACATTGATAGGATGCAGAAGTGGGATGAGAAGCAGCAGATGGAGTTCAACCCGGAGAAGTGTGAGGTGGTACACTTTGGAAGGACAAACTCCAAGGCAGAGTACAAAGTAAATGGCAGGATACTTGGTAGTATGAAGGAGCAGAGAGATCTGGGAGTATATGTCCACAGATCCCTGAAAGTTGCCTCACAGGTAGATAGGGTAGTTAAGAAAGCTTATGGGGTGTTAGCTTTCATAAGTCGAGGGATAGAGTTTAAGAGACGCGATGTAATGATGCAGCTCTATAAAACACTAGTTAGGTCACACTTGGAGTACTGTGTCCAGTTCTGGTTGCCTCACTATAGGAAGGATGTGGAAGCATTGGAAAGGGTACAGAGGAGATTTAGCAGGATGCTGCCTGGTTTAGAGAGTATGGATTATGATCAGAGATTAAAGGAGCTAGGGCTTTACTCTTTGGAGAGAAGGAGGATGAGAGGAGACATGATAGAGGTGTACAAGATATTAAGAGGAATAGACAGAGTGGACAGCCAGCACCTCTTCCCCAGGGCACTACTGCTCAGTACAAAGACATGGCTTTAAGGTAAGGGGAGGGAAGTTCAAGGGGGCTATTAGAGGAAGGTTTTTCACTCAGAGAGTGGTTGGTGTGTGGAATGCACTGCCTGATTCAGTGGTGGAGGCAGATACACCAGAGAAGTTTAAGAGACCACTAGACAGGTATATGGAGGAATTTAATGTGGGGGGTTATATGTGAGGCAGGGTTTGAGGGTTTGCACAACATTGTGGGCCGAAGGGCCTGTAATGTGCTGTACTATTCTATGTTCTATGTTCTATATCAGCGGTGCAAAGCAACTTGGACAGGGGCCTTATGGTTAAGTTGCAGATTGAGTCAGTGGGAAGGAAGTCAAATACAATGTTAGCATTCACTTTGAATGGACTAGAGTATAAAAGCAAGGATGTAATGTTGAAGCTTGACAAAGTACTGGTGATCCTCATTTGGAGTATCATGAGCAGGTTTGGGTCCCTTATCTAAGAAAGAATGTGCTGTCAATGGAGAGAGTTCAGAAGAGGTTTACAAAAATGATTCGTTATCATTAGACTAAGTGCCCTATTACATGAGGAACATTTGATGGCTCTGGACTTCTACTTACTGTGATTCAGAAGAATGAGGGAGTTCTCATTGAAACCTATTGGATGTTGAAAAGCTTAGATAGAGTGCAATTGGTTGAGGATATTTTCTATGGTGGGGGAGTGTAGGACCAGAGGGCATAGACTCAGGATAGAGCGATGTCCATTTATAACAGAAATGAGGAGGAGTTTCTTTAGCCGGAGGGTGGTGTATCTGTGGAATTAATTTCCACAGCTCACAGTTGGGTGTATTTAAGATAAGTTCCTGATAAGTCAGGGCATGAAAGGTTACGGGGGAAAGGCAGGAGATTGGGGTTAAAAGGGAAATGGATCAGCCATGATGAAATAGTGGAGCAGACACAATGAGCCAAATAACTTCATTCTGTTCCTATGTCTTATGGTGTAATGCATTTCTAGCAAGATCATTATTAAACATTCATTGGCAAATTTACAGCTCTATTAGTGAACATAAAATATGGATACAGAGAAGACTTTACCTGCTGCTTGTTCTGACATATAATAAATCACAAATCTGTTGCTGTTAATATCTCATCTCTAGTTCCTCTTTTGCTCCATTTCATTTTTTTGTCCAGATTATATATAATTTTTAATTTATCTTTATAACCTTAAAATAACATCTTAAAAGACTTGACTTTAACAAGGTGATGAATATTCCAGGTCTCTGAGTTTTGAATTATTAAATCAGATTACTTTTTCTTAATGAGTTTTTTTTAAATAAGTAATTTAAGCAGTTGTGAACAGAGCAAGATTTTGCCGGAATATATACCATAAAACATAAATGAAAGAAAATATAGATATGGAAAAATTGTAGAATTTTTCTGTTTTACAAATACTGTTTTCAGAAACTTTCTGTTGTAGCTACAATTTTTAAAGTAAATGCAATTATCCAACCATCTTGCAAGAGAAGACTTAAAAGTTGCATTTCAACCTGTATCATTGGGTCCACAGTTGTTCAAAGCAGTCTTATCAATTCTATTAGCTAAAGCAACAGCTGGTTAGAGAATAAACAAGCAAAGTTCTTCATTGCCTATGTTATTTTTCCTTAAGCCTTCAACACAGGAAATAGAAAACAGCTAATGGTTAATGGGGCATGTGGAACTGGTTTAAGTAAAGCCGAACTCTGATCCCTTTCACCGCCTCCTCTTTCCTGTACTATTTTGTGCAGAAAATGTCAACAAATTTCTTCAGTCCTTTGCTGAATTTTTGAATAATTTCACACAAACCTAACTCAAAACAGATGCACAAAAGGAAAATGTAGTCTTGTCTTGTACTTCTCATGTACTTATAAAAAGAAACAGCTCCAAGTTCCTAGAGTGTAGCTTCCTATTTATCTTTGAATGTCAGTTTGAAGCTTTTTTCAAAGACATACAAGCATTGATTATGAAAGGTAAAAAATAAGCAACAGAGCTTAGACAAGTTTGCTTTTATATACTTATTTCCCAAGATCAAGTACCGTTTTCCTGTAAAAACTGAATGGTGGCTGACAAGGCCAAGACAGGAGCTGCAGCCATTCCACGTTAACAGAAAATATTTGAATTACGGAATGGATTTTAATACTTTGATTTGGCCAACAGTACAGCAAGATTGATACATATGACAAATGATCTTATAGAGATCAAAGATGTTGAAGCAGTACCAGGAGATGCTTTCTATATTTTCAGTTGAAGTGACATTACTTTTGTAATTTCAATAATTGTCAATATGTAGAAATGCAGCAGGGTAAATTGTTCAGTCAATAATTAATGATGTTAAGTGTACATGTCACATCATAGGGTGAAGATCCTCTTTTAATGAAACAGCAGAACAGTTTTCAATGGAATTAATCACTCAGTAACTAAATCAAATTCTTTGAAATCAGGCATTTCAAAGCAATGTTTTCATTAGTAAGTCATTAATTATGCAGATCCCCTTTCATCCCTAGAAGAAAACTTTCAGTGTGCATTTGCCTCGAATCTCAATCCCTGTTGGTCATACTAAATGTGCTGTAAGGTAACGTCAGTATCCAGCCTCTAAAATTCATTTTGTTACTTTCAGTGGAATAAAGTTCATAAAGGCAGAGGCTTCACTCTGTAGAACTTTCTCTTCTCGAAACCAGTGATGAACCTCTGGACAGCTGTTTCTTAACCAGTAAATCACCTTGCCTTTCTGTAGTTTTTCTTTCAGTCTAATGATGAAAGGTTCTTCAAACATATTTTACCAAAATACAAACAGAATATTTAAAATACAAACTTAATCTATTGTAATGAAAGACTCAAACTTGTAAAAAAAATATGTAAAACTGAGAGTAAGTAGGAGTTTGGTGAATTAACTGAAATATGAAAAGGGGTAAAAAAAATGTAGAGGTCAATTTGCAAATAATTTAGAATAGTTATGCATCTTCGGATTGAGGATTGGAGGAAAGACAAAGGCAGGAATAACAAATTAATTTTTATATTGTAGAATGGTCAGTAGCATATTTCATTCACTAACTGGGACATGGTATTAGCAGAAAAATGTTTAGAAAGAGAGTGGGAATAACAATGCAGTCATACCCTGAGCTGTGATTGTCATTCATTTAAAATAAATATTTTAACATTCGATTACAACAGAACTGATTGGAGTTTTTACTGTTAGCAATGCGTTAATTTTACCCCTTGAGTATGGATGGGATTGGAAGAGGTGGGTGAACAGTTGTGCTAGAAAGAAGTCCAGTAGAAATCCCATGCCAATCCAGTTTACTTCTGCACTTAGCCTGAACAAATCAAGCTGCATGTAATAATATATCCCAAAGCAGAAGATCAGAAATTTCAATTAACATTCTCTCATGAGTTGGTAAGAGTTTAGAACTTTAACTCCTGGATTTTTCAGGCTTACACAAATGGAACTAAAGTGAGAGCACAACCGCAATGGATGAAGGCTGTTGATATGGCAGAAAGTCTGGCAAATACTAAAATCTCAGATCTGCTCTCATGAGAGGCTTTGTGAAAGGTCCCTGTGGTTCTGGGTGAATTGAAGGAAAGATGCAGAGGCTCCAGCAGGCTAATGGGAATGGCCAAGATCAGGAAATAGAATATCAATGGAAAAATGTGTGAATTCATGTGCTTTTATAGAAAAATACAGAAACTGGAGTATTTTCAAAGAGTGAGAGATTTAAAAGTAGTGGTGATCAAAGGAACACTGTCTCTGAGAAATACAAGTATAATATTGATAGCAGACCTCAGGGGTTAAAGTGGTCTTTCTTACTTCTATGTCTTATGTGTTATGTAACCACAATTTCTTTCAAAATAAGTTGATAACATCTGCCTAATTTTAAGCAAACCTTTTGCTCTATCTTTTATGAATGGCTTTGGGCCACATAGTTAAGAAAGGATGTGCTGACATTGGAGTAGGTCAAGAGGAGATTTATGATAATGATCTCAGGAATTAAAGGGTTAATGTATGAAGAGCTCTGGGCCTGGATTTTTAGAAGAATGAGGGGATATCTCATTGAAACTTACTGGATATTGAAAGGCTTAGATATAGTGAACGTGGTGAGGATGTTTCCAACAGGATCAGAAGGCAAAGCCTCAGAGTTAAAGGATGCCCTTTAAAACTGAGTTGAGGAGGAAATGCTTTAGCCAGAGAGTTGTAAATCTGTGGAATTCATTACCACAGATGACTGTGGAGGCCAAGACATTGGGCATATACTGTATAAAGTTAGGGTTGATAGACTCTTGATTAGTCAGGGTGTTAACGATTACAGGGAGAAAGCAGGAGAGTGGGGTCGAGAGGGATATTAAATCAGCCAAGATGGAAAGGTAGAGCAGACTCAATTGACTGAATGGCCTAATTCTGCTTCTAGTTTTATGGACTATGCTTTTGTTCTGTATGCCCTGTGTGTTGACTATGTTGGGGCAAAAAGGACAAAATAAATTTCGAGAATATGAAGTTCAAATTAGACCAGAAAATTAGAAGCATGGGGTACAAATTCATGAAAATTGTATTTAAAACAGATATTGCTAGAAATATTTGCTCAAAGAAATATCTTAAAAAATTTGCATGGTGAGAAAAAAACATTAAGGAGAATTGATAATGGAATTTGTGGATCTTGGAGACGGAGGCTTTGATAAACGGAATGCATTTCTGATCCTATACTTTTCCTGTGGTTTAGATTGCACCTTTTAACACCACATTCATTACATTTTCAAACAGCAGTCTGTTTTTCATGAAAAATGGAGATTAGTAAGGGCACAGGGTTAAGAACCTTGAAATTTTAATAGCTTTTTACTATGCTTAACCTAACAAAAACAATCGTTTGAAGACACTACCAGGCTTTGCACTTAGACAGTAGGGAGGGTAATAATTCAAATGACCAGTAATCTGTGTTCACATTTTTCTGTGGAATTAAGTTTTATAAGAATTCACACATAATGAGTTTTAACAAATGTTTTTACTATTTGCTCTCACGGTAGCATTAACAGTTAGCACAACGCCTTACAGCACTGGTTGTAAGATTAGGATTCACTTCCCATTGCTGTCGATAAGAAGTTTGTACATTTTTCCTGTGACTGTGTGGGTTTCCTCCCACATTTCAAATGCATACAGGGTAGAGTTAATAAGTTGTGGGCATACAATATTGTTGCAAGAACTGTGGCAACATCTGTGGGCTGCCCAGCACAATCCTTGCTGATTTGAGTTGCTGCAAATGAGGCAAAAACTTTATGTACTATATACAGTACTGTGCAAAAGTCTTAGGTACATATATATAGTTAGGGTGCATAAGACTTTTGCTCTATACTGTAGTTGTCAATGTGGAGTGGAGAGCAAGTTTATAAATCTAATGGGAGCAAAGGATATTGGGAATGGTGAGGATGGAACATCGTGGGAAAGGTGTGGGCCATGTGGCAGAGAAGGAGTGCCAGGGACAGTGAAGTGGGGGTTTTTGTGGGTGCAGTTACACCCAGCTCTGAGATACCAGACAAGTTCATCTGATTCCAAACAATTGGTTTATTGATCATCACAGAAATGTCTCTCCAGTGCTTCCTGCTTCTTCCTCTCTCCCATCCCCCTTTCCCAACTGTGATTGTCCTCTCCCTGCCCCTTGTTACTCTCAGTCCACAATAGAGACTCATATCAGAATCAGGTTTATCATCACTCACATATGTCATTAAATGTCTTTTTCCAGCAGGGGGAGAACAGTGCAATACATAAAACAACTACCGTACAGTACTTTGCAAAAGTCTTAGCTCTATGTATGTGCCTAAATCATAGGAAAATCGGCAGATGCTGGAAATCCAAAGCAATACACACAAAATGTTGGAGGAACTTAAGAGTTGACATCTTGGGGTGAAACCCTCCATCAGATCTTGGCCCAAAACGTCAAATAGTTACTCTTTTTCATAGGTGCTGCCTGACCTGCTGAGATTCTCCAGAGTTCTGTGTGTATTGCTTTATATATGCCTATAACTTTTGCACAATACCATACATGTGATCTATCAAGTAAATCTTTATCTTTATAATGCTTATCAATAAGAAAAGGCAAGATTAATACTATCATATCACTTTGACCAGTTCAGATATATTAAGATGCTTTACTTTTCAGCCTGTCCTTGCAGTGATTCTGTACTATGGTGATAAGTTTCAGTTTGCTTCTCATTGCAAAGAGCTAATGCATTTACTGAGGTTTTTCCTCAACTTGTTATGATCACTAAGGTCAACCAAAGGTTGGGACAAATTTTTGCGTAACCATTTGCAGCAGAAGAGGGTGAGAAGTGACTTGTTAGAGATGTATAAGATGACAGAGTCATAGATTGGACAGTCACCAACTTTTTCCAAGGGTAGCAATTACTAGCATGAGGGGGCATAATTTTAAGGTGACTGGAGGAAAATATAGTTGGTGATGTCAGAGGTAGGTTCTTACAGAGTGGTGGATGCAGATACATTGTGGAGAATTAAGAGACTCTTAGACAGGTACATAGGTGAAAGAAAAATGGAGGGTTATGCAGGCTGGAAGCATTTGATTGATCTTGAAGTGGGTTAAGAAGTTGGCACGATACCGTGGGCCAAAGGGCCTGTACTGTGCTCTACTGTTCTATGTTGCATGATCTCTTGTGATGTAACCATTTCTAATTCCTTCCTAACAACCCTGTGAAATAAATTGAGGCACACTGAAAAAATTTAGCTTGTGATCCTGAAACACAAGTGAACCAAAAGTGTTGTAGTCTTGCATGCTCTGTGAAAATCAAAGGTCTATGAAATCTGAGAGGCATGTATATTTTCCTAGATTAATCAGGTTTGTAACTAGCCAAAGAGTTATAATAGTCACAATGCTATAATAAACATCAAGAGTCAAAAACATTTGAATCAGGAGCTGTTAACCCAAAGAGTTTACAGTTGACTTAAAGAATTGTTCCCAGTGCCGGAGCCATGTATCTATTTTCTGTCTGTCTGTATTGTATTTTGTGGCATGTTTATTATGGGTAATTTGTCATATGGGTTGGGCCATGGTAGTTATGTATTCTCTCTTTGTCAGTTAGTCTAGTTAATTAGAGGCAACTGGGGAATGATATTCTTTGTTGACCGCTTATTTTGCTAATTATGCTTATTTATGATCTTTGCTAAATTATGCTAATTTGAAAGTTAATTACTCTTATTTCACTATATCACTAATTTAGTTTTGTTAATTTTTTATCAATATAAGATTGTTCAACTTTGCTGGATCTGTAATAAAGGATCGAACATACATTTTTCGATTTGGAGCTCAGTTATTTGGAAGTGCATCAGACAGCATTGAATCCCATACCCAAATATCTCAGTGGTTTTGGTTTGTTTTCAAGTAACAGCTACAGACTGCATTTATTTCCTCACATGACAAAAATTAAAATGGAAACAAGGTTTATACTGTCAAATTTTCACCGTGTAAATATAGCAAAGAGCAAAAATGTTGTTTGTTCTTTACTCTCAGGAATCGGAAAGGAAAACTTTGATGGACAAGTTGTTTGCTATCCAAGAAGTGTGTATGGCTGTGCAAAACGGCCTGGATGAGGCTGCCTGCTTTTATGAAAGGATAAAGAAGTGAGTGATGCCACATTATATTTGTCTGTTTTTGTGATGGACCTTGCATTCATTTCAAGCTAGGTGTGAAATGCTATCTTTTTATTTGTCAGGGAGCTCCAGTCCAAAGTGATGAATGATCTGAACCTGTCATTAGTTACCTTTGCACACACTAGTCTTTTCAATGAGAACCCGCTGTACTTGCTGATGTGTAATTAATCTTTTGGATAAATGATTTGTAGCTTTTGAAATAGAAAGTGGAATTCGTCTTTTTAGAGTTAGATGATGTTTTTAATTAACATGTGGGAAAAGACAAAGAACTGTACGATGCTAGTAATTGAATTGTGGCTATGCTGATTACAAAGTATAAAGAGTATGGCATTTAATAACTGAGATGATTTTATTTTAGAAAAATAGCATTCTCCTTTATTCTTTCATTTAGTAACACTAAGACCTCTGAATGCAACAAATTTCACAACATATGCTGGTGATATTAAAACTGATTCTGATTTTTATGCATAAAATAAATTCATTGATGACATATTTCAGGAATCATGATGAAGGAGCATAGCACAAAACATTGACTGTTTATTAATTTTATTGATGCTGCCTGACCTGCGGAGCTTGTGTGTGTTGCTCTGGATATCCACCATCTGCAGAATCTCTTGTGTTTATATTTCTAATATTTCCTCATCCATCTATTTTAAATGAATAGAATATTATATAAGAAATAAATAATGGAGGTGATTATTAAAGACATTTGTACATAGATAATGATAGTGTAATAAGTTTCAAAAATACATCTTGCCAAATTTTACAGAAAATACATCACTTAAACTTTAATGTGTACATTTCCCAACAACTATGGCAAAGGAGAAACACTAAATTAACAATCAACCTCCACAGGTTCTCAGCACGGTATGCTCACCTGTTGCAAGATTAATAAAATAGTATCCCAGCCTGAGCCTCCTTATCACTTTAATGAAGTTAGTGTTTTTGCACATTAATTATCCATTAAACACACCACACCAGGTAATGTAACTATATAAATATTTATTTAATGATATAATTATTAATGCCTAAGTACTATTTCCTTGCCCAGAATGTAAACAATTATAAGTGTGAATTCTTGTTCATTCAGATCATGAATTCTTCTTAGAGATAAAGAGATTAAAGATTATCTTTATTTGTCAGATGTGCACTGTAATGTGAAAATATGGAGTGAAATTTGTCTTGTGCATTGACACAAGCTGGACAGCTTGCATTCTGGAAGCTGTAGATTTTTCTCAATGTTATAGGAATCATGGGATATGCAGTAAACACAAAGTACACTGCAGATGCTGGGGTCAAAGCAACACATCCAACACACTGGAGGAACTCAGCAGGTCAGGCAGCATCCGTGGAAACGAGCAGTCAACATTTTGGACCGAGACCCTTCATCAGGACTGAAGACGGAGGGGGCAGGGGCCCTATCAAGAAGGTGGGGTGAGGGTGGGAAGGAGAAGGCTGGTAGGTGCCAGGTGAGAAAGCAGTAAGGGGAAAGATCAAGGGGTGGGGGATGGGAAGCAGAGAGGGGATAGGCAGGAAAGGTGAAGAAGGAATGTAAGGGGAAAGTGCTATGTGTAGTAGAAGAAGGCAGAATCATGAGAGAGGTGATAGGCAGCTGGAGGAGGAGGCAGAGTGAAACAGAGATGGAGGAAGGGAGAGGGAGGGAATTACCGGAAGTTGGAAAATTCAATGTTCATGCCAAGGGGCTGGAGACTACCCAGGCGGTATATGAGGTGTTGCTCCTCCAACCTGAGTTTGGCTTCATCATGGCAGTAGGGGAGGCCATGTATGGACATATCCGAATGGGAATGTGAAGCAGAGTTGAAGTGAGTGGCAACCTGGAGATCCTGTCTGTTGTGGTTGACGGAGCATAGGTGTTCGACGAAGCGGTCCCCCAACCTGCGTCAGGTCTCATCGATGTAGAGGAGGCTGCACTGGGAGCACCGGATGCAATAGATGACCCCAACAGACTCACAAGTGAAGTGTTGCCTCACCTGGAAGGACTGTTTGGGGCCTTGAGTGGTGGTAAGAGAGGAGGTGCAGGGACAGGTGTAGCACTTACGCTTGCAGGGATAAGTACCAGGTGGGAGATCTGTGGGGAGGGACATGTGGACCAGGCAGTCACGGAGGGAACAATCCCTGTGGAAAGTGGAGAGGGGTAGAAAGGGAAAGATATGCTTAATAGTGGAGTCCTGTTGAAGGTGGCGCAAGTTGTGGAGGATAATATGCTGGATCCGGAGGTTGGTGGGGTGGTAGGTGAGGACAAGGGGAACTCGGTCCCTGTTGTGGTGACGGGAGGATGGGGTGAGGGCTGAAGTGCGGGAAATGGAGGAGATGTGGGTGAGGGCATCATTGATCACGGCAGAAGGGAAACCACGATCCTTAAAGAAAGAGGACATTTGAGATGTCCTGGAACGGAAAGCCTCATCCTGGGAGCAGATGTGGCAAAGACGGAGGAACTGCGAATAGGGAATAGCATTTTTGCATTTGGCAGGGTGGGAAGAGGTATAGTCGAGGTAGTTATGAGAGTCAGTGGGTTTATAGAAGATGTCAGCGGACAGTCTGTCTCCAGAGATGGAGACCGAGAGATCGAGAAAGAGGAGAGATCGAGAAAGGGATTTGTAGTTCTTGCTGAAAGTGGCGTTGAGGTAGAAGATCAACAATGCTCTTGGTGAAACAGATATGGGGATTAAATAATCTACGTCCACTTGTATTTCCCATTCTCCAATAACTATACAATCCCTATTTCCTATTCTCTAATAAATATACATTTCCTATTTCTAATGCTCTGATAACTATATTGAACTGAACTGAACTAAACTGAATATGCCTAGGTTCTTTCTATGACTTTGTGGTTTGGTGTTTTATATTCTGTATTTTTTTCCACTCGTCTTTTGCTATTTGCGCAATTTGATTTTTTTTTTGCATGTGGTTAGAGTTGATGTTCTTCTTGGAACAAATTCCATGGTGTTTCTTTGATTCATGGCTGTATGTAGAGAAGATGAATCTCAAGGTTGTACACTGTCTACAGACTTTTATAATAAATGTACTTTGAATCTTTATATATTTCTGTTTCACTTTTATTTTGACTTAGTAATTGTTGTCTTTCCTCTTTCTTTTTCTCAATCTGAAATAACATTGAATTCTCCATTTCAATTTCACACCTTGTCTTTCAGTTCTTCTAATTTATTTTAAAACTTTAATCTCTCAGGTTTAAAATTTTGTATTATGTAAACTGTTGTTCACCCAATTTTTAACCCAAGATGAGCATGAACAGTTCTTAATAAGTGAGCTAGTCAAGAGGTGTTCTGGTCCATTGAAATCTGGCTCATTTTTTTAGATGGTCAGCATGCACACTGTTAGAAAACATTTCATAAAACATAGCAATTTTACCTAAGACATCAGTCACAGGGCCAGAGTTGACTCTCAGCCACCCAAATCTGTCCAGCCATTCAGTGTGTTTGGGGTGCAATGGTAGTGTAGTGGCTAGCGCAATAGCATGCCATCATGGGGTGCTGGAGTTCTGAGTTCAATTCCCACTGCTGCCTGTAAGGAATTTATACATTCTCCCCGTGACCACGTGGATCCTCCAGGTGCTCAGGTTTAGTAGGTTAATTGGTCACAGTAATTTGTCCTCTGATTAGGTGGGGGTTAAATCGGTGTGTTGGTGGTGGCATTCTCTTTGGCCTGGAAGGGCCTGTTCTGCACAGTATCTCTAAATAAAATAAATAAAATCAGAACTGATCTGCCTCAGGCCACATCTCTTATTCTCTTCCAATTCAATTTCTTGCTGTTTCAAAAATTTACTGTACCTATTCCTTTTCAAGTACTCCCAATTATCTGGCCTCCGCAACCCTATGAGGTAGAGAATTTCAAAGATTCACCACTCTCTACAGGAAGAAATTCCAATGCATCTCACTTTCAAATAACCATTCCATAATCTTTTAACTTTATCCTGTTGTTTAATATTCTACTGGAACCATTTACCTACTCCTTCTTCCTGAAGATTTAGAACAGAACATTACAGCATAGTATAGGCCATTCAGCCCACAATGCTGTGCTGATCTCCTTCCTGAGGGTTTAGATTAAGGTTCCAATACTTTTTATGCCATGGATCCCTACCATTAACTGAGGGGTTTGTGGACCACAGGCTAGGAACCCCTGATTTAGAACATAGACTATTGCAGCACAGTAGAGGCTATTCAGCCCACAAAGTTGTACTGACTTTTTAACCCTTCCTTCCCAAATAGCCCTCCATTTTTCTTTCAGCCACGAGTCTCTTAAATGTCCACAAGTTTAAACTTGCAGCTTATTAACTTGCAAATTAAGTTTGTTTCCACAAGACCACTTCTTATTCTTATAAACACCAGAGAATACAGATTAATCCTTTTAACCATTGTGATACCCTCTCTCAGGAATTATTCCAGCAAATTTCTTTGGTACTGCCTCCAGTGCAAGTATAGTAGATTCCAGTTAATTGAGACACATTGGGAGCAGTACATTTTGCCCAACTAGCTGAAATGTCATAGAAAGTTAAAAAGCTAAAAAAAAGACAAACTGAGATAGATAGATAGATACTTTATTCATCCCCAAGGGGAAATTCAACATTTTTCCAGTGTCCCATACACTTATTGTAGCAAAACTAATTACATACAGTATTTAACTCAGTATAAACCAAGTAACCAAGTATGTAATTAAATGAAATACAGAACAAATTACAACATTACCAAATCTACTACAGTACCATAAAACTATGTGTTTTCATTGATAACTAATCGTTATCAATGTAGGAATTCATCCCGTGTACACTGTCGTATCTTTGATTGACTGTAAATGAACAAAATCAGCACTGACACCTAATGCAGAAATGGACTGTTTTCATACAACCTTATTGACGATTGCATCCTCCAAATCTTCATTTTCATTGCAACATTCCAACTATTTTCTCTATTAGTTTTTATTCTTTAAGAGTTGCGCCAAATAAGCAGCTGCCCCAAATAATCGACAGCCCAATTAACCAGAATCCTTTGTATATCTTTTCTTAAATAAAGGGACTAAAGCTGCACATTGAATTGCAGGAGTGGTCTCATCAATACTCTGATTTATATTAAAAAAGTGTTTTTAATTCTCATGCCATGATTTTAGTATTGTCCTGTTTAACTGTGGTGACTCATTGCATGTAATCAAATATTTCTCATTTCTGTTCAAGTACCTTCAACTGGACAGTCCCATTCCTGAGCTGGCTGGCTGTTTTCATCCTGACTGTTGGCACAATTGTCCTTTGTTTTGTTCCTCTCAGATACATTCTTCTTGTCTGGGGTAGGTCTAACTTTCTTCACTTTGTTTTACACATTTCATCAATGTACTCATTGCCATTTTTGTTTGCTAGTGATTGTTTAGAGTTGCCTATTACCTTTGGTAGTGTGCAACAACTCCCTAAATCCGCAAATAGAAAAAGTGGTTGCTTGTCCTTTAAACTATTTACTTAATGTAAAGTGTACTAATATGCTTATATTGTAGGAACCTGATGAAGTTATGTCATTAATGAATTATCTTGCCCACCCACCTGACTACACCTATCACCTTTTAGCTATCCTTCTTTCCCTCCCACCAAACCTTTTTATTCTGGCATCTTCCCACTTCTGTTCGAGTCCTGATGAAGGGTCTCGGCTCAAAATGTCGACTCTTTATTCCTGCTAGACTCTTTAGACCTGCTGAATCTGTAGGGTAATGTAGTTGGTGGAACGATACAGAATTCACAGTCAACAACATTCAGTTGAGGTTCGATTTAAGAGGCTGGTCTGACGTGATGATGTAATTACGCAAAGTTGTTTATTGTGCTTGGTGTTCAGGGTTTGGAGTACAATAAGTGAATTGCTATGGTTTTCTGAAACATAAAATGCCTCACCTTTACTTACAAAAACCTACAAGTTCCTCCATCATTTTGTGTGGTTTTCAGCAAGGCATTTGATAAGGTACCCCATACAAGACTTATTGAGAAAGTAAGGAGGCATGGGATCCATGGGGACATTGCTTTGTGGATCCAGAATTGGCTTGCTCACAGAAGGCAAAGAGTGTTTGTACACGGGTCATATTCTGCATGGAGGTTGGTGACCAGTAGTGTGCCTCAGGAATCTGTTCTGGGACCCTTACTCTTTGTGATTTTTATAAATGACCTGGATGAGGAAGTGGAGGGATAGGTTAGTAAGTTCGATGGTGACACAAAGGTTGGAGGTGTTGTGGAGGGCTGTCAGAGGTTACAGCGGGACATTGATAGGATGCAAAACTGGGCTGAGAAGTGGCAGATGGATTTCAACCCAGATAAGTGTGAAGTGGTTCATTTTGGTAGGTCAGATATGATGGCAGAATATAGCATTAATGGTTAGACTCTTGGCAGTGCAGAGGATCAGAGGGATCTTGGGGTCCAAGTCCATAGGACACTCAAAGCAGCTGCGTAGGTTGACGCTGTGGTTAAGAAGGCATATGGTGTATTGGCCTTCATCAATTGTGGAACTGAATTTAGGAGCCAAGAGGTAATGTTGCAGCTATATAGGACCCTGGTCAGACCCCACTTGGAATGCTGTGCTCAGTTCTGGTCACCTCACTGCAGGAAGGATGTGGAAACCATAGAAAGGGTGCAGAGGAGATTTACAAGGATGTTGCCTGGATTGGGGAGCATGCCTTATGAAAACAGGTTAAGTGAACTTGGACTTTTGTCCTTGGAGCGATGAAGGGGTGACCTGATAGAGGTGTATAAAATGATGAAATGCATTGATTGTGTGGATAGTCAGAGGCTTTTTCCCAGGGCTGAAGTGGCTGCCACAAGTTGACACAGGTTTAAGGTGCTGGGGAGTAGGTACAGAGGTAAGTTTTTTACGCAGAGAGTGGTGAGTGTGTGGAATGAGCTGTTGACAATGGTGATGGAGGTGGATACGATAGGGTCTTTTAAGAGGCTTTTGGATAGGTACATGGAGCTTAGAAAATAGGGGGCTATGGGTAAGCCTAGTAATTTCTAAGGTAGGGACATGTTCGACACAACTTCGTGGACCTAAGAGCCTTTATTGTGCTGTAGGTTTTCTATGTTTCTATGACAATTCAAACAGATAACTCCAGTTTCCAAATCATACATAAATATTTCTCGTAGCTGAACATTCATGACCTCATGAGCTTTCGGTGTAGTAGTTTCTACTATTTTATTAAGCCATTCAACTTTTAACAAATTTGCAGTTCTTTTGCACTTCACACCCTTCACTTCTTTTGAATTCGACACAGTGAATCAATATTTTTTTCAATAAAATCTTAGTAAGCTATCTACAGGATTTGAAAGAGATCTTTGTAAACTTTACAATATGAACACTGTTCGCCAAAGATGGCTGCCGCCATGATGCAGCTGTAGAAACCTGAACAGGAAAGGTGAGGTGACGTAAATTGGTGATGTGCATTGTGCTATTTGAAAAACCGACTAATAGTTAACAGAAATATTTAGCTAAAAGATTAGTTTCAATAAGAGTAATTATTAATTACAACATTATTTTAGGTAACTAACCTTTTGTGCACAATTAATTTCCTTTGAGCGCTGTTTGAAAAACATGTGTGCGTGCGCTCACGTGCACAGCTTAGAGGGAAGCCATTGGCACTCACCTCAGTGCTGAACTAACTCTGCAGTTACGGCCTGCAGCCATTGGCACTCACCTCAGTGCTGAACTAACTCTGCAGTTACGGCCTGCAGCCATTGGCACTCACCTCCGTGCTGAATGTGGCTCCATGGATATGATCTGTTACCATCAGGCTACTGGACTGACTGCAGGGCTGAACGGGCTACATGGCTGTGGATGTGCATTTAGGCACTTTGCTTTTCATCTTTTGTGGATTGTTTGTTTGCTTTTTTCACTGTTTGCATTTGTTCTTTAGTTTTTGCACAGTGGGTCTGGGTTTGTGAATTCTATTGTGCTTCTTTGTTTTGTGGCTCCCTACAAGGTAATGAATCTGGAAGTGTATGTATTATACATACTATTGATAATAAACATACTTTTAACTTTGACTGCTTGACTTATCTGTAACGCTGTGGCCTCTTTCTCAGAGGACTATGGTTTAGGCTACAGTGGAGGACAGGTATAGCTTGAAACTTGATAGATGATGTTGGAATGTGACACACCTGAAGCTGCTGACCTTTGCTGAGGATTTGCATATTCACCAGCATATAAACAATCCAGTATAATTTTTCAATATAGAACACTGAATCCTCTAGTGACAGGAGCAACATTCATCTCTTGGTCAGTAAAAGAAATTCCTCAGACAAATTGTTTCATGTGCTTTTAGGAGAACGCCTCTGTACAAATTTGATTTTCACTGATAACTGAAATGTTTATGGGTTTTAAATACTATGAAAAACACAAAATGCTCGCAGAACTCAGCAGGCCAGACAGCATCTATGGGAGGAGGTAGTGACGATGTTTCAGGCCGAAACCCTTCATCATGAGTTCTGCCAGCATTTTGTGTTTTTTATTTATTTCCAGCATCTGCAGATTCACTCCTTTTTTTCTTTCTTTTTTTTGAACAGTTACCATTGTTTATTTATGCCATTTTCAGTTCACCACTTTCTTGTCAGTTGGTCCAAAAATTGTGAGACACGGAAATTCAAAGATTCTTGAGAACAAGCTTTCCAGCTTCATGTAGTCAGACTCTACCATGTGACAGAAACAATCCATGGACAACTAAAGATGAATCCTGTATTTCATAGGTCAGGTAGCATCTGTGGAAGGAGAAGCACATCTGAGGTGGAAATCTGAAAGAGAGAGAGAGAAAAACATAGCTCTCCATTGCAGAGAAAGTAAAAACGGCTTGGAACAAGCCATTTCTCTGATAGGATGGGGCCAAGATTGTAATGGTAATAAGCAGATAAGAAAGCCATCTGGTTGATAGGTTAATGCGAAGAGCTGGAGCGATTCACTCTTGTTGCCTTTAAATACTATGATATGGGTTTATAAAAAGAGTTAAGGAGAATTTGTTTCTATTTAGGATTTTGTTTGTTTTTGAACATACAGTGTAATCTTCAATTAAAACATCTTTCATAATACAATTACTATGTTAGAGGATTGGGAAGCTTTTAAAAACCAACAGAAGGCAACTAAAAATTCATTAAGAAGGTAAAGATGGACTATGAAAGTAAGCTAGCCAATAATATCAAAAAGTATACCAAAAGTTAATTCAACACGGAGGTGAGTTCCAGTGGCTGCAGGCCATAACCATCGATACAGTTCAGTGCTGAGTTGAGTGCTGATGGCTGTAGTTATCACATAAACCAATGTCAGCAGTGGTTATGGTAAAACCCATAAACTGCTCCATTTCACTTCTCTGTTTAATCATTAAATCTCCTTGAATTGAGAAATTAATACATTCTTTGGAAGTTATGAAGAGAGAATTCCAAGCTTTGTTTGTGGCAAGAAATATCCACATGCTTTCTTTAGGTGAAGGAAAATTAGGATGGGAATTACTGGATTAAAATGCATATCTAGTTCAGTTCCCATTTTAAAGCCTAGTGTTCTTATCTTTCTTTTAATAACTCAACTCTTTGTGTAACCATAAAGAGCAATTCAAACATAATAATAATATAAAGCAAGCAATTTTTAACGTTAATGTGGTTGTAGAAATTTAAAATGTGTAAAGTGATAGGAAGTGCATACTATTGTAAAACTCAAATATATTTTCTATTCTAAAATATATATACATAAAGAAATGAATTGCTTGGAGAAAAGTCATATATTTCTGAAATAATGAGAAAATCAAAATGATGTTTATCGAAGTATAAATTATAAATTTGAAATATAATTATACTAAAGTACGCATGCCGAAATTACAGAAAGGTTGAAACAACTGCCAACATAGTAAATTATTGCAACCTTGCATTCTGTCATGGAGCAAGTGTGGTATGGAGACAGATTAATATGCAGGGGCTGTTCAGTGGTAGCTCAGAATTGATAAGAGTCCAACACTTCATTGATGGCAAATAAAAGGAATGTGTAGCAGCCAATGCTGCTCTCTGCATTATTCTTGGAGTTGGTGCCCAGTGAAGATCACATGACAGCACTGGAGAGAATGCAGAGAACATTCATCCGGGTGTTGGCTTGGACAGAGCAATTCAATTATGAGAAGGGACTGGGGAGGCCAGGTTTTATTTTCCTGAAGTAAGGTATAAGATTCGTTTATACTGTTGTAGTATTATACTATATGAAACTATAAGGACCATAAGACATAGAAGCATGATTAGACCATTTGGCCCATCAAGTCTGCTCCACTGTTCAGTCATTGCTGATCCTTTTCTCCCCCTCCTCATCCTTCTCCCCGTAACCTTTAATGTTGTGTCCAATCAAGAACTTAACAACTTCTGCCTTGAAATAGACCCAACAAACTGGCTTTCACAGCTGCCTGTGGTAGCAAATTCCACAAATTTACCCTCTCATCCTACAGAAATTTTTCTGCAGCTGTTTTCAATGGACACTACTCTATCCTGACACTGTGCCTCTTGTCCTAGACTCCCCCACCATGGGAAACATCCTTTCTTTATGAATCATGTCTAGATCTTTCAACATTCAAAAGATTTCAATGAGATACCTTCTCATCCTTCCAAATTCTAGCAAGTACAGACCCAGAGATATCAAATGTTCCTTGTATGATAGCCCTTTCATTCATGGAAACATCCTTGTGAACCTCCTCTGGACCTTCTCCAATGCTAGCTCATCTTTTCTAAGATGAGGATCCATAAACTGTTCACAATACTCAAGGTGAGACCTCACCAGTGCCTTATAAAGCCTCAGCATCACATCCCTGCTCATTTGCCTTCCGCATCAATAACTCAACCTGCAAGTTAACCTTTAGGGTTTTCTACACAAAGACTCCCAAGTCCCTTTGTATCTCAGATTGTTGGATTTTCTCCCCGTTTAAAAATAGTGTGCACATTTATCTCTATTACCAAAGTGCATGACCATGCATTTACAACATTGTATTTCATTTACCACTTTCTTCCCCCATTCTTCAATCTGTCTAAGTCTGTCTTCAGCCTACCTGTTTCCTCAACACTACCTGCTGTTATCCAATCTTTAAATCATCTGCAAATTTGGCAACAAAGCCATCTGCTCAAAGAATTCCAACAGTTTTCTCGGGCAAGATTTTTGCTTAAGGAAACCATGCTGACTTTTCCCTATCTTGTCCTGTGTCACCAAGTACTTCATTACCTTATCCTTACCAACTGTCCCCAACATCTTCCCAACCACTGAGGTCAAGCTAACTGATCTATAATTTCTCCTTTCTTAAAGAGTGGAATGACGTTTGCAATTTTCCAGTCCTCTGGCACTATGCCAGAGTCAATGATTTTTGAAAGATCATTACTAATGCCTCCACAATCTATACCGCTACCTCTTTCAGAACCTTAGGGTACAGTTCCTCTGGTTCGGGTGACTTTTGTACCCTTTAGTCTTTCAACTTTTTTAGCAACTTCTCCCTTGTAATAGTAACTACACTCACTTCTCTTCCCTCACACCCTTCAACATCTGACACATTGCTAGTGTGTTCCACAGTGAAGACTGACACAAAATGCTCATTTAGTTTGTCTGCCATCTTCTGGTCCCCCATAATTATTTCTCTGGCCTCATTTTGTAGTGGTTCTATATCCACTGTCATCTCTCTTATTTTTACATACTTGAAAAAGCTTTTACTATCCACTTTGATATTGTTTGCTAGTGTGCTTTCATATTTCTCATCTTTTCCCTCTCTATAGGTTTTAAAATCTTTCCAATCCTCTATCTTCTCACTAATTTTTGCTTTATTGTATGCCTTCTCTTTTGCTTTTACATTAGTTTTGACTTAGAACTATTTTGTCATTTGAGTATTTCTTTTCTTTTGGAATACATCTAACCTGTACTTTCCTCATTTTGCCCAGAAATTCACACCATTATTCTTCTGTCATCCCTGCAAGCATCTCCTTCCAATTTATTTAAGCAAACTCCTCTCTCATACGACTGTAATTTTCTTTACTCCACTAAAATACTGCTACGTCAGATGTACTTCCACACTATCAAATTTAAAGTTGCACTCAATCATATTGGGATCACTGTGTCCTAAGGGTTCATTTATGTTAAGCTCCCTAATCCCCTCTGGTCCATTACATAACAATAGACAATAGGTGCAGAAGTAGACCATTCGGCCCTAAGAGACTGCACCGCCATTCTGAGATCATCTACTATCAATACCTGGTTCCTGCCTTGTCCCCATATCCCTTGATTCCCCTATCCATAAGATACCTATCTAGCTCCTTCTTGAAAGCATCCAGAGAATTGGCCTCCACTGCCTTCCGAGGCAGTGCATTCCAAACACCCACAACTCTCTGGGAGAAGAAGTTTTTCCTTAACTCTGTCCTAAATGACCTACCCCTTATTCTCAAACCATGCCCTCTGGTACTGGACTCTCCCAGCATCTGCAACATATTTCCTGCCTCTATCTTGTCCAATCCCTTAATAATCTTATATGCTGCAATCAGATCCCCTCTCAATCTCCTTAATTCCAGCATGTACAAGCCCAGTCTCTCTAACCTCTCTGCGTAAGACAGTCCGGACATCCCAGGAATTAACCTCGTGAATCTATGCTGCACTTCCTCTGCAGCCAGGATGTCCTTCCTTAACCCTGGAGACCAAAACTGTACACAATACTCCAGGTGTGGTCTCACCAGGGCCCTATACAAATGCAAAAGGATTTCCTTGCTCTTGTACTCAATTCCCTTTGTAATAAAGGCCAACATTCCATTAGCCTTCTTCACTGCCTGCTGCACTTGCTCATTCACCTTCAGTGACTGATGAACAAGGACTCCTAGATCTCTTTGTATTTCTCCCTTACCTAACTCTACACTGTTCAGATAATAATCTGCCTTCCTGTTCTTACTCCCAAAGTGGATAACCTCACACTTATTCACATTAAACGTCATCTGCCAAGTATCTGCCCACTCACCCAGCCTATCCAAGTCACCCTGAATTCTCCTAACATCCTCATCATATGTCACACTGCCACCCAGCTTAGTATCATCAGCAAACTTGCTGATGTTATTCTCAATGCCTTCATCTAAATCGTTGATGTAAATCTTAAACAGCTGTGGTCCCAATACCGAGCCCTGTGGCACCCCACTAGTCACCACCTGCCATTCCGAGAAACACCCATTCACCGCTACACTGCTTTCTATCTGCCAACCAGTTTTCTATCCATGTCAATATCTTCCCCCCAATGCCATGAGCTCTGATTTTACCCACCAATCTCCTATGTGGGACCTTATCAAATGCTTTCCGAAAATTGAGGTACACTACATCCACTGGATCTCCCTCGTCTAACTTCCTGGTTACATTCTCAAAAAACTCCAATAGGATAGTCAAGCATGATTTGCCCTTGGTAAATCCATGCTGGCTCGGCCCAATCCTATCACTGCTATCTAGATATGCCACTATTTCATCTTTAATAATGGACTCTAGCACCTTCCCCACTACTGATGTTAGGCTGACAGGACGATTGTTTTCTCCCTCCCTCCTTTCTTAAAAAGTGGGATAACATTAGCCATTCTCCAATCCTCAGGAACTGATCCTGAATCTAAGGAACATTGGAAAATGATTACCAATGCATCCGCAATTTCCAGAGCCACCTCCTTTATTACCCTAGGATGCAGACCATCTGGACCTGGGGACTTGTTAGCCTTCAGTCCCATCAGTCTACTCATCACTGTCTCCTTCCTAATGTCAATCTGTTTCATTTCCTCTGTTACCCTATGTCCTTGGCCCATCCATACATCTGCGAGATTGCTTGTGTCTTCCCCAGTGAAGACAGATCTAAAGTACTTATTAAATTCTTCTGCCATTCCTCTGTTTCCCATAATAATTTCACCCAATACATTCTTCAAGGGCCCAACATTGTTCTTAACTATCTTCTTTCTCTCCACATACCTAAAAAAGCTTTTGCTATCCTCCTTTATATTCCTGGCTAGCTTGCGTTCGTACCTCATTTTTTTCTCCCCATATTGCCTTTTTAGTTAAGTTCTGTTGTTCCTTAAAAATTTCCCAATCATCTGCCTTCTCACTCACCTTAGCTCTGTTATGCTTCTTTTTTTTAATGCTATGCAATCTCTGATTTCCTTTGTTAACCACTGTGGCCCCTTTCCCCCCTTTGAATCCATAACATCCAGTATATCTGATCCCCTGGTAGGCTCAATGACAAACTGCTCTAAAAAGCCATCTTTTAGGCATTCAACAAACTCACTCTGTTGAGATCCATTACACTGGACAACAAATCTTTTCAAAAGTGTTGCTTCCTCAGAATTTTTTTTTGTTTATGATAGACTGCTTGAAGATGAAAACAAGTATAATTTCAGACTACTTGTATCACGTCAGAATTTGGTGTAACAACAAATTAACTTTTATTGAATATAATGTGTTCAATTGCATAATGGTGCTGATGCTCTGCAATAGTTCAACTAAGTTACAAGTATTTTGTTAATGATTTTAATTTGTACTCAGTGTCTGAGGCTTCTCGCTTAAGTGTCCAACAATAATTTGCCAGTATTGATGGATTCCAGTTGCCCTGGTATCTTTTCTCCATGACCGCAATTCCTGGGGAAACCTTTCACCATGCTTGTCACTAACAGCACCAAGATTTGCAGGGAAGAAGTCTAAATGGGAATGCAGAAATGAATCTTTTAGTGACATGTTGCATTTTATGGTTTTATATGCTTGAAGCATGTTTTCAACCAACTGTATGTAGTTTGGTGCTCTGTAGATGCCAAGAAAAATTTCAACAACTTCCTTGAATGCCTTCCATATGATTTTCTCCGGTCCCACTAGAAATTCTTCAAATCGTCTGTCATTGATGATCTGTTTGATTTGTGGACCAACAAAAATGCTTTCCTTAATCTTGGCATCAGTCACTCTGGGAAGCATCTGTCTCAAATATCAAAATCCTTCATAGAAATCTTTGTGCTTGGTGATAGCAAATTCCATCCTTACAGTCCTAAACTCAATTATTATTACTAAAACCTGTCTTGCCATGCACCAGCCGCACCGCCTAAGCATGTCTGGACAAGATAGGAAACTTCCCAGCTTACATTGTAGGCAACATTTTAATTGACTTGAATTATGAATTGAAATAATAAACATAAGTGATTTCAAAAATGGTGCGTGATAGGGAAATTCCATGGTGATTTTCATGCTCAGTAGCCCAAAATTCATAAGGTATACCTAAAGGTATTCCAGAAGCAAAGTCTTTGTTGTCCAGTCTTACCAGGTATGAAGTGGTGGCTGAAGGATGGTTGTAGATGGGAGCTGAATGTCCAAGGTTACACATTGTAACAGAGGGATAGGAAGGTACGCAGAGGGGGTGGCGTGGCTCTGCTGGTAAAGAGTGCCATCAAATCAGTAAGATGTGACTTAGGATCAGAAGATGTCCAAAAGTAGCAGGAATGTGCACCACAGATTATAATGGGAAATAGAAAAGGTGTGTCAAAAGGGCAATATTATGATAGTTATGGAAGATTTTAACATGCAGGTCAATTGGGAAAATCAGGCTAATAATCTGTAGAAGTACAGCAAGTTCATCTACCTTATTTCTTATACTCCATGCATTGAGATATAACATTTTGAGTTCTCTATTTGCTATCCTTTTGATTCTGCATCCCTTATGCACTGATGCTCATCCTGCTGACTGCAATTAAGTCCGATCATCTGCCTGTCCTTCCTGATAGTCTAACTGCACACTATCTTTGCTTTTTTACCATCCATCCAATCTTGAGTCCCTTCACTCTGGTTCCCGCCCCTTTGCCAAATTGGTTTAAACCCTCACCAACAGCTCTAACAATCCTGTCCACGGTTTGTTAGAGCTGATCTCCCTGTCATTCAGGTGCAACCCGTCACTTTTGAACAGCTCATACCTCCCCCAGAAGAGATTCTAATGATCCAAGATCCTGAAGCCCTGCCCTCCACACCAGCTTCTCAGCCACTTATTTATCTGCCAAATCATCCTCTTTCTACCCTCACTGGCATGTGGAGCACCTGAACCCAGAAATTACTACCCTGGAAGTCCTGCTTCTCAGCTTCTAATTTCTCTCTTCAGGATCTCTTTGCTTTCCCTTCCCGTCTTTGATACCAATATGTACCAAGATATCTGGCTGCCCTCCCTCCCTCTCCCCCTCCAAACTGCTGTAGATGTGAACTGAGATGTCCCTGACCCTGGCACCTGGGAGGCAACATACCATCTGGGTGTCCTTTTCACGTCCACAGTATCTCCTGTCTGTTCCTCTGACTATTGAGTCCCCTATCACTTTGTGTTCCCCTCAGTTCTTGGCACCTAATTGAACCATTCTCACTGCCCAACATGGGGTGATGTCTTTCCCTTTGATCCTGGAATAATTAGGTATAAATTAAACCAAGTGCCTCCAGGATCAGCCATCCTGTTTTAACTGCAACATTGGATTTCTTTTCAAGTTAAGTGTATTTTTTGAATATGGAGAGTTTAGTTGATGTAGAGTTAAGTTCCTGTCCTGGCAGACAAATTTCTGCCTGCACCCCTAATCCAAAGACATGAGTTTGAATTTGGGTCCCATATCTAAGAAAGGAGGAGCTAGCATTGGATAGTGCCTAAAGAGAGTTTTCAAGAATGGTCCCAGGAATGAAGAGTGTTTGATAGCTCTGGGCCTGTATTTGTAGGAGTTTAGAACAATGAAGAGGGATCGCATTGAAGTCTATGAATAGAATGGGCATGAAGAAGATGTTTCCATTAGTGGGAGAGTTTTGGACCAGAGCACACAGCCTCAGGATACAGAGGTGAGGAAGAATTTCTTTACCCAGAGGGTGGTATATCTGTGGAATTCATTGCCACAATTTGTTATAGAGGCCAATTCATTGGGCATATTTAAAGCAGAGGTTGATAAGTTCTTGATTTGTAAGGGTGCCAAAGGTAATGGGGAGGAGGCAGGAAAATGGGGTTGAGAGCTATGTTCCCTAAAATAATGTAGTAATTAATAATTATACTTATTCAAAGTAATCTTATAGCTAAATGTTTCTGTTAACTAGTTAGTCAGTTTTTCAAATACCACAATGCACGTCACTAATTTACGTCACCTTGTGGCGACCCATTTCCTAGCGTATCCGAACCGACTCACAATTAGATAGCCTACGGGGGTTTGCGAGCACAGAGCTTTGGAGCCTCTGCGCCATGGGGGGCCGGTTGACAGAGGCTTAAAAGTGAGGCTGAAGTTTTCGAATAAAGTTTTTTCCTTCGACTGCAGTTACCGACTCCGTGTCGTAATTTTAGCGCTGCGTGTAGCACACCGCTACAACCTCACCTTTTCTGTTCCGGTTTGTACAGCTGCATCATGGCGGTACCCATGTTTGGTAGACAGTGTTCATATCATAAACTTCACATTTGGCAATGAACAAGTTAATGCCTTATGTCTAAAATAATCATGATTTTCTAGCTGAAAATACTGTAATAGACAGTTTAATGATTTCAAACTTTGCTCAAATGGTGGCATTTGTACATCAAAATGAACAGTTTTGCGACCTTGCACAGTTGGTGGACATTGGGGGAACCTTTCTTGTGTCTAGTGTGGACTGTGAGCAAGGTTTTAGTCTAATGAATCAACTCAAAAACAGGCTGAGAAACTGTTTAGGTGAATGTTATTTGGATATGTTAATGAGAATCAAAAGCTTTCAATTGGGTGGAAGTTCTATTAGTCTAGATAGAGTTTACAAAGAATGGGTAAATGCCAAAGACAGGAGAGAGAAAATATAACCGACTTAAATATGTATGTTATTTTGTTGTTATTCTGTGCAGTTTTATGTAAAATATTTTGTAAACCTACATAAACTGTGTGTGGATTCAGTGCCCATACTTTTGTCACAGGAAAAATTTTGCACAGCATAAGATTTTTGCGCACACTGACAACTAAAAATTAGAGGGAGCATTTGTTGAGAGGAATAATAAGTCAGACTGAGATCATAAGACATAGGAGCAGAATTAGGCTATCTGGCCCTTCGAGTCTGTTCCACCATTCAATCATGGCTAATCCTGTTTTTGTCTCCTCAACCCTAGTTCCCAGCCTCTCCCTGTAACCATGTTGCCATGTCCAATCATGAACCTGTCAGTCTCTACCTTAAATACACCCAACAACCTGGTCTCCACAGCTGCAAGTGGCAACAAATTTCATAAATTCACCACCCTAAAAGAAATTTCTCAGCATCTCTGTTTTAAATGGACGTCACTATCCTGAGGCTGTGCCCTCCTGTCCTAGACCCACCCACTATAGGAAACAACCTTTCCACATCTACTCTATCTAGGCCTTTCGACATTCAAAAGGTTTCAATGAGATCGCCCCTCATCCTTCTGAATTCCAGTGAATACAGACCCAGAGCTACCAAATGTCCTCTTATGACAACCCTTTCATTCGCAGAATCATCCTTGTGAACCTCCTCTGGACCCTCTCTAATGCTAGCATATCTTTTCTAAGATGAGGGGCCCTAAAGTGTTCACAATACTCAAGGTGAGGCTCACCAGTGCTTTATAAAGCCTCAGCATCACATCATTGCTCTTGCATTCTAGACCTCTTGAAATTAATGCTAACATGGCATTTGCCTTCCTCACCACCGACTCATCCTACAAGTTAATCTTCAGGATGTTCTGCCCAAGGACTCACAACTCCCTCTCCATCTCAGATGCCTGGATTTTCTCCCCATTTAGAAAATAGTCCGCACATTTATTTTTACTACCAAAGTGCATGACCATGCATATTCCAACATTGTGTTTCATTTGCCACTCTTTTGCCCACTCTCCTAATCTGTCTAAGTCCTTCTTATGTATGTGTATAAGATAATGAGAGCTATTGATCATGTGGATAGTCAGAGACTTTCCCAAGGCTGAAATGACTGCCACAAGAGGGCACAGGTTTAAGGTGCTTGGGAGTAGGTACAGAGGAGATGTCAGGGGTAGGTTTTTTTTTAATGCAGAGAGTGGTGAGTGTGTGGAATAGGCTGCTGGCAATGGTGGTGGAGGCAGATACGATAGGGCCTTTTAAGAAACTTTTGGATAGGTACATGGAGCTTAGAACAATAGAGGGCTATAGGTAAGACTAGTAATTTCTAAGATAGGGACATGTTCGGCAAAACTTTGTAGGCTGCAGGGCCTGTATTGTGCTGTAGGTTTTCTGTGTTTCTGCATCCTACCTGTTTTCTCAACACTACCTGCCCCTCCACCAGTCTTTATATCATCTGCAAACTTGGCAATAAAGCCACCTATTCCATCATCTAAATCATTTATATACAGCATAAAAACAAGTAGCCCCAACAACGACTCCTGTGGAACACCACTAGTCACTGGCAGCCAACTAGTAAAGGATCCTTATTCCCACTTGTTGCCTCCTACCAATCAGCCAATAATCTAACCATGCTAATAACTTTCCTGCAATACTATGGGGTCTTGAGAAGCAGCTTCATGTGTGGCACCTTGTCAAAAGTCTTCTGAAAGTCCAAATATACAACATCCACTGCATGCCTTTATCAATTCTCCTTGTAATCTCTTCAAAGATTTCCAACAGGTTCATCAGGCAGGATTTTCCCTTAAGGAAAATCCTAACTTCGTACTATCTTGTCCTATGACACAAGTACTCCATCACCTCATGCTTAACAATTGACTCGTAACATCTTCCCAACCACTGAGATCAGGTTAACCGGTCTATAATTTCCTTTCTGCTGGCTACCTCCTTTCTTAAAGAGTGGAGTGTCATTTGCAATTTTCCAGTCCTCTGGCACCTTGCCAGAGTCCAATGATTTTTGAAAGATCATTTCTAATGCCACCACAAACTCTAACGTTACCTCTTTCAGAACCCTGGAGTGCAGTTCGAATGGTCCGGGTGACTTATGTACCTTTAGGTCTTTCAGCTTTTTGAGCACCTTCTCTCTTGTAATAGTAACTGCACCCCATTTTCTAGTGGTCCGATATCCACTCTCATTTCTCTTTTATTTTTAACATATTTGAAAAAACTTGATGGGCCAAATAGCCTAATTCTCCTCCTGTGTCTTACAGGTTTATGGAATTGCATCAGGGCAGCTAGGGAATTTAAAATTAGTCTAATTAAAAGAAATTTAGAATCATGAAAAACTAGTGTCAGTAATTAGTAGATTCTGGTTAAAAGCCCACCTGGTTCTTGCTCTTCAATTCAAGGGCAATTAGAGATTGTTAATTAGAAAGGCAAATAATATGTTGGCCTTCATTATAAAAGGACTTGAGTAAAGCTGACTTACTACAATATATGCTGTATCTGTGCCTGGGACATTGTGTACAGATTTAGTCAACTTAAATAAAATGAAGGATATACTTATACTATATAGAAGGAATGTAGTGAAGGTTCACTGGACTGATTTCAGCAATGATAGAAAGAGAGATTTGAGAATATTAAACCTGGGGTCCCAAGCTGGGGCCACAGACCCCTCAGTTAATGGTAGGGATCCATGGCATAAAAAAGATTTGAAAACCCTGACCTAGGGCTCTGAAGAATGTGGGATCTCATTGAAGCACATTCTTAAGAGGGCTTGATAGGCTGGATGCAGGGAGGACTTTTGCCCTTGTTAAGGGCTCTCTAAAACAGGTATCAGTAAAACAGTTTTAGTCTGACATCATCAAGAGATCATGTGTTAGTGTTGTCTTCCATTCTCCTCATTAACAATAGCTTCTTCCTCTTGTTTTCCTCTGCCCGCAGGAAAAAAACACAGAGACAAGGTTATCAGTTTGGGTCTGTGTTGGAGGTTGTGATGGTTTGAAATCTCCCAAACAACTGTTCAAAAGCATTAGAATAGCACTATAGATGGTAAATCACTAGGCTTCTCCCCTCATTCTTCTACGCTCCAGGGAATAAAGTCCTAACCTATTCAACCTTTCTCTGTAACTCAGTTTCTCAAGTCCCGGCAACATCCTTGTAAACCTTCTCTGCACTCTTTCAACCTGATTAATATCCTTCCTGTTGAATGTGGAGCAGCACGGTTGTGTAGCAGTTAGCGCAATGCTTTACTGCATCAGAGATCACTTCCCACCACTGTCTGTCAGGAGATTGGAAATTCTCCCTGTGACCA
This sequence comes from Hypanus sabinus, assembly GCF_030144855.1. Lineage (NCBI taxonomy): Eukaryota > Metazoa > Chordata > Chondrichthyes > Myliobatiformes > Dasyatidae > Hypanus > Hypanus sabinus. Next base: position 2,560,723 of record NC_082710.1, read on the forward strand.
TGTGGGCTTTCTCTGGGTGCATTAAGATGCATGGAATCTGCAATGAATGGCCTGCTTGGATTCAGAGCTGGCTTGGGCGCTGTAGTGTTCTTGCTCAGGTGTAAGAGAATTCTGAACTAAACACCAAGGTAAACTGTAGTCAATGAAAACAGGATCACAGTAAGATTAACCATTTACTGTTCACTCTTCCATGTTAACGTATGGTGAAAACTGTTGATAAAACAGTACAAAATGTATACAGTATTTGTTTCCTTCTTGATATCACATTTACATCATAAATACTTGCAAAAGTAAAACTACAACAACTACATTACATTAAAGTGCAGCATACAGTCAGAATCTACCTATGACATTGACTGCTTTAAATACACTTCAACACAAACCATCCGCAACTCTTTAACTAACAAAAACATAAACCTTATCAACCGTCATTACTTTTAACGGAATCAGCGTTAACATTTTTAATTTAACACATCGATTATCTCATGAACTTACGGCGTTGCTTCACTGATTTTTCTAGTGCGTAGAAAGAAAACTTCTCTTGCGCTGATCCTGCACATATGAGCCCACTCCTTCCCGTTTCTCCAAACCAGTATTTTCCCACAAGACGCGGCGAAACCGGGTGTGACGTCATTGTGTGCCGCGATATATCACAGACAACGAATTTACTTTAAGCAATCTTAACTTTAACTAGAAAATTATAACAAACGAATTACTAAAGTGAAAATATTATAAACTAAACAAATGCCATAAAGGCAACACAGGCACAGAGGGCAGTGGCTGAACAGACTTATTCGAGCTGGAGGTCTGTAATTAGTGGTGTTCTGCAGGACCCTGTTTTTTGATATATATACGTGACCTGGATGAAAATGTAGATGGGTAGGTTAGGATCTCTCTTCAGGGTCTTTTTACCCTCGCAGTTCCTTAGAAATATACACAGTGACTCAACACTTTCCAACACTATGTCCTCTCTATTTAATGAGTTGATTTCATTCTAAACCACAGAACGACGATGCCCCCTCTGCCTTCCTGCTTGTCCTTTCAATACAATGTACATCCTTGGACATTATGCTCCCAGGTATAATCTTTCAGCCATGATAGAGTTTAAGGATAGAGTTCAGGATAGAGTTTAAGAGATGCGATGTAATGATGCAGCTCTATAAAACTCTAGTTAGGCCACACTTGAAGTACTGTGTACAGTTCTGGTTGCCTCACTATAGGAAGGATGTGGAAGCATTGGAAAGGGTACAGAGGAGATTTACCAGGATGCTGCCTAGTTTAGAGAGTATGGATTATGATCAGAGATTAAGGGAGCTAGGGCTTTACTCTTTGGAGAGGAGGAGGATGAGAGGAGACATGATAGAGGTGTACAAGATATTAAGAGGAATAGACAGAGTGGACAGCCAGCGCCTCTTCCCCAGGGCACCACTGCTTAGTACAAAAGGACATGGCTTTAGTGTAAGGGGAGGGAAATTCAAGGGGGATATTAGAGGAAGGTTTTTCACTCAGAGAGTGGTTGGTGCATGGAATGCACTGCCTGAGTCAGTGGTGGAGGCAGACACACTAGTGAAGTTTAAGAAACTACTAGACAGGTATATGGAGGAATTTAAGGTGGGGGGTTATATGGGAGACAGGGTTTGAGGGTTGGCACAACACTGTGGGCTGAAGGGCCTGTAATGTGCTGTACTATTCTATGTTCTATGATTTAGTGATGCCTACAATATCCTCCCTGCCAATCTGCAACTGTACTGCAAGTTTATCTACCTTATTCCATATCCTTCCTTACGCCCTTAAGTCCTGATGGAGTCGTCGTGGCGCCGTCATGACAAGCTTTGCAGCAGTCTGTTCCATCTGTCGCAGTTGTGTGCCAGAGCCTGGGTCACTGCAAGTGTTTTCCCTGTCCTTTCTTTAATGTTGTCCATCCATCTTTTCCTGTCTGCCTCTCCTTCTTTTCCCCTTCGCAGTTCCTTGTAGAATGGTCTTTGCAAGGCCACTGGATCTTGTTACGTGGCTGTACCATCTCAGCTCTCTTTTCTTCACCATTGCGAGAAAGTCTTCATGAGGGCCAATGTGGTGCTGGATGGTCTTGTGGACCTGCTCGTTTGTGATGTGGTCCAAGTATGAGATGCCCAAGATGTTGCAATAGCATCTCATTTCCAATGCCTGTAGGAGTCTGATCTTGTACTTCATGGTGATGTTGCTTTCCCTCCATATTGTCTTGAGTTTGGATAGTGCAGTCATTGTCTGTGTGGTTCTTGCCAGAACTTCTGGTCTTGATCCTTCATCACTGATGATTGCCCCCAGGTATTTGAACTGCTGCACTGTCTTAGGTTTCTGACCATGGATTGAGATGTTTGTTGTGATGGCACCATTGGCATTTGCCATGAGCTTAATTTTCTCGGACAGGGAGTATCTGTTTCTCAGGCTCAAAATATTTGAAGAAAAGGCATGCATTGAAGGTGAGAGCTCAATTGGTCCTGATGTGTCCTGTTCACCAGAACTCAATGCCTGAATGGTACAGGACATATGTAGAGAAAGAAGAGTGCAGAATTATATAAACTGGTTTGCAAAGCCTTCCTGGAGCATGCTAAGCCATGAAGACCAGACTATTGGGTGTCTATGACAGCAGACCTATCAGTAAGTTCATTGGTCCAACCCGAAGTGAGGTGGCATTGGTATTCTGCCAACGATGATGCAGTATCATAAGTGATTGTTTTTCTGATCCTTACCTCAGCTTAATTAACAACAGAATCAATCTCTTAAACTATCGCCCTGTTAGCCTAACGTCAGTCGTGGGGAAGATGCTTGAGTCCATTATTAAGGATGAAATAGTGGCACATCTAGATGGCAGAAATAGGATTAGGCCGAGCCAGCATGGATTTACCAAGGGCAAATCATGCTTGACTAATCTGTTGGAGTTTTTTGAGGGTGTAACAAGGATGTTAGACGAGGGTAAGCCAGTAGATGTTGTGTACCTAGATTTTCAGAAGGCATTCGATAAGGTGCCACATAGGAGATTGGTGAGTAAAATCAGAGCTCATGGCATTGGGGGCAGGGTTTCAACATGGATAGAAAACTGGTTGGCAGATAGAAAGCAAAGGGTAGCAGTGAATGGGTGTTTCTCAGACTGGCTGGAGGTGACTAGTGGGGTACCACAGGGCTCTGTATTGGGACCACAGCTCTTTACGATTTATGTCAATGATTTAGATGAGGGCATTGAAAACTATATCAGCAAGTTTGCTGACGATACTAAACTGGGTGGCAGTGTGACATGCGAAGAGGACGTTAGGAGAATACAGGGAGACCTGGATAGGCTGAGTGAGTGGGCAGATACTTGGCAGATGTCATTCAATGTGAATAAATGTGAAGTTATCCACTTTGGAAGCAGGAACAAGAGGGCAGAGTATTGTCTGAACGGTGTAGAGCTAGGTAAGGGAGAAATGCAAAGAGACCTAGGAGTCCTAGTTCACCAGTCAATGAAGGTGAATGAGCAAGTGCAACAGGCAGTGAAGAGGGCAAATGGAATGTTGGCCTTTGTTACAAGGGGAATTGAATACAAGAGCAAGGATGTTCTTTTGCATTTGTACAGGGCCCTGGTGAGACCACACCTGGAATATTGTGTACAGTTTTGGTCTCCAGGTTTAAGGAAGGACATTCTGGCAATTGAGGAAGTGCAGCGTAGATTCACTAGGTTGATTCCTGGGATGGCAGGGCTGTCTTACGCAGAGAGATTGGAGAGATTGGGCTTGTACACGCTGGAATTGAGGAGATTGAGAGGGGATCTGATTGAAACGTTTAAGATAATTAAAGGATTTGATAGGATTGAGGCAGGAAATATGTTCCAGATGTTGGGAGAGTCCAGTACCAGAGGGCATGGATTGAGAATAAGAGGTCAGTTATTTAAAACAGAGTTGAGGAAGAGCTTCTTCTCCCAGAGAGTTGTGGAGGTGTGGAATGCACTGCCTCGGAAGACGGTGGAGGCCAATTCTCTGGATGCTTTCAAGAAGGAGCTGGATAGATATCTGATGGATAGGGGAATCAAGGGATATGGGGACAAGGCAGGGACTGGGTATTGATAGTGAATGATCAGCCATGATCTCAGAATGGCGGTGCAGACTCGAGGGGCCGAATGGTCTACTTCTGCACCTATTGTCTATTGTCTAAATGAAAGAACCCTGGGGAAATAAACACACACCAAGATATAAACAAACCTTGCACAATGATGATTAAAGATTAGTTTTATTTGTCACATGTATATCGAAAGATTCAGTGAAATGCACTTGAATACTGTGCTACGAGGTAGCCTGCAAGAATCGCCATGCTTCCAGAATGCCCTCCAACATGGTATGTGTTGAAGTCACTAACCCTAATGGTATGTCATTGGATGTGGGAGGGAACAGGAGTATCGAACATTCGAAAGAAGACTTTCAGCCACAATGTTGTGCAGCAATCAGATAAAAAGCTCTCAGCTTCAATGCATGTCCTTTGGTATGAAACATTTTGAGCCTGAGAAACAGATACTCCCAATCCACTCTATCTATGCCTCTTATAATCTTGTAAATCTCTATCAGATCTCCCCTCAGCCTCTGGCACTCCAGCCTCTCACAATAGCACATGCCCTCTAAACCAGCCAGCATCCTGGTGAACCTCTTCCTAACCCTCTCCAAAAGCCTCAACATCCTGCCTAGAGTGGGATAACCAAAAAGCCTCTGACAATCATATGGATAGTCAGAGGCTTTATCCCAGGGCTGAAATGGTTGCCACAAGAGGACACAGGTTTAAGGTGCTGGGGAGTAGGTACAGAGGAGATGTCAGGGGTAAGTTGTAAGTGGTGAGTGCGTGGAATGGGCTGCCGGCAACGGTGGTGTAGGCAGATACGATAGATTCTATTAAGAGACTTTTGGATGTGGAGTTTAGAAAAATACAGGGCTATAGGTAACCCTAGTAATTTCTAAGGTTGTGACATGTTTGGCACAACTGTGGGCCGAAGGGCCTGTATTGTGTTGTAGGTTTTCTGTGTTTGAATGTTTCTACATTTCAATACATTTTGGCCCATTTCAGCAGCTGCCATGATCCAAACTTCCATGGAAATATTTGTAAGATATAAAAAAGACAAACTATTGTTTAACTGAATAACAAATGAGAACACTACCAATAGCTCTACAGTACTATAAAACTGTGTATTAGTTACTAATAATTATCGATCAAGGAATTCATCTGTTGTGTTCTTTTGATTGACTGTAAATGAACAAAATCAACACAGACACCTGGTTAAATAATGGACTGTCTTCATACAATGCTTTAGATGATTGCATCCTCCAAGTCTTCATTTTAACATTCAAGATGATTTTTGATACCTTCATAATTCCTAACTTGTCGAAGTATTTCATTTTCACTCTCAGCTGTTTCTGGCAACTCCAAGCCTGAATGCTTGAAACTGCAGTGAGCAAACCAGTTCTGAATTGCCTTACTGCTTATCTCTTGCTAACTGTCAGTGACAAAAATCATTGCTTTTAGAACACAAACACACACACAACTAATGCAACTAAAAACTGTTCGCTTGAAGCACAGTGTAGTGTCTAACGGCCATGAATGTGCACACATCTGATGCTAGTTAGAAGCTATTCAGCAACAGTCTCCTCTCTCATTTAAGTGACACAGTGTCCCAAATCGTCAAAGGGAATCCAGCTTATTTTATCAATTTTATTTTTGTTGTTTATGAGTTGTCTCTGGAATTCAGAAGAATGAGAGCGGATCTTATAGAAGCATACAAAATTTTGAAAGGGATAGATAAGATAGAAGTAGCAAAGTTGTTTCCATTGGTAGGTGAGACTAGAACTAGGGGACATTGCTTCAAGATTCAGGGAAAAGATTTAGGACAGAGATGAGGAGAGACTGTTTTTCCCAGAGAGTGGTGAATCTGTGGAATTCTCTGCCCAGGGAAGCAGTTGACGCTTCTTCACTAAATATACTTACGATACAGTTAGATAGGTTTTTACATAGTAAGGGAATTAAGGGTTATGGGGAAAAGGCAGGTAGATGGAGCTGAGTTTACGGACAGATCAGCCACGATCTTATTGAATGGCATGGCAGCATCGATGGGCCGGAAGGCCTATTCCTGCTCCAATTTCTTATGTCCCAAATAAATGACTGCACCAATTAATCAATAGCCCAATTAGCTGGAATTTACTGCATAAGCAGAACATGCTGCAGAAGAAACCCCACATCTAGGTGCTTCTATGAAAACAGTTTGATCCAAATTACTTTCCATTGGTAAAAACAAATTAATCTCCATGAACATTTCGGCTTCTCTTTCTCAAATTTCACAGTGAACTCAATCATGTTATGATCACTATTCTAAAAAGCCATCTTGTAGACATTCTACAAATTCTCTCTCTTGAGATCCATTGCCAACCTGATTTTCCCAATCCACTCACATGTTAAAATCCCCCACAATTATCATAACACTGCCCTTCTGGCAAGCCTTTTCTATTTCATGTTATAATTTGTAGTCCACATCACTGCAACTGTTTGGAGGCCTGTAGATAACTGCCATCAGGGTCCTTTTGCCCCTGAGATTTCTTAGCTCAACCCATATAGATTCTGTACCTTCCGATCCTATGTCAACTCTTTCTAATGATTTAATATCATTTCTTAGCAATAAAGTCACACCACCCTCTCTGCTTATTCTTCCGATACATTGTGTATCCTTGGATGTTCCCAGAGACATGTATCCTTTAACCACATCTCAGTGATGGCCACAATATCATACCTGCCAATCTGTAGCTGTATGACAAGATCATCCACCTTATTCCTTATGCTGTGTGCATTTAAGTATAACATCTTAAGTCCAGTATTTGGTACTTTTTGCTGTGATTGCACTGCAACTTATCCCAATGGCTGCAAATTTGCCCCATCACCTGCCTGTCCTCCCTGATATCTTTACTGCTCACTATCTTAGATTTATTTCTGTTTTTCCCCCTTCTCCACTCTATCATTCTGGTTCCCATCCGCCTGCCAAATTAATTTAAACCCTCCCTAACAGCTCTATTAAACCTTCCCGCCAGAATATTGGTACCCTTTGGGTTCAGGTGTAACCCGTCCTTTTTCAACAGGTCATACTTCCCCCAGAAGAGATCGCAATGATCCAAGAATCTGAAGCCCTGCCCGCAGCACCAGTCTCTCAGCCACGCATTCATTTGCCTGATCCTGCTATTCTTGCCCTCGCTAGAATGTGGCACAGGTAGCAATCCTGAGGTTACTGCCCTGGAGGTCCTGCTTCTCAGCTTCCTTCCTAACTCCCAGAAATCTCTCTTCAGGACCTCCTCCCTTTTCCTATCTATGTCATTGATACCAACATGTACCAAGACTGCTGGCTGCTCACGCTCTCCCTTCAGAATATTCTGGACCCGATCCAAAGCATCCCATACCCTGGCACCTGGGAGGCAACACTCGATGTGGGTATCTCTATCAGGCTCACAGTTCCCCTGTCTATGGAACCACCTATGACTACCGCATTCCTCTTCTCCCTCCTTCCCTCCTGCACAACAGCGCCAGACTCAGTGCCAGAGACCCGGTCACCATGGCCGTCCCCTGTCAGGTCATCCCCCACAACAGCATCTAAAACAATATACTTGTTGCTGAGGGGGGCAACCACAGGGGTGCTCTCCACTATCCAGGCATTTCCCTTCCCTCTCCTGACAGTCACCCAGTTTTCTGACCCCTGTAGCCTAGAGATGACTATCTCCCTGTAGCTCCTGTCTATCACCTCTTCACTTTCCCTAATAAGCAATAGGTTATCAAGCTGCAGTTCCAGATCCCTAACACGGTCTCTGAGGAGCTGAATCTCGGTGCACCTGGCGCAGATGTGGCCATCAGGGAGGCTGGAGGTCTCCCAGGATTCCCACATCTGACACCCTGAACAAAGCACTAACCCTGCAGACATGCCTCCTAATTCTATGGGAATGAAACAAGGAAAAATAATTCTACTCACCCACTTACCTTGCCAAACACACAAACTTTTTAAACCGTTATCTTGTACTGTTAGCTGTGTGAGCCCTGCTGTTCCTCCATCTGTCTGGGTTAATTCGCCAAAGGGGGAAAAAAGACCTATTTCTAAGTTAATAAGATTAATTAAAGGAGCTGACTGGCCTTACCTGCCTGGGAGCAAGTTCGTCCTCAGCCTCTGCTCACCGAAGCCTCTTGAGCCAAAGCCTTCCTACTCTGTCTCCCACTACTCCATTGCCCGCTCCCGTTAATTTGCTCACTTTTTACACTATCCTGCTATCACAGATGTGCTTGCGCAGTCGTGCCCTGTTCAAACTGCCGAAGAAATGACCTTTCCCCTTTCAATCTGCTCACTTTTTAAACTCTCCTGCAGTCTCAGAGGCCGATCTTCACGTGCTTGCGTAGTTGTGCTCCGTTCAAACTACCAAAGAAATACCGATACGTCGGTATTTCGGTGGAGTAAAGGACATTACAGTGGCATGAGAGAGGAACTGGCCAAAGTTGACTGGAAATGGACACTAGCAGGAAGGACGGCAGAGCAACAGTGGCTGGTGTTTATGCGAGAAGTGATGAAGGTGCGAGACAAATATATTCCAAAAAAGAAGAAATTTTTGAATGGAAAAAGGATGCAACCATGGCTGATGAGAAGTTAAAGCAAAAGTAAAAGCAAAGCAGAGGGCATACAAGGAAGCAAAAATTAGTGGGAAGACAGAGGATTGGGAAGTTTTTAAAAACTTACAAAAGGAAACTAAGAAGGTCATTAAGAGGGAGAAGAACTCTGAAAGGAAGCTAGCAAATAATATCAAAGAGGATACTAAAAGTTTTTTCAAGTATATAAAGAGTAAAAGACAGGTGAGAGTAGATATAGGACCGATAGAAAATGATGCTGGAGAAATTGTAATGGGAGATAAGGAGATGGCAGAGGAACTGAATGAGTATTTTGCATCAGTTTTTACTGAGGAAAACATCAGTAGTAAACCAGACACTCAAGGGTGTCAGGGAAGAGAAGTGTGCACAGTCACAATTACGACAGAGAAAGTACTCAGGAAGCTGAATAGTCTAAGGGTAGATAAATCTGCCAGACCAGATGGAATGCACCCTTGTGTTCTGAAGGAAGTAGCTGTGGAGTTTGCGGGGGCATTAGCAATGATCTTTCAAAAGTCAATAGATTCTGGCCTGTTTCCGGAGGACTGGAAGATTGCAAATGTCACTCCGCTATTTAAGAAGAGGGCAAGGAAATAAAAAAGGAAATTATAAACCTGTTAGCTTGACATCGGTGGTTGGGAAGTTGTTGGAGTCGATTGTCAAGGATGAGGTTACGGAGTACCTGGAGGCATATGACAAGATAGGCAGAACTCAGCATGGTTTCCTTAAAGGAAAATCCTGCCTGACAAACCTAGTGCGATTGTTTGAGGAAATTACAATAGGTTAGACAAGGGAGATGCAGTGGATGTTGTGTATTTGGATTTTCAGAAGGCCTTTGACAAGGTGCCGCACATGAGGCTGCTAAACAAGATAAGGGCCCATGGAATTACGGGGAAGTTACATACATGGTTAGAGCATTGGCTGTTTGGCAGGAAACAGAGTGTGGGAATAAAGTGATCCCATTCTGGTTGGATGCCGGTTACCAGTGGTGTTCCACAGGGGTCCGTGTTGGGGCCGCTTCTTTTTACGTTGTATATCAATGATTTGGATTATGGAATAGATGGCTTTGTGGCTAAGTTTGCTGATGATACAAAGATAGGTGGAGGGCCTGGTAGTGCTGAGGAAACAGAGAGTCTGCAGAGAGACTTGGATAGATTGGGAGAATGGGCAAAGAAGTGGCAAATGAAATACAATGTTGGAAAGTGTATGGTCATGCACTTTGGTAGAAGAAATAAACGGGCAGACTATTATTTAAATGGGGAGAGAATTCAAAGTTCTGCGATGCAAAGGGACTTGGGAGTCCACATGCAGGATATCCTTAAGGTTAACCTCTGGGTTGAGTCGATAGTGAAGAAGGCAAATGCAATGTTGGCATTCATTTCTAGAGGAATAGAGTATAAGAGCAGGGATGTGATGTTGAGGCTCTATAAGGCACTGGTAAGACCTTGGAGTACTGTGTGCAGTTTTGGGCTCCTTATTTAAGAAAGGATGTGCGGATGTTGGAGATGGTTCAGAGAAGATTCACTAGAATGATTCCGGGAATGAGAGGGTTAATATATGAGGAACGTTTGACTGCTCTTGGACTGTACTTCTTGGAGTTTAGAAGAATGAGGGGGGACCTCATAGAAACATTTTGAATGTTGAAAGGCATGGACAGAGTGGATGTGACAAAGTTGTTTCCCATGATGGGGGAGTCTAGTATGAGAGGGCATGACTTAAGGATTGAAGGGTGCCCATTCAGAACAGAGATGCGAAGAAATTTTTTTAGCCAGAGGGTGATGAATCTGTGGAATTTGTTGCCATGGGCGGTAGTGGAGGCCAAGTCATTGGGTTTATTTAAGGCAGAGATTGATTTAAGGCATCAAAGGTTATGGTGAGAAGGAGAGGGAACGGGACTAAGTGGGAGAATGAATCAGCTCATGATAAAATGGCAGAGCAGACTCGATGGGCCAAATGGCTGACTTCTGCTCCTTTGTCTTATGGTCTAACAATCTGAAGCTGTGTCAAGCATGTATTTTCTGCAATGGTAGACATTGTGTATTGGACAACTTCTGATAACTTTCCCAAACATACAATAGTGTGCAACTCCAGAAATAAATTATAGCAATTTATTTGTCCTTGGATGACTCAATCCTCAGACTTTTCTGTTTTAAACTAAATGTTAGGCAGGTACACTATCCAGAAGCATTCAATTATTAGATACAGTCATTTTCTGTAAGGGTGGCAGGATGGAGGTGTAAAGCACTCCTTCCTTCTGCTAGGCTGCACATCATCCTTGGGCAAGCTGTAGCACCTGCTTAGCACCCCCACCCCTTCAGGGTCACGTGAAACCATGGGAGCAGGTAGTGGATGGTCAGATGAGCAGCTGGTGCATATCACAAGTCCTGGTTATGTGACCACTGATGCCAGGCAGACAATCTCTGAAGAGAATTGATAATGGCTGGGGTCACCCGTCTTGTGAAGACTATCCAAGAAGGCAGTGGCAAACCTCTTCTGTATAAAAAATTGCGAAGGACAATTATAGTTATGTATGGGGAGGAGAGTGAGGGTGGTGGTGTGGGGAGGAGGGGGGAGTCTCCTTCATGGGCAACAATCTCTCACTACTTCTCACATTAAGGACAGATGGAAAACCATGCTTGGTCACGTCATACAACACGGCAGAGAATGATGAATGATGGTGAATTTACTATACCTATGTTTTAACGATTTATCACAATGATAAAATTATTTGAGACAATAGAAAACTCTAAAACTTGCCATTCAAATATAGTCATTGGAAAGTATAGCACAGAAGCATGCCCTTTGGCCCATCCACTCTGTGCTGAATACATTTAAACTGCCTGCTCCCATCGACCTGCACTTGGACCATAGCCCTTCGTACCCCGGCCATCTACGTATCTAGCCAAACTTCTCTTAAATGTTGAAATCGAACCTGCATCCACCACCAATGTTTTCCCTCATATTTCCCTTAAACACCCTTTCACCCTTAACCCATGAACTTGGTTTTAGTCCCACCCTACTTTAGAGGAAAAAACCTGTTTGCATTTGTCCTATCTATACCAGTCATAATTTTGTATACCTCTATCAATTCTCCCTTCGATCTTCTACATTCTAGGGAATAAAGTTCTAACCTATTCAATCTTTCCTTATAAATATATTCCAACAGTCCCAGCAATAATTACTGCAGACTGATTAATTATTCAAATAACTTTAATACATTGAAAAATTAGGCAGGAGTTCATCAAACTGTATAGAAAGCACATTGTCATATTTCACAATGTAGGGGTTGCATGGAGTTATATTAAGCAACTTCTGTTCACTGTGCTGACTGGCTCTGCAGTTAAGTAAAAATGTAATTTTCCTTATCTTTTAACAGTATATCAATTTAAAGTGAGATTTGTCTTATCATTCGCTTTGTGTGTGAAAGAAACAGGATTGTACTAGCTTTGATCAGGAAATTAAATTTGGAATCTGTAGTGATTCTCAGGAACTGTTAATAGCTATCACAGGGAAAGAATGGTAATTGGGTTCATTACCGTTTACAAATTGTTCATTTTCTGATCGCTGAGTAAATTAATATTGATGCAAAGGACTAAAGTTAAGTGCTCCTGACAGGCATTTGTTTTGCATAGAGCTATTTCAGTAAGAGAATTATTTTGCTTGGTGGACCCAGTGCAGAGCTTTTCTGTCAGCTTTACAATTGATGATACAAATAGAGCAGAAATATCTTTCATTGCTTTTCATTCTCATGGAAAGCTACTGTATATTTAGACTCAGTTACTAGAAACACATTGGGGGACCAAGGCAAAATTGTTCCTTATGTTCCCCACCCACCTGGCTTCACCTATCATGTATCATTTTCTAGCTTGTCTTCCTCCCCCCTCCCCCTACCTTTTTATTCAGGCATCTTCCTCTTTCCTTTCCAGTCCTGATGAAGGGTCTCAGACTGAAGCGTCTATTTTATTTATTTTATTTTATTGAGATACAGCGTGGAGAAGGCCCTTCCAACCCTTCAAACAATTCCTTAATTTAATCCTGCCCTAATCACAAAACAATTTACAATGACCAATTAATTTACCAACCAGTATGTCTTTGGGCTGTGGGAGAAAGCCCATGCAGACAAACTCTTTACAGGCAGCAGTGGGAATTGAACCAAGATCACTGGCACTGTAAGTGTTGTGTTAATTACTATGCCACCCTCAACTGTCAACTAGCACACACAAGGTGCTGGTGGAACACAGCAGGCCAGGCAGCATCTATAGGAAGAAGCACTGTCGATGTTTCGGGCTGAGACCCTTTGTCAGGACTAACTAAAAGGATAGTCAGAGATTTGAAAGTAGGAGGGGGAGGGAAAATGCAAAATGATAGAAGACTGGAAGGGGTAGGGTGAAACTGAGAGCCGGAAAGGTGATTGGCAAAAGGGATACAGAGCTGGAGAAGGGAAAGGATCATGGGACGGGAGACCTAGGGAGAAAGAAAGGGGGAGGGGAGCACCAGAGGGAGATGAAGAACAGGCAGAGTGATGGGTGGAAAGAGAGAAAAAAAAGGAGGGGGGAGAAACTAAACATATCAGGGATGGGGTAAGAAGGGGAGGAGGGGCATTAAAGGAAGTTAGAGAAGTCAATGTTCATGCCATCAGGTTGGAGGCTACCTATCCGGTATATAAGATGTTGTTCTTCAACCTGAATGTGGCTTCATTTTGACAGTAGAGGAGGCCATGGATAGACATATCAGAATGGGAATGGGACGTGGAATTAAAAGATGTGGCCACTGGGAGATCCTGCTTTCTCTGGTGGACAGAGTGTAGGTGTTCAGGGAAACGGTCTCCCAGTCAGCGTCGGTCTCACCAACATATAAAAGGCCACACCGGGAGCACCGGACGCAGTATACCACACCAGCCAATTCACAGGTGAAGTGTCGCCTCACCTGGAAGGACTGTCTGGTGCCCTGAATGGTGTTGAGGGAGGAAGTATAAGGGCAGGTGTAGCACTTGTTCTGTTTACAAGGATAAGTGCTAGGAGGGAGATCAGTGAGAAGAGATAGGGGGGACGAATGGACAAGGGAGTCGCATAGGGAGTGATCCCTGTGGAAAGCAGAAGGGGGTAGGGAAAGATGTGCTTGGTAGTGGGATCCCGTTGGAGGTGGTGGAAGTTACAGAGAAATATACGTTGGACCCAGAGGCTGGTGGGGTGGTAGGTGAGGACTGTTTATTCTTCTCCATAGATGCTGCCTGACCTGCTGAGTTCCTCCAGAATTTTGTGTGTTGCTTTTAATATCCAGAATCTGCAAAGTGTCTTGTGTTTGTGTCCTTATGTTTGATAAATCATTTTACATTTAGATGATTATGCATGTCATACAACTGGACACATGATAATGATATATCTAGGCAATGAACAAATATCATCTGTTGAACCTGAGATAGCAATGGGACTGAGTCGGAATGGATCTAGAAACAAGGAAAAATATTAAAAGAACATATATTATGGAGTTAATGCCATTAAGATTGAACCACAAATTGCATGATTTATTGTCTGAAAATTTTATACTATAACCTACATTTCCTGCAATGCTGAAGGAGGTCAAATATATTTTCAATAGAACTGAAACTAATTATTCTCTTTTGGAACTATTAAATGAGCTTGAAAATAATAGTAACAATAGATTCAGATTCAATTTATTTATCACATGTACATCAAAACATAAAGTTAAATGTGTTATTTGCACTAACATCGAACACACCCAAGGACCTGCTGGGGCAGCTAGTGAGTGTCACAATACATTCTGGCACCAACATAAAATATCATGTTCTGCAGAGCAACACAAGCAGCAATAGCAAAGTAAGCCGCTTTTGTCCGCACCCCGCACCCACTCATTCACACACAGACAGGCTTTAGCCTCAGGACGGGCCATCTTCAGGTCTCCAGTGGACCTTGTATTAGTCTAAGGATGAGGTGAACACAAAGATTATGATGAAATGTTTTGGAAGGCTGCTGAGTTTATTTTTAAACTTGACTGTTCCAATTCTCTATAACTTTGCTATTTATACTGTATGTGCACTATGAGAACTATTATCTGGGTTAAGTTCAGACAAACAATGTCTGGGAGGATGAGGGGCAGTCTGCCTGAGAGAGCTTTTGTGCCCTAAAGTTAAAATAGGTTTATTGTATAGCTTCTATAGTTGATCATTTTCAGACACAGACCACATTGGGCTGTCTATATAGAACAGGTCTCTGTAGGGCATTGTCTTTTTTGGCTTTTGATCTTCAGATGGCCTACTAAAGCCTAGCATTGCTCTTTAGAGAACTGCTTCATAATTCTGCACCAAAGTAAAAAAAAATTAATCTTTAAAAATAATAATTTAATCTACAAAAGAGCTTAGCCTTTCTGAGATTTAATAAGTTGAACTATTAAAATTTTACAAGATATTCTGTTCCCTTAAGAAATAAAAGCCCCACAGGAAAGACTGTCCAACTCTGACTAACAAGAGAAGTTAAAGATAGTATTAGGTTACAAGAGGTTTATAATGTAGTCAAAATATATAGTAAGTCTTGGATCTGAGATCTTTGATTTCAGCAAAGGATGTCTAACAATTCATATACAGACTGAAAATAAAAGGAAAGAGAACCAGCAAGTGACATAAGTATCGGACAGTTCAGCTCAATGCATACTACATACTTGCATTAGAAAATGGCACACTGCCCCAAAATTATTTCAGTAACTTCACAGTTATAAAAAGATATCACAGATATCAGAAAAGGATGGACTCTGGACTGCAAAAGTAAGCCACTTTTGTCTGCACCCCCCACCCACTCATTCTCACACAGACAGGCTTTAGCTTCAGGAGAGGCCACCTTCAGGTCTCCAGTGGACTTTGTATTAGTCTAAGGATGAGGTGAACACAAGGATCAGTTAACATTGGGTTCCACTAATTCTGCTTGCAAATTTCATTAAAAACTCAAGCTGAATTGATATAGAAAAATATAGAAATATTCAGCAAAGTTATTTGACAAATACTTGTAGTTAGAAATACAGATTTAACATTTCAATTCACTCACTTTGGTCAGGGATATTCAAGTTAAATAATAGTATATGTCTGAAATTAATTTGGCTTGTTTTGTAAACATTTTGTTTCAAACTATTTTCAGTACCACAATGTAAACATATTATAGCACAGTATGCTCATTGTGCACTGTTTTACTGAATTGGATAGCACTTAAAGCCTGCAAATGTTGGTTGATTTAATATATATTCCTTCGATTTTACTAAAGTCTGAATGATTTCATGTGGAATCTGCATTTTCATTTACAATTTCATAAAATTGACAGGCAACAGAATGAATTGGGCTATTTCTGAATGTCGTGTATTAGCAGAAATAAATAAGAAAAACTTTAATTCTCATAATGAACTGCTGGAATACTCAGCAGGTGAGAGGAAGATCATTAGAAAAGTGGGTAAAGTTAGAAATTAAACATGTTTTAAATTGCAGGGGAGAGGGGTGGGGGGCATGAACAGAATAAATAGGAATGATTGTGATAGGTTAATGACCAGGAGGAACTGAATATCAGAAATAGTGCAGTGAAGGTGAATGAATCAGGAGGAGATGAATAAGGATAGAGGAGAACAGAAAGAAACAATGCTGGATCTGTGAAATACATTACAGCTGCTGAATATTTGAATACAACAGAATGCTAGAAATGCTCAGCATCACAGTGTGTAAACCACTTTGACTGAGGAAACTAGAAATTAAAATACAAAGTTACCTGCCTCATTCAGCCATTAGTGTTACACATTCAAATACTCATAAGATTTTAACATCAACATTAAGAGTAGGACTGTGAGCTTCCTGAAATTTTGAAGTTATTGTAGCTGTCATGAGTGCATGAAGTTATTTTATTTAAATTTAAAGTTTCATTCAGATGACTTGATGTACAAAGGCTACTTAGTTCAAAGAAAAAGATCAAACTTTATGTATGAAAATGGGTGTAAGTCCTTAATATTTTAAATTGTAATCTATTCAGCATGATGATTCACTAATTTGAAATTGTGACTAGAAAGTTTTAGGCTTCTTAAATATACAAATCAGCAAGCTTTAAATCACCTATGTGAAAATAAAACACACTTGCAGTTGACACTACAGTCAACGTTTTGGCTGAAACATGTTGGCAGGACTGGTAACAGATATCTCAGAAAGGATGTGTTGTCATTGGAGAGAGTCCAAGGGAGGTTCACAAGAATGAATCTGGAATGAAGGGGTTAACATATGAGGAGTGTTTGGCAGCTTTGGGCCTGTACTCACTGGAATTGAGAAGAATGCGTGGTGAATTTATTGAAACCTATCGAATGTTGAAAGGATTAGATAGGGTGGATATGGAGAAGATGTTTCCTACAGAGGGGATATCCAGAACTAGAGGGAACAGCCTTAAAATTGAGGGGTGATCTTTTAGAACAGAAGTAATAACTCTGTGGAATGCTCTGCCATGAACTGCGTTGGAGGCCAAGTCTATGGGTATATTTAGGGCGGAAGTCGATCATTTCCTGATTGGTTTGGGCATCAAAGGATATGATGAGAAGGCAAGTGTATGGGGTTGAGTGGGATCTGGGATCAGCCATAATGGAATGGTGGAGCAGAACAATGGGCTGAATGGCCTAATTCTGCTCTTACATCTTATGGTCTTATTACTGCTATCTAGTTCCTGTTTCTTTGTTGTTCATGGTCAACTTAACAACAGACTGGGCATTTGCCCACCAGCAACATTTAAGTTTGAAATTGAAGCCAGTTTTAGGTCAGGCTCAACTAACTTTCCCATTGCTTGCATGTCTTGTATAGTACTTGCCTTTTATGAATACGATGTCTGTTCAGGTTGGATTCTGTTCAGTTGGGTTGCCTCCTTGAATTCTAGATGTAACTTTCATGATGTTCTGGTGTCAAACAGTGGATTGAAGGGCTACTGCCTGCTAGCTTGTGGAGTAAGGGGAAATTGAGGAGCAGCAGTGAAGACCAACAGAGGACTTTTGTTTTCCCCCTTGAGACCTTCTACAAAACTACCATTCTGTTGGCACTGTGTTATAGATGCAAGCCATCCAATACATTTCTGATCCATCAATAGCGTGGCTCTCACTAATTCAAATAAACTTTGCTTATTCTCTGTACTGGGGTATATTGAATTCCCAAGGAAGTTTGCAAGCTTGGAAACCTGCTTTAAATAGCATAGGAAAAGGTGCTTAACATTGTATCATCTGTTCTGCTGTGAATCAATGAGTTATTTTGCATTTTGCATCTTCCCATTATACAGTTAACTTTGTAAAACTTTTGTTTTAACAAAAAGTGCAAACAGTTGAATTTCAAATTAGTTTTCCTCTTAAGGAAACACTATAAGATCTGATAGTCATGTAATATTCAACTGATTGCCTGAGATCATGATTACAGAAGAACTGCAGAATGTCAGGATACTCTCCTGACTGTTGTGTAGTTTTAGTTTGCTGGTTGCCTCTCCTTGCTGCAGCTTTGACCTGAAGTAGATATCCAAGTGCAACCTCTTCCAGGCAGCTATTTTGCAGCTCATCATTTGGCCTAGCTCAGTGCAAGTTCTTCTCCATCAAACTTGACAGGTCCCTCCATCCCCTCCAGAATTGCTTTGGGAACCACTGAAGTTTGGTCACATAGCGCATGGCTGGCAAAAATATCCATAATGCCATTTGTTCTTGGATTAGAAATTGGATATTTCATTTGTGAAAATGAAAAAATAAAACACTTAAAGACATTAGAAAGCAATATATTTAACTTTTAAAATTGCAAAATTACATTGACTCCAAATTCTTTATCACTATTAAACTGAATAGGCCTTTAGACTAATAGCAGAATAACCCAGCATCAGTTAAGTAAGTAATCTATAAAAGTTTGTGTTCCCTGCAGAAATCTGAGCTCAGAAACAGAGCACAGACATCCCCTGAATTGCAATCAGCTGAGTGCAAGTTCCGGACTCTCACCTACATTCAGGAATCCCAAACATGGGCAAAAGCCAATAGTTTCAAACAGATCTGCTGGCTCTTAAACAAAATCCAAGATCTTAGGCTGTAGGATTTCAAACTGCAAAAGAAATAAATTAGGATCCCACAGCAACACATACAGGAACTTTATCCGGTGTCACTGCCTCCCAGGAGAAGTACTAATTATGCCTTAATTTGAGGAGGTTTACAAGAGTGATTACTGGAAAGAAAGAGTTATGGTATGACGACTGTTTGATGGCTCTGGGACTGTACTCGCTGGAGTTTAGAAGAATGAGGGGAGTGTCACTGAAACCTATCAAATATAGAGGGGTGTTTTCTATAGTGGATGTGTCTCGGACCAGGGGCCACAGCCTCAGAATAGAGGGATGCCCATTTAGAAAAGAGATGAGGAGGAATTTATTTAGCCAGAGGGTGGTGAGTCTGTGGAATTCATTGGCACAGACAGCTGTGGAGACCTGGTCATTGGGTTCATTTAAAGTGGAGGTAGATAGGTTCTTGATTAGTCAGGGCATCAAAGATTACAGGGAGAAGGCAGGAGAATGGGACTAGGAGGGATAATAAGTCAGCCATGATGGAATGGCAGAGCAGACTCAATGGACCAAATGGCCTAATTCTGTTCCTACATCGATATCTTATGGTCTTGAGGTGAGTTAAAACTAATAGATAGTGACATGGTCCATTAATGCAAAAATGAATAAGAAACCATGTAAGATGGTTTAACTGTGTACATAGTTTTGCTGATCTTACAGGTATGAATAGTCTCAATCGAATGTTGATTATATTAACCGCCTAAGAGTTGAGAAAAAAAAAGTCTGAGTTCCTTTCTTTAACATTTTTCACAGGTATCCACAAATTCACTAAAAAACTTCGCAATCCATATCTCATTGATAACAATGAACTGCTGGACTTTCTCTCCAGAGTACATTCTGATATACAAATGGTAAGTACCACTCTATCTGTTTAAAGTAACAAGAGAGCATGATTGTTAAACAGAACTGAACATCTTGGGTTTCAGAGGGCAAAATGGAGACAGACAAAGGGAATAGTATGGGAGGGGAAATTCATCATAACCTTTTGGAATAAATTCCAATCAGAAGTGGAAAGAACGAGTAATTTCAAGTTTCTGGGTGTCAATATGTCTGACGATCTAACCTGGGCCAAACATATCAAAGCAGCTATGATTTGGGGGTGTGTTGGTGGTTGCTATTGCACAGGATTGGAGTAAGCTGCAAAGAATCAGCTCCATCATGAGCACTAACACTTGTAGTATTCAGGACCTCTTCAAGAAGTGATGCCTCAAAAAGGCAGCGTCCATCACTAAGGACCCACATCGCCAAGGTCATGCCTTATTCTCACTGCCACTATCAGGAAGGAGGTACAGAAGTGTGAAGGCACACACTCAACGATTCAGGAACAGATTTTTTCCCTCTGCCACTCAATTTCTGAGTGGATGTTAAACTCATGAACTCACTACTTGTTTTAAAATTCTACTTTTGAACTACCTATGTAACCATTTTGTAAAGGTACTGTAATTCACAGTTTTCCCCCTCTATTATTAAGTCAACATGTTTCACTGATAATCCAGTGATGTTAAACCTGGTTCTGGTTCTCAAACTCCAAATGGGATAGCAACTTTTGCTAGTTGATTGGTCTTTTCCATCATGTCATGGAGTGATAGAAAAGTACAGCACAGAAATAGGTCCTTCAGTCCATCTAGTCCATGCTGAACCACTTAAACTACCTACTCTGATTGTCAAAATCAGAACACTGGTGAAATATTGGTTCTGATATTAATGTGTTCAGGTACTAAATTGAAGTTTTAATTTTCAATTATGCAGCTTTTTAGCTGCTCTAACAGTATGGCAGAGAGTAAACTTTCTAATTCCAAACAAGTAACAGTTCAGTATAAATAAGAGTGACTGAAGGACTCTGAACATAGAGCACTGATGTGAGAAATCCTGACACACTATGCATGATTTTCCTTTGTGTATTTGTATGGTCTCAGTGATTTACCGCAAGTACAATTTACAACTTGTAATCCTCACCAGTTTATTTTCAATGACTATGATATACACCCACTTGCCACTTTATTAGCTACACCCGTACATCTGCTCGTTAATGCAAATATCTAATCAGTCAATCATGTGGCAGCAACTCAATGTGTAAAAGTATGCAGGCATGTTCAAGGGGTTCATTTTTGTTGTTCAGACCAAACTTCAGAATTGGGAAAAATGTGATCTAAATGACTTTGACCATGGAATGACAGGGTTGTTTGAGTATCTTAGAAACTGCTGATCTCCTGGGATTTTAACATACACCAGTCACCAGATTTATGGAGGATGGTGTGAAAAAAGAAATACATCCAGTGGCAGCTCTGTTGACAAAAATGCCTTGTTAATAAGAGAGGTTAGAAGAGAATGGCCAGACTGGTTCAAGCTGACAGGAAGGTGACAGTAACTCAGATAACCACGTTACAAAAGTGGTGTGCAGGAGAGCACCTCTGCAAACACAACACATCGAACCTTGTAGTGGATAGGCTACAGCAGCAGAAGACCACAGACATACTCTCAGTGGCCACTATTAGGTACAGGAGCTGCCTAATAAAGTGGCCACTGAGCGTACAGTACAGGCAGTCCCCGGATTACGTACAAGTTCCATTCCTAAGTCCGTCTTTAAGTCAGATTTGTACATAAGTTGGAACAAGTACATCTGGTATTATTTAGCGTCAGTTAGTCAAACGTTTGTCTTAGTATATATTTTACCTTTCTATGTATATAAAACACTTAAGAAGCGTATGTACTGTATTTCAGTAATTCAATCACTGCGTTGCTTAGTAATAATTGTAGCTTCCATCGGGGCAGGGCTTTTCACATGCTCCATTCTTCTCACTTTATCCGTTATCCTTTAAAATTGTTCCGATTGTTGACCGACTGTAGCCTAACGATTTTCCAATGACTGATGGCGTTTCACCTCTTTCCAAATGCTTTATTATTTCCACTTTATTTTCAATTGCAATCGCTTCCCGTCAATGGAACAGAAACCCTGTGGGCGGCAGGTCTCGAACTCTGTTGGCTCCCGAGGTCCACTGGGTCCTAAGGACTACTGCACTGTATTCCCGGGATCCTAAATAGGACAAGTGGGGGCTGTGCTGGGTGTGGGTATTTGATCCTCCACAATATTCCGCATGGGAATTTAAACTGGAGCTGGCAGTGTTTTTTTTTTACGAGGTCGAGTTGTGAGCTCAACATCAATCCGGCACGGATAGTACGGGAGTCACTGGATCGACAAAAACCCGGCATGAGAGCAGTGTGTCACTGGATCGAACTCGGGAACCTCCGTTCTCGAATCGCGAGCCGGTGCTGATCTCACTGCGCTACCAGCTGAACGGTATTGGGGGGGGGGGGGTCTTACTAAGAAAATTTTAAGCCAAATACAAAGTTAAACACTCAACACAGTGTCAACGGCAACAACTTAAAATGGCGGATGGCGTTCTCCTTCTTCGGTTCGTAAGTACAAGTTGTCAGTAAATCAGAGGTTCATAACTCGGGGACTACCTGTATATCAAAATGGAAAAATAACTCTGGGTATGCAATCCCAGAAACACCATCAAAGATGAGAATGACAGTTCATTCCAAACATAGTATTTGTTTGAGTTCTTATATTTGATGACAAATATAAGAACTCCTACAGAAATACTATGTTTGGAATGAATTTATCCCCTCTCCACGCAGCCGATGAATCCAAAGGAATGGCAAAGACCAATACATTTTGAAACTTGTGGCATCACAGCAGTTGTCAGGTCAGTGTTGAACTCAACATAGAAATGCCTTAGGGACTCCAGCTCCAAATTTTTCCGTGAGGTTTACTCCAAAGTCTTCCCCATAATTGCATATAGCCACAAGGCAGCAGAGGTTTGAGATCAGAATTTTCCTACTAGATGAGCTGCCACCCAGGCTGATGAGGCCCATCTGCTGAGGTGACCAAGTTTAGGATGCCAGTAACCTGCCTTTGCCCCTTCTCCTGTCCGTAGAAATAGTTCCGTTAGGCTTAGTAGATAAGCCACATGTGAAGGCCAGGAGCTGAACTGGGTTATCAAAGACTATTTGAAATGGACACCATTAAGAGCTTATACCCACCACCAGCCCTGGCTATAACAACATTAAAATATCTTGCTTTGAACTGGATAAGATACAACAGCAGCTTTATATGAGGAATAAGATCTGTTTAGTTGAGGCTGTTCAGATAGGTGCATTGAACCACAAAAATACTTTTGAGGGATTAAAAAAAATGAAGATTACTATATAACCATATAACAATTACAGCATGGAAACAGGCCATCTCGGCCCTTCTAGTCTGTGCCGAACGCTTACTCACCTAGTCCCACTGACCCACACTCAGCCCTTAACCCTCCATTCCTTTCCTGTCCATATACCTATCCAATTTTACTTTAAATGACAATACCAAACCTGCCTCTACCACTTCTACTGGAAGCACATTCCACACAGCTACCACTCTGAGTAAAGAAATTCCCCCTTGTGTTACCCTTAAACTTTTGCCCCCTAACTCTCAACTCATGTCCTCTTGTTTGAATCTGCCCTACTCTCAATGGAAAAAGCCTATCCACATCAACTCTATCTGTCCCCCTCATTATTTTAAATACCTCTATCAAGTCCCCCCTCAACCTTCTATGCTCCAAAGGATAAAGACCTAACTTATTCAACCTTTCCCTGTAACTTAGGTGCTGAAACCCAGGTAACATTCTAGTAAATCTTCTCTGTACTCTCTCTATTTTGTTGACATCTTTCGTATAATTTGGTGACCAGAACTGTACACAATACTCCAAATTCGGCCTTACCAATGCCTTGTACAATTTTAACATTACATCCCAACTCCTATACTCAATGCTCTGATTTATAAAGGCCAGCACCAAAAGCTTTCTTCACCACCCTATCCACATGAGATTCCACCTTCAGGGAACTATGCATCATTATTCCTAGATCACTTTGTTCTACTGCATTCTTCAATGCCTATCATTTACCATGTATATCTTATTTGGATTATTCCTACCAAAATGTAACACCTCACACTTATAAGCATTAAACTCCATCTGCCATCATTCAGCCCACTCTTCTAATTGGCCTAAATCTCTCTGCAAGCTTTGAAAACCTACTTCATTATCCACAACGCCACCTACATTAGTATCACCTGCATACTTACTAATCCAATTATCCAACACTAGATATCACGATTTTTGAAACGATAAACCTCAAAATCATTCAGGCTGTTCATTATAATATTCTTGGTGGTGAAGGCATGATGAAATGCTGGAAGGATAGAAATTGACTTCAGGGATAGACAGTCATAGAGCACCACAGCACAAAACAAGCTCTTCAGCCCATCTAGTCTGTGCTGAAACATCAATCCACCTAGTCCCATTGACTTGCACCCAGATGATCGCCCTCCGTGCACCTCCCATCCATGTACCTATCCAAAGCTCTCTGAAATGAAAGGTACATCCACCAGATCAACTAGCAGTCCACACACTCACTACCTTCTGAGTAAAGAAGTTCCCCTTAAACAAATATATATAGTATAAATATATACAAAATTTGTTGGAATTGGCAGATAGATGGTAAATGGAATTTGGCACCAAGGAAAATTAAGTGTTACATAGAAAACTTACAGCACAATACAGGTCCTTTGGCCCACAAAGCTGTGCCGAACATGTCCTTACCTTAGAACTACCTAGGCTTACCCATAGCCCTCTATTTTTCTAAGCTCCATATATCCATCCAGGAGTCTCTTAAAAGACCCTATCGTTTCCGCCTCCACCACCACCACTGGCAGCCCATTCCACGCACTCACCACTCTGCATTAAAAAAACTTACCCCGACATCTCCTCTGTACCTACTTCCAAGCACCGTAAAAATGTGCCGTCTTGTGCCAGCCATAGTTACACTTTGGGAGGGAGAATAAGAGACAATGTAAACCTGAGGGGACAATTCTACAAGGAGTTCAAGAACAGACAGGTCTGAATGTGTGTATGCATAGTTTGTTAAAAGAGGGAGTGCAAATTGTAATCCCTGTATGAAAGCACAGAGGATCCAGACTATTATGAATACAGGTATTGAGTACAAGAGCAAAGTCACCATGATGAGATTTCCGATAAAAGCAGTTTGGTAACAGTGGAATATCTCATCCAAGCCTGGGGGTCACGCTTTAAGCAGAATGTGAAAGCTTTGAAGAAGTGCAGAAGACATTTATCAAAATATTTCTAAAAATGAGGAACTTTAGACATACAGAAACTGGGATTTATTTCCTTGGAACAAGGGAGGTTACATGGGAATTTAATAGGTTTATTTAAAATCACAAAAGGTGTGGACGGAGTACCCGGAGAAAAACTCATCCCATTACACAGATTTTGAACAAGGAGAAACAGAATGAAAGAGATTGACAAAACAACTAAAATAACATAAAGGTTGAACAAGTTAGGTCTTTATTCTTTGGAGCTTAGAAGGTTGAGGGGGGACTTGATAGAGGTATGTAAAATTATGAGGGGGATAGATAGAGTTGATGTGGATAGGCTTTTTCCATTGAGAGTAGGGGAGATTCAAACAAGAGGATATGAGTTGAGAGTTAAGGGGCAAAAGTTTAGGGGTGACATGTGGCAGAACTTGTTTACTCAGAGAGTGGTAGCTGTGTGGAACAAGCTTCCAGTAGAAGTGGTAGAGGCAGGTTTGATTTTGTCATTTAAAAAAAAATTGGATAGGTATATGGACAGGAAAGGAATGGAGGGTTATGGGCTGAGTGCAGGTAGGTGGGACTAGGTGAGAGTAAGCGTTCGGCACGGACTAGAAGGGCCGAGATGGCCTGTTTCCGTGCTGTAATTGTTACATGGTTATATAAGATAAACTTCTTTTTAAAATACAATGGGCAATGAGGGTTTAGAATTCACTGCTGGGATAAAAGTGGAGGCAGATTCAGTTATGGAGTTTTAAAAGGGGATGGGTAAGTAACCAAATTCCTGAAATACTTGAATCTGTGGGGCTCGGAGCTGGAATGTTTTTATATAGAGTTAGTATTAACTCAGCTGAATATCTAATTTACATTCTGTGATCCTGTATGCAATATAGGTTAGAATTTTTGTGGAGGACAATTGTACTGTTTATCATGAGGTATAGAATGTTATAGGCAGATTTGCATTTCAATTCTCACTTAACTTTAAACTCAAGGAAAATGTATTAGCAGTCCTAAAGATACATCAATTGTCCCTAAAGGTTGTATCCGTTACATGCAACATAAGTGATGAGTGTAGTTGCCTTGTATATTTGTATTCATAAATTCGCTTCATAGGGACTAGAATAAAAATATCATTATCACACGAAAAGAATATTCAGGGACACCTGTCCAGCTCCATTCTAGAAGCTTTGAACAACACTAATGGTATATCATGTGCAGTCATAAGAATGGTACATAATAAAAAGTTTTACGTTAAATCAACAAATACTACATTTTTCCACTTGTATTATAGACATTACATTTTCAGTCATGTTTAGAGATGAAACAATTTAAATATTTCTTTTGAAATTCATGAAAATAACATACCAATCACTTAATTACCAATTCATACTGTTACACCTGTGCCCCCCCCCCTCCTTTTTGAGAATCGCAAGATTGCTATTAAGTCAGGTCAGGAGACCCAGGAAATGAGAGAGAGACACACAGATTCCTCAATGTTTGGAATGTGTTCTGGGCTTCCGAGAGACCAAGCCACGGGAAGCGGCCATTGTCACTTGGAGACAGAATTGTGTATTGAGTACTGTACGATTCATCGAAGCCCCCAGGCAATGAACAGAGGGGGGTTGGTGGAGGGATTGCATCATCCCAACCTGATTGACATCTGAGACCCTGTGAGTCAGGATAAAAGAGGATCTGAGGAACAGCCCCTTTAGACGCATCAGAAGAAACACTAGAACTCCTGTAACAGCATAATAGCGAAAGCCGGTGGAAAAGCCCACGTGCGTCCTTTTTCATTTGCCTCGGAATTGGTGAGTCTTGCCACGGAAGAACGGCTTTAGCTAACACAAAGGAGCACTCAGCCCCCACCGACTCTCAAAGGATTGACATCATAAAAGGAATGGGCAAGTTTAAACACTCTCTCTTGACTCCAACCAAAGGCTGCAGCCTGCAGTTTTAATGAACTAAAGTGACTTTTATATTTCCATCGGACAATACATTATCCCCTAGACAACGATAGAGCTATTTCTTATTGAGTATTATTATACCCGCGCTTTTAGATTTAGTATTGACAACATATATTATCTGTATATAACCATATAACAATCACAGCATGGAAACAGGCCATCTCGGCCCTCCTAGTCCGTGCCGAACTCTTAATCTCACCTAGTCCCACCTACCCGCACTCAGCCCATAACCCTCCACTCCTTTCCTGTCCATATACCTATCCAATTTTTGCATTGTTTGCATTGATATTATTTTTGTGTATTTTTATCAAAAAATACTGTTAAAAATAGTACCGTCAGACTTCAACGGACCTCTCTATCTTTGCTGGTAAGTGACCCAGTTACGGGGTATGTAACAATACATGGAACTACAACTTTGTGGCCATTACAGAGACTTCAATAGTAACAGAGATAACAAGGAGCAGATAGGGAGGCAGTTTTTGGAACGGTGCAATAATAATAAAGTTGCATTGATGGAAGATTTTAACTTTCCTAATATTGATTGGCATCTCCTTAGCGCAAGGGGTTTAGATGGGGTGGAGTTTGATAGGTATGTTCAGGAAGGTTTCCTGACTCAATATGTAGATAAGCCAACTAGAGGAGAGGCTGTACTTGATCTGGTATTGGGAAATGAACCTGGTCAGGGGTCAGATCTCTCAGAAGCCTAAAGGCACACACTTAGCGATTCAGGAACAGCTTCTTCCCCTCTGCCATCCAATTCCTAAATGGACATTGGATCTTTGGACACATATTTTAAAAAATATACAGTATTCTGTTTCTGCATGTTTAAAAAAATCTATTCAATATATGTAATTTATTATTATTTTTTCCTGCTATATTATGTACTGCATTGAACTGCTGCTTCTAAGTTAACTAATTTCACATCACATGCCAGTGATAATAAACCTGATTCTGAATTCTACAAGTATGTGAAAAGTAAGAGGATGAGCCATGTGAAAATAGGGCCAATCAGGTGCAATAGTGGAAATGTGTGCACGGGGTCAGAGGAGGTAGCGGAGGTATTTAATGAATACTATACTTAAGTATTCACTAGGTTAAAGGACCTTGGCAATTGTGGAGATTACTTACAGTGAACTGAAACACTTGAGCATATAGACATTAAGAAAGAGGAAGTGGTGGAGCTAGATAAAAGCATTAAGTTAGATAAAGTCACCGGGACTGGATGAGATGTACCCCAGGCTACTGTGGGAAGTGAGGGAGGGGACTGCTGATAATCTTTATATCATGAATAGGGATGAGAGAAGTACCGGAATATTGGAGGGTTGCAAATGTTGTTCCCTTTGCTCAAGAAAGGGAGTAGAGATAACCTAGGAGATTATAGACCAGTGAGTCTGACTTCAGTGTGGGCAAGTTGTTGGAGAAGATCCTAAGAGGCAGGATTTATGAGCATTTGGAGAGATATAATCTGATTAGGGATAGTGTCAGCATGGGTTTTTCCAGGATAGATTGTGCCTTATGAGCCTGATTGAATTCTTTGAGGATGTAACAAAACATATTGATTAAGGTAGAGCAGTGGATGTAGTGTGTATGGATTTCAGTAAGGCATCTGGTAAGGTTCCACATGCAAGGCTCCTTCAGAAAGTAAGTAGGCATGGGATCCAAGGAGACTTTGCTTTGTTGATCCAGAATTGCCTTGCCCACAGAAGGCAAAGGGTGGTTGTAGATGGTTCACATTCTGCATGGAGAATGGTGACCAGTGGCGTGCCTCAGGAATCTGTTCTGAAACACTTCCTCTATGTGATTTTTATAAATGACCTGGATGAAAAAGTAGAAGGGTGGGTTAGTAAGTTTGCTGATGACACAAAAGTTGGAAGTGTTGTGGATAGTGTGGTTGTCAGAGGTTATAGTGGGACAACAATTGGATGCAGAACTGGGCAACTGGGCAACCCAGTTAACTGTGAAATGGTTCACTTTGGTAGATCAAGTTTGAAGACAGAATATAATGTTAATGGTAAGACTCTTGGCTGTGTGCAGGATCTGAGAGATCTTGCGTTCCACTGCTGTGCAGGTTGACAGTGTTGTTAAGAAGGCGTATGATGTGTTGGCATTCATCAACCATGGGACTGAGCTCAAAAGCCGAGAAGTAATGTTACAGCTGTATAAGACCTTGGTCAGACCTCACTTGGAGTACTGCGTTCAGTTCTGGTCACCTCACTACAGGAAGGATGTGGAAACTATAGAGAGAGTGCAGAGGAGATTTACGAGGATGTTGCCTGTATTAGGAAGCATACCTCATGAGAAGTTGAGTGAACTTGGCCTTTTCTCCTTGGAGCGATGGAGGATGAGAAGTGACCTGATAGAGGTGTATAAGATGATGAGGGGCATTGGTCATGTGAATAGCCAGAGGCTTTTCCCCAGGGCTGAAATGGATAACACAAGAGGCATAGTTTTATGGTGCTTGGAAATAGGTACAGAGGGGTTGTCAGGGGTAAGTTTTTCCACACAGAGAACGGTAGGCATATGGAATGCAATGCCGGCAGCGGTGGTGGAAGCAGAAACAATAGGTTCTTTTAAGAACCTCTTAGATAGGTAGATGGAGCTTAGAAACATGGAGGGCTATGCCCTAGGGAATTTCTAGAAGGTTTCTAGAGTAGATTACATTGTTAGCATAACACTGTGTATTGAAGGGCCTGTAATATGCTGTAGATTTCTGTTTCTCGAGGGGGAGCAATATCCTTGCTGGTAGCTTTGCTAGCATGGTTCGGGAGGGTTTAAACTAATTTGCAAGGGGGATGGGACCCGGAGCAGTAGAGCAGTGAAAGAAGTGCATGGAGTAAAGCCAGATCTAACATATAGAGAGACTTTTGAGGAAAGAGCAGCAGTATAAAGGTAGTAAGGTAGTAAATATTCCCCAGGCTGCTCTGCGAGGCAAGGGAAGAGATTGCTGAACCTCTGGCTAGGATCTTTTATGTCCTCGTTGTCCACGGGAATGGTACTGGAGGATTGGAGGGAGGCAAATGTTGTCCTCTTGTTCTAAAAAGGTAGTAGGGATAATCCTGGTAATTATAGACCAGTGAGCCTTATGTCTGTGGTGGGAAAGCTGTTGGAAAAGATTCTTAGAGATAGTAACTATGGGCATTTAGAGAATCATGGTCTGATCAGGGACAGTCAGCATGGCTTTGTGAAGGGCAGATCGTGCCTAACAAGCCTGATAAGAGTTCTTTGAGGAGGTGACCAGGCATATAGATGAGGGTAGTGCAGTGGATGTGATCTACATGGATTTTAGTAAGGCATTTGACAAGGTTCTACACAGTAGGCTTACTCAGAAAGTCAGAAGGCATGGAATCCGGGGATGTTTGGTCAGGTAGATTCAGAATTGGCTTGCCTGCAGAAGGCAGAGGGTCGTGGTGGAGGGAGTACATTCGGATTGGAGGGTTGTGACTAGTGGTGTCCCACAAGGATCTGTTCTGGGACCTCTACTTTTTGTGATGACTTTACTCTTTGGAGAGAAGGAGGATGAGAGGAGACATGATAAAGGTGTACAAAATATTAAGAGGAATAGACAGAGTGGACAGCCAGCGCCTCTTCCCCAGGGCACCACTGCTCAGTACAAGAGGACATGGCTTTAAGGTAAGGGGAGGGAAGTTCAAGGGGGATATTAGAGGAAGGTTTTTGACGCAGAGAGTGGTTGGTGCGTGGAATGCACTGCCTGAGTCAGTGGTGGAGGCAGATACACTAGTGAAGTTTAAGAGACTACTAGACAGGTATATGGAGGAACTTAAGGTGGGGGGTTATATGGGAGGCAGGGTTTGAGGGTCGGCACAACATTGTGGGCCAAAGGGCCTGTAATGTGCTGTACTATTCTATGTTCTATGTAATACTTTTAAGCAATTTACTGTTTATTAAAGGAAAAAAATTAAAATTCTTTGTTTTCCCAATATATAGATTGTAATATTAGAATGAATCTTCATTTAACTAAATAACCAGGCTAAGAATTTCTATTCTTTTTTCAAGTCTCTCTGGGAAACCAAGAATGCACAGTCCGAGCCTATATTTCAGTGTTGAAATTAGAGTATAGCAGCCCTAGCACTGGAGTCAATGTCTACTTGCTCTGGGGAAAGAAGGCAGAGCTTAGTTGCTGAGCTGTCAGTGGGGGAGAATTTGGAAACCAGTAACCATAGTTCTATTAATTGTAAAATATGTTTATAGAAAAAGACCTGGTTTCATCTTCTAGCTTGACCTCCTTCTCCTCTCCACCATCTTATTCTGACTTCTTCTTTCCTTTCAAGTCTTGATGAATGATTTTGTCTTAAGCATTGCTGGCAGCAGTTGACCAAGTGCTTTTATAAAAAACATCTTTAATATGAGAAATGTTACCTTTCTGTCTTCATCCCTGGCTGAACACTGAAACTGCCTACTGGAAGCCAGTAATTTTTCCATGCACCAAATTGATTGTACAGTTTTTTCCATTTTAACAAAGAACCATCTGATAATCTGGTTTATCAAAAATTCTCTTTAAACAGGTGCACTTCCATGAGCTGACGCAAGAATCTAGTCATGGCCTGCTGATTTTTAAGAAGAAAAACAATTCAGCCTAGTCAATGTTCCTTAACAACAGAGCTATGCATCTGCTTTCAGAAATCTATGATGAAGAGGTTCCCTTTGTTCATTCACTTATTTTGATACTTTTAAAGAAATAACATCTGTAAATGTTGTACAATATTGAACTGTATTTGAAAATACTTATTGTATAAATCACTTACATTCAACCTTTTGAAATTATGTTCTCATTGTATTAAAGCTTTGCAGAATGTACCTATTGCCTGGATCTTTATAATATATAAAAAGGTGGTAAATATTTACAAGACATCCTGTTGCAAGCAACCAGTCATTTTAAGTAATATTAGTGCATTACAAGTTTTGACTGTTTACAAGAACAATGTTAAAGACAATTCCAAAATAAAATAACCTTAAAAAATGATATAACCAACATACATCTTTTTCGACTCTTCATTGCTCGATCAAAAATTTAATTGTCCTTCACAAAGTTAATTAAAACAAAAGTTAATGAAGCAAATCTATAGTTTTGGGATCTATTCCAAGTATCTCCACAGAGGTGGAGACAAAAGTAATTGTAGATGCTGGAATCCCGACCAAAAAATACAAACTTCATCTCTGGTGGCAGAGGGATACATCGTCAATATTTTGTGTCAAGTCCCTGCATCAGAGTTTAAAGTGTCGGAGAAATTAGCAATATAAAGACCTGAAGGGGAGCAGCATTGTGGAAGCTGGCAGGCAATAGGTGGAAACAGGTGAGGAAGGGGTTGATGAACATGTGGAGCCAGGTGAGGGCAGAGAAGGAGCACTGAGAAGGTGATAAGCAGAAACTACAGTTTCTGGAATCTGTTAAGGATGGTAATGATGACATTGATAAGTGGAAATGGATAAGGCAGGATAGAGGGGCAGATGGAACGAGTTGAGGAAGCTGAAAGCAGATTTGGTGGGTTAAGCTATCTGGGTAATGGGTAGATGGAAGGTGTAAAGCTGAATAACAGTGGCGAGTGGGTTTGACTGGATGTAAGATCCTAGGTAGATTAGGAGAGAGAGAGAATGATTCCAATGCAGGCAACAGCATTTCCAGTTGACAGGGTTTAATAACTAGACTAAGAACCACATTATGGGCAAAATTCTGAATGACAGAAAGGCTAGGTTACAGCCACTGTTTTAAATCAGTCTTGAATAAACTACAATTTCTTGCAATTTGATATTGAAGAAACAAAAGCCATTCTCCTCAGCTCTGCATGACAAAGGTCATGCTGCCATCCTATTTTAACCAATAGTTTGAGTTGAGCTAGAGTATTTGCCTTGTCAACCCTGGGCTTAGCATCCATTCTCACAACTTCTACCACTGCTCAAACATTCCAGAGGTCCAACCAACACTGGGAGCAGAGCACTTCAAAGAGGTTATTCACGGGTTGGCAAAGCTAGTATAAAAGGAGAGCTTCATGGGCATTCAGACATTTCAGAGGTCCAATCAGCATCAGGAGCAGAGCACTGTGAATTAAATAAAAGTAGAGAAGGGGCAAGCAGGGCAGCGGTGAGAGTAGGAGCATCAGGCCTTGAAGAGGCTTCGACGGGAAGAGGCTGAGGCCAAAGAAACAGGTGAGAAGATTTGGTCTTGATTGCCCATTGTACAGTGCAAGCAGGATGGCAAATATGGCAGTGGAATGCTCCTCCTGTAGGATGTGGGCATTCATGGAACCTGATAGTCTCCCTGATGACTACACCTGCGGGAATTCCCTCCTAGATGATCCTAAGTTTATCAGCTCCAGCTCAAGAAAGATGGCATTAAGGAGCTGGAATTGGATAAACTTAGGATCACCCAGGAGGCAGAACAATTGATAGGTACAAATTTTGAACAGGTGATTACACCCCGACCACAAGACTCAAGGACTAGATGGGTAAACACCAAGACAGGTAAAGAGGGAAGTTAGTGCTTTCCTGTGGTCTTTCTCCTCAGCAACAAGTATACCCTTTTGGCTACTGCTGAGGGGGATGATCTGTCTGGGCAAGGCAGCAGCAGCCAGACCAATAGCACTGTGGTCAGCTCTGAGCCTCAGATGGGTAAGGTGAAGTCAGGCTGAGCAATAGTCATAGGGGACTTGATATGGGGACAGATAGGAGATTCTGCAGCAGCAAAAGAAAGGCCAGGATAGCGTGCTGCCCTCCGGGTGCTAAAGTCCAGGGTGTCTCTGAGCGGTTGCAGAATATTCTTGAAGTGGTGGGTGAGCAGTAGGAGGTCATGGTACATGTTGGTACCAATGACATAGGCAGGAGGGGGTAGAGGTCCTGCACAGTGATTTTAGGGAGCTGGAAAGGAGGCTGAAGAGCAGGACCTCCAAGGTGGTAATCTCCAGATTACTCCCAGTGCCATGAACTAGTGAAGGTCAGAACAAGAAGATAGTGCAAATGAATGAGTGGCTGAGGAGATGGTACAGAGGGCAGGGTTTCAAGTTCTTGGATCATTGGAAAGTTTTCTGGGGAAGGGATGACCTGTACAAGTGGGACGGGTTGCACCTGAATTGGAGGGGAACCAATATCCTGGGAGGGAGGTTTGCTGATGCTACTGGGAGGGTTTAAAATAGATTTATAGGGGGTGAGAACCGAAGTGAAGAGGCAGAGGATGGGGCAGATGCGCACAAGTAGTGACAGGTTGTAGGACGTTTATGAGGAAGGATTGGCAGATGATAGAGCAAAGAAGCACTCAGCCAGATGGTTTGAGATGTGTCTGTTTTAATACAAAGAGTATCATAAGCAAGGCGAAAGAAGTCGAGTGTGTATCAATACGTGAAACTATGAAATTTGTAACTATCAATTGTTTTGCCTCCTGGGTGATCCTAAGTTTATCCAATTCCAGCTCCTTACAGAGACTTGAATGACTCAGGGGCAAGAATGGCTGCTGAGTGTGCCAGGCTTTAGATGTTTCAAAAAGGACAGGGAGAGAGGCAAAAGAGTCGGTGAGTAGCATTGCTACTATCAGAGATAGTGTCACGGCTG
Organism: Hypanus sabinus; assembly: GCF_030144855.1. NCBI lineage: Eukaryota > Metazoa > Chordata > Chondrichthyes > Myliobatiformes > Dasyatidae > Hypanus > Hypanus sabinus. Next base: position 2,595,144 of record NC_082710.1, read on the forward strand.
CAGAAAAGGAGGAAGTCATGGAGGAATGGTCTACTGAGTCAATGTGAGCGGTAGTTCGAAACAGGAAGGGGGAAATAACTCTTGGTTATTTTATATAAAACCCCCCAATAATAACACAGCAGATAAGGAGGTAGACTCTGGAATGGTGCAATTGTTATGATGGGTGATTTGAACTTCCCTAATATTGACTGGCATCTCCTTAAAGCAAGGGGTTTATGGGGTGGAGTGTGTTAGGTGTGTCCAGGAAGGTTTCCTGATGCAATATGTAGATAAACCAACTAGAGGGGAGACTGTACTTGATCTGGTATTGGGAAATAAACTTGGTCAGGTGTCAGATCTCTCGGTGGGAGAGAATTTTGGAGGTAGTGATCACAACTTTATCTCCTTTACCATAGCGCTGGAGAGGGATACAACCAGACAATTTGGGAAAACATATAACTGGGATAGGGGGAAATATGATACTGTTAGGCAGGAACTTGTGAGCCTAAATTGGGAGCAGATGTTCTCAGGGAAATGCACTGCAGAAATGTGGCAAATCTTCAGGGAACATTTGCAAGGAGTTCTGCATCAGTATGTTTTGTTGAGGCAGGGAAAGGATGATAGGGTAAAACCATTGTATACAAAGAATATAGAAAATCTAGTTAAGAAGAAAAGCTTATGAAAGGTTCAAGAAACTAGGTACCGTTAGAGTTCTAAAAAATTGCAAGGGTGCCAGGAAGGCTCAAAATGATATTAGGTGAGCTAGAAGGGGCCATGAGAAGGCCTTGGTGAGCAGGATTAAGGAAAACCTCAAGGGATTTTGTGTTCAATTCTGGTCACCTCATTATAGGAAGGATGTGGAAGCTATGGAGAAGGTGCAGAGGAGATTTACCAGGATGTTGCCTTGGGCAAGCACATGGATGAAAGAAAAATGGAGGGTTATGGAGTAGTGTGGGTTTAGTACTTTTTTTTAAGGATTATATGGGTCGGCACAACATGGAAGGCTGAAGGGCCTGTTCTGTGCTGTAGTGTTCTATGGTTCTATGGATTCTACAAGTATGTGAAGAGCAAGAGGATGAGCTGTGTGAGAATAGGACCATTCAGGAGCAAGAGTGGAAATATATACATGGAGCCGAAGGAGATAGCAAAGGTACTTAATGAATACTTTGCTTCAATATTCACCAGTGACAGGGACCTTGGCAATTGTGGGGATGACTTACAGCAGACTGAAATGCTTAAGAAAGAGGATGTGTTGGAAATTTTGAAAGGTAATAAGTTGCCAGGACCGTACGAGATATATCCCAGGCTACTGTGAGAATTGAGGAAGGAGATTGCTGAGCCTCTGGCAGTGATATTGGCATCATCAATAGGGATGGTAGAAGTACCAGAGAATTGGAAGGTTGCAAACGTTGTTCCCTTGTTCAAGAAAGGGAATAGAGATAACCCAGGAAATTATAGAACAGTGAGTCTTACTTCAGTGATGGGCAGGTTGCTGGAGAAGATCCTGAGAGGCAGGATTGACGAGCATTTGGAGAGAGATAATCTGATAAGGGATAGTCAGCATGGCTCTGTCAAGGGCAGGTCATGCCTTACAGGACTGATTGAATTCTTTGAGGCTTTAACAAAACACATTGATGAAGGTAGAGCAGTGGATGTAGTGTATATGGATTTCAGTAAGGCATTTGATAAAATGCACGTTCAGAAAGTAATGAGGCATGGGATCAAAGGAAACTTTGCTGTGTGAATCCAGAATTGGCTTGCCCACAGAAGGCAAAGGGTGGTTGCCAATGGTTGTATTCTGCATTGAGGTCGGTCTCTCAGGGATCTGTTTTGGGACTCCTTCTCTTTGTGATTTTTATAAATGACCTGAATGAGGAAGTAGAAGAGTGGGTTATTAAGTATGCTGATGACCCAAAAGTCGGGGGTGCTATGGATAGTCTGGAGGGTTGTCAAAGTTTACAGAGCAACATCGATAGGATGCAGAACTGGGCTAAGAAGTGGCAGGTGGAGTTCAACCCAGATACGTGTGAAGTGGTTCATTTCAGTAGGTCAAAGTTGAAGACAGAAGATATAAAGTTAATGGTAAGATTCTTGGCAGTGTGGGGGATTAGTAAAATCTTGAAGTTTGTGTCCATGGAACACTCAAAGCTGCTGTGCAGGTTGTCAGTGTTGTTAAGAAGGTGTATGATGTATTTGCCTTCATCAACCGTGAGATTGAATTCAAGAGCTATGAGGTAATGTTACAGGTATATAAGACCTTAGTTTGATTCTACTTGGAGTACTGCATTCATTTCTGGTCACCTCACTACAGGAAGGATGTGGATACTATAAAGACAGTGCAGAGCAGATTTACTAGGATGTTGCCTGGATTAGAGAATGTACTTTATGAGAATAGGTTGAGTGAACTTAGTCTTTTCTCCTTGGAGCGATGGAGGATGAGAGGTGAACTGATAAAGGTGTATAAGATGATGAGAGGCTTTGATCATGTGGATAGCCACAGGCTTTTTCCCAGGGCTAAAATGGCTAACATGAGGGGGCATAGTTTTAAGTTGCTTGGATGTATGTACAAGGGGGATGTCAGAGATAAGATTTTCACACAGAGAGTGGTGGGTTTGTGGAATGCACTGCCAGCAGTGGTAGAGGCTAATACAATAGGGTCTTTTAAGAGCCTCTTAGATAGGTACACGGAGCTTAGAAAAATAGAGAACTGTGTGGTAGGGTAATTTTAGGCCATTTATAGAGTAGGTTACATGGTCAACACAACGTTGTGGACCAAAGGGCCTGTAATGTGCTGTAATATTTGCTTTCTACCCTTGAAATGCTATTCCACATTTTGACTAAACTTCTAAAGTTGTTTATGAAAGCTCACCAGGACAAATTTTCCATAATTAATACCTTGTAATTTCTCCCAACTTGCCATTACTGAGTTCCTTGACTGTCACACCCTTCTCTTACTATAGGCTATAGATATATTTGAAATAAAGTAGTCCACATCTTCCATCTCCCCCTATGGTTCAATGAGTCATATCCCATTTCAATAATCGATCAAGTCACTTCCTGTAGATGTGTAACTCCGGAACTGTTCATTCGTAATGGATATTGGGTTCCTTTCCCAGAAGGTATATTTTTAAAAAATCTTTTAACCTGAACATTGCCAGTTTGAGTGAGTTCACTCTGAGATTTTAGAATGAAGTTTGGGCCAGTGGTCTAGAATCAGAAACCCTACACAGTCAAACTTTGTAGGAACTGTTGATTATATGACTGCTATCAAAGTTCAAGAGACATTTCAGAAGTGTGAATTTGATATTTTTATATTTTCAGAATACCCCAAACTTTACACTTTAAGAGGTACTGCAGTAGCTCTAGTCCCTGCTGCAATTTTCCTGCTGGTGGTCTAACCAAGAGAATGCCTGTGTATGAGGTATTTTAATGTAGGGAAACTAATACACAAGCAGTCACCACATGTCCTGAACAGAGAAAGGGCCAGAATCCAAAGCAATACAAGATATTGCGAGTAGTGAGGAGGATAGAATGAGGTAGCAAAGGGATATTGACAAGTTGAATGAGTAGGCAAGAACAGGGCATAATGTAGAAAGAGATGTTACCATTTTGGTGCACAAAACAGTGAAGGGGAATCATTTTAAAAAGTGAGAAGTTACCTTGAAGAGATTTAGAAAATTCTACCCCTTCTAAGCCCAAGTGTTCTTGTAGATGATGTTATGCCTGCAGCCCCCTCCTTTGTGAGAATCGCAAGATCACTGTTGGGTTGGGTGAGCAGGCCCAGGAGAATGAGAGGGAGACGTGCAGGATGTCTCGTTCCCTGGCGATGCAAAGCTACGGGACATGGCCATTGTCTCCGGAAGACAATTTTTGTGGACTGGAGACTGTACTATGTGGACGCCCTCAGGCAAAGTGGGCTGGTTGAGGGAGAGATTGCATCACCCCCAACCTGATTGACATCTGTGACCCTGCGAGTCAGGATAAAAGAGGGTCTGTGGGAACAGCCCCTCAGACACACCAGAAGAAAAGCTAGCACTCCCGTGATCGCGGGAAGCCATTTGAAAGAGGCCACATGCGTTCAGTTCCGTTGCCTGGAGCTGGTGGCTGGTACCACGGAAAATGGCTTTTAGCTAACAACGGGGAAACCAACTCCCCTGACTCAAAAGGATTGGCCTCATAAAAGACCTGGGCAAGTTAAACCGTCTCTCTCTTAAACCCAAAACACTGCAGCTTGAACGAACTAACAGTGACTTTTATATTTCCATCAGACAATACATTATGCCCTAGACAACGATAGCGCTATTTCTTATTGGTTATTATGATATCTGCGTGTTTAGATTTAGTATTGACGACATATATTATCTATATGTTTGCATTAATCTTATTTTTGTGCCCCTTTATCAATAAATACTTTTAAAAAATAGTACCATCAGACTTCAACGGACCTCTCTATCTTTGCTGGTAAGTGACCCAGTTACTGGGTTCATAACAATGAGTCATTGAAAACTCAGCTTTGATTGGGAAGGCAAAGGCCTATTGGCTATTATGAGATGATTAAAGTTGTTTGTGAGACCTGGAGATATCCTTGGTATTGGGATTAACATTTCTCCCCCAATTTACATCACTTAAACAGATCATCTTGCTATCACTTTATCATTTGTATAGGAAGTTGCTGTGCAAAAATTGGGTGCCCATATTTTTGTCCAGAACAACAGTAGGTTGACAAGGTGTGGGATCCAAATAAGGAGTGAGGCAAATGGTAGACTGGAAGATGAGACGGAATTCAGTGACAGTAAGGTTAGTAGACAAAACAGGCAGAAAATGTGAGCAAAGACCATTGAATTGAATTATATTCAATTGATAGGTTAGGCAGATGAAATCAGGGCACGGATAGCTACATTGGACTGGGCTATAGTAATTAGAGAAACATGGAAAGGTCTGGCAGCTAAATGTTCTGGGGCATAGGACAGAAGTGGAGGGAAGCTCAGAGAGGTAAACAAGAGACTCTATTGATGCACAGTGGAAAGTATTCTGAATGGTTGTATTATGGCTTGGTATGGAAACCCCAATGCCCAGGAATGGAAAAGTCTTCAGAAAGTGGTGGATACAGCCCAATTTATCACAGGTAAAACCCCCTCCTCCACTGAGCACATCTACTAGTCATTCATCAATGACTCCCCAGACCACCCCATCCAGGCCGTGTTCTTTTCTTGCTACTGTCATCAGCCAGGAGGTATTCCATGCAGAAAGTACTGGAATAAACCCAGATCTGGATCTAGTAATGCTGATAACACAATGGCTACAACCTTACTAACTCAGCCAAAGTGTGACCCAGAGAGAAATTGTCCATGGCTGAGGAAGTTTAAGATTTAAGTTCTCAATTGAAATTCAGGCAGACCTTTCAAAACTGAATCTGAGAAATACTTCTAAACATACCAAAGTGTTGTAAGTATTTGAAATCATCTTCAATAAATACTAATTAATATAAAGCCCATTGTTAATTTTAAATCAAAAGTTGATAAATTGTTGATCAAATGTATTCAAGAATACGAGATAAAGGAGTATGACATAAGGACATAGATTAATCACATTCCCAAGAATGGAGGAATAAATATGAATATTCAAATGGCCATCTCCTTTTCCAAAATTTTAGCAAGCAATTTACTTACTTATTTTTATTTTAAAGATACAAGAAGGTTACAGGCCCTTCAGGCCTATTGACCCCACACTGCCCAATTACTCCATGTGACCAATTAACCTACATTTGTCTTTGGAATGTGGAAGGAAACCAGAGCATCTGGTCACAGGAAAGTCATATAAGCTTCTTACAGACAATGGTGAGGATTGATTGCTAGTGCTATAAAGGATTACGCTAACCACTACACTACTATGCCACCCCATTAAGCAGCAAATGTCCATGACAACGTGAATGGATGGTAATAAAAACACAAAAAGCTGGCAGAACTCAGCAGGCCAGACAGCATCTATGGCAGGAGGTAGTGACAACGTTTCGGGCCGAAACCCTTCATCAGGAGTGAAGTAACATGGGATGGTTGAGGGGGGAATAAGAAGTGGGGGGAGGGATGAAGTAGAGAGCTAGGAAGTGATAGGCTGGAGGGAAATGGGCTGGGGGGAGATTAAAGTGAGGGGGGAAAGGAGAGAGAAAGAGAACCAGACTAAAATTATAGATAGGGATGGGGTACGGGGGGGGGGCAGGGGTATCAACTAGGTCTGTGAGTTGAATGGATGGTTATGGTTGGGAGCTGAATATCCAAGGTTACATGTTATATCAGAGGGATAGGAAAGTAGGAGAGGGTTTGGCAAGGCTCTGCTGGTAAAGAATGGCATCAAATCATTAGAAAAATGAAACACAGGATTGGAAGATGTTGAATCCTTGTGGGTTGAGTTAAGAAACTGCAAGGGTGAAAGGACATTTATGGCAGTTATATACAGGCCTCCCAAAAGTAGCCGGCATGTGGACCACAGATTGCAACAGGAAATAGAAAAGGCGTGTCAAAAAGGCAATATTATAATAGTCATGGGAAATTTCAACATGCAGGTCTATTGGGAAAATTAGGCTGGAAGTGGATATCAAGAAAGTGAGCTGGTTGAATACCTACAAGATGGTTCTTTTGAACAGCTTGTTGTCGAGCCTACCAGGGGATCAGCTATACTGGATTGGGTGTTACGTAATGAAGTTGAGGAGATTAGGAAGCATAAGGTAAAAGAACCCTTAGCAGGCAATGATCACAATATGATTGAGTTCAACTTAAAATTTGATAGGGAGAAGGTAAGTCTGATGTAGTAGTGTTTCAGAGGAGTAAAGGAAATTACAATGGTATGAGAGGGGAGATGGCCAAAGTAAGTTGGAAGGAGGTGCTGGCAGGGATGACAGCATGGCAGCAATGGCGCGAGTTTCTAGGAAAAATGGGAAAGGTGAAGGATAGGTGTATTCCAAAAACAAAAAAATACTCAAGTGGCAATACAATACAACCATGGCTGACAAGGCAACTCATAGCTAAAGTAAAAGCAAAAGAAAGGGCATACAATAATGCAAAAATTTGTGGTAAGACAGAGGATTGGGAAGCTTTTAAAACCCTACAGAGAGCAACTAAAAGATCATTAGGAGGGAAAAGATGAAATACGAAAGCAAGCTAGCAAACAATATCAAGGTGGATAGTAAAAGCTTTTCAAGTATGTAAAAAATAAAAGAGGGATGAGAGTGGATACAGGACCACTAGAAAATGAGGCCGGAGAAATAATAATGGGGGCCAAGGAGATGGCAGATGAACTAAATGAGTATTTTGCATCACTCTTCCCTGTGGAAGACACCAACAGTGTGCCAGACACTGAAGGGTGTGGGGGAAGAGAAGTGAGTGCAGTTACTATTACAAGGGAGAAGGTGCTCAAAGAGCTGAAAGACTAAGTCACCTGGGCCAGATGAACTGCACCCTAGGGTTTTGAGTGTAGCGGAAGAGAATGTGGAGTTATTAATAATGAACTTTCAAAAATCATTGGACTCTGGTATGGTGCCAGAGGATTGGAAAATTGCAAATGTCACTCCACCCTTTAAGAAAGGAGGAAAGCAGCAGAAAGGAAATTGTAGAGCAGTTAGCCTCTCAGTTGGGAAGATGTTGGAGTCAACTGTCAACGAGGGTGCAAGTGGGAATAAAAGGATCCTTTTCTAGTTGGCTGCCAGTGACTAGTGGTGTTCCACAGGGAACTATGTTGGCACCGCTTCTGATTTTGCTGTATATCAATGATTAAAATGATGGAATAGGTGGCTTTGTTGCCAAGTTTTCTGATGTTACAAAGATTGGTGGAGGGCAGTTAGTCTTGAGAAAACAGGTAGCCTGCAGAAGGACTTAAACGGATTAGGAGAATGGGCAAGAGAGTGGCAAACGAAAAGCAATGTTGGAAAATGCATGGTCATGCACTTTGGTAGTAGAAATAAATGTGGAGACTATCTTCTAAATGGGGAGAAAATCCAAAAATCTGAGATGCAAAGGAATTTGGGAGTCTTTGTGCAGAAGACCGTAAAGGTTAACTAGTATGTTGAGTTGGTGGTGAGGAAGGAAAATGCAATATTAGCATTCATTTTAAGAGGTCTAGAATACAAGAGCAAGGATGTGATACTGAGGCTTTATAAGGCACAGATGAGGCCTCACCATGAGTATTGTGTACAGTTTTGGGCTCCTCATCTTAGAAGAGATGTGCTGGCATTGGAGAGGATCCAGAGGAGGTTCACAAGGATGATTCCAGGAATGAAGGGGTTATCATATGAGGAAAGTTTGATAGTTCTGGGTCTGTACTTGCTGGAAGTTAGAGGGATGGGGGGGGGGGGGGAAATCTCATTGAAACCTTTCAAATGTTATAAGGCCTAGACAGAATAGATGTGGAAAGGATGTTTCCCTTGGTGGGAGAATCTCGGGACAGGAAGGCACAGCTTCAGGGTAGAGAGGTGTCCATTTAAAACTGAGATGCAGAGAAATTTCTATAGCCACAGGGTGTAGAAGTTGTGGAATGTATTAGCACAGGCAGCTGTGGACATCAGTTCACTGGGTGTACTTAAGGCAGAACTTGATAAGTTCTTGATTGGACATGGCATCAAAGGTTACAGGGAAAAGGCCGGGGAGTGGGGCTGAGGAGGGGAGAAAAGGATCAGCCATGATGGAATAGTGGAGCAGATTTGATGGGCCAAATGGCCTAATTCTGCTGCTATGTCTTATGGAATTGTAAGCACTGAATTACAGTACACAAGAGATACATTTAGAAGCTGAACACATTTATTAAAGGCTTCATTAACAAGATGTGGGCCTTAGACCAACACCAGGAACACAAAGATCCTTCACTAATCTGTCCCTACCATACAACACTGCCCTACAACAATCAAGGTACAGGATAGTAGACCGAGGAACTCATGTGGAATGTGCGTACCGACTGTGTAGTGAAAAAAGCGCCAACAACGCCTCTTTCACCTCAGACGATTGAAGAGGTTTGGCATGGGTGCCCAAATCCTAAGAACTTTCTATCAGGGGCACTATTGAGAGCATCCTGACTAGCTGCATCACTGCCTAGTATGGGAAATTTACTTCCCTCAATCACAGGACTCTGCAGAGAGTGGTGAGGACAGCCCTGCACATCTGTGGATGTGAACTTCCCACTGTTCAGGACATTTACAGAGACAGGCGTGTAAAAAGGGCCTGAAGGATCACTGGGGACCCGAGTCACCCCAACTACATCTGGGAAATGGTACCACAGCACAAAAGCCAGGACCCCACAGGCTCCAGGACAGCTTCTTCCACCAGACCATCAGACTGATTAATTCATGCTGATACAATTATATTTCTATGCTATATTGACTATTCTGTTATACATACTATTTATTACAAATTACTATAAATCGCACATTGAACATTTAGAAAGAGATGTAACATAAAGATTTTTACTCCTCGTGTATTTGAAGGATATAAGAAATAAAGTTAATTCATTTCAATACACTACCTCCAATGCACCTGTTTCAGAGATTTGGACAATTTAACAGCAGGTACTTCAAAGTATTTCTGAAGGAACCAATACTTTGCATTGCACTGCCACTATTTTCCACATCCAATGGTAGTAAAACTGTACTATAAAAGTCTTCCTCCAGTCCCACTGAGGCTGTTACAATGAACCAATTGTTGGCTGACACCAAACATCCAACAAAACACAAATATTTGTTGAAAGCCTTAATGAAATACAGTATTCTGAACTACTCATGGGAATTCATGGCAAAATTTTACTTACATTAGAAGAGAGCTATGCAAAAGCACTGACCAGCTCAAATCTCTCTGACTTGAACATGAAGAGGTCAAATGCAAACAGTAGAAGCATCTTACAGCAATTCAATCCACCAACCCCTTGAAGTTCATCTACTCCAGTATGGCAGGGTTAGTGGATCCTGCACAGGAAGCCATCTTGAGGCAGGTCATTCTTGACTTTGAGGGTTCCCTGAGAAGGAGATGCAGATATTCCAAGAGGACTCTCCTGGCAGTAGCACAAAATAAGAAATCATGAGAATTCTTAAAAGCTTGGTTCTCAAAAGAAGACCCTATTGACAAGCATACTGAACAGGTTGCAATTTACAAACCTATGTGTCTGCGGGATCAGGGCCGAAGGGGTGAGCTGCGGACACCCAAGGGACGAACGGTCCCAATGACCGATAACCAGGGATATCAGCCAGCGGAGATCCTTTAGCTATCCATTTGGCTAGGACTCAGCAAAGACTAGCAGCCAGTGCAACAGATGACCAATCAGAACAACAAGTCGGACAAGAGTATTCGGCAGAAACAACACTCAGTTGCAGACTGATGATGTCACCTGAACAGGTGATGAACCATTTGCAACCTAACCTCCAGGCTTGGCAAACAACCCTACCATCAAGCAGCCAACCCGAGCTACCAACCTTCTCTTTCATTCCAGGGCTCTTGTGTTGGTAGATCAAAAAGAAATACACAAATTTAATTTTAATAATGATAACCTTACTGCATATCTAAACATTGTAGCATTTTTGTTCTGTTACACCACACAGAATGATATCAAGTATAGTTTTGTTAATGCTATTGTTTTGAATTAAAACAGTAAGAATTTTACCAACTGAAATTCTATTGTCAATAGACAAAAGAATCACAACAATAATATAAATGATCTGAATCTCTATGAAAAACACTGAAAACTGATAAGATCCTTTTAAGTATTACAAGCTGTAAATCATGTTTACAAAGGGATTCTGTTTTTCCCATGTCTGTTACTAATCTGACCCTTTCAGTTTAGCTTCAATGGTCAAAATAAAAAGCTCCATTGTAAAGGTGTGTGAAACAGATTTAAATTTGATTTTGTTCAAAGTTCAACATTTAAGTATTATAATTTTTATTTTTCTAATCAATGCATTTTGCATTGAATCTTGAAAGGCCAAGGTAGAGTGGATGTGGAGATGGTGTTTCCTATAATGGGGGTGTCTACGGCCAGAGGGAACAGACTCAGAATAGACAGACATCCATTTAGAAAAGAGATGAGAAAACATTTCTTTAGCCAGAGGGTGGAGAATCTGTGAAGTACTGTACATTGCCATGGAAGGCTGTGCAAACCAAGTCATTGTGTATACTTAAGGCAGAGATTGATATGTTCTTAATTAATCAGGGTATCAAAAGTTCAGGGGAGAAAGCAGGAGAATGGTGTTGACAGGGATAATAAATCAACCATGATAGAATGGCGGAGCAGAGTTGATGGGCAAAATGGCCCAATTCTGCTCCTGTGTCCTATTTCAGTTTATAACATCTGTCAAGGGTCTGAAAGTCATTTACTACATAAAGCAATCCCCTACTCACTCCCACCACAACTCAATGTTAATGTCTCAGGACATAATATAGAATACCAAGCAAATGGTATCCAATTTGAGCATATAAAGCAAAGGGGAAAATCTATAAAGACCTTATGCACCAATTGTATGTTTCCATTTATTTGGTGGTGGAGGACAACTCAGTACATCACAAAGATGCTTGCACATAAATTGCATTGTTATAAGCATGCCGTCTCAAAATAAAACCCAGGCAGTTAGATGATAAAATGCTGAGCCGATGAAATGAACAAATTAAAGTAAATGAATAAAACTTATTTTAGAGTTGGGAATTAGAAATCTATAAAGGACACATGGCACTAGACCACAATTATAGTTCTCATAAACAAACAGTCCTTAAGTTCTGCTGAAAGTAATGTTGAATAAATTCTCATAAGGCATAATTGCATCTGTGGAAGAGAAAGGCAATTAATAATTCAGACCATTTCCAGCATCTGTGGATTTTTGCTTTTCAATATCCTCAAGCAGAATGGAGCAACTTGGAAAATTTGTTTACTAGGATAGTGTAGCATTAATACAACCATCAAAGAAATTTATCTACCTATCTGCCATTTTACAGATAAATTAATCTACTTAGCATACAGAACTTTTTAAGATGAAAGTACATTTGGATTAGGATTCTACTGTAGTGATCAAAGCAAGTAGACTTGCAACAAGAGGATCCCTGGAATTAGTGCAGTACATCTGTGCCTGACAAGGGCACTACCATGAACTCTTTATGCCAAAAGATTTATTGACACATTGAATGACACTTTCTTGCATCTAGCTATCCACCAGGTAATTTGGGATCCATGCTCTCAATTTGTTAATGTAGATTGTGCCAAATAAAATTCCTGGTGAAAGCATTAGAGAATGCTCTGCACAAGAAAGGTGCTGCAACACTCTTCCACCATAAAGGGACCCCATTTCCAACCACCCACCTAAAGGAGCAGTGTATTTCCCAACTTCTGTCCTACTGTGTTCCATTCAATATTCTCAAAGTGGCCTCCCTTACTGGGGAAACTAAACACAGATTGGTGTTCAATCTGCATAAGTTATCCTGAGATTTCTGTGGCCTTTCACTTTAATTCACTATCCCACTGAATTTTCCATCTGTGGACTCCTGCAAAGTAACAATGGGGGAACTCCACCTTCATACTACATAGAACATATAACATAGAAATCTACAGCACATTACAGGCCCTTCGGCCCACGAGGTTGTGCCAATCATGTAACCTACTCTGGAGTTTCTCTAGAATTTCCCTAGCGCTTAGCCCTCTATTTTTCTAAGCTCCATGTACCTATATAAGGAACTCTTACAAGACCCTGTTGCATCTGCTTCCACCACCACTGTCAGCAGTGCATTCCATATACCCACCACTCTCTGTGTGAAAAACTTATGCCTGATATACACTCATTACCTATTTCTAAGCACCTTAAAATGATGCCCCATCATGTTAGCCATTTCAGCCCTGGGAAAGAAGCCTCTGGATATCCACAAGATCAATGCCCCTCATCAACTTATACGTCACCTCTCATCCTCTGTCACTCCAAGGAGAAAAAACTGAGTTCACTCAACCTATTCCCATAAGGTAGGTTCTCCAATCTAGGCGACATCCTTATAAATTTCCTCTGCACTCTCTCTATAGTATCCACATCCTTCCTGTAGTGAGGTGACCAGAACTGAATGTAGTACTCCAAGTAGGGTCAAACTAAGGTCTTATATAGCTGTAACATTACTTCATGGCTCTTGAATGCAATCTCACAGTTGATGAAGGCCAACACATTATACACCTTCTTAACAACACTGTCAACCTGCGCAGCAGCTTTTGAGTGTCCTATGGACACAAACCCCAAGATCTCGTTAACTCCCCACTCTGCCAAGACACTTACCATTAATTTTATATTGTCAAACTTGACCTACCAAAATGAACCACTGTGTTGAAGTCCATCTGCCACTTCTCAGCCCAGTTCTGCATCCAATTGATGTCCCACTGTAACCTCTGATAACCCTCCACACTATCCACAACACCTAACATATGTATCATCAGCAAACTTACCAACCCACCCTTCTACTTCTTCATCCAGGTCATTTATAAAAATCACAGAGAAGAGGGGGTCACAGAACAGATCATTGTGGAACGCCACTGGTCACCGACCTCCATGCAGAATATTAATTATCTACAACCACCCTTTGTCTTCTGTGGTCAAGCCAATTCTGGATCCACAAAGCAAGGTCTCCTTGGATCCCATGCCTCCTTTCTTTCTAAAGGAGCCTTGCATGGGGAATCTTATCAAATGTCTTACTGAAATCCATACACACTACATCCACTGCTCTACCTTCATCAATGTGCTTTGTTACATCATCAAAGAATACAATCAGGCTCATAAGGCATGACCTATGCTTGACAAAGCCATGTTGACTATCCCTAATCAGATTATGTCTCTCCAAATGATCATAAATCCTGTCTTACAGGATTTTCTCCAACAACTTGCCCGACACGGAAGTCAGACTCACTGGTCTATAATTTCCTTGGTTATCTCTACTCCCTTTCTTGAACAAGGGAACAACATTTGCAACCCTCCAACCCTCTGATACTTCTCCCATCCCTATTGATGACACAAAGACAATCGTAAGAGGATCAGCAATGTCCTCCCTCGCTTCCCACAGTAACCTGGTGTATATCTCATCTGGTCCCAGTGACTGAGCTAACTTAATGCTTTTAAAAAGCTCCAGCACATCCTCTTTCTTAATGTCTATATGCACAAGCGTTTCAGTCTGCTGTAAGTCATTCCCACAATTGCCAAGGTCTTTTCCCCTGAATAGTGAAGCATAGTATTCATTATGTACCTCCGCTACCTCTTCTGACTCCATGCACTCATTTAGACTACTGCACCTGATTGGTCCTATTCTCACACTGCTCATCTTGCTCTTCATATACTTGTAGAATGCCTTGGGGTTTTCCTTTATCCTGCTCTTCTGGACTTGATGCAAATTTCCAACTTATGATAATTCAACTGGCAGTTTTTGCTCAACTTTGTTATAGTTAGATTTATTTTTTTAATGTAGTCCATTCTCCTGGGCATGCATGTTCTACAGCCTTACTATTAGCCATTTATTACAGAAAGAAGCTTAAATACGATTTTTAACTGTTACCTGAAAGCTACAAGTAGATACCTGGTCTTAAACACAAGAGATTCTGCAGATGCTGGAAATCCAGAGGAACTCACACAAAATGCTGGAGGAACTCAGCAGGTCAAGCAGTATCAATGGAAATGAATAAAGAGTCAACATTTTTGGTTGAACCCTTTCATCAGGACTGGAAAAGAAGAGGGAAGGTACCAGAATAAAATGTTGGGGAGAGGGGAAAGAGGACAAGTTAGAAGGGGATAGATGAAGCCAGGTTGGTGGAAAAAATAAAGGGTGGAAGAAGGAATCATGGGGGAAAAGGAAGGGGGGGCACCAGGGGAGGTGATTTAGACAGATCAGAAGAGGTAAGAGAGCAAGAAGAAGTAAGGGAGAGGGGAAAGAAATACCAAAGAAAAAAATTACCAGAAGGAGAAATCGATGCTCATGTCATCAGGTCGGAGGCTACCTAGATGGAATGACCCTGAGGGTGGTTTCACCTTGGCATAAGAGGAAGCAATGGGCTGACATGGCTTAACAGTAATTAAAATAGTTGGCCACTGGGAAATACTGCCTTTGGCAGATACAGCACAGGTGCTCGACAAACCAGTCCCCCAGTCTACATTGTGTCTCACCAATGTAAAGGAGGCTGCATTGGGAGCACTGGACATAATAGACAACCCCAAAAGATTCACAGGCGAAGTGTTGCCTCATCTGGAAGTTTTGTTTTGGGGTCCTGAATGGAGGTGAGGGAGTGAATGTGCAGATGTAGCATTTTTCACACTTGCAGGGATAAATACCAAAAGGGAGATTAGTGGGGAGTGACAAATGGACACGGGAATCATTCAGGGAATAATCGCTGAAGTAAGTGGAGAATGGTGGGAGTGGGGGCATGAAGTAAAGATGTATTTGGTGGTAGGATCCCTTTGGAGATGGCAGATGTTGTGCAAAATGATGTGTTTGATGTGGAGTCTCTTGGAATGGTAGGTGAGGTCAAGAGGAACTCCACCCACAAAGATTCAACATTCTCTGACCCTCTCTCTCCTCTATCTAAAGTTGCAATTACATCTTTTACCAACAGAGCCACACTATCGCCTATGCCTTTCTGCCTGTTCTTTCAATACCAAGAATCACTGCATCACTGTATGGTATAGAGGGGCTACTGCACAGGACCGAAAGAAGCTGCAGAATGTTGCAAATCTAGCCAGCTCTATCTTGGGCACTAGACTACAAAGTACCCAGGACAGCTTTAGGGAGTGGGGTCTCAGAAAGGCAATGCCTGTTATTAAAGACCTCTAGCACCCAGGGCATGCCCTTTTCTCACTGTTACCATCAGGTAGGAGATACAGAAACCTGAAGGCACACACTCAGCGATTCAGGAACAGCTTCTTCTCCTCTGCCATCCAATTCCTAAATGGACATTGAAGCTTTGGACACTACCTCACTTCTTTTTAATATAGAGTATTTCTGTTTTTGCACATTTAAAAAAATCTATTCAATATACATAATTGATTTGTTTATTATTATTACATTTTATTAATTTTTTCCTCTTTCTGCTAGATTATGTATTGCATTGAACTGCTGCTGCTAAGTTAACACATTTCACGTCACATGCTGGTGATAATAAACCTGACTCTGATTCCTTTGATGTTAAGCTCCCAACTATGGCCTTCTTTCAGCCACAAGACAATGATGTCCGCAGTATTATATCAACCAATCAGTAATTGCGCCATGAGTTCGCCTACCTTATACTGAATATAACGTGCATTTAAATATAGCGTCTTCAGCCCTGCATTCTTTGCCTGTTTGAATTTTGCCTGTGTGCCTCTTTACTCAGTCTGCATCTGTATAAAATCATTGGCTTGTTCTTCCTTACATTTATGTTACATCCATCATCTACTTGCAAAGCTGCTGGCTCATTCTCAGCTCTATCATACTGGATCCCAACCCTCTGCCCATATTAGTTTAAACCACTCCCAACAGCTCTAGTAAACCTGCCTGCAAGAATATTGGTCCCACTTGGATTCACATGCAACCCATCCCTTTTGTACAGGTTTCACTTGACCCCTGCCCCAATTCTTCAACCATTCATTTAACTGCCACCTCATTCTACTCCTACCTCACAGTTCCGTGACACAGGCAGCAATCCCGAGATTACTACCTTTGAGGTCCTGCTTCTCAGCTTCTTTCCTAACTCTTATTCTTTTTTCAGGATCACCTCCCTTTTTCTTCCTGTCATTGGTACCAATAATGTTCCATGACTTCTGGCTGCTCACCCTCTCTTTTCAGTACTGTTATTTCCTGTCAGTCACCTTATGTACAGCCTAGCATCACTTTATGGACATACAATCAATATATAGAAGCTATCTTATGTATTTATTTTATTGTAAGTTTATTACTATTACGCTCCTTAACTTTTATGTTGCATTGGATTCAGAGGTAACAATTATTTTGTTCTCCTTTTAATAACATTAAGCAATCTTGAATCTTTTGGAGTGAAAAGCTTTACTGTTTTAAATGCACAGCTGTGGCCCAAAGATGAGGATTTAGAATGTATATGGAATTTCACTCAAGGGGATACTTAAAGTATGTTTGTTTTATACCTTTTCCTAAAGGCATTGTTGAGGCGAAATTTGGAGTATTGTGTACAGTTCTGGTCACCGAATTATAGAAAAGATGTCAACAAAATAGAGGGAGTACAGACGAGATTTAGTAGAATGTTACCTGGGTTTCAGCACCTAAGTTACAGAGAAAGTTTGAACAAGTTAGGTCTTTATTCTTTGGAACATAGAAGGTTGAGGGGGGACTTGATAGAGATATTTAAAATTATGAGGGGGATAGATAAGAGTTGACGTGGATAGGCTTTTTCCATTGAGAGTAGGGGAGATTCAAACAAGAGGACATGAGTTGAGAGTTAGGGGGCAAAAGTTTAGGGGTAACACGAGGGGGAACTTCTTTACTCAGAGAGTGGTAGCTGTGTGGAATGAGCTTCCAGTAGAAGTGGTAAAGGCAGGTTCAATATTGTCATTTAAAAAAAATTGGATAAGTATATGGACAGGAAAGGAATGGAGGGTTATGGGCTGAGTGCAGGTCAGTGGGACTAGCTTCGGCATGGACTAGAAGGGCCAAGATGGCCTGTTTCCGTGCTGTAATTGTTATATGGTTAAATTTAATGAAAGATATAACCTGCTAAATGTTTCCAGCATTTCTTTTAAAATTTAGATTTCTAGTATGTTCAGTTACTTTGTTTTTCTACTCTTTGAGCATTCCATTGTGTGAACACTTTTTCCATAGTTACATTGAAAAATTGTATTTAAATAAAGCATAAGAGCAGGGATATGATGCTGAAGCTTTATTAGGGAAACTTCACCTTGAGTATTCTGAACTGTTTTGGGCTCCTTAGCTAAGAGAAGGTGGGCTGGCATTGGAGAGGGTTCAAAGGAGGTTCACAAGGATGATTCTGAGAATCAAAGGGTTATCATATGAGGAACGTCAGATGGCTTTGGGCCTGTACTCACTGGAATTTAGAAGGCTGAGGAGGATCTCATTGAAACCTTTCAAATGCTGAAAGGCCTGGACAGAATAGATGTGGAAAGGATGTTTCCAATGGTGGGGGAGTCAAGGACAATAGGGTATAGCCTCAGGATATAAAGGCATACATTTAAAACAGATGCAGAGACATTTTTTTTAGCCAAACAGTGGTGAGTATGTGGGATTTGTTACCACAGGCAGCTGTGGAGGCCTTGTTATTTGATGTATTTAAGGTGAAGATTGATAATTTCTTGATTGGTCATGGCCTCAAAGGTTACAGAGGGATAAAAGGATCAACCATGATTGAATGGCAGAGCAGATTTGAAGGGCCAAATGGCCTAATTTTGCTCTATGTCTTATTATTTAATTAAACCATCTTTAATAATACATGTTTTGTTTGGGTTCAGAAAAAAAGTCAGTGATCTTAGATATTAACCTGTGATAGAACCCTGTACATATGCTGCTTATTTGTTTTTTTGGAAATTACTAGAAAATTTGTTGAAACATTGAACTGCTTTGTTGGAGGCTCAAAGTCATTACGGAAAGCCACACAAGATTTACCAAAATACAATTCTGCAATCTTTCATAAAATTTCTAAACTTAGGCAGCAGATTCATTTGCAAAAAATACCTGGTAGATTTCAGGCCTTATACAAAGACTGAATCCAATGCAGCATAAAGACAAAGACTGATCTCAGCATCAAGTCAAGTAGCATCTGAAGAAAGACAGCAAGACAGCGTTACCAGTCAGTGACTTTTCAGCATTTCCAATATATTGTTTTTAGCTGCAGTATTTTAATTTTTAATTTTGATTGCACAGAAAAGCAGTTAGGCGACAAATACATGTTGCTATACAGAAACAGGGTTATTTTGGAAAATTTCTATTCATTAGCCTTTGGTAGGTACCAAGGTTAAGAGAATATAAATAAGTTAAAGAGAAAACAAACCAATTGATCGAAAGCTGCTCTTCAAAGTGACATGGGGGGGTAGGGGGGAGGAAGGATATTGGAATAAGCTTAACCACTTTGAGATGAGACATTTTAAAGAAACGTAAGAACATATGAAATAGGAGCAGGAGTAAAAAAAAGTTACACTAAACACAAATTCTTACCTGAAAATCTGAAAGTACTATTAAAGTTATTTTAGGATTGAAGTAAAACAACGCAGAGTAAATCTAACCATTTCTATGGTCTGATTCTTGTATCATCAAAACTGGATCAGAACATACAAGAACAGTGATACAAACATCTACTTAAATTGCACTAACAACTCTAACTGTGCAAATGATGAGTTCATTACACACAGATTTCCAAACAGGATTAAATTTAGAGTTTATACAATCATAAAGGTCAAAGAACTCTCTTCAAAAGCATTACTTTACAAAATACTGTATAAACTATCATACATTATACATTCTGCTTTCTCTAGCCATGTCCAGTATCATTACATTTTCAAATTTCTCTCAATCGCAATTCTTAGTTTTGAAGGCTGGAGAAAATACCAGCCTTCAAATTGAAGCAGCATCAATTTTCACAGCTTAGTACTTATGCCATCAGGATTTCAAGTTGGACCCTGATTCTGAGATGAAAATGTATCCTTCCCATTTGAAATCAAAAATTTGTAAGTGTTGATTCCAAGTGCAAAAGTAGCAATTCTGTTTGCCCTCCATGTGCCAGAGATCCATTCCTGAGAATGCCAAGCACTTGTTGAATACAATTTGGAAGTTCCTCGTAAGCTTTTACATCTTCAGCATACTGCACCATCAGCTGGTCAGGAAAGGAATTAACCACATTCTCAAACTTACTCTTCCCTAGAGTTTGAATTGCATTCAAAGATTCATCATTCACAACATGACAGATTAAGGACAAGTTGTGATTTTCAATATAATTTTTTAGCAACATAGACCAGAGATAAGCTCCAGATTCAAATTCAGTAGGATTAATGTCATCCTTAAAACTTCCAAATAGCTCTGCATTCTCCACCTTTGCAACTTTATTAACAACCGAAGCATCTCCTTTCATCTTTGGTGAATTGATATAATTTAAGGACATTCTTCCAAGGCAGTCTTGTTGTAATGAAACAGTCCCTGTAAAAACAAATTGCAGATTAATAAATGGCATCTAAACAACTGAAGGAAACAAGTTCTTTTTGCACCTTTGGGGCACAGCTGTAACTACTTAAGGCATAATTACATTGACCTAATTAACTTGTGCTTGATCACTTTACAGAAAATGCCTGGACACATCATGCTCACTAAAGAGATAGATTTGGGTTCATCACCTTGCTTTTAAGGATATGTTTCTTTCAATTTAATTCTCTCCCTCCACCCACCACTATATTGCTATTTTAAGATGATCTTATTTCAGAATCAAAATCAGGTTTAATATTACTGGCATATGTCGTGAAATTTGTTGTCTTTGCAGCAGCTGTACAATATATAATAGTAAGAGAAAAAACTGAAATAAAGTATATATATTAAACAAGTAGTGCAAAACTAGAAATAAAAAGAGTAATAAGATAGCGTTCATGGGTTCAATATCCATTTAGATGTCAGATGGCAGAGGGCAAGACGCTGTTCCTGAACCATTGAGTGTGTGCCTTCAGCCTTCTGTACATCCTTCCTGATGGTAGCAATGAGAAAAGGGCATGATTTGGTAGACAGGGGCCTTTAATGATGGATGCTGCCTTTTTGAGGCATTGCCTATTGAAGGTGTTCTGGATAATATAGAGGTCAGTGCCCATGATGGAGTTGACTGAGTTTACAACTCTGCAGCTTATTTTGATTCTGAGCAGTAACTCCCCCCACTCTAAAACCAGACAGTGATACAGCCAGTTAGAATGCTCTGCATGGTACATCTGTAGGAATTTGTGAGTGTGTTTGGTGACATACCAAATATCCTCAAACAGCAAATGAGTATAGCTGCAGTTTGCCTTCTTTGTAGCGGCATCAATATACCGGGCACAATATAGATCCTCAGAGATACTTTTCAAGTTCCCAGGAATTCTACTTCTGATCCCTGAAGAGGACTGGTATGTGTTTCCTCATCTTACCCTTTCTTAAGTCCTGAAGTCCACAATTTTGCAGTGCGTCCTAAAATTAATGCCCTTGAAATCATAAACTCAAGAGATTCTGCAGATGCTGGAGGGATTCAGCAAGTCAAGCAGCATCCAAGGAGGGGAAGAAATAATCGACATTTTTGGTTGAGAGACTCCATCAGGATTGAAGAGGAAGGGAGAAAAGTAGCCAGAATAAGAAAGTGGGGAGAGGGGGAAGGAGTACCAGCTGGCAGGTGATACGTGAGAGGGAATGAAGTGAGAAGCTGGGAGGTGTTACGTGAAAAGAAAGAATCCAACAGATTACATGCACACACAGTTCAACTTTTTGAGTGATTATGCAGTAAGTTCAAAGTTAATAACTCATCAAGGGTGATTGATAAGTTTGTGGCCTAAGGTAGAAGGAGATGAGTTAACTTCAAACTTTCTGCATAATCACTCAAAGAGTTGAACTGCATGTGCATGTAATGAGAGCTGTATAACTCATCGCCTTCTACCCTAGGCCACAAACTTATCAATCACCCATGCTGTGGACACTTTCTGGAGGTCCAAGATCCATATGCTCCATGATCGCTGGACTAAGTGTGTAAATGTAGGAGGGGACTATGTTGAAAAATAAATGTGCTAGGTTTTCTAAAATTGACTGCTTAGGCCACAAACTTATCAATCACCCCTTGTGTAAACCTGTTGGTCCTGGCCTTTATGCTGCAGTACCATTTCCCGTACTTCATAGTGGGAAGTTCATATCTACAGATGGGCTGGGCTATTTGCACCACTCTCTGCAGAGTCCTGCGATTAAGGCAAGTACAGTTCCCATATCAGGCAGTAATGTAGTCAGTCAGTTGTGCCCCTATAGCATGTTCTTAGAATTTGGAGGGGGGGGGGGCATACCAAACTTCTTCAACCATCTGAGCTGAAAGACTGTTGTGCCTTTTTCACCACATAGCCGGTATGAACAAACCATGTGAGATCCTTGATGTTTATGCCAAGGATTTTAAAGCTGTTCACCCTCTCAACCCCAGATCCACTGATATCTTTAGGGATTGGCCTGTGTCTGTTTCTCCTGTAGTCCACAACCAGCTCCTTTGCTTTTGTGACATTGAGGGACAGGTTGTTTTCTTGATACCACTGTGTCAGGATAATGACTTCCTCTCTATTATTATTTGAGATTAGGCCAGTGTCATTAGTAAATTTAATTAGCAGATTGGAGCTGTGGGTAGGAACATAGTCATGGGCATACAGAGAGAAAGGAGGGGGTTTAGTACACAACCCTGAGGGGCACCTGTGTTGAGGGTCAGAATTGAGGGTACCCACTCTTACCACTTGCCATCAATGTGACAGGAAGTCCAGGATCCAGCTACACAAGGCAGGGTGAAGCTGAGATCTCTGAGCTTCTTGTTGAGTCTGGGTGGAATTATGGTGTTGAATGCTGAACTGTAGTCCAAGAAAAGCATTCTCATATAAGCATCCCTCTTCTCCAGATGTGTAAAGATGGTGTGTAGAGCTGCGGCTCTTGCATTGTCTGTTGATCAGTTGTGTTGGTAGGCGAATTGTAGGGGGTCCAGTGTGGGCGGTAGCATGCTGCAGAGCAGCCTCTCAAAGCATTAGCTCATTATTGAGATGAGTGAGACAGGATGCCAGTCATTCAGACAAGTTAGCTTGGTCTTTTTTGGTACAGGGACAATGGTAGATAATTTGAAGCAGGAGGGCACTCTACTCTGGGAGAGGGAGAGATGAAAAATGTCTGTAAACATACCTATCAGCTGTGCCAAGCACCACAGCTCTATTTCCATCTTTAATATCTTTATTTTTCCCTTTCAGGGTTCTTTTGAAGACCCTGACCTGGAGTTACATGCAGACTTCGGTTCTTTGTGGGAATGGGTCCCTTTCTCGGGGTTTCAGGACCGGCCATTGTGGTTCGGCATGCCAAGGGTTTGGCCTGAGAATCTGCCTCATGTTTGAAAGCCTATGATCTTGGGGATGGGCGGATTGAGGGTCGGTGTCATGGCAGGAGACTCGTGTGTCATCCTGGAGGCCGGAAAATCTTTTGCTATGGGCCCAAGGACCCGAGATCTTTGCTATCTTCAGGCACAGACCTTGTAAAAAGCAACGAAACGGACTTTTTAAACATCGTAAGCCAGCGGGCTGTTGTTACGTCTCCTGCCCGCTGTGAAAATAGGGGACACCTCCCTCTTCCTTGTTAGCAAGAGAGAGAACATGTGGTTTGCCAAATGAAATGCGATAGACTTTGGGGTAACTGCAAGGTCTGTGTCTTTGCTATCGCGTAGCTCATGCATGGGCTCAGTGGTGGGTGTGCCTTTTTTTTGCTGGGGGTGGGAAGGGAGGGTATCATTGCCTTGCTGCTGCTTACGTGCAGGAGGGGGGAGTACTTTGGGTCACTTCTCTGTGAAGAAAAAGAATTAAAGGATGTATATTGTATACATCTCTCTGATATTAAATTGGACTTTCGAACCTTTGAGTTACATCTCAAAGCACAAAAATACACTATTTTTCGCTTAGCAAGAGCAAAAATATATAGCAAGGTCAATCATTCTTCAAGCCTGTACCACTATTCAATAAGATCATGAATGATCTAATAATTGACCTGAATTACTACACAATATTGGAATGTTTACATAACTAATCCCATTTGTGGATCAGATGCTCATTTAATAATATTCCTTAAACACCACTATTTAGAA
This sequence comes from Hypanus sabinus, assembly GCF_030144855.1. Classification (NCBI taxonomy): domain Eukaryota; kingdom Metazoa; phylum Chordata; class Chondrichthyes; order Myliobatiformes; family Dasyatidae; genus Hypanus; species Hypanus sabinus. Next base: position 2,618,910 of record NC_082710.1, read on the forward strand.
CACTGCCAGGAAATATTAGAACATGGTGCTTGAGGTCAATTTTGTCAGTTGGCACTCATGGCCAACAAGTTTTCTACAGTGTTGGAATTTAAAATAAATATAATGTGAACAAATTAATACAGTTTCATTTTTTTCTGAATAAGGATTAACTGAAATACAATCTCCATTGAATAAGTGCTTTACTTGTCCAGGAGGTTTCAGTGAAATGGGAATTTGAATGTTATGGTGGGGGGGGGGGGGGGAGATGTGGTTGATCTTCTGTTTAATATATATTTGTTAATGGGGAGATGATGCTGCTATTGGGAAACTCCTATTATTTAAAGAGACCACAGAAACCAGATTATACAAGGCACGTTTGTGGCTAGGGAAACCCAATAAATAGTTACATTCCCATCAAGATAAGAAAGCAGAATCAATGTGGGTGGAAAGGGTATAAAGTACTGGTGGGAGAGGATTCTAGGACTCTTAGCATCAAAAAAGAGAGATAGCAACAATAATAAAAAGCTTAAAAGAAAAATAACAAAATCATCACAAGGACTTTATTTCTCATAACATGAAAAATCAAATTGACAAGCCATTTGGAGAAAGGCTTACAGAAAGCAGGCTGGTCTTTACCAGCAATATGAACCCAATGATGAAAAAGATTATTTTAGACCTTGTATAATGAGACAGGGTTAATTAGTAATCTCAGTAAGGAAATCTATTGGGAAAAAAGGTCACCACATGAAAAAATCTTGCATTCAGTTCAAGAGGGTGCAGCACAGTGAAAAGCTGGAGTTTTTAACTTTAATAATGCCAATTACTTAGAGGGACCAATTATATAGGCAAAAGGGACAGGTAGTCTGGGAAATTAGAAAAGGTTTATTTGAAGATAAATATTTCTTAATTTATGTACATTCCACTGAGTAAAAAAAACTCCATGGGGAAAGCTCAAGACTAAGTGTGTTGGTTAAGATTTAGGGAAAAGGCTTACAATACTACCAAGAGCAGAAATGACCTTGAGAATTGAGTTTAAGAAAGCTGCAGCATATGATAAATTGATCAAGTAAAAGGGAGAATATTAAAGTAACTTTAAAATATTTAAAAATAAGAACTTCTTCAGCTATCAAAAATGAACTGGAAAGAGGTAGCCTTCAGAGACACAGACAAAAAAAAGTAATAGTGGGAAATACGGAAATGGCTAAGGTGTTAAAAGTAATACTTAACCATTTTCACAATGGCATCCAAAATATGACAAATAATGGGCAACTAAGAATCTAATGATAGGAAGTAGCAAAATGCTGAAGTATTGGGCAAGTTAAGGAAACTAAAAGTGATAGCCTGAGAAACAATGAACACATTCATCTTCCAATGGTCTCTTCTTCTGACATTGTCTCAAAAACTGGAAGGCAGCAACTGCTGTTCAAGAAAGAGAAAGAAAGTGAGGAAAACCATACCTTCTCTTATTTAATTACAAGGGGAATATAACAGCATTTTAAAACAAAAGTAACAATAAGAAATGAAGGCTTGGATAGATGGTGAAAACATAACTTTGTGGCATTTTCAAATAGATGAGCAATAGATACACCCAGTTTATTAGCTTTGTATGAATGCCAATGAATGGTCAGTCTAGCTTCCAGTCAACAACAAAATAAAAAGCCACACAAATGAGAACTGCTATATGAGGACCAGATTTCAACATTAAAAAGGGTGTAAGATTTTAGTATTAGGTTAGTTTCTGAGGAAGGGTGCAGGAGAACAGAAAAACGTGTCTAGACCAGCAATGTAATTTTTCTTAAAAGTAATGATTACTTTTTCTTAAAAAAAAACTTTTTATTTAAAAAGTCATGCAGCTGCTTAACCTTAACCTTTTTAAGCAACTATCATTCTAATCAAATCAATTGATGGCATAACTGTCAAATTGGGTTGCATTAGATCCATTTTAAAATTCAGCATTTGAGTTTAGAAGAAGACCCTCTATCATTTCACATTTCCCCCTCCCCCCACTACTTTCAAATCTCTTAGTATCTTTCCCTTCAGTTAGTCCTGATGAAGGGTCTCGGCCCAAAACGTCAACAGTGCTTCTCCTTATAGATGCTGCCTGACCTGCTGTGTTCCACCAGCATTTTGTGTGTGTTGTTTGGCTTATTGAGATACAGTATGCGGCATTCTGAGAGGATCATGCGGAGAAACTTTCCTTTAGTGGAGAATTTGAAAGTAGGGAAAGAGAGCCAAAGGTAAAGCTAAGAGGCTAGCTTTTAAGGTTTGAATTCAGGAGAAATATTTGCATGCTATTGATTGTGAACAGTAGAAAACCTTAACTTTTAGAGAGGTGTAATAAGAATTATAATTCTTATAATTATAAGAATTATAAAATCTTCAATTTTATAATTGAAGATATAATTTATATCTTCCCCACCACTGATGTCAGGCATTATTCCTTCTACCACAGACCATACACTGCGTGCCACTGTATTCCATCTGCCACTTCTTTGTTCATTCTAAGTCTTTCTGCAGACTCTCCGCTCCCTCAGCACTACCTGCCACTCCACCTATCGGCACAAACCTGGCCACAAAGCCATCAATTTCATCGTCCAAATCATTGACATATAATGTGAAAAGAAGCGGTTCCAATAACAATCCCAGAGCAACACCATGTTCACTGGCAGCCAACCAGAAACTATTCCCTTTATTCTATTTTTTTGCCTCCTGCCAGTCAATCTTCTATCCATGCTAATATCTTCCAGGTAATTCCATGGGCTCTTATCGTGTTAAGCAGCCTCATGTGTGGCAGCTTGTCAAAGGCTGAAAAATCCAAGTAAACAACAGCAATTGACTCTTCTTTGTTTATCCTGTTTCCTTAAAGAATTCCAACAGATTTGCCAGGTAAGATTTCCCCTTAAGGAAACAATGCTGACTTGGCCTATTTTATCATGTGCCTCCAAGTACCCTGAAACCTCATCCTTAATAATGGACTCCAACATCTTCCCATCCATTGAAGTCAGGTTAACTGGTCAATATCTTCCTTCCTTTTGCCTCCCTCCCTTCTTAAAGAATAGAGTTATATTTGCATTTTTCTATGCCTCCAGAACCATTCCAAAATCTAGTGATTTTTAAAAAACCATTATCAATACCAGAGAAAGGCTATGAACTAGGACCCGAAAAGTGCAAACGGACACACAAGTTTTCCACCTATATAAACCAACAAAGTGTCTTAAAAAGGCCAGTACAGACCAAGATTTGCAAGTGGCCCTAAAACCAAATATATTGTACGAAGACTTTACCAATGTAGAACTTCACTGAAAAAGTAATCATTTTCCTTTCCTGCAAGGACACAAAGTTTAAGAGCTGTGGTGATTAAAACACCAAAAAACAACACCCAAGTAGAAAAGAATAGCACTGCACTGTTGTCTTTATTATTGTATGGGCTGAAAGAAGTGGAAAGTATAGTACAAATTCATTGATAGAAGTAAACAGAACTGGGTTTGTCAATGGTAGCATCAAAACTCAAAAGTATAAAAAAGTATATGATGCACACTGCACAGCTCCAAGCAGAAGAGCAAGTTCAAGGTAACAGAAATAGCTTTCTACATCTTTTTAAATGGTCAAATACATTATGTATTTTCCAAACCACGTCCTACTGAAAATCAGAATAATGTTATTTTATCTAATTGTTGAAACCAATTGGAATAAGTCTGGATATTGGTTTGTTGTTAGGCAGCTGCCCAATTTTCAATAATTTATAAAATGCACTTGTAGAATTTAGTTTCTATGACCAAAGGGCAAATCCATAATATGGTGAACAGGTGGGCAAGAGAAACATACACATTGAAAACACATGTGCAAGAAAATAACAAGTTAACAACCAAGAGGGGGCAGAAGTGTACCTTAGATTCAAAAATGCTCAAAATCAGTCAATACAGTGAGATTGTTGGATCTGTATGACATCAAGGGAGCTCTCTACACAAGTGAAAGGACTTACTATGTATTTCCTATAAGGACTTACTATAAGGTGTATTTCCCTAGAGAACATATGTATGCCATAATTACAACACTTCTGCCTTTGCAGTATTTGATACAACTGTATGTAGTATACAGTAAGCTCAGCAGGAGGCAATTGTTTGTTATTGCTCTACACATGCAGTGGGATTAAAAATGTGCAGAACTACTAATAAAAAGATCAATAATCTGGAATTGTCCAAGATGCTGGTACATTATAAAGGGCGCAGAGGAAATTTACAAGGATGTTACCTGGATTGGGGAACATGCCTTATGAGAATAGGTTGAGTGAACTCGGCCTTTTCTCCCTTAAAGTAACAGAGGATGAGAGGTGACCTGATAGAGGTGTACAAGGTGATGAGAGGCATTGATCATGTGGATTAGTCAGACGTTTTTTCCAAGGGCTGAAATGGCTAGCACGAGAGGGTACAGTTTTAAGGTGCTTGGAAGTAGATACAGAGATGTCAGGGACAAGTTTTCTTTTAAAAATGCAGCGAGTGGTGAGTGCATAGAATGGGCTGCTGGCGATGGATACGATAGGATCTTTTAAGAGACTCCTGGACAGGTACATGGAGCTTAGAAAAATAGAGGGCTATGGGTAACCCTAGGTAATTTCTAAGGTAAGAACATGTTCAGCACAGCTTTGTGAGCTGAAGGGCCTGTATTGTGCTGCAGGTTATCTATGTTTTTATTTCAGGACTCTCCACCCCTCAACCCCACAATAAATATCAATGTCCAGAACTATTAACTATTGGCTTGAAGAGTCCAGAGTCAAACACTACAACTGGACCTTGCGGGGAAAGTTGTCTATAGGGAATAAGTTGTCCCATGTCTCCACACTGCTAATGGCATAGGACTTCATGGCAAAAGGATTCATTTTCAATTGTAATACTCACACAAGTGATCAATTATCCAACTGAAAATCTTAACTTCTCCTCCACAATTATCAGCATCAAACTAATATGAATGGTTAAAGCATTTGTATTTCTTATTTAAGTATATTGGACCTTGCACACATTTGCCTTCCCTTCTCTTTTCAGAATCCCCGTGCATAGAAACATAGAAAATAGGTGCAGGAGTAGGCCATTTGGCCCTTCGAGCCTGCACCACCATTCAGTATGATCATGGCTGATCATCCAGCTCAGAACCCTGTACCTGCTTTCTCTCCATACCCCCGATCCCTTTAGCCACAAGGGCCATATCTAACTTCCTCTTAAATATAGCCAATGAACCGGCCTCAACTGTTTCCTGTGGCAGAGAATTCCACAGATTCACCACTCTCTGTGTGAAGAAGTTTTTCCTCATCTTGGTCCTAAAAGGCTTCCCTTTTATCCTTAAACTGAGTCCCCTTATTCTGGACTTTCCCAACATCGGAAACAATCTTCCTGCATCTAGCCTGTCTAATCCCTTTAGAATTTTATACGTTTCAATAAGATCCCCCCTCAATCTTCTAAATTCCAGTGAGTATAAGCCTAGTCAATCCAGCCTTTCTTCATATGAAAGTCCTGCCAAACCAGGAATCAATCTGGTGAACCTTCTCTGTACTCCCTCTATGGCAAGAATGTCTTTCCTCAGATTAGGGGACCAAAACTGCACACAATATTCTAGGTGCAGTCTCACCAAGGCCTTGTACAACTGCAGTAGCACCTCCCTGCTCCTGTACTCAAATCCTTTTGCTATGAATGCCAACATACCATTTGTCTTTTTCACCGACTGCTATACCTGCATGCCCACCTTCAATGACTGGTGTACAATGACACCCAGGTCTCGTTACATCTCCCCTTTTCCTAATCGGCCACCGTTCAGATAATAATCTGCTTTCCTGTTCTTGCAACCAAAGTGGATAACCTCACAATTATCCACATTAAATTGCATCTGCCATGAATTTGCCCACTCACCTAACCTATCCAAGTCACCCTACATCCTCTTAGCATCCTCCTCACAGCTAACACCGCCGCCCAGCTTCGTGTCATCCGCAAACTTGGAGATACTGCATTTAATTCCCTCGTCTAAATCATTAATATATATTGTAAACAACTGGGGTCCGAACACTGAGCCTTGTGGTACCCCACTAGTCACTGCCTGCCATTCTGAAAAGGTCCCGTTTACTCCCACTCTTTGCTTCCTGTCTGCCAACCAATTCTCTATCCACATCAATACCATATCCCCAATACCGTGTGCTTTAATTTTGCACACTAATCTCCTGTGTGGGACCTTGTCAAGAGCCTTTTGAAAATCTAAATATACCACATCCACTGGCTCTCCCCTAGCCACTCTACTAGTTACATCTTCAAAAAATTCTGTAAGATTCGTCAGACATGATTTCCCTTTCACAAATCCATGCTGACTTTGTCCAATAATTTCACCTCTTTCCAAATATGCTGTTATTCGCATCTTTGATAACCGACTCTAGCATTTTCCCCACCACCGATGTCAGACTAACCAGTCTATAATTCCCCGGTTTCTCTCTCCCTCCTTTTTTAAAAAATGGGGTTACATTAGCCACCCTCCAATCCTCAGGAACTAATCTAGAATTTAAGGAGTTTTGAAAAATTATCACTAATGCATCCACTATTTCTTGGGCTATTTCCTTAAGCACTCTGGGATGCAGACCATCTGGCCCTGGGTATTTATCTACCTTTAATCCCTTCAATTTACCTAACACCACTTCCCTACTAACATGTATTTCCCTCAGTTCCTCCATCTCACTAGACCCTCGGTCCCTTACTGTTTCCGGAAGATTATTTATGTCCTCCTTAGTGAAGGCAGAACCAAAGTAGTTATTCAATTGGTCTGCCATGTCTTTGTTCCCCATGATCAATTCACCTGTTTCTGGTACATTTGTCTTGACGAACCTTTTTCTTTTCATGTATCTATAAAAGCTTTTACAGTCAGTTTTTATGTTCCCTGCCAGCTTTCTCTCATAATCTTTTTTCCCTTTCCTAATTAAGCCCTTTGTCCTCCTCTGCTGGTCTCTGAATTTCTCCCAGTCCTTAGGTGTGCTGCTTTTTTTTTTGCTACTTTATATATTTCTTCTTTGGACTTGAAACTATTCCCAATTTCCCTTGTCAGCCACGGGTGCACTACCTTCCCTGGTTTATTCTTTTGCCAAACTGGGATGAACAATTGTTGTAGTTCATCCATGTGATCTTTAAAAGCTTGCCATTGCATATCCACTGTCAACCCTTTAAGTATCATTTGCCAGTCTATCTTAGCTAATTCACGTCTCATACCTTCAAAGTTACCCTTCTTTAAGTTCAGAACCTTTGTTTCTGAATTAACTATGTCACTCTCCATCTTAATGAAGAATTCCACCATATTATGGTCACTCTTACCCAAGGGGCCTCGCACGACAAGATTGCTAACTAACCCTTCCTCATTGCTCAATACCCAATCTAGAATGGCCTGCTCTCTAGTTGGTTCCTTGACATGTTGGTTCAGAAAACCATCCCGCATACATTCCAAGAAATCCTCTTCCTCAGCACCCTTACCAATTTGGTTCACCCAATCTATATGTAGATTGAAGTCACCCATTATAACTACTGTTCCTTTATTGCATGCATTTCTAATTCCCTGTTTAACGCCATCTCCAACCTCACTACTACTGTTAGGTGGTCTGTACACAACTCCCACCAGTGTTTTCTGCCCCTTAGTGTTATGCAGCTCTACCCATATCGACTCCACATCCTCCAGGCTAATGTCCTTCCTTTCGATTGCGTTAATCTCCTCTCTAACCAACAATGCTACCCCACCTCCTTTTCTTTCCTGTCTATCCCTCCTGAATATTGAATATCCCTGGATGTTGAGCTCCCATCCTTGGTCACCCTGGAGCCATGTCTCTGTGATCCCAACTTTATCATATTCATTAATAACTATCTGCACTTTCAATTCTGCAAGGGATCAGCTCCTTAGTGCAAGATTGTCACAGTTAACTACGGTTATTGAGGTTAAAATATAGTAGGGAATTACGCTCTTCAATTCCTTTCTTCTTCTTCGGTTGTCCATCGGAATCCGAAGACGATTGTCCACTCTTTTAACTGTGAGATCTTTGATGACTATACATTCCTATCCTGGACCCACAAGTTCTATTTCAGGTGGGACATGTATGTGTGGTAGTGGGGTAGCGATGGCAACCATGGCTGCATTTCTCCTGGCTCTCTTCTGCTGTCTTCTGACTGCTCTTTCCATCTCCAGAATACGAACCCCATCCCTACACAGCTGTCACCAAGTGTTATGGTCAGCAGCAACATCTTCCAAGTCCTCGGGTCTGATCTTGCACTTCCTTAAAGCTTCTTCATCTGATCCTGATAGCACTTCTTCAGCCCTCCAGCTGAGCGTCGACCATGATGTAGCTGGCTGTATAGCACTTTGCGGGGTAGCCAACATGGGGCATCCTTATTACGTGCCCCAGCCACTGCAGCTGATGCTGGGTGATCATGGCCTCAATACTTCTGCAGTTGGTCTTTACAAGTATTTCAGTGTGAGGCATCCACTTACACCAAGTAATTCCCAGGATATGCTGAAAGCAGCTTATGTGGAAGCACTCCAAGGACTTGATGTGATGACTATAGGTTACCCAAGCTTCACAGCTATAAAGGAGGGTGATGACACAAACTGCTTGGTATACAGCGACCTTTGTGGAGGGACAAAGGCTCCTGTTCTGAAAGACTCTACGCCGAAGTCTTCCAAAGGCAGCTGATGCCTGTTTAATGCAGCTCTGGATGTCGTTGCTCTTCAATTCCTTTACACCTTGAGTTAACAGTTTACAATGAAAGCTGTGGAATATTTTATATGTTAAAAAATGAGGATGTGACCCACAATAGTAAATATCATGAAGTCTCAGATTTGCAGCTGGTATACCTCAAGTTTGGGACTGAATACCATCAGATCTCTTTGGAATTTACAGCCAAGCCCATAACAATTCAGGTTAGCATGAGTAATATGGAAATACACTTTGACTACTCAATGATAATGAATTTGGCACTCTTCTTGTTACTTCTGAAAAGAATTGAGATGAGTTACCAAGGGCAATTAAAAATAAACCATATGTAAATCAAACATAATTACCAATATAGGGCATCTTGCAGCTGATTGTTAACAAAATAGTTAAAATTAGCCCAAAGGTTCCTTCTCAGCTCTGTACTACCAAATAACAAGATCAAATTGTTGTTACATGATTTGTCTAAATAGAAGAAAAGAAATGGAGACTTTAAACTATTAACAGCCACCTCCTCCCTCCCTCTGAAAAATAGATTAATCATACTGTATCTGGAGTCAGTGAAGTCATGTTTGCCCTTCAGAAGTGATTTATTGATTACAAAATGAGGCATGAAAAGATTCAAGTATGCAAGATCCCTACAGGTGTACTTCAAGCTCACCACAGTTTTGCACTTCTAGTTACTATGCTAATTTTTTAATATCTTATTTGAAATAGATATGTTGCAACTAGTGTATCTGAGAGATGCCAAAATTGCTATTCAGACAAAGACACCACAAAACAATTCAGTAGCGAAATGAATTCTCCCAACATCCGAACCAACAAACATTTTGAGAAATAATATGAAAATTCAAAACTAAATACAATCAAAATGTTACTTATAACAGAGACAAAACTTCAGTGGATATAATACAATCATGTCTAAATCAAACACTTGATATGACCAATCATGTTTATTATCACTAACTTATGATGAAATGTGTTGTTTTGTAGCAGTAGTACAGCACAGACATAAAATTGACTATATAATAAACTTTGCAAAGAGGAATAATTCGGGAATGGTAGTCTAGGAATAGAAGAGGGGTCGGATCAGGAAGAAAGGGGCTTAGGGAGTAAAAAAAAAGTTCCACGATCTTCTTGAAAAGCAGCTTATACAGTACATGGTAGCCAACCATGCTCACCAAGGTAGTAAATGCAGTGGATGGCATGTGAATAGCAACACAGCCTCAGCTGCAGCCACTGGAGTTCAATCTGACTCTATTGTAGAGATGGAGTTTGCGTGTTCTCCTTCAAACTACAAGGTGACTAGTGGTGTTCCTCAGGGACCCGTACTGGGTCTGCTGCTTTTCAGATTGTTTGTCAACAATTTATATAATGGAACTTATGGCTTTGTGACAAAGTTTACAGATGATATGAAGATTGGTGGATAGGTAGTGCTAAGGAAGTAATACGATTACAACAGAACAGACAATTTGGAAGAATGGGCAAAAGAAGTGGCAGATGGAAAACAGTGTTGAGAAATATACAATAATGCATTTTGGTAAAAGGAACAATAATAGTGTGTTCTATTATCAAAATGGGGAGAAGGCTCAAACAAAAGAAGTGGAGAGGGGCTTAGGAGTTCTCGTGTAAGACTCCCAGAAGCTTAATTTACAGGTTGAGTCTGTGGTAAAGAAGGCAAATGCAATGTTGGCATTTATTTCAAGGAGAATAGAATATAAAAGAAAGGAGATAATGCTGAGCCTTTATAAGACACCAGTCAGGCCGCACTTAGAGCATTGTCAACAGTTTTGGGCCCTATATCTCAGAAAGGATGCGCAGACATTGGAGAGAGTCCAGAGGAGGTTCACAAGGATGATTCTGGAAATGAAGGGACTAACATATGAGGAGCGTTTGGCAGCTTTGGGCCTGTGTTCACTGAAATTTAGAAGAAACAAGTCAAGTTTATTGTCATTTCAACCATAAACTGATGGTACAGTACACAGTAAAATCGAAACAACGTTCCTCTAGGACCGTGATGCAGCATGAAACAACACAAAACTACACTAGAATATGAGACAACACAAGGCTACACTAGACTATGTGAGACAACACAAGGCTACACTAGACTATGTGAGACAACACAAGGCTACACTAGACTATGTGAGACAACGTAAAAACTGCACTAGACTACAGACCTGCACAGAATGACATAAAATGCACAAAACAGTGTAGTACAATAATTAATGTAACCCCCTGGGTCGCCTCAGGCTCGCTCAGCTCGTTCTTGTCTAGGGGGAGCAGCCTTCAGCCTCGCCAAACTGGGTAATCAGCTGGTGTGGATGCTGTGTGATGTCCCCGCCTCGCCCAAAAACAGACAGTACACCATATGCAATTAAATGAGTACAATTTATAAAGGTTACTATAACTAAGTGATTAATAATGATACAGTATATATGAAGAGAAAAAAAAAAGAAAAGGCGCCAAACTTATCAAAGTCCAAACCACTTCGTGCACAACCGTTGGAGCTCAATTTCTGAAGTCTTCTGGCCACCATTCGATCCCCTCCGAACTCCTCGACTTGCAGCTCAGGACCCTCCGAACTCCTCGACTCTCCAAACAGCTCAGGACCCTCCGAGTGGTCAACCAAGCACATCTAGCTTCATCCCCCCCCCCCCTCGGAGAATCTCCCGGCCTCAGACCCCCCTTTGGGGTCCGATCCTCGCCCAGCTTAGAGCATTGCGTCCTCTCTCTTGACCCCTTCGCGCCGATCTGCCCAAAAGCCCGTCAACAAAAGCTTACAGACTCAGAAGAAAGAACATTAATCCCCATTTGGTTTACAAAGGAATACCATTCTCGTTATCAGTAAATTAGCATTCCTGCTAGTTAACAAAAAGAAGAAACCCTCTTTACACTCTCCCTCCACCAAATAAAAGTCATGTCCTCATGACTACTAAATAACTCACCACCTTTCCTGCCAACACACCGTAACCCAAGCACAAACAGTGACATCTCCTCCCCACACAGTAACCCTCACGCCCTGTTTTTCAGGCGCTACTTAGGCCAACTATCTGGGAGTTCCCTAACCCTTCTGAGACCTCCGTACCCCTTCACCTAAACCCTTCAGGCTCGGACACAACTGGGGATACCTTGGGCCCACTACCAACTCCTCTCTCAACCTCTCACTCATGCCCCACACTGCACACAGCTAACCCTTCCCGCTACACCTGACTCAATGGGAGAAGGGCCAAAGGTCTCTTCCTCAATCGAGGGAAAGTCAGCAAAAGGCAGCATGTACCACACATCCAGCACATCATCCATCGAATCTGTATTCTTCCTCATTCCTGTGATTGGTAGCTGCTGTTTGATCTTCTCCAAACGGAAACACGTGGCCTGCACTGCTCCCGCAGTCTCTTCAGCCTCCTGTTCAGTATTCACTGCACTTCTCTCCAGCTTTTTCTTCCTCATGACTTCTTCCAGATCAACTTTCAGGTTTTGCACTTCATTTGAACTGTCGATGGTCATCTTCAGGTTTCCTTCAAGCTTCCGCTTTTCTCTTCTGAGATTCATCTGTAATTTCTTCACCTCCGCAAACTCCCCTCTCTGGGTTCTCAGTTTGCTATTACCCTCAGTCAGACAACTTACTTCATTCTCTCCAACTTGTAAGTCTTCAGAATGGTTCCAGATCACTTTCTCCAGTCTCTCCGTCTTCATTTCAAACTTGATTCCGTAGAGACAGTCACTCACGAGCTGCGACCTTTGCCAGCCCTGGCACATGTCCCGAAAACACTTTAACTCGGTAGTTCTCAGCTGCTCCTGCAACGACCTCACTTCATATTCTCCTGAGACAAATCCAAACACCAAGAGATCATCCACATACACCAAAATTCCAAACGCCTCCACATCCCCTATGGTCTTCCACCTGCCCAGCAGGAAGGTTGCAAGGGCTCCAGATATGCCCTGTGGCATCTTTTCGGACCCGAAGACTCCTAGGGAATTTATAACGGCCGTCTTCTCCTTGTTGGCCCCACTCATCGGGATCTGGCAACATCCACTCCTCAGATCCAGCACCTTAAACCACTTCACACCACTCAGACAGGCCATCGCCTCTCTGGCCCTCAGGGCCGTATTCTGGTCACTGACAGTGCGCCTCTTCAACGCAATATAATCACACGCTGCCTACATCTTCCACTGCTGTAGGGGCCAGTCGCCGCAACCTCTCTCTCTCCGAGGTGTCTTCAGCAGTCAACTCCCCTCCCTTGTGGTATTTCGCAGCGTCCACGAAGAGGGTCTCACCCTCAGATATTTCCCCCAGGCCGTACCACCACTGGCTCTTGTTTGAATTCGGTATCAGCCCAATGCTACTACACACGTCCGCACAAGCAGCTCGAAACTCTGGGTGCATCGACAATGCCTCCAAACAGCGCTCACCCGCCTCCTCCGGGCAGGCCCCCAAGCACACCAGCAGGATATTGGTTCTCTCTAGAACAGAAACGCTGCCCGTCTCAACAGGGTCCGGACACATCAGCATTAACGATTCATGAACCTCAGTCTCCTCCATATTTGCCTCTAAGAACTCCATTTTCACTGACCAACAACCGTCGTCTGGATAATCACCGGCACTGGTACCCCGAATCTCCAGTGTCCTCAATGTCGTCAAGGGTAAATGCTTCCAATAACGGTTATGAAACAAACAGTACAGCAACTTCATCGGCTCCCCGGTGCCGAGGATGGCTTTAACTTGACTTCCATCCATCCGTAACAACACTTGTGCGCGTGGCCCCTCTAAACCTTCAGGAATAGGGTCTGCTCCTTTCGGGAGTTCCTTGGTACATTGCTGGGAACGTGCTCCCCCAGAGACCCCAAGCCGTTCCCCCACTGGGCCTCCTCTAAGTTTCCCGACACCTCTCGAATCAACGGAACAACTGATCCCCTTGACAGATCCCCTTGGCACCACAAGCAATTTATCTGCCCCCCTAGGCAAAAAGGGATACCCTAAAAACTTCCCACCAATCTCCTGCCACGGATATGATAAGCCCCCCAGCTGCGGCATTTGACTTGCAGTCGAACCACACGCATTTTCCCACACTTTCCCAGAACTGGCAGCGGTCACGAGGTAATTGCGCCTGACAGTTCTAACAAAGTCACCAGCCCGCCTACTCAAACTTTCAACCCATCCCTGTCGCTTTCCCTCAGCTAAGCACTGCCACTCACCCAACAACTGAGGGGTCCGCTCCGCCCACACCTCCGCCCCTTTAGGGCTGGACATTATTCCAACAACCGGGCGGAGCTCACCACTGTTGAAACATCCCAACCTGTCACTCCTCAATCTCCAAACAGTACGGACAGCCCATGGTCCCACCGCCATTTCGTCAGCACTAGTCGGAACTCGAACAACGACCTCCAGGCTAGCAACAGCAGCCACCCCACCCAACACACACGCAGCGATAACCAGCAATCGCACACCCACAAAGGCACACCAACTCTTCACCGCAGACACAATTTAAATAGGGTGATCACACAGCTTCCACAGAAATCAACCCCGGACGAGCACCCCACAATGTAACCCCCTGGGTCGCCTCAGGCTCGCTCAGCTCGTTCTTGTCTAGGGGGAGCAGCCCCCAGCCCCGCCAAACTGGGTAATCAGCTGGTGTGGATGCTGTGTGATGTCCCCGCCTCGCCCAAAAACAGACAGTACACCATATGCAATTAAATGAGTACAATTTATAAAGGTTACTATAACTAAGTGATTAATAACGATACAGTATATATGAAGAGAAAAAAAATAAAGAAAAGGCGCCAAACTTATCAAAGTCCGAACCACTTCGTGCACAACCGTTGGAGCTCAATTTCTGAAGTCTTCTGGCCACCATTCGATCCCCTCTGAACTCCTCGACGCAGCTCAGGACCCTCCGAACTCCTCGACTCTCCAAACAGCTCAGGACCCTCCGAGTGGTCAACCAAGCACATCTAGCTTCATCCCCACCCCCTCCTCGGAGAATCTCCCGGCCTCGGACCCCCCTTTGGGGTCCGATCCTCGCCCAGCTTAGAGCATTGCGTCCTCTCTCTTGACCCCTTCGCGCCGATCTGCCCAAAAGCCCGTCAACAAAAGCTTACAGACTCAGAAGAAAGAACATTAATCCCCATTTGGTTTACAAAGGAATACCATTCTCGTTATCAGTAAATTAGCATTCCTGCTAGTTAACAAAAAGAAGAAACCCCCTTTACATTAATAAACAAGACACAGTAGAGGACAAATTACACTATAATAATAAATGATGGGGGGGGGGGGGGGCGGATCTTATTGAAACCTACCGAATGTTGAAAGGACTAGACAGGGTGGATGTGGAGAGGATGTTTCCTATGGTGGGGATACACAGAACCAGACGGTACAGCCTCAAAATTGAGGGGCAACCCTTTAGAACAGAAGGAGGAATTTTTTTTAAATCTAGTAATCATAGTAAATCTATGGAATGTTCTGCCACAGATTGTGGTGGAGCCCCAAGTCCATGGCTATATTTCAGGTGGAAGTTGGTAATTTCCTTTTTTAAAATCGCATTTATTTATTTATCTATTTATTTATTTATTTAATTTTAGAAATTACAAAGAATAAATGTAATAGTAAAATAGTAAGAAAGATAATATTAACCCTCCCCCCCCTTAACCCTTATCTAAAGAAAAGAAAGAAGAGAGATTGCCTGGATATCGGAGGATCCCCACATGCTCCATGGAGTTCAAAATAATTCTGATATTTATTTTTTACTTTCCCCAATTACTATAATTTTATCTTCAAAGGACCTATGTATTTAATCCTATCTTTTGTAAGTATGAGAGCCAAATTTTCAAAAATATATCATATTCATTTCTTAAATTATATGTAATTTTTTCAAATGGAATACAACTATGTATTTCATTATTCAAACGATCCATAGTTAAATATAAATCAGATTTCCAACTAACTGCGATTACTTTTTTAGCTACTGCCAATGCAATTTTTATAAATTTTTTCTGATACATGTTCAATTTAAGTTTCAGTATTGTCCCTTCAATGTCTCCTAATAAAAATAATAGTGGACTATGTGGGAGTTGTACTCCAGTAATTTGTTCCAATAAAAGTCTTAAATTTATCCAAAATGGTTGAATTTTAAAACAAGACCAAGTAGAATGTAAAAAAAAACCAATTTCTTGATTACATCGAAAACATTGGTCAGACATATTTGAATTTAATCTATTTATTTTCTGTGGTGTTATATATAATTGATGTAAAAATTATATTGTATTAATCTAAGTCAAACATTTATTGTATTTCTCATACTATCAAAACATAATCTTGACCAGGTTTTCCCATCAATTTTAACATTCAAATCAGATTCCCATTTTTGTCTTGATTTATGAATTCCTAATTTAATTATTTGCTTTTGAATCAAATTATACATACAAGATGTAAATTTTTTAATTCTTCCTTTCTGAATCAATATTTCTATTTCACTAGGTTTTGGCATCAACATTGTTTGTCCCAGCTTTTCTCGTAAATAGGCTCTTAATTGAAAATAACAGAAAAGAGTTATTTGATATTTTATATTTATTTTTTAATTGATCAAACGACATCAATATACCTCCTTCGAAACAATCACCCATATATTTAATCCCCTTTTGGAACAAATTATGTAAAAGTTTATTGTCCATTGTAAAAGGAATAAGCCTATTTTGAATTAAAATTCTTTTTGCTCATAAAGATTTCTTTATCTCATCATCTATATTTACCTTATTCCATAAATAAATCAAGTGTCTTAATATAGGAGATTCTTTTTTTTCCCGTATCCCATTTATGTATAAAATCTTCTGGTATATTTTCTCCTATCTTATCCAATTCTATTTTAATACATGCCGATTTTTCTTCATCAAAAAAAGATGCAATAAATCTAAGTTGATTTGCTTTATAATAATTCTTAAAATTTGGAAGTTGTAACCCTCCTAAATCAAATTTACATGTCAATTTTTCCAATGATATTCTTGACATCTTACTTTTCCAAAGAAATTTCCTTACATATTTATTCAGTTCTTGAAAAAACTTGAGGTAATTGTATTGGTAAATTTTGAAATAAATATTGCAATCTGGGAAATACATGCATTTTTACAGCGTTAACTCTACCTATTAATGTTATTAGTAACATCATCTATTTATCAAGATCCTCTTATTTTTTTTAATAATGGCAAATAATTTTGTTTATATACATTTTTTACATCATTATCAACTCTAATACCTAAATATTTTATCCCATTCAATGACCATCTAAATTGAGTTGCTAATCGATATTGATTGTAATTTCCTTTGGTGAGGGGTAAAATTTCACTTTTATCCCAATTTACTTTATAGCCTGATACTTTCCCATATTCTTCCAATCTAAAAGATAATCTTTGCAACGATTGCAATGGGTTTGTTAAATAAATCAAAACATCATCAGCAAATAAATTAATCTTATCTTCTTCTTGATTAACTCTAAAGCCCCCAATATCTGAATCTGTTCTAATTAATTCTGCTAATGGTTCTATTGCCAATACAAATAAAGCAGGAGATAATGGGCAGCCTTGTCTAGTTGACCTCCTTTATCAAAATGGTGTTGAACTCTGACCATTTGTAACTACTTTAGCTTGAGGATTAGTATTTAAAGTTTTAATCCATTGTATAAAAGATTTTCCTAACTCATATTTTTCCAATACCTTAAATAAAAAATCCCATTCCAATTTATCAAATGCTTTTTCTGCATCTAAAGCAACTGCCACACTAATTTCCTCTCTTTTTTGTGCCAGATGAATAATACTAAGTAACCGAGTTATATTATCCATTGATTGTCTATTTTTAATAAAACCTGTTTGATCCGTATGTATTAATTTTGGTAAATATTTAGATATTCTATTAGATAAAATTTTTGCTAGTATTTTATAATCTGTATTCAACAAAGAAATAGGCCTGTATGATGTTGGTTTTAAAGGGTCTCTATCTTTTTTTGGCAATACAGTTATGATCGCTGTTAAAAAAGATTGCGGAAGTTTATGCATTCTTTCCACTTGGTATATTAATTCCATAAAAGGAGGAATTAATAAATCTTTAAATTTTTTTATAAAACTCAGGAGGAAAACCATCTTCTCCTGGGGATTTATTACTCTGAAGTGATCCTAAAGCTTCTTCAACCTCTTTTAATGTAAAGAGCATATCTAATCCTTTCTGTTCTTCTAAATTTAATTTTGGAAGGTTTATTTGTGATAAAAATTTATCTATCTCAGCAGTCTTATTTTGTGATTCTGATTGATATAGTTCAGTATAAAAATTTTTGAAAGTTTCATTAATTTCTAAAGGCTTATAAGTAACCTTATTTACACTTGTTCTAATTGCATTTATTGTTTTAGAAACCTGTTCTGTTTTCAACTGCCAAGCAAGAATTTTATGTGATCTTTCACCTAATTCATAATATTTCTGTTTAGTTCTCATAATTACTTTTTCTGTATGATATGTCTGGAGAGTATTATATTGTAGTTTTTTATTAACAAGTTGCCTTTGTTTTTCTTCTGACATATATCTTTGAGATTCTTTTTCTAACTGTATGATATCTTTTTCCAATTGATCTATTTCTGCTGCATATTCCTTTTTAATTTTAGATGTATAACTTATAATCTGCCCCCTTAAATATGCTTGCATTGCTTCCCATAATACAATTTTATCCTCAACTGAATGTAGATTTGCATCCAAAAAAAATTGAATTTGTTTTTTCATAAAATCACAAAAAACTTGACGTTTTAATAGAGTTGAATTAAATCTCCATCTATAAATCGATTCCTCCTTATCCATCATTATCATTGTCATTATCAAGGGGGAATGATCTGACAATATTCTTGCTTTATATTCCACACTTTTCACTCTATCTTGAATATTTTTTGATAATAAAAAATCAAACCTTGAGTGTGTTTTATGTCTGTTTGAATAAAATGAGTAATCTCTTTCTCTTGGATTAATTTTTCTCCATATATCAATCAGATTTAAATCTTTCATTAATGATAAAGTTAGTTTTGTTACTTTTGATTTTATAGCACCTTTAGTTGATCTATCCAGAACTGGATATAAACAAAAATTAAAATCTCCTCCTATTAATATTTTATCATGTGCATCAGCCAAGTTCAAAAAAACTTCTTGTATAAATTTTGCATCATTTTCATTTGGTGCATAAATGTTCATAAAAGTACATAATTCTGAAAAAAATTGACAATGTATAATCACTTATCTCCCCCCAGAATCAATTATTACATTTTGTATTTTAATTGGTAAAGATTAACTAGAATTGCAACTCCTCTCGATTTTGAATTAAATGAAGCTGCAATGACATTTCCAACCCAATCTCTCTTTATTTTCTTATGTTCTGTTTCTGTTAAATGTGTTTCTTGTAAAAAAGCTATATCTCCTTTCATTTTCTTAATATATGTTAAATCTCTTTTTCTTTTCAAAGGTCCATTAATTCCATTAACATTAAAACTTAAAAAGTTAAGTAAATTAATCATTCATAGTACCTTGGGAATTCTTTAAAATTCTCCATGTTGCTATGAGTCTCTCCCCAATCATCCAGGCAAAGAAGAAGAAAAATAGAAAAAAGATAACTAATATATAAGAAAAAAAACAAAATACTCCCCCACTAATGTTGCGAATAAAAAGAACACAACATTACCCCCCCCCCCCATTTTACGGGTCATGGCAATCGCCATGATTGCATGATTGTACACGTGAAACTCGCAGCTATCGATCAGGAGCTCCCCCGCAAAAAAAAAAGAAAAATATATCAATAAAGAAAAGAAAAAAAATAATAATTAATGTCTCTACTCTCAATTAATACTCCTCGACCGTTTTTTTTCTTGTAAATGTCCATCAGGTCCAACCTTGTTTCAGTCTTCATCATTAGTCCATTTCATTTCTATAATTCTTTAGTCCTCTTCATGGACATCAGGTAATTCTTGTACAAATTCTTCCGCTTTCCGGTAGTCAACAAAGAATCCTCTGTCTCCATTATCCAGGAAAATTATCAATTTTGCTGGATAGCTCAATAAAAATTTATAGCCCTTTTCCCATAAAGATTTTTTCACTGGATTAAATTCCTTCCACCTCTTCAACAGATCGTAGCTTATGTCTGGTTAAAAAAAAACTCTTTTGCCTTCTACTATCAATGGCCCATTTCTCTTTTTAGCACCTTGAGTAGCTGCCTTCAAGATCATTTCTTTATCTTGGTACCTTAAACATTTTATCAAAATTGATCTCGGATTTTGATCTTGTTGAGGTCGTGGTCTTAAAGCTCTGTGTGCTTTTTCAATTTCAATTACTTGACTTCCTTCTTTCATTTCCAAAATTTCCGGAATCCATTCTTGAAAGAATTTTATTTGATTTTCTCCCTCTGTACCTTCCATAAAACCAACAATTTTAATATTATTTCGTCTACTAGAGTTCTCAAGCGCATCCATTTTTTCCATCATCCGTTTTCTTTCTGTTGTCCAGGCAAGCTTATCGTATTCTACCTTATCTATTCTTTCCGTGTTTTCTTCTATTTTTACTTCCATCTCTTTAACTTTATTATCCATCTTCTTTTGTTCTTCCACCACATTATCAAGTGTATTCTGTATGCTTCTTATATCTGTTCTTATAGCTTTAAATTCATTTGCCATATCTGTTCTTATAACTTTTAATTCATTCATTATATATATCAGGATATCTTTTATGTCTCCTTTAATCTCTTCCTTCTTTTCTTCTTTTTCTTCTGGATTTCCCAAAGAGTCTGTTTCAACTTCCAACTCACTTTCAATTTCACTTCCAACTTGAAGCTTGTAGTTTTGTTAACATCTGTTCATGCATACTTTCACGCATGCGTTGTTCTTGCCGTTTCTTCTTAGAGACCGCCGACATTGCTGCAACTTCTTTTCCCGCATCATCAGAAATGCCATGCACTTCGTCGGGAGAAGATCCAACTTGAGTCCGAGGCTTCGCCAAGATGGCTAGGCCGTTTTCCCCGCCGATTTGCGCAGTCTTCGAAGTAGTAACTTTCTTCTGTTTCAGTTTAGGAGCCATATCAAAAGATAATCCTGAGTTGCTTATAAATAGTTTCTAATAGATATTTGTTAACTCTTCTTCATTTAACCCTATTTCATTACTTTTTGCGAGGGAGCTGGAATCCCAACGTCTCGACCCAATGTCATCATGTGACGTCCCCCAGTTGGTCATTTCCTGATCAGTCAAGGCATCTAAGGATATGGTGAGAAGGCAGGTGTATGGGGTTGATTGGGATTCGGGACCAGGCATGATGAAATGGTAGAGCAGACTTGATGGGCTGAATGGCCAAGTTCTGCCCTGATGTCTTATGGTCTTTCATTTTCACTTCACTGACATTGTATAGTTTCAGTAATTCTGTACAATGTATATCCTTGATTTGTAGATGGCAAAAAGTTTTGGGAATCATATTGATCAATTTGAATAAAATACAATAAAATGATTTGCTTTCATGATCACAGGGTTTATATGATGAATCAAGTTTCTAATTGGTGATTGCTTAATTTTGAATGTCAAAAGCAGGCAAGTCAGGCTAAATGCATTCTTAGTTAATCTGTAATAAGGCTCATTCCTAATCTTCATGGCCCTGATGGAGCCAACAGGTGAGCATTATAAGCCAAAGAAATACTTCTCAGAGTTTGGAAACTTAGGGTCTAAGACAGTATGCCATGGAAACCAGAATACAATAATTAACAGCTGGTTTTAGTTATAGTAACTGTTGGATCTGACTGCTTAATTCTTAGATTTGGCAGTTTAATTGATATTCTTCTTTGCAGTTTAACAATTTATAATATGATTGTATTTTAGTAGCTCTTATATGCCTGTAACTTTTACAGCCCATTGTGGTTATTTTGGTGCAATTCTGGAAATTATAATGTTCTGCATGATTTGAATAAGAGTCATCTCACTGGTTACTTCTTATCTATAAATTTGAATGGAATTTTTCTCATCTCTGTAGTATAAACATTGTTGACTACAAGGCAGCATAATATTAGCTTTGTCTCTCTCTTTGCTTAGAAGGCCTCTATCACAGTGTGTTTCAATTTTCCTTTGTTCTATCAATGCTTAATACAACGATCGTGAAGAAATAAGTTTTGCGCCTCTTTCCTGACTTCTAAAAGAACCTTGGATTAAAACCAACATAATTAAGAAACATTCGTTTTGAACTCCAATAAAAGAAATCTGCTACCCTTATCCTTTTTGGTTTAATTTTGATTCTAAGACCAATGTGATTGAGCTTCAGCTGTTTCCTCAGATTTGGGCAATTTGCATTGGATAATAAGATCCAGCAATGAAAACAAAGGAGCACAATGGCTTATTCCAATCTTAGTTACAAAAAATAGTTTTGACATAAACAAGTACACACTTGATTAGAGGTAACCAAGTTACTTCAAAGTTTTAGCTATGGTCTGTTCAACAGCAGAAACAACTTCCACTTAAAAGAATATACTTTCAAGAATACTGGTGTTTTTAATATTATATCAATTGTTAGTGCTTAACCAATGTTTCTTACAACCTCAATCTTAATATTTTCCTTAAAATTTTAAAGATTCAAGTTTGTTACCTTGGAAATTTAGATATTGCTAATCAGTTACGTGATTTATAAGGTGAAACTAAAAACAAAATCATTTAAAATCTTGTCAAATTATCTTTAATAACAGCATTTCAGTTGTTTGATTGACAGTGTTACTTATTTTCAATTCCTTCATTAGTACTTTCTTCTAATTTTATATTTGAATACTTTAGATTGTGCTAATGCAACCAACCAAGTGCACAATAAAATTTGCAGAATACCCTGTTAGATTCAAGTTAATTGAGTTAATTAAAAACTTAATTCTCATTATAATTTTTAAAATGTTGAATAAGCTTCAGAACCTTGTTGCTTAAATAGTCAAATGTGGGAATATGAAAGTCAAATGACCTGTTTATCTATGTTAAAATGATTAAAATTCTCCACTTCCTGTAATCCGAAATCTAATTCATCCTTCAGATTAACACCAAGCAAATAAGAATGGTTATAGCAAGGGGATACCCATAAAACCTTTAGCAGTTAGAGATACAAATAATTTAAGCTACAAAATGAATATTTCTTTGTATTGGTGGTATATCAACAAATATTGCCATGTGATTCAAACAGCTATGTTTGAAATGATAAAGATGCAATAACATTAGACCCATTTGCAATCTCTTCAAGTACAGTATTTACTCTACTCTAGTGAAAAATAATCAATATACTATATGTTGGTTCTGAAATACAATTCTTTCCCTTGTGCCACCACTAAATTCATGCCAATGATTCAGAATTTGTGCCTTCTTGCTCTTGTTTCTTTTGTCAATTAAAGATTCCTTATTTTCTCTAGGCCTTTTATCATTTTGAACATCAGAATCAGGTTTAATATCACGAGCATATGTTGTGAAACTTGTTAACTTTTTGGCAGCAGTATTATTAAATGCATGATAATGATTAATAAATAGACAAAAAACTAAATTACATTAAGCATACATATATATGTCTATTAGGTAGTTAAGTTAAAATAAGTAGTACAAAAAATAAAAATAAAATGATAATGCTGAATAAGTAAATCTTATTCAGTACAGGCAGTCCCCGAATTACGAAGTCTGACTTACAAACAGCCTGCCATAAAGTCTATTATATTGAAAATCTGAGTTCAATACAATGATTTGTAGTAACAAGCGCACACATTACTTTGTGACGCTCATGAAAACATTGCGCGGCTTCAGCGGTTTGTCGCCGCGTGGAAGGCCGTCCTGCCATTTTAAGTTGGATCACGTTGCCGTTAACACCACGCTGAGTGTGTAATTTTGTATTTGGCTTAAATTTTTCTCTTATTTACCCTTGTAACCATGTCTCCAAAGCATAAATCCAATGCAAGTGCTGGTGATGCATCAATGAAAAGGTAAACGACAAGGTTGAAAATAAGGTGGAAATAATAAAGCTATCGGAAAGAGATGAAACCCCATCGGTCACTGGAAAAGCATTAGGCTACAGTCGGTCAATGATCAGAACAATTTTAAAAGATAAAGAGAGAATAATGGAGCATGTGAAAGGCCCTGCCCGATGAAAGCGACAATTATTACTAAGCAACGCAGTGGTTTGATTATTGAAATGGAAAGGATATTGATAATTTGGTTAGACGAAAAACAAAATCAGCATAATATTCCTATTAGCCTTACTTTACTGCAAGTAAAGGCTCAAAGCCTTTTCAATAATTTAAAAGCTGCACGTTCAGCAAGTGAAGGTGCTTGTGATGAAGAATTTGTTGCAAGTAGGGGTTGGTTCAATTACTTCAAAGCGAGGGCAAATTTACATAATATTAAAGTGCAAGGTGAAGCAGCGAGTGCCAATGTAAGTGCTCCGAGTGATTTTCCTGAAATGTTTAAAAAAATTATTGAGGGAGGTTATTTGCCAGACCAAATATTTAATGTAGACGAGACTGGCTTATTTTGGAAAAAAAAATGCCTGAAAGGACCTACATTTCGAAAGAGGAAAATAGTGCACCAGGGCATAAAGCATTGAAGGATAGGCTAACGTTATTGCTTGGGGGTAACCCATCCTCGGATTTCAAGCTCAAGCCTTTGCTTGTGTATCGTTCCCTAAATCCCAGGGCACTTTGCCATATTATTACCCCCCAACACCACATTACTACTTCAGTAAATGGATCAGGGAGTCATAGCCTCCTTTAAGGCCTACTATTTATAGCGGACCTTCTCACAAGCAGTCAGGGCTACCCAAGATGATGTGATGAGCTTAAGGGAGTTCTGAAGGGATTATAACATCTATGATGCCATCAAAAATATTGCTGATTCTTGGGATGAAGTGAAGCAGTCAAATATGAAAGGTGTATGGTTTAAACTGTGCCCCCAGTCTCTGCATGCTTCTCAGGGATTTACAGCTGACGCCATTGCTGAAGCCAGGCATGCTGTGGTTGATATTGGTCATGAACTGCAGTTAGACATCAGTGAAAATGATGTCGTGAAGTTACTCGACTCCAATGCCAAAGAACTGACCAATGAAGACCTTAGGGAACTAGAGCAGCAAATGATAGCATTTGAGGAAGAAGAAGACGACTGTGAACTAGGAACTCCTGAACCGAAAAAGTTTGCAACGAAAAAGTTAGCTGAAGCCTTTCATCTCACTGAAGCAGGGATGGCAAAGTTAGAGGAGCAAGATCCTAATACAGAGAGGTTCACCAAAGTTTACTGTGCAGTTTCTGAGAACTTCAGCTGCTACAAGGCCATTTATGACGAAAAAAGAAAAGCTCTGTACAAACCTCCCTTGATCCCTACTTCAAGAAATTGACTCCAGTAGTAAACCTGCTCTCCACAGCAGCAGAATGCCCTTCCGGTATGCAAGACATCGATGCAACCGTATGTAGTTACTTCTATTATTATTCTAGTATTATCATGTACAGTACTGTATTATTATGTTTAAGATGTTTTACTGGGTCAGCACTGCCCCCACCTGTCCCATTTAACCTGTCTCAGTGCGGGTGGACTTTAGGACCCAGGACAGCTCAGGTCCCGCAGTGCGAGGCCGCTGCTGAATCCCCAGTGTTTCCGTTCTGTTGACGGAAAACGATCACGATTGAAAATAAAGTGGAAATAATAAAGCAATCGGAAACAGGTGAAATGCCATTGGTCATTGGAAAAGCAATAGGCTAGTCGGTCAACGATCGGAATATTTTTAAAGGATAAAGTGAGAATAATGTGAAAGGCCCTGCCCCGATGTAAGCTACAATTATTACTAAGCAAAGCAGTGGTTTAATTACTGAAATACAGTACATATGCTTAAGTGTTTTATATGCACAGAAAGGTAAAATATATACTATATACTAAGACAAACGTTTGACTCACTGACGCTAAATAATACCGAATGTACCTGTTCCGACTTACATACAAATCCGACTTAAAGATGGGCTCAGGAACGGAACTCGTTCATAACCCGGGGACTGCCTGCATACTTTATACAGTATATGTACATTGAATAGATTAACAGTTGTGCAAAAAACAATTACCATATATTAAAAAAAAGTGAGGTAGTGTTCATGGGTTCAATCTCCATTTAGAAATCGGATGGTAGAGGGGAAGAAGCTGGCCCAGATTGCGAAGTGTGTGCCCTCAGGCTTCTGTACTTCCTTTCCAAAGGTAACAATGAGAAGAGGGCATATCCTGAGTGATGGGGATTCTTAATGATGGACACACATGAATGCACTTCTGAATGCACCTCTCCTTGAAGATGTCTTGGATACTATGGAGAATAGTACTCATGATGGAGCTGACCAATCTTGTGACATAGCCAGTCACAATGCTCACCACGATACATTTGTAGAAGTTTGAGTGTCTCAGTTGACAAACCAGATTTCCTCAATCCTGATGAAATATAGTCACTATCTCGTTTCTTTTTTATAGCTGTATCAATATGTTGCGTCCAGATTATTCCTCAGAGATATTGACACTCAGAAACTTGAAATTGCTCACTCTCTCCATTTCTGATCCCTCTATGAGGATTGGTTTGAGTCCCCTCATCTTACCCTTTCTGAAATCTGCAATCAGCTCATTGTTCTTGTTGATGTTGAGTGCAAGGTGGTTGCTGCGACAGTTTACCTAACTGGTATATCTTGCTCGGTACGCTCTTTCAACACCTCTGAAATTCTGCCAACAGTGGTCATATCATCAGCAAATTTATAGATAACATTTGACTATGCCTAGCCACACAGTCATGAGAGTGGAGAGAGTAGACCAGTGGGCTACGCACACATTCCTGTGGTGCACGAGCGTTGATTATCAGTAAGGTGGAGATGTTATTTCCAAACCACACAGATTGTGGTCTTCTCATTAGGAAGTTGAGGATCCAGTTGCAGATGGAAGGTACAGAAGCCTAGGTTCTGTAGTTTATGATTAATCCACAAATTGAAAACTCAAAGTTTATTTGCAGAAGTGGAAGCAGGAACAAGAGGGCAGAGTATTGTCTGAACAGTGTAGAGTTAGGTAAGGGAGAAATGCAGAGACCTAGGAGTCCTAGTTCATCAGTCAATGAAGGTGAATGAGCAAGTGCAACAGGCAGTGAAGAGGGCAAATGGAATGTTGGCCTTTGTTACAAGGGGAATTGAGTACAAGAGCAAGGATGTCCTTTTGCATTTGTACAGGGCCCTGGTGAGACCACACCTGGAATATTGTGTACAGTTTTGGTCTCCAGGTTTAAGGAAGGACATTCTGGCAATTGAGGAAGTGCAGCGTAGATTCACTAGGTTGATCCCTGGGATGGCAGGGCTGTCTTACGCAGAGAGATTGGAGAGATTGGGCTTGTACACACTAGAATTGAGGAGATTGAGAGGGGATCTGATTGAAACGTTTAAGATAATTAAAGGATTTGATAGGATTGAGGCAGGAAATATGTTCCAGATGTTGGGAGAGTCCAGTATCAGAGGGCATGGATTGAGAATAAGAGGTCAGTTATTTAAAACAGAGTTGAGGAAGAACTTCTTCTCCCAGAGAGTTGTGGAGGTGTGGAATGCACTGCCTCGGAAGATGGTGGAGGCCAATTCTCTGGATGCTTTCAAGAAGGAGCTAGATAGATATCTGATGGACAGGGGAATCAAGGGATATGGGGACAAGGCAGGGACTGGGTATTGATAGTGAATGTTCAGCCATGATCTCAGAATGGCGGTGCAGACTCGAGGGGCCGAATGGTCTACTTCTGCACCTATTGTCTATTGGAGTTTCTTCCTTGGAAGAATTCTAGCAAACCTTTTTTGTACCTTCTACAAAAAAAAAGGTTTATATTCTTTCTAAGATGGGAAGCCCAGATTGGGCAATTGCTAATGAAGGCTCTAAAAGGTATGTGCACTTCTACATGCAAAGGTCTATATTCCATTTTAATTATACAGTCAGCCCTCCTTATCCGTGGATTCCGTATGCACGGATTCAACCAACCGCGGATTGGGAAAACCTGGAAGTTCTCTCTCTAGCACTCGTTGCTTCAGCATGCACAGACTATTTTTTCATGTCATTATTCCCTGAACAATACAGTATAACAACTATTTACATAGCATTTACATTGTATAAGGTATTAGAAGCAACCTTGAAAGTACAGGCAGTCCATAGGTTATGAATGAGTTCCATTCCTGAGTCCGTCTTTCAGTCGGATTTGAAGTCAGAACAGGTAGACAATAGACAATAGGTGCAGAAGTAGGCCATTCGACCCTGCACCGCCATTCTGAGATCATGGCTAATCATCTACTATAAATGCCCGGTTCCTGCCTTGTCCCCATATCCCTTGATTCCCCTATCCATAAGATACCTATCTAGCTCCTTCTTGAAAGCATCCAGAGAATTGGCCTCCACTGCCTTCCGAGGCATTGCATTCCAGACCCCCACAACTCTCTGGGAGAAGAAGTTTTTCCTTAACTCTGTCCTAAATGACCTACCCCTTATTCTCAAACCATGCCCTCTGGTACTGGACTCTCCCAGCATCTGGAACGTATTTCCTGCCTCTATCTTGTCCAATCCCTTAATAATCTTATATGTTGCAATCAGATTCCCTCTCAATCTCCTTAATTCCAGCATGTACAAGCCCAGTCTCTCTAACCTCTCTGCGTAAGACAGTCCGGACATCCCAGGAATTAACCTCGTGAATCTACGCTGCATTTCCTCTATAGCCAGGATGTCCTTCCTTAACCCTGGAGACCAAAACTGTACACAATACTCCAGGTATGGTCTCACCAGAGCCCTGTACAAATGTAAAAGTATTTCCTTGCTCTTGTATTCAATTCCCTTTGTAATAAAGGCCTTCTTCACTGCCTGCTGCACTTGCTCATTCACCTTCAGTGACTGATGAACAAGGACTCCTAGATCTCTTTGTATTTCTTCCTTACCTAACTCTACACTGTTCAGATAATAATCTGCCTTCCTGTTCTTACTCCCAAAGTGGATAACCTCACACTTATTCACAGTAAACGTCATCTGCCAAGTATCTGCCCGCTCACTCAGCCTATCCAAGTCACCCTGAATTCTCCTAACATCCTCATCACATGTCACACCGCCACCCAGTTTAGTATCATCAGCAAACTTGCTGATGTTATTCTCAATGCCTTCATCTAAATCGTTGATGTAAATCTTAAACAGCTGTGGTCCCAATACCGAGCCCTGATGCACCCCACTAGTCACCACCTGCCATTCCGAGAAACACCCATTCACCACTACACTTTGCTTTCTATCTGCCAACCAGTTTTCTATCCATGTCAATATCTTCCCCCCAATGCCATGAGCTCTGATTTTACCCATCAATCTCCTATGTGGGACCTTATCAAATGCCTTCTGAAAATTGAGGTACACTACATCCACTGGATCTCCCTCGTCTAACTTCCTGGTTACATTCTCAAAAAACTCCAATAGGTTAGTCAAGCATGATTTGCCCTGGTAAATCCATGCTGGCTCGGCCCAATCCTATCACCACTATCTAGATATGCCACTATTTCATCTTTAGTGATGGACTCTAGCATCTTCCCCACTACTGATGTCAGGCTGACAAGACGATAGTTCTCTGTTTTCTCCCTCCCTCCTTTCTTAAAAAGTGGGATAACATTAGCTATTCTCCAATTCTCAGGAACGGATCCTGAATCTAAGGAACATTGGAAAATGATTACCAATGCATCCGCAATTTCCAGGGCCACCTCCTTTAGTACCCTAGGATGCAGACCATCTGGACCTGGGGATTTGTCAGCCTTCAGTCCCATCAGTCTACTCAACACCGTTTCCTTCCTAATGTCAATCTGTTTCATTTCCTCTGTTACCCTATGTCCTTGGCCCATCCATACATCTGGGAGATTGCTTGTGTCTTCCCTAGTGAAGACAGATCTAAAGTACTTATTAAATTCTTCTGCCATTTCTCTGTTTCCTATTACAATTTCACCCAATTCATTCTTCAAGGGCCCAACATTGTTCTTAACTATCTTCTTTCTCTTCACATACCTAAAAAAGCTTTTGCTTTCCTCCTTTATATTCCTGGCTAGCTTGCGTTCGTACCTCATTTTTTCTCCCCGTATTGCCTTTTTAGTTATGTTCTGTTGTTCCTTAAAAATTTTCCAATCATCTGTCCTCCCACTCACCTTAGCTCTGTCATACTTCCTTTTTTTTAATGCTATGCAATCTCTGACTTCCTTTGTCAACCACTGTGGCCCCTTCCCCCCCCCCCCCCGAATCTTTTCTTCTCCAGGGGATGAACTGATTTTGCACCTTTTGCATTATTCTCAAGAATACCTACCATTGCTGTTCCACTGTCTTTTCTGCTAGGATATCGGTCCAGTTAACTTTGGCCAGTTCCTCCCTCATGGCTCCATAGTCTCCTTTGTTCAACTGCAATACTGACACCTCTGATCTGCCCTTATCCTTCTCAAATTGCAGATAAAAACTTATCATATTATGGTCACTACCTCCTAATAGCTCCTTTACTTCAAGATCGCTTATGAAATCCTGTTCATTACACAAGACTAAATCCAGAATAGCCTTGTCCCTGGTCGGCTCTCATACAAGCTGTTCCAAGAATGCATCCTGTAGGCACACTACAAACTCCCTATCCTGGGGTCCAGCACCAACCTGATTCTCCCAATTCACCTGCATGTTGAAATCCCCCATAACTACTGCGACATTACCTTTGCCACATGCCAATGTTAACTCCCTATTCAACTTGCACCCAATATCCATGCTACTGTTTATTCATTCGGTATTCGGTAATAATACATTCGGTATTATTTAGCGTCAGTAAGTCAAACATTTTTCTTAGTATATAGTACATATTTTACCTTTCTATGCATATAAAACACTTAAGAAACATACGTATTTCAATAATTAAACCACTGTGTTGCTTAGTAATAATTGTAGCTTTCATCGGGGCAGGGCCTTTCACATTCTCCGTTAAAATTGTGCCGATCGTTAACCAACAAGCCTAACGCTTTTCCAATGACCGATGGCATTTCACCTCTTTCCCATCGCTTTATTACTTCAACCTTATTTTCAATCGCGATCGTGATTATCTTTGTGAACAGAAACACTGCGGATTCAGAGGTGTGCTGCCAGGTCCTAATGTCCACCACATGGAGACATGTTAAATAACGTTCGGGGTTCTGCTGGGTCCTAAAGACCACCTCACTGATACATGTAAAATAAGGGACTTGAGCATCCGCGAATTTTGGTATCCGTGGGGGGTCCTGGAACCAATCCCCCGCGGATAAGGAGGGCCGACTGTATTATATAAATAAAATACTGCCAATATTCCCCAGGAATGAGGTATATTTATAATTTATTGTTGAATACCTCTTACCTTTCATTTTGATGATATTATATTCACTTTTAGTTTCCTTTGAATCCAGGCAATTAAATTCCTTTGTTAATAATGGACGATATTTCTTCCTAATACATTAAAAAAAACAATTTTTTTCCTATTAGCAAGGCCCAGTTTAATGTATACCAATTTTATTTCTGATTTCCAAACTGGAAGTTCACTTACATTTAACAATCCTGCAGCACTGAACAATTCATAACAATTAATTTTATTTCTCAGCAATACGAGTTGTAAATGCAATGGGTTCCATGGATGATTCTCCTAGCTAAAGCGTTATGAGACTTTAATCCATGGGGTGGGAGAAAACAGAGGGCCTCCTGACCAAACTCATTCATATCAATATATGGACTACCAGTTATACAATAAATGAGAATGAATGGCTCAGTTTTATTTTACCATTATCCAGTGGCTAGTCCTAGAGTCACAAAAAAGTACAGCACAGAAACAGGCTCTTTGGCCCATCTGGTCCATGCCGAACCATATAAACTGCCTACTCCCATTGATCTGCACCAATACTTTGCTTAAACATTGAAATCAAGTTCACATGCACCACTTGTTCTGGCAGCTCATTCCACACATTCATGACCCTCTGATTGAAGAATCTTTCCCTTAAGTTTCCCTTAAACTTTTCACCTTTCACCCTTAATACACAACTTGTGGTTTAATCTCACCAAACCCCAGTGGAAAAAGCCTGCTTGCATTTACCCTATGTCTATCTATCTGAAGCTTCCATTGGTCAGAGTTGACCATGGAATTGCATCCTAACTTGGCTATAACTGACACACCAATTGTGAGTTGGAGAGCTACAAGAGGCGGCCCACAGGTCCGGGAGCGAAGTTTAAAAAGGCAAATTTTTGCTGGAACTCTGCTAAAACTGGCTTACCAATCATGAGTTGGAGAGCAGGGAAGGTTCAGGCATAAAAGGGAGACACTGCCAAGAGGAGTGGTCCGAGTCAGAGTAGTAGGGCTTTGGCTCATTTGGTCTTCGGCGAGGTTAAGTGGGTAGGTGAACATTGTTTCTTCTTTGCATTTTTTGAGGAATAGAGAGCGTATCTGTAGGGTCAGATATGTATGTGTCAGATGTGTGAATCTTGGGAATCTTCCAGTCTCCCAGATGGCCACATCTACACCAGGTGCACTGAGATGCAGCTCCTGAGAGATCGTGTTAGGAATCTGGAGCTGCTGCTTGATGCCCTACAACTTATTAGGGAAAGTGACCAGGAGATAGACAAGACTTACAGGGAGTTGGGCTGCAGGAGTTAGATAAGTGGGTGACTGTCAGGGAAGGGAAGGGAAGGGAAGAGCCCAGATAGTAGAGAGCACCCCCACGGCCATCTCCTCAGTAATCGTTATCGTATTTTGGAAGCTTTTGAGGTGGGTGACCTGACAGAGGACAACCACGGTGATCGGGTCTCTGGCACTGAGCCTGGTTCTGTGATGCAGAAGGGAGAGAAGACGACGAGGAATGTGGTAGACACAGGGAATTCCATAGTGAGGGGGACAGACAGGAGGTTCTGTCAGCCTGATAGAGATAACTGCACGGTGTGTTGCCTCCCAGGTGCCAGAGTACAGGATGTCTCGGATCAGGTGCAGAGTATTCTGAAGGGAGTTGGTGAACAGCCAGAAGTTTTCATACACGCTGGTACCAATGACATAGGTAGAAAAAGGGAGGATGTCCTGAGGAGAGAATTCAGGGAGTTGGGTAGGAAGCTGAAAAGCAGGACCTCCAGGGTAGTAATCTCAGAATTGCTGCCTGTGCTACATGCTAATAAGTGCAAGAATAGCATGATCAGGCATATTAATGCATGGCTGAGAGTCTGATGTAGGGGCAGAGCTTCAGGTTCCTGGATCACTGGGGCCTCTTCTGGGGGTAGTATGACATGTACAAAAAGGACAGGTTACACCTGAACACAAAGGGGTCCAATATCCTAGCAGGCATATTTAATAGAACTGTTAGGGAGGTTTTAAACTAATTTGGCAGGGGGATGGGAACTGGAGAAATAAGGCTGAGGAAGGGGAAAACAGAAATAAATCTAAGATAGTGTGCATAGATGATGGAAAGGACAGGTAGGGCAGGCATAGTCACAGCTAGTGGGATGATTTACAGGGCAAAAGAGGCGTGGTGCAATTAAAACAGCAAGCAACAAATACTGGACTGAAAGTGTTACATTTGAATGTACAATCTTGAAATTCAGCTACAGATTGGCAAGTATGACATTATGGCCATCTCTGAAACTTGGCTCAAGGATGGCTGCCATTGGGAGCTGAACGTCCAAGTATATATGGTGTATTGGAAAGATAGGTTAGTCGGCAGAGCGGGTGTATGGCCCAGTGTACAAGAAGGAATATTAAATCATTAGAAAGGGATGACATAGGATTGGTTGGTGTAGGATCTCTATGGGTTAAGTTAAGAAATGGCAAGGGTAAAAGGACCCTAATGGCAGTTGTATACAGGCCTCCAAACAGCAGCTGGGCTGTGGATTACAAATTACAAAAAGAGATAGAAAATGCATGTCAGAAGGACAATGTCATGACAATTGTTGGGGATTTTAACATGAAAGTGGATTGCAAAACCAAGCCAGTACTGGACCTCGAAAGAGAATTTGTAGAATATCTAAGGGATAGCTTTTGTTGAGCCCACTAGGGGATTGGCTGTAGTGCTGAATTGGGTGTTGTGCAATGATCTGGAGGTGCTAAGACAGCTTAAAGTTAAGGAACCCTTAGGGAACAGTGATCACAATATGATTGAGGGCACTTTGAAGTTTGAGTAGTAGAAACTAAATTCCAATGTGTCGGTATTTCAGTGGAATAAAGGAAATCAGAATGGCATCAGAGAGGAACTGGCTGAAGTCGATTGGAAAGGAATACTAGTAGGAAGGACAGCAGAACAGCAATGGCTGGAGCTTCTGTGAAAATTAAGGGAAACGCAAGACAGGTATATTCCAAACAAGAAATTTTCAGATGGAAGAAGGACACTACGGTGGCTGACAAGTGAAGTCAGAGCCAAAGTAAAAGCAAAACAGAGGGCATACAAAGAAGCCAAAACTAGTGGGAAGATAGAGGATTGAGAACTTGCAGAAGGAAACTAAAAAAGTCATGAGGTAGGAAAAGATGAATTATAAAAGGAAGCTTGCAAACAGTGCGAGAGGGAGGATAGGCAGGTGACAAAGAAGGGACACGCTCAGACCAATGGCTTGCGATGTGTCTATTTTAATGCAAGGAATATTATGAACAAAGCTGACGAGCTTAAGAGCACGGATCAGTACTTGGAGCTATGATGTCGTGCCATTACAGAGACTTGGATGGCTCAGGGGCAGGAATGGTTACTTCCGAGTGGCAGGCTTTAAATGCTTCAGAAAGGACAGGGAGGAAGGCATAAGAAGTGGGGGTGTGACACTGCTGATCAAAGCTAGTGTCATGGCTGCAGAAAAGGAGGAAGTCATAAAGGAATTGTCTACTGAGTCTCTGTGGGTGGAATTTAGGAACAGGAAGGGGTCAATAACTCTAATGGGTGTTCTTTTTAAATTATAGACCACCCAATAGTAACAGGGACATCGAGGAACAGATAGGGAGACAAATTCTGGAAAGGTACAACAATAACAGGGTTGTTGTGGGAGATTTTAATTTCACAAATATTGATTAGCATCTCCCTACAGCGAGGGGTTTAGATGGGGTGGAGTTTGTTAGGTGTGTTCAGGAAGGTTTCTTGACACGATATGTAGACAAAGCCCACAAAGAAGAGAGGCTGTACTTGATCTGGTATTGGGAAATGAACCTGGTCAGGTGTCAGATCTCTCAGTGGGAGAGCATTTTGGAGAGAGTAATCACAATTCTATCTCCTTTGCCATAGCATTGGAGAGGGATAGGAACAGACAAGTTAGGAAAGCGTTTAATTGGAGAAAGGAGAAATATGAGGCTATCAGGCAGGAACTTGGAAGAATAAATTGGAAACAGATATTCTCAGGGAAATGTATGGAAGAAATGTGGCATATGTTCAAGGAATATTTGTGTGGAGTTCTGCATTGGTACATTCCAATGAGACAGGGAAAGGATGGTAGGGTACAGGAACTGTGGTGTACAAAGGCTGGTGTAAACCTAGTCAAGAAGAAAAGAAGAGCTTACGAAAGGTTCAAAAAACTAGGTAACGATAGAGATCTAGAAGATTATAAGGCTAGCAGGAAGGAGCTTAAGAATGAAATTAGGAGAGGCAGAAGGGGCCATGAGAAGGCCTTAGCGAACAGGATTAAAGAAAACCCCAAGCATTCTACAAGTATGTGAAGAGCAAGAGGATAAAACATGAGAGAACAAGACTGATCAAGCGCGACAGTAGAGAAGTGTGTATGGAACCGGAGGAGATAGCAAAGGCACTTAATGAACACTTTGCTTCAGTAATCACTATGGAAAAGGATCTTGGTGATTGAATGGATGACTTACAGTGGACTGAAAAGCTTGCACATGTATATATTAAGGAAGGGGATGTGCTGGAGCTTTTGGAAAGCATTGAGTTGGATAAATCATTGGGACCGGACAAGATGTACCCCAGGCTACTGTGGGAGGCAAGGGAGGAGATTGCTGAGCCTCTGGCAATGATCAATGGGGACGGGAGAGGTTCCGGAGTATTGGAGGGTTGCAGATGTTCTCTTATTTAAGAAAGGGAGTAGAAATAGCCCAGGAAATTATAAGCCAGTGAGCCTTACTTCAGTAGTTGGTAAATTGATGGAGAAGATCCTGAGAGGCAGGATTTATGAACACTTGGAGAGGCATTATACAATTAAGAACAGTCAGCATGGCTTTGTCAAAGGCAGGTTGTGCCTTACAAGCCCGGTTGAATTTTTGGAAGATGTGACGAAACACATTGATGAAGGTAGAGCATTAGATATAGTGTATATGGATTTCAGTAAGGCATTTGATAAGGTATCCCATGCAAGGCTTATTGAGAAAGTAAGGAGGCATGGGTTCCAAGAGGACATTGCTTTGTGGATCGAGAATTGGCTTGCCCACAGAAGCAAAGAGTGGTTGTAGATGGGTCATATTCTGCATGGATGTCGGTCACCAGTGGTGTGCCTGTTCTGGGATCCCTTCTCTTCGTGATCTTTATAAATGAACTGGATGAGGAAATGGAGGGATGGGTTAGTAAATTTGCTGATGACACAAAGGTTGGGGGTGCTGTGGATAATGTGGAGGGCTGTCAGAGGTTACAGCAGGACATTGTTAGGATGCAAAACTGGGCTGGAAAGTGGCAGATGGAGTTCAACCCAGTTAAGTATGAGGTGGTTCATTTTGGTAGGTCAAATATGATAGCAGAATATATGGTAAAACTCTTGACAGTGTGGAGGATCAGAGGGATTTTGTGGTCTGAGTCCATAAGACAGTCAAAGCTGTTGTGCAGGTTGATTCTGTGGTTATGAAGGCATACGGTGCATTGGCCTTCATCAATTGTGGGATTGAGTTTAAGAGCTGAGAGGTAGTGTTACAGCTATATTAGACCCTGGTCAGACCCCACTTGGAGTACTGTACTCAGTTCTAGTTGCATCACTACAGGAAGAATGTGGAAACCATAGAAAGTGTGAAGAGGAGATTTACAAGGATGTTACCTGGATTGGGGAGCGTGCCTTATGAAAACGCATTGAGTGAACTTGGCCTTTTCTCCTTGGAGCAACAGAGGATGACAGGTGACCTGATAGAGATGTACAAGATGATAAGAGGCATTGATCATATGGATAATCAGAGGCTTTTTCCAAGGACTGAAATGGCTAGCATGAGAGGGCACAGTTTTAAGGTGCTTGGAAGTAGGTACAGAGAAGATGGAGGAGGTATCAGGGGTAAGTTGTTTTTTTTAAAAAAAACAGAGCGGTGAGTGCCTGGAACGCTCTGCTGTCAACGGTGATGGAGGCGGATACAATAGGGTTTTAATAGACTCCTGGATAGGTACATGGAAAAAATAGAGGGCTGTGGGTAACCCTAGGTAATTTCTAAGGTAAGGACATGTTCGGCACAGCTTTGTTGGCCGAAGGGCTTGTATTGTGCTGTAGGTTTTCTATGTTTCTATAAAGCTGGTGACTAACATCAAAGAAGATACGAGAAGTTTTTTTTTAAGTATATAAAGGGTAAAAGAGAGTTGAGGGTAGATATAGGACTAATAGAAAATGACGCTGGAGATATTGTAATGAGAGATGCAGAAATGGCAGAGGAACTGAATGCGTATTCTGCAGTATACTGGACATTCAGTAGTGTCAGGGAAGTGAGGTATGTGCAGTGA
The DNA here is from genome assembly GCF_030144855.1 of Hypanus sabinus. NCBI lineage: Eukaryota > Metazoa > Chordata > Chondrichthyes > Myliobatiformes > Dasyatidae > Hypanus > Hypanus sabinus. The sequence goes on from NC_082710.1 coordinate 2,656,282, forward strand.
AAATTACGACTGAGAAGGTTCTCAGGAACCTTAATGGTCTGAGGATGGATAAATCTCCTGGACCTAATGGTATGCACCCTCGGGTTCTAAAGGAAATAGCTGGAGAGATTGCAGAGGCATTAACAATGATCTTTTAAGAATTGAAAGAACCTGGCATTGTACCGGATGACTGGAAAATTGCCAATTTTACTCTGCTATTTAAGAAGGGTGGGAGGCAGCAGAAAGGAAATTATGGACCTGTTAGCCGGACATCAATGGTTGGGAAGTTGTTGAAATCTATTGTTCAAGATGAGATAATGGAGTACATAGAGGCACATGACAAGATAGGCCAAAGCCAGATGGTTTCCTGAAAGGAAAATTCTGCCTGACTAAACTACTGCAATCATTTGCAGGGTAGACAAAGGAGATGCAGTAAATGTGGTGTAGTTGGATTTTCAGAAGGCCTGTGACAAGGTGCCACACCTGAGCACGCTTAGCAAGAGCCCATGGAATTACAGAGAAGTTACCTACATGGGTGGAGCATTGGCTGATTGACAGAAAACAGAGTGGGAATAATGGGAGCCCATTCTGGCTGGCTGCTGGATATCAGTGGAGTTTCACAGGGGTCACTGTTGGGACTGGTGGTTTTTACAATGTATGTCAATGACTTGGACTATGGGATTAATGGATTTGCGGCTCAATTTACTGATGATACAATGGTAGGTGGAGGAGCGGGTAGTGTTAAGGAAACAAAAACTGCAGAGAGACTTGGATAGATTAGGGGAATGGGTAAAGAAGTGGCAAATTAAATACAATGTTGGAAAGTCTATGGCCATGCACTTTGGTGGAAGAAATAAATGGGTAGACTATTATTTAGATGGGGGAAGAGAATTCAAAATGCAGAGATGCAGAGGAATCTGGGAGTCCTTGTGCAGGATACCCTGAAGGTTAAACTCCAGGTTGAGTCAATGGTGAAATTGGCGAATGCAGTGTTGACATTCATTTCGAGAGGTATAGAATATAAGAGAAGGGTTGTGATGTTAAGGCTCTATAAGACAGTCATGAGACCACACTTGGAGTAGTGTGTGCAGATTTTGGGCTCCTTATTTTAGAAAGGATATACTAACATTGGAGATGGTTCAGAGAAGATTCACGAAAAAAAAATTCCAGGAATGTAAGAGTTACTGTATGAGAAACATCTGGCAGCTCTTCGGCTGTATTCCCTGGAGTTCAAGAGAATGAGGGGGATCTCATAGAAACACTCTGAATGTTAAAAGGCCTGAACAGATTAGATACGGTTAAGTTATTTCCCATGGTAGGGGAGTCTAGGACAAGTGGGCAGACTTCAGAATTGAAGGACCTTCACTGAGAACAGAGATGCGGAGAAATTACTTTAGTCAGAGGGTGGTAAATCTGCGGAATTTGTTGCTACGAGTGGCTGTGGAGACCAAGTCATTGGATGTGTTTAAGGCAGAGATAGATAGGTTCTTGGTTAGCCAGAGCATCAAAGAGTATGGGGAGAAGGCAGGGGAGTGGCGATGACTGGAAGAATTGGATCAGCCTATGACTGAATGGAGGAGCAGACACAATAGGCTGTATGGCCTTCTTCTGCTCCTATATCTTATGGTCTTATGATAGCTTTCCTCACCATCCATGGCACCACAAATCTTGATGTCATCTGGAAATTTGCTGATCTAGTCAACCGTATTATCATCCAGCTTGTTGATATAGTTGACAAATAACAATGGACCCAGCACTAATTCCTGTGATACACCACTAGTCATAGGCTTCCAGTCAGAGAGGCAACAATCTACTACCAATCTTCGGCCAATGTAAAAGTTAATGTATTACTTGCCTATACTTATTATGCACCTCCATTTTTTTCTTAATAAGGCCTAAATATTTCATGAAAACCAAGGTTCCCTACAGCTGTTATCTGCATTTTTTGTTCTGACAAGCTTAGTACTCTCAGAATGTCGCTATTGAAGGCCTTCTAATTATCAAGTACACCTTTACCAGAAAACAGCATGTCTGAATCCACATTTGCCAGTTAATTTCTAATACCATCAAAATTGGCCTTTCTCCAATTTAGAATCTCAACCCATGGACCAGACCTATCCTTTTGCATATTTACTTTAAGACTAATAACATTGTGATTACTAGGTACAAAGTGTCCTCCTACACAAACTTTTATCATTCCCTAATAGTAGAACTAGTATTGCGCATTGTCTTGTTTTGACTTCTATGTACCAAGTAAAGAAACTTTCCTGAACAGATTTGGCAAACTCTATCCCATCTAGTCCTTTGACTGTATGGGAGTCCTAGTCAATATGTGGAAAGTTAAAATCACCTACTATAACAACCTTATGTTTCTTGCAATAGTCCATAACCTCAATGAATTCGTTCCTCTAAATTCCCAATAACATGGTCATATCTTCTTATTTCTCAATTCCACCCATAACACCTCACTAGTCATGTTCTCCAGTCTGTCCTGACGGGGCACTGTTGCGATACTTTCCCTGACTAGTCGTGCCACCCCTCCTCCTTTAATTGCTCCCAACCTGTCACATCTAAAACAACAGAACCCCAGAATACTGAGCTGCCAGTCTTGCCCCTCCTGCAACTAAATCGCACTAATGGCTATATAATGCCTGGTGTTGATCCATGCCCTGAGCTCAAATGCTTTTCCTGATACTGCTTGCATTGAAATATATGTAGCTTCAGAGGCTCGTAGCACCATGCTCAACCTTTTGATTCCTGACTTTGATATTTTACCAATTAATGTCTCCACAATCTCACCACTGTTCTTGTACTCTGGTTCCCATCCACCTGCAACTATAGTATTTTGAATGGTGGAGGAAAATATTATCGTAATCTACACAATATAATCAGCAAAAGTTCAGAGTTCGAAAGTTCAAAATTCAGCGTAAATTTATTATCAAAGTGCGTATTTGTCACCAAATACTAGCATGAGATTCATTTTCTCACAGCCATTCACAGTAGAAGTACAAGAATCAATTAAAAACTACACAAAAAATAAAAACTGACAAATCGCACAAAAATAAGCAAAAATCATAATTAATAACATAAATAATAAAAAATGAATAAAAATAAAATCCAAAAATATGATTAATAAATAAATTGTAGATGTGCTCAATGGTGGGAGGGTTTTTCTTGTGATGAACTGGACTGTACTCATCACTTTTTGTTAGCTTTTCCTTTCCTGGGCACTGCTATTTCCCTACCAGACCGTGATGTAACCAGTTAATACATTGTCCACTGTGCAGCTAAAGAAGTTAATCAAAATTTTAGATGACATGCTGAATCTCCACAGACTTCTGAAAAAAAAAAGTGCTGCTGTACTTTCTTTGTAATAGCATTTACGTGTTGGTTCCAGGATGGATACTCTGATATGATAATGCCCAGGAATTTAAAGTTACTGACTCTCTCCACCTCTGATACCCTAATGAGCACAGGTTGATGGACCTGCAATTTCTTCCTTCTGTCGTCAATAAACAGCCCTTTGCTTTTGCTGACGTTGAGTGAAAGGTTGTTGTTGTGGCACCACTCCACTACATTTTCAATCTTTCTCCTATATGTTGGCTGGTCTCCATCTTTGATGTGGCCAACAACAGTGGCATTGTCAGTAAACTCAAATATGATCTAAAGAAACCTTCACCTTGTAAGGAGAATGAATATGGAACTTGCTGTCAAAGGTTGTACGGTTAGAGGACAAAGCATAAGAAAAATTTAATGAGAGGGTTAAGCTGGTAATTTTATTTCATTAGGAGTTTGAGGAGATTTGGTATGTCACCAAAAACACTTGTAAATTTCTACAGATGTATCTGGAAAGCATTCCAACTGGCTACATCATTGTCTGATATGGAGGGGAGGGGGGCAAAATCGCACAGGAACAAAATAAGCTGCAGAGGATTGTAAACTTAGTCAGCTCCATCGTGTGCACTGGCCTCTGTAGTATCCAAGGTATTTTCAAGGAGCAATGCCTCAAAAAGGTGGCATCCATTATTAAGGATCCCCATCACCCAGATCATGCCTTGTTCTCATTGCTACCATCAGCAGGGAGGAGGCACAGAAGCCTGAAGGCACACACTCAATGATCCTGGAATAGCTTCTTTCCCTCTGCCATCCGATTTCTGAATGGACATTGAATCCATGAACACCACTACTTTTTTAAATTTGTATCTTTGCACTATTTATTTAATTAAAAATATACTTACTATAATTCATTTTTCTATTATAATGTATTGCACTGTACTGCTGTCATAAATACAACAAATTTCAATACATATGCTGGTGATATTAAACCTGATTCTGATAGTCACCTGCCTATTACTTCCATCTGGGTCCCCTCCTCCTTCTCTGTCTCCTAATGTCTACTCTCCTCGTCCATCAGATTCCTTCCTCTCCAGCCATTTACCTTTCCCACCCACCTGGCTTTACTTATCTTCCAGCTAGACTTCTTCCTCTCCCCCACTTTTTCGTTTTGGCATCTTCTCCCTTCCTTTTCAGTCCTGAAGAAGGGTTTTGGCCCAAAACGTCAAGCGTTTATTCTTTTCCATATATACTGCCTAAACACTGAGTTCATCCAACAGTTTGTGTGTGTGTTGCTTTATTTATATCACTTGCACACATCAGGTGAAGAGGAATAATTATTTACAAAAACAGGAGAAATAGAAATTAATCAGTAAATGCCTACAGTAACAAAGATGAGAAAGCTTCAAGCAGGGGGGCAATAGGGATTCAGAAGGAAAAACAAAGTTCATGTGTTTGCTTAGGGTCAAATCAAGTTCTCCAGTTACCAGCCTCAGGAGGCAATATACTGACCAGAGTTGGAATCTGACCACAGCAGCAGCATAATCTTACAAGTATTTTTTTTAAAGCAATTAATACTGCTGGTTGATTAATTTTAGTCTTTTCTCCCTATAGATGTTGCCTCATTTGAGGATTCCCATAGTAATTTTGATTTCAGATTTCCAGATTCTGTAGATCTTTGTTTTTCCATACTCAACTGTGTGATGGATTCCAGCCTATTTGATCTGTTTGCATCAGAAAGCATAATATGCTAGTAGTTCATCTTAATTGGGCAGATGCTATTTTAGGTTAAGAGAATATTACCACAAACAAGATGAATTACAAAGATTTAATCAAACATACTTTAGGTGCAATAATTTGCACAGTAAACATTGAGATTACATAATGGTACAAGGCATTTTCATTGGAGCTGTATTCATGCTCAGAAAGTGTTACACTCCAATGAAAATGCATTATACCATTATATAATATCTTAAATTGCATTTAAAGTGTGCAAGAGTATTAACAGGAAGAACATATTATAGTCAGGAAAATCTGCCATTCAGACACTAAAATCCCAGACATGACAGATCAACAGTCTTTCACTGTGCAAATAATTTTTGTGGTGTTTGATTGAAGTGAAATATTAGTTTGAAAACAATAATATTTTCATAATTTGGCTACAATTTAATACAGCACAATAACTAATATTAAAAGATAAATGAAACTAAAGTTATATGTTTATACATATAACTAGAATCATAAGTTAGTTTTATGCACTTGGCACCAAGCCATCAAAAACAAAAGGAAAAACTAGCTTTCTGCCTCTGACTATAATTAGCTGGCAACAAAATGCAGGTCACCTAAAGGCCAAGCCATTTTGGTTCAACTGCTTTCCCAGAAGTTACTTTAAAGTAGTGATCTTGTAAGAATTACTCACGCTGGATTGGCCAGTTCATCCACTTGCTTCTGCATGTCACCACTTAAAACAGCTGATGGCCTCAAAGGTTCAGACGAATGCCACTGCCCCATCTTCTTTCCCTTGAGGTCCTTCATCACATTGCTACAACTTCCCAGCCTCCCCAGGGCTATTAAATATGAAGAGATCTATCAGAACAGGAAAACTTTGTGAGGTTTTCAATCTACTCACCTCTGTGGGAACTAAAATGTCAAATGCATCAAGTCAGTCATTACATATCTAATTACGGTCAAATCAAGGTGGTACTACTATGCCTGCCACAGAGTAATAAAAATTTGAACAGTAAATTTATTGCTCAAGTACTCGTCAAATATTATTTGTTTTAGTGATTAATGTGACTAACAAAAAGACAGAAATATACATTAAATTTTAAGCAATGTTGTGATTAATGCCACATAAGTTTCACTGCTTCTATTTATTTCAGACATTTCAATGTCTAAAAGCTAAAATGTGTTATAAAACAATTGCTATAAGCTATCCAATCTTTCAATACCAAAGTCTAAATATCAAGTTTATTTTTTAGTTAAAGAAGTTACGATACATCAACTAATTTTAAGCTGTACATATTAAAGAGAAAATGCAAGAAAACAACAAGAAAGGAATGAAGTTTAATTAATATACAATATATTGCAGTTTGGTAGAAAAAGCCTGTATAAAGACCAGGCAAGAAAAATAATCAAAAATGGTAAAAACTATTTTTGCCAACTCTTGCACTATATAGAACTTGCATGTTTCATTACATTTGCCATTCCTACCCTGCTCTCACTTTTATTTGGTTCCTAGCTTCTCTTTTGAGACTTCATCCAAAACTCGCATTGAACGTCCATTCACAAACAAGAGAAAACCTGCAGATGCTGGAAATTAAGCAACACACACAAAATGCTGGAGGAACTCAGCAGGCCAGTCAGCATCTATGGAAAAGAGTACTGTTGACGTTCTGGGCAGAGACCCTTCAGCAGGTCTGGAGAAAAGTAGCTGAGAAGTAGACTTAAAAGGTGGGGGGAAAGGTGAAATACAAGGTGATACATGAAACCTGGAGAGGGGAGGATGAAGTAAAGAGATGGGAAGTTGATTGGTGAAAGAGATACAGGGCTGGAGAAGTGGGAGTCTAATAGAAGAGGATAGAAGCCATGGAAGAAAGAAAAGGGGGAAAGGAGCAGCAGAGGGAGGCGATGGGCTTGCAACATCCATTGGAAGCCTGCAGAATTTCCAGATATTTATTGACTATATATACTGCCTACCACCCAGCTTCCTGATGCCTCACTTGACTTCCACAGTTTCTATGGCTTTGTTATATCTGCACTGATCAGACATTCCATGAAGTAACCATTTCCTTCACATCTCCCTGTTCACTCTCATCACCACCAACCACACTTTCCTTCTCAGATACAGTGCTTCTCACTGTAATTTAGTTTCTATGTATTGCAATGTACTGCTGCCCCATAACAAATTTCATGACATATGTCAGTGATATTAAACCTAATTCTAATTCTAGATGCCTGCCACATTAATTGGTCATTCCACTCTGGACTTCTTTCATTGCCTTAAACTGTTCAAATGATAACTCATGCAACAAGAGACAACTAATCTTCTGATTAGATATATTAAAACTTCAGAACTTAATTAATTCAACTGTTTCAAATAAACAGCCAAAGCCAGTTCTAATGAGAAATCATGCTCCTGCCACAGAAGCTGCTTAAGTATTTGTCACATTTTTCTTCTAGTTTGATAATGAGTACTCACAATTTCTTTGAGTGAGAAAGATTTTGCAGAGATCTCAATGCCATTATTGAGACATGTCTGCTTATAAAGGCCATTTGCAATGAACATTTGCAGCCAACGTGATGGTATCAGTTTAAACATCATCTCAACTTCTTCTTGACTGCAATCTGACAGAACAAGAATATAAATGTTACCTTAGAATATTTCAAAGGTTAAAAGTTAAAAGTAAAGCTTATTATAAGAGTACATACATGTCACCAAATACAACAAAGTTTCTATTTCTGTGGGCAAACTTGGGAATCTATAGGAGAGTAACTGTACACAGGATCAATTGGAAACAAACTGTGCATGCAAATACAAATAAATAGCAATAAATAACAAGATCATGAAGTAACAGGATGAAGACTCCTTAAAGTGACACCATCAGTTGTAGGAACACCAGAAGTAGTACAAGTGTAGCTATCCCCTTTTGTTCATGAGCCTGATCGTTGAGGAGTAGTAACTGTTCTTGAATTGTTCTTTGGATAGTTTTTTTTTTGAACATTTATGTAATTCTTTCCAACCCAGCATGATTATTATTCAAATGTCTTAAAGGCATTTTTCTTTGAAGCAGTTTAGCACACTGCAAGTTCAAAGATTTCTGCTAAACTGACAAACTCTCAAAGTGAGCTTCCATTCACATATTTAGGCTACTTCTTACTAACCAATTAATTGACAAATTACCCTCTTATATATACATATTTCTTGAAATCATGTTTTTCTAGATTTCACTTTTCCAAAAAACTGGTTAGGTTTGTAAATGAAGACACTGAGTACCATAGTCACCCCTAACTCACCTTGCAAGGTTGTTTGCAACATTAGTGTGAAGCATCTTGCTGCATTAATCTACAGAAAAAGTTGCATTCTGAAAGTAAATTCAGAATGGGTATGCAATGCAACAAAAGATGTGATTTTTAAAATTTTAATTAATGATGCTATGGTCAAGAGGGTTGAGAGTTTCACATTTCTAGGTGTGAACATTAACTATCTGTTCTGGTCCAACCATGTGCACACCATGGCCAGGAAAATGTCCTAGTGCCTCTACCTCTTCAAGAGGCTAAAGAATTTTGACATATTCCCTTTGACTCTTACCATTTTATAGATGCACCACAGAAAGCATCTTATCTCAATGCATCTTGGCTTGGTATGTTAACTTCCCGAAGCTGCACAGAGCCGTGTCCAAATCACAACCCTCTGAAGACAGTCTACACATTGCTGCCTTGGTAAAGCAGCCAACAAAATCAAAGACCTTACCTACCACAAATAATACTTTGTTCTCCCCACTTCCACTGGGCAAGAGATACAGAAGCCTGAAAACACATGAGAAGAGGCTCAAGGATAGCTTCTATCCTGCTGTCATGGAACATAGAATAGTACAGCACAGTACAGGCCCTTTGGCCCACAATGTTGTGCTGACCCTCAAACCCTGCCTCCCATATAACCCCCCACCTTAAATTCCTCCATATACCTGTCAAGCAGTCTCTTAAATTTCACTAGTGTATCTGCCTCCACCACTGACTCAGGCAGTGCATTCCATGCACCAACCACTCTGAGTGAAAAGCCTTCCTCTAATATCCCCCTTGAACTTCCCTCCCCCTACCTTAAAACCATGTCCTCTTGTATTGAGCATGGTGCCCTGGTGAAGAGGCACTGGCTGTCCACTCTATCTATTCCTCTTAATATCGGATATACCTTTACCATTTCTCCTCTCATCCTCCTTCTCTCCAAAGAGTAAAGCCCTAGCTCCCTTAATCTCTGATCATAATCCATATACTCTAAACCAGGCAGCATCCTGGTAAATCTCCTCTGTACCCTTTCCAATGTTTCCACATCCTTCCTATACTGAGGCGACCAGAACTGGACACAGTACTCCAAGTGTAGCCCAACCAGAGTTTTATAGAGCTGCATCATTACCTCGCAACTCTTAAACTCTATCCCTCAACTTATGAAAGTTAACACCCCATAAACTTTCTTAACTACCCTATCTATCTGTGAGGCAACTTTCAGGGATCTGTGGACATGTAGTCCTAGATCCCTCTGCTCCTCCACACTCTCAAGTATCCTGCCATTTACGTTGTACTCTGCCTTGGAGTTTGTCCTTCCAAAGTGTACCACCTCACACTTCTCCGGGATGAACTCCATCTGCCACTTCTCAGCCCACTTCTGCATCCTATCAATGTCTCTCTGCAATCTTCGACAATCCTCTACACTATCCACAACACCACTAACCTTTGTGTCATCTGCAAACTTGCCAACCCACCTTTCTACCCCCACATCCAGGTTGTTAATAAAAATCATGAAAAGTAGAGGTCCCAGAACCGATCTTTGTGGGGCACCACTAGTCACAACTCTCCAATCCGAATGTACTCTTTTTACCACGACCCTCTGCTTTCTGCAGGCAAGCCAATTCTGAATCCATCTGGCCAAACATCCCTGGATCCCATGCCTTCCGACTTTCTGAATAAGCCTACTATGTGGAACCTTGTCAAATGCAAAGATTATTGAATGGCCCCTCATATAAAATGGGTTCTTGACCTCAGCATCTACCTCATTACTGCCTGTCTGCAATGCATTCTCTGGAGTAATAACTCTATATTCTGCATTGTTATTGTTTTTGCTTGTTTTACCTCAGTGTCCTCAGTTACCAATGTGATGAAATGATCTGTATGGATAGAATGCAAAACAATTTTTCACTGTACCTCTGCACGTGACAATAATAAATAAATTTACCTTGACAGCATATGGGAATGTAATATTGTAAATCATCCCAGGTTCGACCAAGTAAGGACTTTCCACGTAGTCTGTTCAAAAGAAGTCGATATTCCACAACTACTCCCAATATGCCATGCAAGATGTATGCTGTTTCATAGATTCCTTTCTGAAGAACAAGCATCAGAATCAATACCTTATCTCCTGCCTAGGTAGCCTCCTTCCTGCTGGCATGAACATCCAACTCACTGACCTCCGTTGATACCTCTGCCCCCCACCTTTACCCCATCCCTATCTATTATTTTAGTCTGGCTCTCTTTCTCTCTCTTTTCCCCCCTCACTATAATCTCTCCCCCCAGCCCTACCTTTCTTTCTCTTTTATTTCCCATAATTCTCCACCTTCCCCCTAGCCCATTTCCCTCCAGCCTATCACTTCCCACCTCTCTACTTTATCCCTCCCCCCACTTCTTATTCCCCCTCAACCATCACATGTTACTTCACTCCTGATAAAGGGTTTCGGCCCGAAACGTCATTATTACCTCCTCCCATAGATGCTGTCTGGCCTGCTGAGTTCTGCCAGCATTTTGTGTTTTTTATTTATTTCCAGCATCTGCAGATTCACTCGTGAAGCATCAGAATATTTGATGAACACAAATTTATACTAATAAAGAAAACTATAGAAGCATGCCTATTGCCACAACAGAACGATGGCAGACACAGTCACACTGGCTCTCCACTAGGCTTTGGAACACTTGGGCAACAGCAATATGGTTGCCTTGGACATTGCGGCCTGTTGCAGTTGCCCAGAGGAGACAGCAGGAGTCTCTGCTGGGCATGCTTGATCAGGGACTGGTCTCTCTGGTTGGGGTTGACCTTCAATGTTTACTTGGTGGAAGAAAAGCCGGATCAGGACAATCTACAGCCATGCTATTCAGAAGCTGTATTACTTTTTACCTTTGTGATTGTATGTTTTTCTGCCATCATAACCATCTGCGCTATTTGTGCTATATGTGAATTGCAGTGTGCTGTTGGTGATGTGTTTTGCACCTTAGCCCCAGAGAAACATTGTATCGTTTGGCTTCATGTATGGTTGAAAGATAATTAAATTTGAACTTGATTACAAAGATAACTATATCAGTCTGTTATTGATCGATTACACCTCAGCATTCACCCAATATGCCTACAGTAATAGTCAAATAGCTTCAAAACCTGGATCTTTGTACCTCCCTATGCAACTAGATCCTTGATTTCCTCATTGGGAGCCATGTGCTTGGCCCAAGGCTCTACTCTGTTTGGCTAGGCACAGCTCAAATGCTACCTATAAAATTAGCCAATGATACCACTGTTGTTGGCGATGAGGATGTGTATGGAAGTGAAATAGAACTGCTGCTCAAGCAGTGTCACATCAACAACCTCACATTCAATGCCAGCAAGACCAAGGAACTAATTGTGGACCACGAAGGGTAGGTCAGAAGAACACACACCTGTCCTCATTGATGGGCCAGTGGTAAAAAAAGGTGAGAAATTTCAGGTTCCTGGCCATCAACATCTCAGAGGATCCATCCTGGGCCCATCATATTGATGCCATCTTTATGAAGGCATGCTAGTGGCTATACTTCATTGGGAGTTTGAGGAGATTTGGTATGTCAGCAAACTTCTCTAGATGTACGTTTGAGAGCATGCTGACTGGTTGCATTAATATCTGGAATGGAGGCGCCAAATATGCAGGATTCTAAGATGCTTCAGAGGGCTGTAGACTCAGCCAACTCCATCACAAACAGAATTCTGCCCACGGACATCTTCAAAAGATGGTGTGTTAAGAAGGTGACATTCATCATAAATGGCCCTTACCATCTAGCTCATGCCCACTTCTCATTATAACCATTAGGCAGGAGGTACAGGAGCCTGGAAACCCAACTTCAAAGTTCAAAGTAAAACTTATCAACAGAGTTCATACACGTCACTACATACAGCCCTGAGATTCTTTTTCTGTTGGAATACTTAGCAAATCTATACTACAGTAACTGTCAATAGGATCAATGGACAACAGACTGTGAAAATGCAAATTAGATGGAGAATTAATCGAAAGATTTTTACTCATGTATGTGAAGCATGTAAGAAATAAAGTCAATTCAATATATAAATAGCAATAAATAACGAGCATGAAATAACAAGATAATGAGTCCTTAAAGTGTGACTATCAGTTGTGGGAATACCAGAAGTAGGACAAGTGTAGTTATCCCCTTTTGTTCAAGACCCTGATGGTTGAGGGGAGTAACTGTTCTTGAACCTGATGGTGAAAGTCCTGATGCACATGTTTTTCTATAGCAGTATTTCATGTAGATGTTCTCAGTGGTTAGGAGGATTTTACCAATGATGTAGAGTCGAACCCATTACCTTTTGTAGGCTTTTCCATTCAAAGACATTGGTGTCCCCATATCAGGCCATAATGCAGCCAGACAACACGCTTTCCACCACACATCTATACAAGTTTCCCAAGGTTTTTGATGACATGCTGAGTCTCTGCATACTCCAGAGGAAATAGAGGCACTGTTGTGCTTTCTTTGCAATTATATTTACACGATAGGCCCAAGGACGGGTCCAAGACAGGAGATGGTGACACCCAGGAATTTAAAGTTACTGAGCCTTTCCACTTCTCATCCTCTGATGAGTAGTGGCTCATGGACCTTTAGTTTCCTCTCCTGGGGTCCACAATCAGTTGCTTGGTCTTATTGACATTGAGTGAGAGGTTGTTATTATTATACCACCTGGACAAATTTTCAGTCTCCCACCTCTGATATATAACACAGCAGTGGTGTCATCAGCAAACTTGTATTTGGTGTTGAACATAGGCTCATGAACACTTAAAACTTTTGGAGCAGCTTTTTCCCATCTGCCATCAGATTTCAGAACAATCCATGTCATTATTTCTCTTAGTATTTATTTTTATTGTAACTTAGTGATTTGTTATGCCTGCACTGCAGCCACAGAATAACAAAACTCATGACAATAAACCAGATTCTTTTATTATTCTAAAAGACACCATTGCCTGCTTACAATCTAATTTTTAAAACAATTAATTGGTCACAAATTAAATGAAATGGATCCAAAGCAAAAAAGAATAGAAACAGTGCTCTGGCTCTGAAACAGTGCAAAGAGGTTCATGAAAATGATTCCAGGATTGAATGGCTAGTCATATGAATAGCATTTACTGGCTCTGGGCCTGCATTCACTAGAATTCAGAAGACTTTGAGAGGTGACTTCTTTGAAACCTATTGAATGGCAGAAGACATTGATAGAGTAGATGTGGAGAGGATCTTTGAAATGGTAGGAGAATCTAAGACCAGAGGACACAGCCTTAGAACGGATGGACATCCTTTTAGAATGGAGATGAGAGGAGTTTCTTTAGCCAGAGAGTGGTGCATCTGTGGAATTCTTTGCCACAGGCAGCTGTGGATTTAAGATAGAGGTTGATAGGTTCTTGATGAGCCAGAGGACGAAGGGATATGGGGAGACGGCAAGAGATTGCAGCTGAGAGGAAAATTGCATCAGCCAAGATGAAATGCTGGAGCAGACTCAATGGGCAAAATGGCCTAATTCCACTCCTATGTCTTCTAAGTCTTATGGTCTTAAAAGAAGGGACCAGCAAGTATGGACAGGATAGTAAATCTTATTATTCTTTTAGAAGAGGCCTTAAAGACCAAATTAGCAAATGTATTACAGTAGATTTTTAAATTATTAATCAAGGAATATCAGGTTAATGTATGAAAGTGTTGCAGAGACCCATGATCTTATTGAATGGAGGAATAGGCACAGTTTGCCAAAGTAATCAATTTTGTTTCTTTTGAAAAGACAAAAAATAAATTAAACAAACTCCAGAGACAACTGATAGCTAAATGTTTCAAAATCAAATTAATAAATATATTAATAGGCCTTAAAAGAGAACTTAATCCAAAGACTATTAAATATACCATGACTCATATCAACCAGAATGTAAATTACATAACTATGCTATTAAAATTGACTAAAATAATAAATGGATATTGTCCTCAGGTTAACTTCATATTCGCTACATGTCTAGAAAATATCCAATTTATTTTCATGCAAGAGATCCACATCTTGAGCATAAAAAACTTATAAAATGTATATTTTGATCAATTTTACTTACATCATTTGGTTTTTTAACCAATGCTCTAGTTGCTTGAAGAACACAATCAAATAAAGCAGCGACAGGATTAGTCATCGCATCAGAATATTCCATAAAAATTTTTGCAAGGACAGAATGGGGGATGGTAAGAGAACTGCCACTGCATTTGTTTTCATAACAGCTATTACACAGTGAAGAGAATATTGTTATAATTTCAAATGTTGAGGTAATTTTTGAAAATAGATACAACAAATTCCTCATTACATTCATAATTTTTCAAAGACAAAGAAGTCTGCATAGATATTATTCTAAGAGCCACCATTGTTGAATTTAAATTGTGAACTGGCATGTCAATATGACTCTTCCAGTATAACCAAATGCTACAATAAATCTGCCCATGCAAATACCTAAAGTATTGAAGGCTACAAAAAGCATACAAAATTATGATTAGCAACAAATACGGTAAATAGCATTTTCCCCAGGGTGGTATACCATACTAGAGGATGAAACTTTAAGGTGAGAGGAGGAACGATGGGCTAGACTAGTTTTCTTTTCAAATACAGAATGATAGATGCATGGAACACATTGCTGGAGGTGGGAGAAGAAGATAAAATAATGACGGTAAGAGGCATTTAACAAGGCAGATGAACATGCTGAAAATAGGGGGAGGGATTAGAGATCATATGCAGGTGGATGGGATAACTTCACTCAGACTTATGATCAGCAAAGTCATTGAACAAATGGCCTGTTCCTGCACTGTGTTTTATTTCCTGACATTCATCTACATTTTCGTCAATATCAGAGGAAAATGGGACAATGGAATATTTCAGATAATTCCACATAATTATAAGACATAGTAGGAAGACAAAACATCTATTTTCATCACCTTTTTATATCCTTTGATCCAAAAAGCCCATCTTTTATTCACTTAACTTCACTCCATCAAATTCTAACACCTCCTTTGCCTTTCTTAATCTGTGTCCATCTCTGGAAACAAACTGTCTACTTACATCCTTTATAAATCTACTGATTCCCATGGTTCTCTTGACAATACCTCTTCTCACCCTATCTCCTATAAAAGTGCTATTCCCAACTCAGTAGGTCAGATAGCATTCATAGAAATGAATAAATAGTCAACATTTCAGGCCAAGCCCCTTCTTCAGGACAGGAAGGGTCTTGGCCCAAAATGTTGACTGTTTGTTCATTTCTCCAGCCCTTTAACTTTCCCACCCACCTGGCTTCACCTATCACCTAAGTTATCCTACTTGCCCTCCCACCACTTTATTCTGGCATCTTCCCCCTTCCTGTCCAGTCCTGAGGAAACATTGAATATTTATTAATTTCCATAAATGCTTCCTGATCGGCTGAGTTACTCCAGCATTTTGTGCTCGTTGATTTGGATTTCCAACACCTATAGAATTTCTTGCTTTTACACCTTTTATTGTTAGTTAATTGTTTATATGGAGTAGCCATAGTATCCCTTCACGTCCCACTGCAAACAACACGACCCAAAATTTTCCAAAAGGAAAGAAATCCACCTTACTCTATAATATAGTTAACATTAATTACCTTTTATTTAAAGCCTCCAATTCAGCTTCAAATAGGTCAAAATAGCATCTTAGTACTAATCGATAAAGTGGTTTCATTTCCAAAAGAGAAAGCTCTTGACTTGATGGTTTATGGCAAGGTTCTTCATTGTAAACACAACATCTAAAAATTCCAGATTGAAAAATTAGTGGATGGCAGAAGAAATGTTTTAATTAACAATGAGACATGTATATTGTCTACAGCAGTATTTAAAAAAAAAATTCTCACCCCTCAACTTCATTCCAAACTCAAGAGTACATGAAGACATTTTCCAAAAGATCTATCATATACAGTGGATTCTGGTTAATTGGGACATATCGGGGCCAGTACATCTTGACCCAGTTGAGCAGTTGCTTCAATTTGCCAAAGTTTCATGGAAATAGTTAAAACAGTATATAAAAGAAACACAAACTACCATTTAACTGAGTAGCAATTAATGCATTTAAATAAAATACAGAACAAATCAGAACAGCATCATTACCTCCACAGGACTATAAAACTGTGCATCAGTTCCTAATTGATGGAGTAATTTATTCTGTGTACATGTTCTTTTAATTGACCGTAAAATAATAAAATCAGAGCAGGCACCTAGTGTAGAAAACCCCTAGATTGCAGGAGACAGGCACTGGGTAACTGACAGGAGAAAGGCAGGAAATGCACTACCAGTGCAGAGTACACCTGTGCTCAATAATAATTATACAACTTCAGGTACTATTGAGGGGGATGACCTACTGGAGGGAGACAAAGTTACCTAATCTCTGGCATTGAGTCTGGTGCCATGCCTCGGAAGAGCATAGAGATGAGGGTTAGCACATTAGGGTTAGGGAAACACATTGATGAGGGTAGAGCAGCATATGTAGCGTATATGGATTTCAGCAAGGCATTTAATAAGGTACCCCATGCAAGGCTTATTGAGAAAGTAAGGAGGCATGGGATCCAAGGGGACATTGCTTTGTAGTCGGGTCATATTCTGCATGGAGGTCAGTGACCAATGGTGTGCCTCGGGGATCTGTTCTGGGACCCTTACTTACATGATTTTTATGAATGACCAGGATGAGGAAATGGAGGGATGGGTTAGTAAGTTTGCTGATGACACAAAGGTTGGAGCTGTTGTGGACAGTGTGGAGGGCTGTCAGAGGTCACAGCGGGATATTGATAGGATGCAAAACAGGGTTGAGAAGTGGCAGATGGAGTTCAACCCAGATAAATGTGAAGTGGTTCATTTTGGAAGGTCAAATATGATGGCAGAATATAGATTAATGGTAGACTCTTCGCAGTGTGGAGGATCAGAGGGATCTTGGGGTCTGAGTCAATCTGATACCTAAAGCAGATGCGCAGGTTGACTCTGTGGTTAAGAAGGCATACAGTGCACTAGCCTTCATTAATGGTGGAATTGAATTTAGGAGCTGAGAGGTAATGTTACAGCTATGTAGGACCCTGGTCAGACCCCACTTGGAGTGCTGTGCTGAGTTCTGGTCGCCTCACTACAGGAAGGATGTGGAAACCATTGAAAGGGTGCAGAGGAGATTTACAAGGATTTGCCTGGATGGGGAGCATGCCCTTATGAAAACAGGTTGAGTGAACTCGGCCTTTTTTCCTTGGAGCAACAGAGGAGAAGAGGTGACCCGATAGAAGTGTATAAGGTGATGAGAGGCATTCATAGTGTGGACAGTCAGAGGCTTTTTCCCCAGGGCCGAAATGGTTGCCACAAGAGGACACAGGTTTAAGGTGCTGGGGAGTAGGTACAGAGCAGATGTCAAGGGTTAAGATATTTATTTAAAAACGCAGAGAGCGGTGAGTGGGCTGCCAGCAACGGTGGTGGAGGTGGATATGATAGTCTTTTAAGAGACTTTTGGATAGGTAAATGAAGCTTAAAAAAGAGAGGGCTATGGGCAAGCCTAGTAATTTCTAAGGTAGGGACATGTTTAGCACAACTTTGTGGGGCATAGGGCCTGTATTGCGCTGTAGGTTTTCTATGTTTCACTTCCAGCCATTTCTGGCATGTGTTTCTGGCCTGACTGATTAAAACTGTGGTAAGCAAAACCTTTCAGAATTGTTCAGAACCGCTCCCCTCCTGTCCTTATGCTCCAAGTCTATACGGGTATCCGTCCCCCTCTTTTCCTTCGCTACATCGCCGACTGCATTGGCGCTGCTTCCTGCACGCATGCTGAGCTCGTTGACTTCATTAACTTTGCCTCCCAGTTTTCACCCTGCCCTCAAATTTACCTGGTCCATTTCCGACACCTCCCTCTCCTTTCTTAATCTTTCTGTCTCTATCTCTGGGGACGGCTCATCTACTGATATTTACTATTAGTCTACGGACTCTCACAGCTACCTGGACTATTCCTCTTCCCACCCTGTCTCTTGCAAAAATGCTATCCCCTTCTCACAATTCCTCCGCCTCCGCCGCAAGGCGAAGAGCCGGAAGTGCTAGTGCATGTCGGCACAAATGACATCGGGAAGAAGAGGAAGGACATTCCGGAGTGGGACTTCAGAGAACTCGGAAGAAGGCTGAAAAGCAGGACTTCCAGAGTGGTTATCTCTGGTTTGCTTCCAGTTCCTCATGCTGGAGAGGGCAGGAACAGGGAGATAATGGATCTGAATGTGTGGCTGAGGAACTGGTGCAGGAAGCTGGGGTTTACATTCTTGGACCACTGGGATCTGTTTTGGGGTAGGGATGAATTGTACAAAAGGGACCTCAATAGGCGGGGGACCAGCATTCTGGCAGACAGGTTTGCCACTGCAACATGGATGTGTTTAAACTAAGTAATGGGGTGGGAGGGGATGAACTGGAAATATAAGGATGGAGTTAAAGGGAAAGTGAAAATAAGAAAAGTTAAAAAGGACAACAGAATCAATAGAGTAGAAAGCTCAAGAAAAGATCATACAGTATGGCCAAGTGAAATAGGAATTGATGTGAAAGGAGAGGGGAGTAACAAATTAAAAGTATTATATATGAATGCGCGAAGTATAAGGAATAAAGTAGATAAGCTTGAGGCTCAGTTGGAAATTGGCAAGTATGATGTTGTGGGAATAACAGAGACATGGCTTCAAGCGGACAAGGCCTGGGAATTGAATATTCAAGGATATACATCTTATCGAAAGGACAGACTGACTGGCAGAGGGGGTGGGGTGACTCTGTTGGTGAGGAATGATATTCAGTCCCTTGCGAGGGGGGACATAGAATCAGGGGATGTAGAGTCAGTATGGATAGAACTGAGAAATTCTGAGGGTAGAAGGACCCTAATGGGAGTTATCTACAGGCCCCCAAACAGCAGTCTGGATGTAGGGTGTAAGTTGAATTAAGAGTTAAAATTGGCATGTCGCAAAGGTAATGATACAGTTGTCATGGGGGAATTAAACATGCAGGTAGACTGGGAGAATTAGAATGGTACTGGACCCCAAGAAAGGGAGTTTGTGGAGTGCCTCCGAGATGGATTCTTAGAACAGCTTGTACTGGAGCCTACCAGGGAGAAGGCAATTCTAGATTTAGTGTTGTGCAATGAACTGGATTTGATCAGGGACCTCAAGGTAAAGGAACCATTAGAAGGTAGTGACCATAATATGATATGTTTTAACCTACAATTTGAGATGGAGAAGGGAAAATCGGATGTGTCAGTATTACAGTTGAACAAAGGGAACTATGAAGCTATGAGGGAGGAGCTGGCCAAAGTGCAATGGAACAATACCCTAGCAGGGAAGTCAGTGGAACAACAATGGCAGGTATTTCTGGGAATAATGCAGAAAGTGCAGGATCGGTTCGTTCCAAAGAGGAAGAAAGATCCTAAGGGGAGTAAGGGGTAGACGTGGCTGACGAGGGAAGTAAAGGGCAGTATAAAAATAAAAGAGAAGAAGTATAACATAGCCAAGATGAGCTGGAAACCGAGAGGACTGGGAAGCTTTTAAAGAGCAACAGAAGATAACAAAAAAGGCAATATGCCAAAGAAAAATGAGGTACAAAGATAAACTAGCCAAGAATATAAAGGAGGATAGAAAAAGCTTCTTTAGGTCTGTGAATAGCAAAAAAAAAACAGTTAAGACCAAAATTGGGCCATTGAAGACAGAAACGGGTGAATTTATTATGGGGAACAAGGAAATAGCAGATGAGCTGAACAGGTACTTTGGATCTGTCTTCACTAGGGAAGACACAAACAATCTCCCAGATGTAATAGTGGCCAAAGGTACTAGGGTAAAGGATGAACTGAAGGAAATTTATATTAGGCAAGAAACAGTGTTGGATAGACTGTTGAGTCTGAAGGCTGATAAGTCCCCGGGACCTGATGGTCTGCATCCCAGGGTACTTAAAGAGGTGGCTCTAGAAATCGTGGACACATTGGTAATCATTTTCCAATGTTCTGTAGATTCAGGAACAGTTCCTGTTGATTGAAGGGTGGCTGATGTTGTCCCACATTTCAAGAAAAGAGGGAGAGAGAAAACGGGGAATTATAGACCGGTTAGCCTGACGTCAGTGGTGGGAAAGATACTGGAGTCAATTATAGAAGAAGAAATTATGACACATTTGGATAGCAGTAGAAGGATCAGTCCGAGTCAGCATGGATTTATGAAAGGAAAATCATGCTTGACTAATCTTCTGGATTTTTTTGAGGATGTAACTATGAAAATGGATAAGGGAGAGCCAGTGGATGTAGTCTACCTGGACTTCCAGAAAGCTTTTGATAAAATCCCACATAGGGAGATTAGTGGGCAAAATTAGGGCACATGGTATTGGGGGCAGAGTACTGACATGGATTGAAAATTGGCTGGCTGACAGGAAACAAAGAGTAGCGATTAACAGGTCCCTTTCGGAATGGCAGGCTCTGACCAGTGGGGTACCACAAGGTTCGGTGCTGGGACAGCAGCTGTTTACAATATACATTAATGATTTAGATGAAGGGATTAAAAGTAACATTAGCAAATTTGCCAAAGACACAAAGCTGGGTGGCAGTGTGAAATGTCAGGAGGATGTTATGAGAATGCAGGGTGACTTGGACAGGTTGTGTGAGTGGACAAATATGTGGCAGATGCAGTTTAATGTGGATAACTGTGAGGTTATCCACTTGGGTGGCAAGAACAGGAAGGCAGATTACTATCTAAATGGAGTCAAGTTAGGAAAAGGGGAAGTACAACGAGATCTAGGTGTTCTTGTACATCAGTCAATGAAAGCAAGCATGCAGGTACAGCAGACAGTGAAGAAAGCTAATGGCATGCTGGCCTTTATAACAAGAGGAATTGAGTATAGGAGTAAAGAGGTCCTTCTGCAGCTGTACAGGGCCCTGGTGAGACCCCACCTGGAGTATTGTGTGCAGTTTTGGTCTCCAAATTTGAGGAAGGACATTCTTGCTATTGAGGGAGTGCAGCGTTGGTTCATAAGGTTAATTCCTGGAATGGCAGGACTGTCATATGTTGAAAGATTGGAGCGACTGGGCTTGTATACACTGGAATTTAGAAGGATGAGAGGAGATCTGATTGAAACATATAAGATTAAGGGATTGGACACGCTGGAGGCAGGAAGCATGTTCCTGCTGATAGGCGAGTCCAGAACTAGAGGCCACAGTTTAAGAATAAGCGGTAGGCCATTTAGAACAGAGATGCAGAAAAACTTTTTCACCCAGAGAGTGGTGGATATGTGGAATGCTCTGTCCCAGAAGGCAGTGGAGGCCAAGTCTCTGGATTCATTCAAGAGAGAGTTAGATAGAGCTCTTATACATAGCAAGGTCAAGGGATATGGGGTGAAGGTGGGAACGGGATATGGATTGTGTATGATCAGCGATGATCACAGTGAATGGCGGTGCCGGCTAGAAGGGCCGAATGGCCTACTCCTGCACCTACTGTCCATTGTCTATCTGCTCTCAGGATGAGGCTTTCCATTCCAGGACGAAGGAGATGTCTTCCTTTTTTAATCAAAGGGGCTTCCCTTCTTCCACCATCAACTCTGCTCTCAAACGAATCTCTCCCATTTCCCGCACTTCTGCCCTCACCCCATCCGCCCGCCATCCCACTCGGGATAGGGTTCCCCTTGTCCTCACCTACCACCCCACCAGCCTCCACGTCCGATGTATAATTCTCCGTAACTTACACCACCTCCAATGGGTTCCCACTACCAAGCACATCTTTCCCTCCCCCCTTTCAGCTTTCTGAAGGGATCGCTCCCTACGCGACCCCCTTGTCCACTCGTACCCCCCATCCCTTCCCACTGATCTCCCTCCTGGCACTTATCCTTGTAAGCAGAACAAGTGCTACACCCGCCCTTACACTTCCTCCCTCACCAACATTCAGGGCCCCAGACAGTCCTTCCAGGTAAGGCGACACTTCACCTGTGAGTCAGCTGGTGTGTTATACTGCGTCTGGTGCTCCCGGCGTGGCCTTTTATATATTGGTGAGACCCGACGCAGACTGGGAGACCGTTTCGCTGAACACCTATGCTCGGTCCGCCAGAGAAAGCAGGATCTCCCAGTGGCCACACATTTTAATTCCACGTCCCATTCCCATTCTGATATGTCTATCCATGGCCTCCTCTACTGTCAAAATGAATCCAAACTCAGGTTGGAGGAACAACACCTTATATACCGGCTGGGTAGCCTCCAACCTGATGGCATGAACATTGACTTCTCTAACTTCTGTTAATGCCCCTCCTCCCCTTCTTACCCTTTCCCTTACATATTTAGTTGTTTGCCTGTTCTCCTTCTCCCTCTCCCTCTGGTGCTCCCCCCCCCCACCTTTCTTTCTCCTGAGGCCTCTCGTCCCATGATCCTTTCCCTTCTCCAGCTCTGTATCACTTTCTCCAATCTCCTTTCCAGCTCTTAGCTTCATCCCACCCCCTCCAGTCTTCTCCTATCATTTCGTATTTCCCCCTCCCCCCACTACTTTCAAATCTCTTACTATCTTTCCTTTCAGTTAGTCCCGACGAAGGGTCTCGGTCCGAAATGTCAACAGTGCTTCTCCTTATAGATGCTGCCTGGCCTGCTGTGTTCCACCAGCATTTTGTGCTTGTTGTTTGAATTTCCATCTTCTGCAGATTCCCTTGTGTTTGTTCAGAATTGTCTTACTAGTCATTTCTCACCAACTATCAGTGACAAAAATCCCTGCTTTTTTAAACTGAACACTCACAACTGCTCTAGTTTAAAACTATTCATACTAAGTAGAGTGCAGTGTCAAAGTGCTACACAAGTACACATAACTGACACTAGTTAGACACTGTTCGGCAATAGGCTCCTGTCCCAATTAAGCAATATAAGTGTCCCAAACAAATGACGGGAATCCTGGCTATTTTCTCGATTAGATTTTGTTCTTTAAGAGTTGTCCCAAATAAATGGCTGGCCTAATGAACCAGACTCTGCTGCATTTCAAAAAGTAATTCTCTCCCCTATTCAGAATGTTTAAATGCAAGGAATGAATGTAAAATTTTATTTTCGACTGCCAGTACGAGGAAGGATGCAATTCGTTTTGTTTAGCCAACTTCTGTCCTGTATGAATATTAAAGGTACTTTTAGTTTCAAAATGAGCTGAAAATTTTCCAATAACATTTACCATTTTGATAATTCCATAGGACAGTTAACTGCAAGTATGTTAGCAGTTGTACTAAGGTATGCCATTAGTAGTAGTTGGTGCAGCTTCCAGCAATTTTTGTTCAATCTCTCAATTCAAGCAAAGGCACGTCACAAGATAAAATTCCACTCAGTCAGTGCTTATTATAGACAATAGGTGCTGAAGTAGACCATTCGGCCCTTCGAGCCTGCACTGCCATTCTGAGATCATGGCTGATCATCTACTATGAATACCTGGTTCCTGCCTTGACCCCATATCCCTTAATTTCCCTATCCATAAGATACCTATCTGGCTCCTTCTTGAAAGAATCCAGAGAACTGGCCTCCACTACCTTCCGAGGCAGTGCATTCCAGATCCCCACAACTCTCTGGGAGAAGAAGTTTTTCCTTAACTCTGTCCGAAATGACCTACCCCTTATTCTCAAACCATGCCCTCTGGTACTGGACTCTCCCAGCACCTGGAACATATTTCCTGCCTCTATCTTGTCCAATCCCTTAATAATCTTATATGTTGCAATCAGATCCCCTCTCAATCTCCTTAATTCCAGCGTGTACAAGCCCAGTCTCTCTAACCTCTCTGAGTAAGACTTTTATTAAAAGTCTAAGTTTTAATCTCATGCAAGTGGTGATAATTCAATCCTAATCAGTTGTAAATACAGAGGAATTTAACATTTACAATTTTCTTACCTTGCTAATGAATCAAAAAGAAATGAACTTCCTTTCTTACAAATGGAACACTGCAGAATCTCCATATAGTAAGTCACTATGGAAGAATGTTGCCAGGGTGGATGATTAAGAATTAGAGTTTGCATAATGCTGATGAACCCATGCAAGTAACTCAGTCCTACATTACCCTGCAATGAAAACAGATTAGCATTAGTGAATTCAACAAAATGTACCATTGAAATACAACTTATCTTTCTCAATCTCAGGTCTTAGCAAGAAACGTTAAAGGAAATAATAAAAAAATACACACTGATACATAGTGAAATTACATTACAAAAGTATTTGAATAAAAATTTACTTACATACACCAATATTTTCTTAGCTCCAACAGTCAAAACAAAAGGGCACTTTGTTAAAGGTATTTACACTGATGACAAGCAAGGGGGTAGATTATTGCCAGGGACTTAGAAATGGAATTCAGAGCCACTGGCCTAGACTGCTGAAGAATACAGTCAATGAATAGAAGGTTTAAAATATGCCAGCACACATAGTCCCAGTGGCTTCAATCTCTCCAATAACTTAAATGTTATTTTAAATGTAGTCACTGCGTTTTTAGTATTTGAATTGCCTGAATGCTGTTTTGCACCGAATGGAGCAGCACTGTAATTTTGTTGTCCTCATCAGTGACAATAAACAAGGAACATCCTAGATATTCCAATTGATTGCAAGAGGTTACAGCATACACATGGCCAGGAAAAGATGTGAAAAAAGGATAAGAATTAATTAACAATAAACAAAAATAAACAATAAATGCAATTAGAACAAGTGTAAATAAGGTTACTTATAAACCTTTAGAAATTAATGAAACTTTTAAAAAACTTTATACTGAATTACATCAATCAGAATCACAAAATAAGATTGCTAAGATAGATAAATTTTTATCACAAATAACCCTTCCAAAACCAAATTTGGAAGAACAGAAAGGATTAGATATGCCCTTTACATTAAAAGAGGTTGAAGAAGCTTTAGGATCACTTCAGAGTAATAAATCCCCAGGAGAAGATGGTTTTCCTCCTGAATTTTATAAAAAATTTAAAGATTTATTAATTCCTCCTTTTATGGAATTAATATATCAAGTGGAAAGAATGCATAAACTCCCACAATCTTTTTTAACAGCGATCATAACTGTATTGCCAAAAAAAGATAGAGATCCTTTAAAACCATCATATGACCCATTTCTTTATTGAATACAGATTATAAAATAATAGCAAAAATTTTATCTACTAGAGTATCTAAATATTTACCAAAATTAATACATATGGATCAAACAGGTTTTATTAAAAACAGACAATCAATGGATAATATAACCTGTTTACTTAGTATAATTCATTTGGCACAAAAAAGAGAGGAAATGAGTGTGGCAGTTGCTTTGGATGCAGAAAAAGCATTTGATATATTGGAATGGGATTTTTTATTCAAGGTATTGGAAAAATATGAGTTAGGAAAATCTTTTATACAATGGATTAAAACCTTAAATACTAATCCTCAAGCTAAAGTAGTTATAAATGGTCAGATTTCAACACCATTTTGCTTAACCAGGTCAACTAGTCAAGGCTGCCCATTATCACCTGCTTTATTTGTACTGGCAATAGAACCATTAGCTGAATTAATTAGAACAGATTCAGACATTGGGGGCTTTAGAGTTAATCAAGAAGAATACAAGATTAATTTATTTGCTGATGATGTTTTGATTTATTTAACAAACCCATTGCAATCTTTGCAAAGATTATCTTTTAGATTGGAAGAATATGGGAAAGTATCAGGGTATAAAGTAAATTGGGATAAAAGTGAAATTTTACCCCTTACCAAAGGAAATTATAATCAATGTCAATTAGTAACTCAATTTCGATGGTCAATAAATGGGATAAAATATTTAGGTATTAGAGTTGATAATGATGTAAAAAATTTATATAAACAAAATTATTTGCCATTATTAAAAAAAATAAAAGAGGATCTTGATAAATGGATGATGTTACCAATAACATTAATAGGTAGAGTTAATGCTGTAAAAATGAATATATTTCCTAGATTGCAATATTTATCCAAACTTTACCAATACAATTATCTCAGAAGTTTTTTCAAGAACTGAATAAATATGTAAGGAAATTTCTTTGGAAAGATGTCAAGAATATCACTGGAAAAATTGACATGTAAATTTGATTTAGGAGGGTTACAACTTCCAAATTTTAAGAATTATTATAAAGCAAATCAACTTAGATTTATTGCATCTTTTTTTTGATGAAGAAAAAACCGGCATGGATTAGAATAGAATTAGATAAGATAGGAGAAAACATACCAGAAGATTTTATACATAAATGGGATATGGGAAAAAAAAGAATCTCCTATATTAAGACACTTGAATTGATTTATGGAATGAGGGAAATGTGGATGAGATAAAGAAATCTTTATTAGCAAAAAGAACTTTAATTCAAAATAGGCTTATTCCTTTTACAATGGATAATAAACTTTTACATAATTGGTTCCAAAAGGGGATTAAATATATAGGTGATTGTTTTGAGGGAGGTATATTGATGTCGTTTGATCAATTAAAAAAATATATAAAATATCAAACAACACTCTTTTCAGTTATTTTCAATTAAAGGCTTATTTACGAGAAAAGCTGGGTCAAACAATGTTGGTGCCAAAACCTAGTGAAATAGAAATATTAATTCAAAAAGGAAAAATTAAAAAATTTACATCCTGTATGTACAATTTGATTCAAAAACAGACAATTGAATCTGGAATTCATAAATCAAGACAAAAATTGGAATCTGATTTGAATGTTAAAATTGATGGAAAAAGTTGGTCAAGATTATGTTCTGATAGTATGATAAATACAATAAATGTTCGACTTAGATTATACAATATAATTTTTTACATCAATTATATATAACACCACAGAAAATAAATAGATTAAATTCAAAAATGTCTGACCAATGTTTTCGATGTAATCAAGAAATTGGTACTTTTTTACATTCTACTTGGTCTTGTTTTAAAATTCAACCATTTTGGATAAATCAAGACTTTTATTGGAACAAATTACTGGAGTACAACTCCCACATAGTCCAATATTATTTTTATTAGGAGATATTGAAGGGACAATACCGAAACTTAAATTGAATAAGTATCAGAAAAAATTTATAAAAATTGTATTGGCAGTAGTTAAAAAAGTTATCGCAGTTACTTGGAAATCTGATTTATATTTAACTATGGATCGTTGGAATAATGAAATATATAGTTGTATTCCACTTGAAAAAATTACATATAATCTAAGAAATGAATGTGATATATTTTTGAAAATTTGGCTCCCATACCTACAAAAGATGGGATTAAATATATAGGTCCTTTGAAGATAAAATTATAAAGTAATTGGGGAAAGTAAAAATAAATATTAAAATTATTTTGAGTTCCATGGAGCATGTGGGGATCCTCCGATATCCAGGCAATCTTTTTCTTCTTTCTTTCTTTCTTTAGATAAGGGTTAAGGGGGGGGGGAGGGTTAAGGGGAGGGGGGAGGATTAATATTATTTTTCTTTATTTTTACTAATTTTTCATTACATTTATTCTTTGTAATTTACTAAAAATTTAATAAATAAATAAATATTTAGGGGAAAAAATGGTATTGGTGAACCAGAAGGCAAGGCAAGTCAATGAGTACAGTAAAAATACTCAATCAGAATGTGGCAAACATTAAGATACAGACTACTGGATTAAACATTGAAGAGGACTATATACAGTCATTAAAGAATTGAAATAAACAAGGGAAAATAAAATAACTAAGCAATTTTTAGTACAAGTATAGGAATTTAATCACATCATATTCGTCTTTTTTGATGATGGGAATCAGGAAATGGTTTTGAATCATCTCCAAGTCAAACAACTCCAATAGACAAAAGCTGTTCACAGGAAATGCTGGAGGAACTCAACAGACCAGGCAGCATCCATGGAAAAGAGTACAGTCAACATTTTGGGCCGAGACCCTTCAGTATGACTGGAGAGAAAAAAGATGAGCAATAGAGTTAAAAGGTTGGGGGGAGGAGGGGAGGGAGAAACACAAGTTAATACATGAAACTGGTAGGGGAAGGGGTGAAGTAAAGAACTGGAAAGTTAATTGGTGAAAGAGATACAGGGCTGGAGAAGGGGAAATCTTAATAGGAGAGGACAGAAAGCCATGTAAGAAAGAAAAGAGGGGAAGAGCACCAGAGGGAGGTGATGGACAGGAAGGGAGATGAGGTGAGAAAGACAAAAGGGGATGGGGACTGGTGAAGGAGAGGGGTGGGGAAGTTCGAGATATCGATGTTCATGCCATCAGGTTGGAAGCTAACCAGACAGAATACAAGATGTGGTTCCTCCAAACTGAGTGTTCCCCCTAGTTCAGCCCCTTCCTACCTATATCCATGACACTTCACACACTCTGGATCTTTTCAATGATTTCAAGTTCTATAGCCTCCATTATCTTATTTTCACTATGGATATCCAGTTCCTATACCCCTCTATCCCCCAACAGGAAGGCTTTAAAGCTCTCCATTTCTTTCTGGACACCAGTCCCAGCCAGTTCCCCTCCACCAACACTCTCCTTCTTCTCATGGAGCTTGTCCTCACTCTTAATAATTTCTCCTTTGACTCCTCCCACTTTCTTCAAACAAAAGCTGAAGCCATGGGAACTTGCATGGGTCCCAGCTATGATTGTCTTTTTGCTGGCTACATGGAACAGAATCAGAATAAGGTTATTATCAAGGGTATGTGATGTGAAATTTGTGAACTTCGTAGCAGCAGTTCAATGCAATACATAATATAGAAGAAAAAATTAAAATAATATTAATAATAACTCTTATTTAGTATAATTTATACAGTATAGTCGGCCCTCCTTATCCGCGGGGGATTGCTTCCGAGACCCCCCCGCAGATACCAAAAAAACGTGGATGCTCAAGTCCCTTATTTAACCTGTCTCAGAGCCGTTTTCTTCAGGACCCAGCGGAACCCCGGACTATTTAACATGCTCAGTACGGTGGACATTAGGACCTGGTGGTGCAGCTCTGAATCCACAGTGTTTCTGTTCACCAGAATAATCACGATCACGATTGAAAACAAGGTGGAAGTAATAAAGTGATCAGAAAGAGGCGAAACATCATCGGTCATTGGAAAAGCGTTAGGCTACAGTTGGTCAACGATCGGAACCATTTTAATGGAGCATGTGAAAGGCCCTGCCCCGATGAAAGCTACAATTATTACTAAGCAACACAGTGGTTTAATTATTGAAACATGTATGTTTCTTAGGTGTTTTATATGCATAGAAAGGTAAAATATGTACTATATACTAAGAAAAACGTTTGACTAATGCTAAATAATACCGGATGTACCTGTTCCGACTTCAAATCCGACTTAAAGACAGACTCAGGAATGGAACTCATTCATAACCCAGGGACTGCCTGTACTTTCAAGTCATTTCTAGATTACTTATAATACCTAATACAATGTAAATGCTATGTAAATAGTTGTTATACTGTATTGTTTAGGGAATAATGACAAGAAAAAAGTCTATACATGCTCAAACAACGAGTGCTGGAGATTTCTAACATCTGCAGATTTTTCTTGTTAGAGACAAAAAACTTATTCATATTTGACTTCATCCTTTAACATAAAAGTGTAAGAGGAATATTTGTGAGCAATGGGAGGATAA
Source organism: Hypanus sabinus (assembly GCF_030144855.1). Classification (NCBI taxonomy): domain Eukaryota; kingdom Metazoa; phylum Chordata; class Chondrichthyes; order Myliobatiformes; family Dasyatidae; genus Hypanus; species Hypanus sabinus. Next base: position 2,686,206 of record NC_082710.1, read on the forward strand.
TAAATAAAAGCTTGACAGATTGTTCACCAGATTATCAATATAATCTCACACCCAGGAACAGTAACCTGAGGAGATCTGCAGATGCCGGAAATTCAAGCAACACACATAAAATGTTGGTGGAACACAGCAGGCCAGGCAGCATCTATAGGAAGAAGCACTGTTGACGTTTCCTGCCATGACCCTTCGTCAGGACTAACTGAAAGAAGAGATAGTAAGAGAATTGAGAGTGGAAAGGGAAGGGGGAGATCGAAAATGATAGAAGACCGGAAGGGGTGGAGTGAAGCTAAGAGCTGGTAAGTTGATTGGCTAAAGGGAAACACGGCTGGAGAAGGGAGAGGATCATGGGATGGGAGACCTAGAGAAAGAAAGGTGGAGGGGAGCACCAGAGGGAGAGCAGGCAAGGAGTGATTCTGAGAGGGACAGAGAGAAAAAAAGAGAAAGAAAAGAAAGGGGGGGGGAAGAAGGGAGAATAATAAATAGATCGATAGATAGATAAATAAATAAATAATGGGATAACAAGGGGAGGTGGGCATTAACGGAAGTTAGAGAAATCAATATGTTCATGCTATCAGGTTGGAGGCTACCTACATGGAATATCAGATGTTGTTCCTCCAACCTGAGTGTGCTTCATCTTGACAGTAGAGGAGGCCATGGATAGACATATCAGAATGGGAATGGGACATGGAATTAAAATGTGTGGGAGATCCTGCTTTCTCTGGCGGACAGAGCGTAGGTGCTCAGCGAAACGGTCTCCCAGTCTGCATTGGGTCTCACCAATATACAGAAGGCCGCACGGGAGCACCGGACGCAGTATATCACACTATCCGACTCACAGGTGAAGTGTTGTCTCACCTGGAAGGACTGTCTGGGACCCTGAATGGTGGTGAGGGAGGAAGTGTCAGGGCAGGTGTAGCACTTGTTCTGCTTACAAGGATAAGTGCTGGAAGGGAGATCAGTGGGTGGGAAGGAATGGGGGGGGGGGGGGGAACAAATGAACAAGGGAGTCACGTAGGGAGCGATCCCTGCGGAAAGCAGAAAGGGTGGGGAGGGAAAGATGTGCTTGGTGGTGGGATCCTGTTGGAGGTGGCGGAAGTTACGGAGAATTATATGTTGGACCCAAAGGCTGGTGGGGTGGTAGGTGAGGACAAGGGGAACCCTATCCCGAGTGGGGTGGCGGATGGATGGGGTGAGAGCAGATGTGCGTGAAACGGGAGAGATGCATTTGAGAGCAGAGTTGATGGTGGAGGAAGGGAAGCCCCTTTCTTTGAAAAAGGGGGACATCTCCTTCGTCCTAGAATGAAAAGCCTGATCCTGAGAGCAGATGCAGTGGAGACAGAGGAATTGCAAGAAGGGGATGGCATTTTTGCAAGAGACAGGGTGGGAAGAGGAATAGTCCAGGTAGCTGTGAGAGTCCGTAGGCTAATAGTAGATATCAGTAGATAAGCAGTCCCCAGAGATAGAGACAGAAAGATCAAGAAAGGGGAGGGAGGTGTCGGAAATGGACCAAGTAAATTTGAGGGCAGGGTGAAAGTTGGAGGCAAAGTTAATGAAGTCAAAGAGCTCAGCATGCATGCAGAAAGCAGCGCCAATGCAGCTGTTGATGAAGCAAAGGAAAAGTGGGGGACAGATACCTGTATAGGCTTGGAACATTGATGCACTATCAATTACTCCAAAAGACTGGAAGTAGACAGGTCCATCCATGGCCTCCTCTACTGTCAAGATGAAGCCACACTCAGGTTGGTGGAACAACACCATATGTTCTGTCTAGGTAGCCTCTAACTTGATGGCATGAACATTGATTTCTCTAACTTCCATTAATGCCCCTCCTCCCCTTCTTACCCCATCACTTATTTATTTTTTCTTTTTATTTATTTATTTTCCTTTTTTCTTCTTTTCTCTCTGTCCCTCTCACAATCACTCCTTGCCTGCTCTCCATCTCCCTCCGATGCTCCCCTCCCCCTTTCTTTCTCCCTAGGCCTCCCATCCCATGATCCTTTCCCTTCTCCAGCTGTGTATCCCTTTTGCCAATCAACTTTCCAGCTCTTAGCTTAATCCCTCCACCTCCTGTCTTCTCCTATCATTTCAGATTTCCTCCTCCCCTTCCCACTCTCAAATCTCTTACTATCTCTTCTTTCAGTTAGTCCTGACGAAGGGTCTCGGCTTGAAACATTTACTGTACTTCTTCCTATAGATGCTGCCTGGCCTGCTGCGTTCCACCAGCATTTTGTGTGCATTCCCAAAAACAGTATTACACAAAGTCCCAGACACATGTCAATAACTAACACAAAATGCTTTTCCTTTCGTAGAAAAAAAAAGTCGCTCTGTATCTTAAAGGATTTTCATCCCCCTCCTGCAGCTGAAGCCTCATCTCATCTACAGCACGTACCTGGGAAGCTTCCTACCCAACAACACCCAGCTGATGAGAAAGCTCAATGAGAAGATTGGGAACTTCTGAATAAAATTACCAAGCTTTGCCCCAACTTATTGAAGTATCTTTCCTTAGATGCACTGAAACTTCAGTTTTAACTCTTGATGTCCCACTCTGTCAAATACTCTGACAGTTAGTTAAATCATTACTTTCATTCAATTATGTGGAATTTCCATTACTACTATCAAAAAGACCTGGTACATCAAGACTATACTAGGAGTTGAAGACAATCAGCACCAGTTCAACTGCATTCTGCTGTGGAAACCATAGAAAGGGATCAGTGGAGATTTAGAACATAGAATAGTACAGCACAGTACAGGCCCTTCGGCCCACAGTGTCGTGCCGACCCTTAAACCCTGCCTCCCATATAACCCCCCACCTTAAATTCCTCCATATACCTGTCTAGTAGTCTCTTAAATTTCACTAGTGTATCTGCCTCCACCACTGACTCAGGCAGTGCTTTCCACGCACCAACCACTCACTGAGTAAAAAATCTTCCTCTAATATTCCCCTTGAATTTCCCACCCCTTAGCTTAAAGCCATGTCCTCTTGTATAGAGCAGTGGTGCCCTGGGAAGAGGCACTGGCTGTCCACTCTATCTATTCCTCTTAATATCGGGTATACCTCTATCATTTCTCCTCTCATCTACTCTAAGTAAATCCATTGTCTCAGTGTTGATAAGGCCCGCATTTAAACAAGGTTAAAACAATTCCAACCACATTCAGTCAGAAGTGCTGAGTGAATGATACATCTCAGGTACTGCTATTGCAATTCAATTATATGATACCAAGAACTGCATACACCAAAAGTTATGGTATCAGACAATATCCTGGCTGTAAAAAAAGAAGTCTTGTGCTTCAGAAATTATCCAGCTCCAAGCCATTACAAAAGTAGATCTGCCTAACACTGTCCAGATATCTACTGACCACAAAATACAAGATAAATTTAATTTCACTAAGCATCACAAAATTGTCAAAGTGATAGAAGATGTCATTGGTTGCATTCTTATATTACATTCTTGCTCCAGAAGCACAGATAACAGGTGGAGTCTGACCTCAACATTAAGGCAGCAATTGACACAGCAAGATATCAAGAGATAGAGTAAAATTGAAGATTAAGGGCATCCGGGGGTGGGGTGGAAATACTTCAATAATGCAGGCAACATAACAAATACACAAATGGCTGTTGGAAGTTTTCAATATCCATGTTCTCATCATAAAGTTGGAAATGGGATTATTACCTTTTGATTGTAGATCACATTGTGGCAAATGAAACAGCTCATACCTGCATGAAGCAAAAGCTAGGAACATCTAGGTAAGGCAGGTAAGTAGCAAATAACATTCAATGTTATTTGCAGCATCTATCGAAAAAAGTTCAACCAACATTTCAAGCTGAGATCCTTCAGCAGGACTGGAGAAAAAAAGATGAATAGATTTAAAAGGTGGTGGAGGGGAGAGAGAAATACAAGGTGATAGGTGAAACCAGGAGGGGAAGGGATGAAGTAGAGCTGGGTAATTGTTTGGTGAAAGAGATACAGGGCTGAAGAAGAGGGAGTCCAAAAGGAGTGAACAGAAGGCCATGGAAGAAAGAAAAGGTGGGAGGAGCACCAGAGTGAGGCAATGAGCAGGAAAGGAGATAAGCTGAGAGAAGGAAAAGGGGATGGGAAATGGTGAAAGGGGAGGAGTCCATTACTGGAAGTTCAAGAAATCGATATTCGTGCCATGATGTTGGAGGCTACCCAGACAGAATATAAGGTGCTGTTCCTCCAACCTGAGTGTGGCCTCATCGTGATGTATTGGAATGGGAACGAGAAATGGAATTAAAGTGGGTTGCCTCTAAGAGATTCTGCTTCTTCTGGTGGATGGAGTGCAGGTGCTTGACGAAACGGTCTCCCAATCTACACCGGGTCTCACTGATATAGCTTATCTAAATGATGTCTATAATATACCCACGGACTCTCACAGCTATGTGGACTACCGCCAAGCATATTTTCCTCCCACCCCCCCCAACCCTACTTTCTGCAGGGATCGATCCACACGTGCCTCCCTTGTCCATTCATCTAGCCTCACTGATCTCCCTCTTGGCACCTATCCTTGCAAGTGGAACAAGTGCTACAGCTGCCCTACACCTCTTCCCTCACTACCATTCAGGGGCCCAAACAATTCTTCCTATGAATCTGTTGGTGTCAAATACTATGTCCAGTGATACTGGTGTGGCCTCCTGTATATTGGTGATGGCATGATCACCGATTTTTCGAACTTCCAATAATGGCCACCCCAACTTTTACCATTCCCCAATCCCTTTTCCCTCTCTCTCCTTATTTCCTTGCCCGCCCATCGCCACCCTCTGGTGCTCCTCCCCTCTCCTTTTCTTTCTTCCATGGTCTTCTGTTTTCTCCTATTGAACTCCCCCTTTTCCAACCCTGTACCTCTTTCACCAATCAACTTCCCAGCTCTTTACTTCATCACTCCCCCTCCCAGTTTCAACTATCACCTTGTGTTTCTCTCCCCTCACCTACCTTTTAAATCTACTCATCTTTTTATCTCCAGTCTTGCCGAAGGGTCTCAGCCCAAAACATTGACTGTACTTTTTTCCCATAGATGTTGCTTGGCCTGTTGAGTTCCTCCAGCATTTTGTGTAAATTACTTGCCCAGACTACCTAACAATAGCTTACAGATTCACAACCTCTTCCAAAGAGGATTGAGAAACGGTTGCAGGGAAAATCTTCAAATTACTACTTCTATCCAATTCAGACACCTTCCCAACTTAGACCCAATAAAGAACGAATAGCCATATCTCTAAATCTAGAATACTCCTAACCAATAACCAATATCATTGGAGTACCTCCACAAAAACTGCAGGACTGAATGTGGCTCATCATCACTTTTAAAAGGACCTTAGTGCAATAAACGGGCAGCATGGTAGCTTCGCTGTTAATGTAACGCTATACAGATCAGGCACTCCAGAGATCAGAGTTCAATTCCGGCAACATACTGTGGAAAGCATGAGTTTTCTCCAGGTGCTGCGGTTTCCTCCCACAGTCCAAAGATGTACCAATTAGAAGGTTAATTAGTCATTGTAAATTGTCTTGTGATTAGCTTAGGGTTAAATTGAGGTTGAGGGTTGATGGAGTGCTGTGGCTCGAAAGGTCCAAAGGGCCTACTTCTCACTGTGTTGTTAAATTAAATTAATTAAATGTTGGTCTTGCTGGCATGCCTACATGCAAGGTGGTAAAAATTCCAACATTAAAACAAAAAAAAAATCCACCCAAAACTTTAAAGTCGTCTAAATGCAACAAAATAATTTATACTTGCATAGCAAGTAAGCATGACAATAGAAAATCTCCTGCTGGACTCCTCCTCATAGAGGCCAAAAGCAACACTGGGTTGCCTCTAGAATCTTAGTAAGTGCAGAAGATTGAGACGGCTATTTTTCAACAGTTTCAAACATTTGAACAGTTGTTTTAATGAAAAGTTGCCACTTCAGAACAGCATTATTTTTGCTTTTGAGCAAATGATCAGGGTCCATAAGACCACAAGGTATAGGAGCAGAATTAGGTCACTTAACCCCAATCACCTGCCTTTTCTGTTTCCATTTATGCACTGACCAACCTAGAATCTATCAACCTCTGCCTTAAATATACATAAAGACATATCTCCACTGTTGCTTGCGGCAAAGAATTCCACACATTCACCACCCTCTGGCTGAAGAAATTCCTCCTCATCTCCATTCTAAAAGGACACTACTCTATTCTGTGGCTGTGTTGTTGCTTTACCTTTTCCCAAGAACACTGAGAAGATCTCCAAAATCAATGAATCATTGTTGGAAACATAATAGTTGCTCCTTTGAAAATGGAGGATGATGGATTATCAGAGTTTAACTGTAACCATTACTTCTGTGATTTTGGTTGGAGGACAGTGCACAGTGTACAGTAAACCAACAGAGCTCCAGAATTTAAAAAAATATTTTATGATGACTACCTGATGACGAACATTACTTATGATGTCATCATTATTTCCTGATTTTGAGGAGCAGAAAATGTACAATTGGAGCAGGCAAGTGGAAACAATATAAGAATCAAGTGCAATAACAACATGCAATTTGCATCAAGTTGATAGGGATGAACAATGATCTGAAATTTGTACCAATTTGTTAACAACTTTTGTTACAGGGGTCCCCCGTTTTTCGAATGTTTGCTTTACGTCAACTCGCTGTTAGGGAAGACCTACATTAGTAACCTGTTTTTTGCTAACAGAAGATGTTTTCACTATTACGAAAAAAGGCAGCGCGCGCCAAGCAGCCAAACTCCTCCCCCGGAACTGCATTCTAGCTGGCATTGCTTAAACACATGCCTGTGAGCACCTGTGCTTTATGTCGATTTATTTTGTGCATCTGTTAGCAAGATGAGTTCTAAGGTATTGGAAAAGCCTAAAAGAGCGCGCAAGGGTGTTACACTTAACGTAAAACTAGACATAATTAAGTGTTTCGATCGTGGTGAACAAAGTAAGGATATAGTGAGTTTGGCTCAACAGTGTACTCTGTGTTTACTAATGAGTTTGGCTAAGGGTTTGTGGAAGTTGACGAAGATGATGTTGAAGAGGTTTTGGCATCCCATGACCAAGAACTGAGAGATGACGAGCTGATGAAGAGGAAAGTATAACAATTGAAGCCAAATGCAGTAGCTAACGGCCAGAAAGTGAAGACTTCCAGGAACTAAACGGGAAGCAATTACGTGAGATTTTCGATGCGATTGACAATGCTGCAATGATCGCAGAAAAGTATGACTTTAATTTTGAAAGGGTACGTAGGTTTAGAGCATATTTGCAGGATGGTTTGAGTGCTTACAATGAAGTGTATGATAGAAAAACGTGCGAGGCTAAGCAGTCAAGCATACTGTAATTTTGCAAGCCTTCCACATCAGCCACAGCAAACGACGAAACTCAACCTTCGACATCGAGGCAGGCAGACATAGAAGAAGGTGGCCTGCCTGCTCTGATGGAAAGAGATGATGATGAGATGACACAGCAGTCTCCTCTACCTCCCACCACCCCAACCTCCTACGACTCAGCCTAACACACCATCATCAGTGTGCTCCCTCTCTTATCAATTCCGGTAAGTGAAACTACACAGGACGCACGTTATTTCTACTTTACATAGGCTGTGTATTTTTGTGTTATTTGGTAGCTTCATAGCTTAAAGGTTACTGGAAAAAGTGTTTCTGCCGCGCGTGCTGCCAAGAGCGCTTGCGTGAGATTTTCGCTGCGGTGGACAGTGCTGCAATAATTGCAGAAAAGTATTCCTACATTATATAGGCTGTGTATTTATCAGATCATTCCTGCTTTTACCAGATGTTACTGTTATTTTAGGTTTTATGTGTTATTTGGCATGATTTGGTAGGTTATTTTTTTGGGTCTGGGAACACTCACAATTTTTTCCCCTATAAATAAATGGTAATTGCTTCTTCACCTTACCACATTCCGGCTTATGAACCATTTCATAGGAACACTCTACCTTCGAATAGTGGGGGGAACCTGTATTCTCTTCTTGTACAATTTCTTAAAGTATCCAGTCATTGAGGTTCTGCTTGAATGACGGTTTCACTTATAGTGCATTTGTTACAAATATGACAAAGTAAAGTAGCAAATTACAGGAAGATGACTCATCATGATGTACATTAAGGATTGAAGGAAAAGAATGAAGTTAAAAAGTTGCATATTTTCTCTCTTGGAAGGAATAAAATTTCATATTTGTAAAATTAAATTCTGGGATGGGGTGTTTTGCAATATAAATGTGGTTATTAATTGATATACTGTAGATACCTCACTTATTTTTTCAGGTCTCATTATTTCTGTTTTAAGAGGGAGGAGGCATTTTTCCTGTTCAACATATAACCATATAACAACTACAGCACGGAAACAGGCCATCTCGGCCCTTCTAGTCCATGCCGAACGCTTACTCTCACCTAGTCCCACTGGCCCGCACTCAGCCCATAACCCTCCATTCCTTTCCTGTCCATATACCTATCCAATTTTACTCTAAATGACAATACCGAACCTGCCTCTACCACTTCTACTGGAAGCTCGTTCCACATCAGAAATGAGACAAAATCATTAGTGAACAATGCAGCAGACTAGTTTGTGAACTAGGTACAGCACTTGCTGGAAGATGTATTTTAGCTTAAAATGTGAGGAAGTAGTTATTAATCTATTGCTGGGACAGCATAACCTTGGGCCCCATCCTTTTAATTTAAAGTAGACTGTAGGTAGCTTATGATTGCCACATCTTGGTAACACCCACATACCTGTAATTAGAAAAACTGGTAATTAGTCTTTCCCACTGCCAATAAAAAATGGCAAGACTTGAAGTTAACTTCTAACATTGAATCTTTAACTCACATCCAGAATCAATTGCAAGAAGGATTGCATAAGAGGTGCTGGTGGAAAAAACTTGGATGACAAATGGAAGCCCATTTCCTTTAATGCTTCCATGTAGAACTGCCCCTCCAAAATACCTTCTATTCTATTAGAAGTACCTCCAGGAAACATTACTCGAATCTGGAAGAGAAAGTTAAGTTAAATGAACAACTTAGTTCAAGTATTTGACTTAAAACCAAAAGATAGAAATTGAAACATAGAAATTACAAGTAATGGATGACAGCTAGTACTCATAAATACTTGCCATATCATAAAACAAGATGGGGAAAGATAATGAAGACATTTATCTTACTGGGCTAGAAAATATATAATATTTAAGACAAATGGAAAGAGGAAAAATTCGTATAATGTGCAATGTAAAATGGTCTAGATAAATATATTTCTAGCCCACAGAGAAAGGAAAGAAACAGGAGCAAATTCAAATAATAAATTGGATTAAAGAGAGAACTTTTTGGGGGTACATTTGGGAAGTAGCAATCATAATATTATTACACCCCATAATCAGGAGAGTACCAGTCCAAAACACATGGCAGCTAATCAAAATCAGGGTGAATATTTTTTGCAAGATGAGAAAGTATTTAATTCAGAAGGATTGAAATTAAAATACTGGTATCTTAAACAAGATGAAGATTGGAAAACATTCAATACAAGATACAGCTGGGGTATAGAGTTGGTACATTATCAGATGATATCAACCAGTAAACAAAGTTTCATATGTTTTGTCAATTCAGGTAATTATTACAGAAAAAATCCAATTACCCACAACTATAAGTGGTTTATCAGAATCAGGTTTATTATCACCGGCATGTGACCTGAAATTTGTTAACTTAGTGTATAAGAGGTTTCTGCCAAAATTCTTTCCTGTCCTTGTAGTATTTTAGAGATTAACATTTCAATTCGGAATGTAAATCATATTTAACAATAATCCATAATAGTAAAGTTCCCTGATGAGGTTGAACAAAAGCCTTCCCGCTCTAGTCCACACATCTCAGCACATTAGTTCTTAGTTCTTGGCAACAAATTGTAACAGCAAGTCACACAGCATTCACGCAAACTGGGGTTTGAGTTGGGAGAGTTGTCCCAACCTCACAGATTTGGCAGGACCAGCGTGTGTATTCCCTAGGTGTATGCAGCCCAAGGAAACCGGGGTGTCATGAATATTAACAAAGAGGATATATGAAGGCAACTGTCAAGTTTCTGATTAATGCTGAAGATGGTGTTCCAGTACAATGGAACACGCAAAGCTGGAGAATACAGGCAACAGACATCATGGGAGGGGATAATGTTCACACAAAAAGGTCCATTCCATGATTTTCTGCAACACAAAACTGTGTCATCAGCATACATGTGTGTTTAGATGCAAGATAAAAAGAAAAACAAATTATATTAATTTACTCCTCAACCTCCAAAAAAAACCACACTAATTCCATGATGGTGAACTTTATTCCATATCTCAGTAGAATGTTACTGCTTAATGATCATATTCACCTTCTCCTTGACAATTATAAATGTGAAAGTCCTCAGACTTTGACAGTAGGCAAAGCTCCAACCCCAGTTTGGACAGAAGTGAACAACTATTAAGATAATCTGGGTCAATGTCTATGGACTATAATGCCTGTGATCTGGTCAATAACAAAAGCTTAGACTTATAACCCAGTCCAGGTTAAATATCTGCAACACTGAAAGAGTACATTCCAGGAAGGACATTCTTGCTATTCAGGGAGTGCAGCGTAGGTTCACAAGGTTAATTCCTGGAATGGCGGGACTGTCATATGTTGAAAGATTGGAGCGACTGGGTTTGTGTACACTGGAATTTAGAAGGATGAGAGTGGATCTGATTGAAACGTGTAAAATTATTAAGGGATTGGACACGCTGGAGGCAGGAAGCATATTCCCGCTGATGGGTGAGTCCAGAACTAGAGGCCACAGTTTAAGAATAAGGGGTAGGCCATTTAGAACAGAGATGTGGAAAAACTTTTTCACCCAGAGAGTGGTAGATATGTGGAATGCTCTGCCCAGAAGGCAGTGGAGGCCAAGTCTCTGGATGCACTCAAGAGAGAGTTAGATAGAGCTCTTATAGATAGTGGAGTCAAGGGATATGGGGAGAGGGCAGGAACGGGGTACTGATTGTGTATGATCAGCCATGATCACAGTGAATGGCGGTGCTGGCTAGAAGGGCCGAATGGCCTACTCCTGCATCTACTGTCTATTGTCTATAGTACAGGCAACTCACATATTATGGGAGGGGAATCACATTCTCATAAAAGTAGTCCATTCCACAATCTTCTGCAACACAAAACTTTCAAAGGGGCAATATAATGATAGTCTTGGGAGATTTTAACATTAAAGTTGACTGGGAAAATCAGGTTGGTAATGGATCTCAAGACAGCAAGTTTGTTGAATGCCTACGAGATGGCATTTTAGAGCAGTTTGTTGTTGAGCCAACTAGGGGCTCAGCTATACTGGATTGGATGTTATGTAATGAACCGGAGGTAATAGAAGGTAATAGAGTGCTTAGCAGACAGTATCACGATATGATTAAGTTCAACTTCAAATTTGCTAGGGAGAAAGTAAAGTCTGATGTAGTAGTATTTCAATGGAGTAAATGAAATTACAATGGTATGAGAGAGGAGTTGGCCAAAGTAAATTGGAAGGAGGTGCAGGCAGGGATGATAGCAGAACAGCAATGGTGGGAGTTTCGGGAAAAAAATGAGGAATGTGTAGGACACATGCATTCCAAAACCACAGAAATACTCCAATGGCAAAATAGTACAACCATGACTGACAAGGAAAGCCAAAGCAAAAGCAAAAGCAAAAGCAAAAGAGGGCATACAACAAAGTAGTGGAAAGGCAGGTTTGGGAAACTTTAAAAAACCTACAGATAGTAAATAAAAGAGTCATTAGGAGGGAACAGATGAAATATTGAAGCAAGATAGAAAACAATATCATAGTGGATAGTAAAAGATCTTGCAAGTATGTAAAAAAAAAAGAGATGATAGTGGATATAGGACCGCCAGATCATGAGGCCAGAAAAATAATAATGGGGACAAGGAGATGGCAGATAAACTAAACAAGTGAATTGCATCAGACTTCACTGTGGAGGACACTAGCAGAGTGCCAGATGTTGAAGGATGTGAGGGAAGAGAAGTGAGTGCAGTTACTATTACAAGGGAGAAGGTGCTCAAAAAGCTGAAAGAGCTAAGGGTACATAAGTCACCCAGGCCAGATGAACTGCACCCTAGGATTCTGAAAGAGATAGCTGTAGAGATAGAGGAGGCATTGGTAATGATCTTTCAGAACTCACTGGACTCTTGCATGTTGCATGGTGCCAGAAGGCTGGAAATTTGCAAATGTCACTTCACTCTTGAAGAAAGGAAGATGGCAGCAGAAAGGAAATTATAGACCAGTTAGCTTGATCTCAGTGGTTGGGAAGATTTCTGAGTCAATTGTTAAGAGGGATGAGGTTATGGAGTACTTGGTGACACAGGACAAGATAGGTCAAAGTCAGCATGGTTTCCTTAAGGGAAAATCTTGCCTGAGGAACCTGTTTGGAGCTCTTTGAAGAAATTACAAGTAGGAAAGAGAAAGAGGATGCAGTGGATGTTGTATAATTGGACTTTCAGAAGGCCTTTAACAAGGTGCCACACATGTGGCCGCTTAAGAGCCCATGGTATTACAGGAAGTTACTGGTGCAGCTAGAGCATTGGCTGATTGGTAGGAGGCAGTGACTGGGAATAAAAAGGTGCTTTTCTGATTGGCTGCCAGTGACTAATGGTCTGCAGTGGTTGGTGTTGGAACTGCTTTTTTTTATGCTGTATATCAATGATTTAGATGATGGAATAGATTTCTTTGTTGCCAAGTTTGCAGATGATACGAAGATTGGCGGAGGGGTAGGTAATATTGAGGAAACAGGTAGGCTGCAGAAGAACTTAGATAGATTAGGATATTGGTCAAGAAAGTAGCAAATGAAATATAATACTGGAAAATGTATGGTTATACACTTTGGTAGAAGAAATAAATGTGCAGACTATTTTCTAAATGGGTAGAAAAATCCAAAACTCTGAGATGCAAAGGATCTTGGAAGTCCTTGTGCAGAATAACCTGAAGGTTAACTTGCAGGTAGAGTAGGTAGTGCAATGTTAGCATTTATTTCAAAAGATGTAGAATGCAAGAGCAGGGAGTGATGCTGAGCCTTTACAAGGCACTGATGAATTCTCATCTTGAGTATTGGAACACTGTTGGGCTCCTCATCCAAGAAGAGATGCATTGGAGAGTGTTCAGAGGATGTTCGCAAGAATGATTCAAGAATGAAACTTTTTTAACGTTGGAAGTCCTAGACATGGTACATGTGGAAAAGATGTTTCCCATGCTGGGGAAATCTAGGACAAGAGGGCACAGGTGCAGGATAGATGGGTATCCACATAAAACAAAGATGCAGAGAAATTTCTTCAGCTAGAGTGTGGTGAACTTGTAGAATTTATTACCACAGGCAGCTGTGGAGGCCAAGCTATTGGGTGTATTTAAGGCAGAGCTTGATAGGTTCTTAATTGGACATGACATCAAAGATTACGGGGAGAAGGCCAGGAAGTCGGGCTGGGGTGGGGATACAGACCCAGAGTGACGGAACACCCCTCATATGTTAACCCTTTCATTCCCAGGATTGTTCTCGTGAACCTCCTCTGTACCCTCTCCAACGCCAGAACATCCTTTCTCACAAAGAGCCCTAAACTGCTCAGCACATTCTAAGTGCAGTCTGACCAGTGCCTTATAAAGTCTCAGCATTACATTCTTGCTCTCATATTCTGGTCCTCTCAAAATAAATGCTAACATGACATTTGCCTTCCTTACTACAGACTCAACCTGCAAGTTAATCTTTAGGGAACCTGACACGAGGACACTGAAGTCCCTTTGTACTGTTGATTTTTGAATTTTAGAAAATAGTATACGCCTTTATTACTTCTACCAAAATGCATGAACATACACTTCCCTTTACTACAGTGTATCTGCCACTTCTTTCCTTACTCTCCTAACCTAAGTCCTTCTGCAGACCACCTCTCCTCTCAACTCTACCTGCACTTCCACCTATTTATATATTGTCCGCAGGCTTGATTACAAAGCCATCAATTACATCAACCAGATCATTGACATATAATGCAAAGAGAAGCGGTCCCAACACTGACTCACTAGTCACCAGCAACCTACAAGACCCCCTCTATTCCCACTCTTTGCCTTCTGCCAGTCAGCCAATTTTTTTTATCAATGCTAATATCTTTCCTGTAATACCATGGGGTACTGGTTTTGTTCACTTTTCTGCTAGTGAGTATAAACACAAGCTGACTTCCTCATAGCTCAAGAGTTCAACACATAAAGTCATAAAGAATGTTTTTGGCACATTGGCCTTCATGGGATGTTATGCTGAAATTCTATAAGATGTCGGTGAGGTCCAATTTGGACAGTTTTGGTCAACTACCTAGAATAAAGATGTAAATAAAATTGAGCGAGTGTGCAGAAAATTTACTAGCATGTTGCCAGGACTTGAGGACCAGAGTTATGGGGAAAGGTCGAACAGGTTAGGACTTCATTCCCTAGAACGGAGAAGATTTGGGGGTGGGGGGGGGGGGGTGAAACTTGATAGAGGAATACAAAATCATGAGTGGTAAAAGCACACAGGGTTTTTCCACTGAGGTTAGGTGAGACTACAACTAGAGGTCATGAGTTAAGGGTGAAAAGGGTGATAACTGTGTGAAACGAGCTGCCACCTCTAGAGGCAGATGTGGGTTCAATTTCAACATAAAGAGAAATTTGGACAGGTACAAGGATAGGAAGGGTATGGAGGGCTATGGTCCAGGTACAGGTCGATGGGACTTGGGAGGTTAATGGTTCAACATGGACCAGGTGAACCCAAGGGCTTGTTTCTATGCTATAGTATTCTGTGACTCTATGACATGTAGATTTTTCACTAATATGTTCAATCACTTTGAAATATTCTATAAAGAATTGTGGGCAAAGGAACAACAAAAGTCGTGTACAAAATATGCCAGGTATAATTTATGCCATGTGTGGCACTTTAAAGTTTTAGATACTAGATCACAGTAATCTGTCCTTAGTACTACCATTTAAAAAATCAGCATATCGTAACATAGTAGAGTCACAAGTGCTTACAAATTTCAGCATGTATAAACACTATATATCAGCAAACCTGGTGTTTTCTTGCATTTGAAGTATGTAAACAGCAGGCTATATCTGATGGCACATATTTGCTTTGTATTGCCTGAAAAAAAAGCCAAAGAAAAAAAACGTCATGAAACTTAAAACCTACATATAGTGATGTACGTGTTTTTTTTGTTAACAACAGAATTTAATAGTTACTGCATAAGCTCTTTTCAAGATTTGCCACCTACCGCAGGTGAACTAAGGCACATCCGAAGTCTTAGCTCTAATGTGTCACTCTGATTATTTGAAGAAGAGACAACCTTTACATCCTTTCTTTCTTGGAAACTTGGCTGCAAGGTCTGTGTATCATCAAAAGTTGAATTCAGGAAGGAACTGGATTTCATGTAATCACTATCCTCAATATTCATACATGAGAGCTCAAGGTCCGGGTTTGATATTTTGGAACAAACAGGCTGCAAATCAAAATTTGAATTTAGTGATAATGCACCTCAAGTTTCCAAGTTACTGCTTTCAGAGCATATTACAACGAGACTGCAGATGCAGAGACAAATAACTACTTCTAACCATATTTAATAATAAAGATCTGGGCCTAAAAGGATCTGATCCAGCTACATCCAACTGATGATATCAGGTGATGAGCACACCAAATACGAGATAAGACTGGGTAAATATACAGTGGCATGCAAAAGTTTAGAAACCCCTGGTCAAAATTTCTGTTACTGTGAATAGCAGAGCGAGTAAAAGATGACCTGATTTCTAAAAAGCATAAAGTTAAAGATGACACATTTCTTTAATATTTTAAGCAAGGTTACTTTTTTTATTTCGATCTTCTACACTTTCAAAATAACAAAAAAGGAAAAGGGCCCAAAGCAAAAGTTCGGGCACCCTTGTTATGTACCCCTAGGGTTCACTTTTTTTCTGTGAATTGTCACTTTAAAACACTGGAAGAATGAGACTGACTTTTGGACACTGTTTGAGCTGCTCCAGACAGTGACAGTGAGAGCGAGACAGAGGTGGAGTTATTTGATGGACAATCGATGTTATGGTTTCTCTGAAGCTTGTCTTGAATATACAAGGACACACAGACACACGCAGTTAAAGAGTCAAGATGGATTCGGTCAATGGAAGACACCAGTGAGTCAGTCACTGGTTTAAACTTTCATAAGTCTAAAAGCAGTGAGTTGAGATTGATCCAGAGTACTGATAAATGACTCTCACAAGTTTGGTGCACTAGAACAAGTTTGCAGGAAGGGAGGAGAGGAGAGGAAGGTTTGAAACAGAAGAAACCTAGTGACAAAGAGATCATTGTTTGGAGTCTCTAAGTAGCCTGTGAGAGTGAGTTTGTTTCCATTCAGCTACAAAAGTGTGATTGTCACTTAGTTAATCCACAGGAGTGGGTTCTCTGGTGAGGGGAAAACTTTGTGAATACCACGTATTTGTTTACCCTTGTCTGGGTGTGGTATTTCACTGAAGACAGGCACCCCTGTGGCAAATCACCGTTGGAGTTATTTTATATGTCGTGGAACTGGATAAGTGGCTATCACGTTGTGTGTTTGGGGTAACCTTGTGGAATCTACCAGTGTGTCGACCCTTGCCTGGGTGGTGGTCCCCTTGATGATGGTCCCCTTTGTGATAAACTACTGTTGGTGATAATCCATATGTGGATTCTGTTTGAGTATCCTGTGGCCACCACTTTGAGATGTCCCGTAGCTGAATTCAGGTGTGGTACCACTTGTGTTGAAAGGATATTCGTTGGAGATCACTGTCGGTAGCACTTTATATGTGTGGAGTGGAACAAATCTAGAGATAAAACCTACTGTTATTGTTATTTTGGTATTGCTGTCGTGGAATCTGTGGAATATTGATGTAATTGCTTTCTCACAACATTCGTCTTTGGATTACAAACATCTCGCATTAATTAACCTGTGCATTTGAACTGAACTTTTCTTAAATACCGTTGTAAGACTGTATCACTTGCCACCTAAGTTGAAGTAGTTTTGGGGATTTATATATTTACACCTATATATGCATAACACCGTTAACTCTTGATTTACTTGGTTTAAGTTACTATATGACGTAGTTACTAATGAAGTAATGTTTTGTTAACTGCAAAACCAGACTCCAAGTGAGTTCTATTGTTGCTGATACTTTTACAGTGTTGTGTGTACATGACACACTGCATGGTCAGTACTCAGTAACACCCCCTTTGGCAAGTATCACAGCTTGTAAATGCTTTCTGTAGCCAGGTAAGAGTTTTTCAATTTTTGTTTGGGGGATTTTCGCCTATTCTTCCTTACAAAAGGCTTCTAGTTCTGTGAGATTCTTGGGCCATCTTGCACGCACTGCTCTTTCAAGGTCTGTCCACAGATTTTCATTATTGTTTAGGTCCGGGGACTGTGAGGGCCATGACAAAACCTTCAGCTTGCGCCTCTTGAGGTAGTCCATTGTGGATTTTTAGGTGTGTTTAGGATCGTTAACTTGTTGAAGCCATTGTCTTTTCATCTTCAGCTTTTTAAACAGACGGTGTGATTTTTGCTTTCAGAATTTGCTGGTATTTAATTGAAAATATTCTTCCCTCTACCAGTGAAATGTTACCTGTGCCACTGGCTGCAACACAAACCCAAAGCATGATCAATCCACCCCTGTGCTTAACAGTTGGAGAGGTGTTCTTTTCATGAAATTCTGCACCTTTTTTTCTCCAAACATACCTTTGCTCATTGCAACCAAAAAGTTCTATTTTAACTTCATCAGTCAAAATGCATCAGGCTTGTTTAGATGTTCCTTTGCAAACTTCTGACGCTGAATTTTGTGGTGAGGACACAGGAAAGGTTTTCTTCTGATGACTCTTCCATGAAGGTCATATTTGTGCAGGTGTTGCTGCACAGTAGAACAGTGCACCACCACTCCAGAGTCTGCTAAATTTTCCTGAAGGTCTTTTGCAGTCAAATGGGGGTTTTGATTTGCCTTTCTAGCAATCCTACGATCAATTCTCTCAGAAAGTTTTCCTGGTCTTCCAGACCTCATCTTGACCTCCACCGTTCCTGTTAACTGCCATTTCTAAATTACATTACAAACTGAGGAAACGGCTACATGAAAACCCTTTGCTATCTTCTTTTAGTCTTCTCCTGCTTTGTGGGCATCATTTATTTTAATTTTCAGAGTGCTAGGCAGCTGCTTAGAGGAACCCATGGCTGCTAATTATTAGGACAAGGTTTGAGGAGTCAGGGTTTTTAAAAAGCTATGAAATTTGCATCACCTGGCCTTTCCTAACGATGACTGTGAGCAAGCCATAGCCCTAACAAGCTAATTAGGGTCTGAGACCTTGGTAAAAGTTATCTGAGAGCTCAAATCTCTTGGGGTGCCCAAACTTTTGCATGGTACTCCTTTCCTTTCTTTCCCCCATTCTAAAATTGTATAAAACAAAAATAATACACTAAGGCAACATGAGTGAATCTGCAGATGCTGGAAATAAATAAAAACACAAAATGCTGGCAGAACTCAGCAGGCCAGACAGCATCTATGGGAGGAGGTAGTGATGACGTTTCAGGCCGAAACCCTTCATCAGGAGTGAAGGAACATGGGATGGTCGGGGGGGGGGGCGGGGGGAATAAGAAGTGGGGGAGGGGGGATGAAGTAGAGAGCTGGGAAGTGGCAGGCTGGAGGGAAATGGGCTGGGGGACGGTGGAGAATTATGGGAAATAAAAGAGAAAGAAAGGTAGAGCTGGGGGTTGATTATAGTGAGGGGGGAAAAGAGAAAGAGAACTCTTTCATTATGCTCATGGCAGATCTGCTTTCATTTTCATCTGCTCTTCTGTTTGCCATAGCTCTCTATTACTCCTACCGAAATGTTAGTAGCAGAGTGCAAATCAAATAAGTCAGCATACCAGATCTTCCAAATAATAACTATATTTCACAAAACTATTCTTAAAACTGGTTTGAATCAGAATTCAAAAATTAAGAATGTTTAAATGAAGCTGAACAATCCTGCAATAATCATCACTCAAGAGTAGTTTTCCCCTTACAACCAAGACGATAAACCTTCAGATTAAGCAGCTGTTAATACCTGCATAATGAACTGTCCAATGTACTCCACAGGATAACAAGGAGCCTTGTATATATTACTTAGCTTCTCCATTGTATAATTTCTGCTTTCTGTAAATACATGTGTAATCTGACAGCATTTTCTTGGTCGATGATAGACTGTTGCTTTTCCAGCATGTAGGACCCTTAAAAAAAAAGATACTGCTTTCTAAGTTTACTTAAGTGTAAATTTTCACATCTATAGATATATCAACACCCATATACCCACAATCTTTGTACACCTATTTCTTTTTTTTTTATATACAGATGTGTCTGCCTACAACAGAGATTGATAAGAGTGGTCATATTATCAATCCTACTGTCCAACGGTCTATGCGAATGGATTGGATTCAGAAATCTTTTGACACTGAAAATCTCGAGGCATTGACAACATCAGCAGCAGAAAGGTACTCCACCACAATCAGTAACTGAAGCTCAAGATAACCATGACCATCAAACCAAGCAATAACCCGAGTTCAAATGAAGCACTTGAATGGACATGCCTCAAGCAGCCCCAGGATGGTGCCAGGGGGTTAAGTTACAACAGCAGAGCAGTGGAACTACCATGCTAAGACAAAAATGCAATCCCACTGATGCACCATCAATAACTCACTCTGAGACGTGAAGGTGAGATATCGGCTTTTATTGACTGGAAGAAGGAACAAGCAGTGAGTGACCACCATACTACATCCTGGTGACTTAGAGGCCGGGCTCAGGCCTTGATCGCCTTTATACAGGGGTCTGTGGGAGGAGCCACAGGAGCAGTCAGCAGGGGGCGTGTCCGGACAGGTATATGTAGTTCACCACACCCACAACTAAAAGATCAATTCAAAATCAGAGTAACACACAAAATGCTTAGGAACTCAGCATACTAGGCAGCATTTCAGGTCATTTTGTGTGTGTTGCTTTGGGATTTCCAGCATCTGCAGATTTTCTCATATTTATCAATACCAGAGGCCTATTGCATGCGGCTTGAATGGAGGTAACTTGAACTGATACTTAATATTTTGGACACAAGAATCGGTCACATTACCAAGCCCACAATGGGTAAATTTGGAGTGCAAATCTGTACAAGACTTTTCATTGTTTTCTATTTTAGGATCTTCACTTCCCTTTGTTTTATCTAAATTGAATAAACAAATAACTAATCCTATAGTTAAATATACATTATGAATATGGTTTCAATTTCGTAAATAAGTTTATCTTATCAAGCCCTATTATATCTATCTTTTTTTTTCAGCCCTCTATTATGGACCAAGCCTTTGTGTTATGGAAAACAAAAGGTATAACATGTTTTCGTGATTTATTTTTAGATAATAGCTTTATGTCCTTTGAACAGTTGTCCAATAAATATAATATGCCTAAAACCCATTTTTTTTTTAAACATACTTACAGATTAGAAATTTTTTGAATATTTTGTTACAGTCCTTTCCGAATTTATGTCCAATGGATATTACGGAAAAAATTCTAGCTTTGAATCCTTGTCAGAAGGGTTTAGTAGCCGTCATCTATACTATTATGATGAAAATACAACCAGGGATATCAGATAAAATCAAGAAGGAATGGGAAAAAGAACTTCATTGTTTTTTACCCACAGAGCAGTGGGAGAAAATTTTACAGTTAGTTAACTCCTCTTCTAATTGTGCCAAACATGCCCTAATACAATTCAAGGTTGTACATAGGGCTCATATGTCCAAGGACAAACTTGCTCGATTTTATTCTCATGTTAATCCAATTTGTGACTGATGTTACTCTGAGGTTGCCTCATTGACTCACATGTTTTGGTCTTGCCTCTGTTTGCAAAATTACTGGAAAGATATTTTTGGCATTATTTCAACAGTTTTGAATATCAAATTGCAACCTCATCCTATTTCTGCAATTTTCGGTTTACCAGCGGTGAATAATAGTCGTTTATCCCCCTCATCCCAGCGGATGATTGAATTTGTCACATTAATACCTAGAAAATCTATCCTATTCAACTGGAAAGAAATTAATCCTCCAACTACATTTCAGTGGTTTTCTCAAACCATTTCCTATTTGAGTTTAGGAAAAAATCAGACCCCTCAGTCAAATTTGAAGAAACCTGGAGTCCATTTACTCAACATTTTCACACAAGTTAAACTGACCTTTCCCAAACCTTATTCTTATCATCTTTAATTATTTGGATAGAGGTACAGAGTTATTGACACTACTGTGTATACTTGATATAATACAATAGCCCATGTCGGTTAGATTAGTTGATTTCCCTTTTTTGGGTTTTTTTTTCTTATTTTTCCATTATTTGTAACCTTCTATGAGTTTGGAAGGCAATTATATGTGGATTATTAACTGTTCGTATTTGTATTTTAACCTATTAATTATGTACTCTCAAGCTCTCTGTACTCGATGTTTTTATTATGCTTGTTTGAAAATTAATAAAAAGATTTAAAAGGGAGGTAACTTGAACAAGAGGAGAAATGTCCATGAGCAACCCTAACCTTAACAATGTAAGAATGCAGTATACAAGGGTAAATTATGTGACTAAAGTATCTGCAAGTGTCTGGTCGATAAGTCATCACTGCCTCCAGGTTTTCCACAGAGGCCAGCGAATTCAAATCACTCCAAGCAGTAAGAAAACTGACCAGTATACAAGATACTACTGTTATGAATGTACCCCAGCTCTGAGGGGCCGAAGGGGCGGGAACAGCCCCCTCCTTCCGGAGAATCGCAAGATCACTATTAATTCAGGTCTTGGACCCAGGAAATGAGAGACAATACAACGGTTTTGACCATTGTTCTTAGAGACACCTGTGTGAATTGCATGTCCCTGCTACGTGACAGCTACCAGGGACATGGACACCCTCGGGCAATGTGGGGGTGGGGATTGCATCACCCTACTTTGATGGACATCTACAACTCTGCAAGTCAAGATAAAAGGGGACTGCAGGAGGTGGTACCCCAGCGACGCACCAGAAGGACACACCATTGCTCAGCGCTCCCGTGCCAGCGGGAAGCCATTCAAAGCCACGTGCGTTCCGTTTCTCCTTTGCCTGGGGAGCGGGTGGCTGATAACACCGAAAAGGACTTCGAACTAACAACGGGGAACCAACGCTCCCCTGATTCAACGGAGTTGCTTCATAAAGACCCGGGCAAGTTATCCTTTTCTCACCAATCTCTCTAAAACATGTGAAACCCAGCGATTCCCAAAAGGCTGAAGCCTGCAGACTTCTGAGTGACTTTTATATTCCCAGCGGACAATATATTATCCCCTAGACAACAGTAGAGATTATTTCTTAATGATTATTGCTATACCCGTGCTTTAGATTGAGTTTTGCCGACGTATATGATCTGAATGTTTGTATTAACCTTACTTTTGTGCCCCCTTTATAAATAAAAACGTTTGAAAATAGTGCCATCAGACTTCAACGGACCTCTCTATCTTTGCTGGTAAGTGATCCAGTTACGGGATACGTAACACTACAAAGAACCAAAGCCAACATGCACCATATCTAGACATTCCAATGTCCAACCAATAATGTAGGAAATTGTTCAGCTAAGCAGTGTTCATAAAAAGCAGGGCAATGCAGTATCAGATTCAAAGTTACTATAAGTGCATTGACTGCTGTTAGGCAGTCCCACTAAAAACTGGTCAACAATGCTCACTTTTGGTCTTGCAGAATCACTTGCATTTAGAGCTTGTTGCATGACAAAAATCACTGAAATCTACTCAATATTTACTGTTCTTAACATTGTGCATAACACACAATACAGCTCTCTTACTCTGGCTTCCTATCAATGGTCACCTGTGTTGTTTCCAGACACATAGTCAGTAACATAATTATCCATTGTATATTCCATTCCTTTAAGACCTATTTAAAACAGAACAAGATATTGATATCTACAATCTGTCCAACCCCCAGGTCACATTTCTAATAACAAAAAGAATCCAAAATATTATTCTAAGAGTTATGGCTCTGTTGAACAGTACCTTTTGAAACAAGCTCTTCTGCATTCATCATTAATGCGAAGTACTACCTTCCAGTTGTGGAACACTCCTGTTATCCCAGATCGAGCCAGCTCCTCACGCCATATCTTTGGTACAGAATCCATTGGTATAGGTAACTGTGTATTATTCTTAATTTTATATCCCCACTCATACTGGATTTCATTGAGCCACCTGCCATTCTTGGCACTGTCACTGATATAATCTTTCGTTAGGACCCATTTTCCTAAAACCAATAAATAAAAAAGAAAACATGTTCCTACATTTAGTGACTTAATTTTTTTTAAATGGCAATGGAAAAGTATAATAACTAAGACAATTGCATGTTAGTTCACAAAGTAGTGTTCTTTTTCATCCTCCCCACTGTTTATGAGATATTTGCACCAAGATCCACAGACGGTTATTAGTATGTGCCTCAAGTGTTTAGCTGCTTATAAAAGAAGTAATTAACGATTCTATTGAAGATATTGTATGATCATTACTTCTGGGCACAATCTAGTTGTATTGTTGAGTAAGTAAGGATAACAAATAGAGTACAACAATGTACAGAATCAGAATGTAACAGCAACATAACAAATAAACCAAAACCGCTGAGAGACTGAGTGAAGGAATTAACACTGTGTGATGTGCTTCCAAACAACTGAGATCCAAGCTGCAAAAAATATGTTTGATCTTTTATTATGAAGCCAGCAAAGATGAGCAATGAAAAACAGCAATAAAAACTAAAACTAGCATAGCAATAACAAAATTAGCAATATTAGCGGTGAACAAAAAATATCTACCTCCTACCAAGTCTCCCTCTAACTAAACACGCCACAAAGGGTGAATACATTACTATACTCATTTCTTTCTACCATGCCCAAACCTATGGTACAAATTACCATAACCCATAATAAAAGCATGCAACATAAAATACAATACAGACATGGCCACAACACACAAAAATCTTAAATTGAGCATGAATCAGTTTTATGACGGAAGACAAAGGAACAAAGAGGTCAAATTAGTTCTGCTGCACAGGACCGAAAAGCTGCAAAGGGTTATAAATTTAGTTGGTTCCATCTTGGGTACCAGCCTACAATGTACCCAGGACATCTTCAAGGAGTGGTGGAGTGGTGTCTCAGACAGGCAGCGTCCATTATTAAGGACCTCCAGCACCAAGGGCATCCCCTTTTCTCACTGTTACCATCAGGGAGGAGGTACAGAAGCCTGAAGGCACACACTCAGTGATTCAGGAACAGCTTCTTCCCCTCTGCCATCCAATTCCTAAATTGACATTGAACCCTTGGACACTACCTCACTTTTTTAATATATATTATTTCTGTGTTTTGCGCAATTTTTAATCTATTCAGTATACGTATATTGTAATTGATTTACTTATTTATTATTATTATTATTTTTTCTTCTTCTTCTTCTATATTATGTATTGCATTGAACTGGTGCTGTTAAAAAATTCCACGACACATGCCAGTGTTAATA
Source organism: Hypanus sabinus (assembly GCF_030144855.1). NCBI lineage: Eukaryota > Metazoa > Chordata > Chondrichthyes > Myliobatiformes > Dasyatidae > Hypanus > Hypanus sabinus. The sequence goes on from NC_082710.1 coordinate 2,710,783, forward strand.
AACCGGATTCTGAAAAAATAAATTAGTTCAAAAACAGAGGCATGAAACTCAACCTTTAAAACTGTTAATAATAGATTTTAAATAATATCCTTGTCTGGGACGGTAATAACCTCTTTACCCTACCCTTCGAACATAAGAAAAGCACTGAAAGATGTAGATTACTACAATCACAGAGGTAATTATGCACATATGGTTGAAGGGTAAATAAATCCATAAGTAATTGTTGATGACAGGATCCATTAATTTATAAGACCATTGGATATAGGAACAGAATTAGGCCATTTCGCCCATAGAGACTGCTCCACTCCTTAGCCTTCTCCCCGTAACCTTCAATGCCATATACGATTAAGAACCTATCAATCTCTGCCTTAAATACAGCCTCCACACCATGCCTGTGGCAACAAATTCCACAAATTCACCACCCTCTGGCTAAAGAAATTTCTCCATATCTCTGTTTTAAATGGACGCCCCTCTATCCTGAGGATGTGCAGTCTTAACCTAGATCCCCCACCATGGGAAACATCTTTTTCATATCCACTCTGTCTAGGCCTTTAACATTAGAAAGGTTTCAATGACATTTACCCTCATCCTTCTAAATGCCAGCAAGTACAGACCAAGAGCCATCAAACGTTCTTCATATGGTAACCCTTTCATTCCTGGAAGCAGCCTTGTGAACCACCTCTGGACCCACTCCAATACCAGCACATCTTTTCTTAGTTGAGGAGCCCAAAACTATTCACAATACTCAACATATGGCCTCACTAGTGCCTTATAAAGCCTTAGCATCACACCCCTGCTCTAGTAATTCAAATCTTTTTGAAATGAATATTAACATTGCATTTGCCTTCCTCACCAAGGCCACCTGCAAGTTAACCTTTTGGATGTTTTGCACAAGAACTCCCAAGTCCCTTTGCATCGCAGATTTCTGAATTTTCTCGCCATTTAACAAATGGTCTCCACATTTATTTCTACCACCGAAGTACATGACCATGCATTTTCCAACATTGTATTTCATTTGCCACTTTCTTGCCCATTCTCCTAATTTGTCCAAGTCATTCTGCTTCCTACTTGTTATCTCCACACTATCCGCTGTCTCCACCAAACTTCATACATCATCTACAAACTTGGCAACGAAGCTATCTATTCCATCATCTAAATCATTGATTTACAGCATAAAAAGAAATGGTCCCCACACCAACACCTATGGAACATCACTAGTCGCTGGCAGCAAACTAAAAAAGGATCCTTTTATTCCCACTCACTGCCTCCTACCAATCAGCCAATGCTCTAAACATATTAGTAACTTTCCTGTAATATCATTGGCTATTAACTTGGTAAGCAGCCTCACATGTGGCACCTTGTCAAAGGCCTTCTGAAAGTCCAAAGATATAACATCCACTGCATTCCTTTTGTCTATCCTACTTGTAATCTCCTCAAGGAATTCCAACACGTTTGTCAAGCAAGGATTTCCCTTAAGGAAACCATGCTGACTTTGTCCTATCTTGTCCTACGTCACCAAGTTCTCCATTATCTCATCCTCAACAACTGACTCCAACATCTTCTCAACCACTGTAGTCAGGCTAACTGGTCTACAATTTCCTTTCTGCTGCCTTCCTCCTTTTTTAAACAGTGGGGTGACATTTGCAATTTTCCAGTCGTCTGGCATCATTCCAAAATAATTTTTGGAAGATCATCGCCAATACCTCCCCAATTTCTAATGCTAAATCTTTCAGAACCCTAGGGTGCATCTGTTTTGGTTCCCACCTCCATGCTAAATTAGTTTAAACCCTCTCCAACAGCCCTAACAATCTGCCCATTAGATTATTGGTTCCCCTCAGATTCAGGTGCAACTCATCCCTTTTTTTTTCCACAGGTCATATCTCCTCCAGAAGAGATCCCCATGATCCAAGAACCTGAAGCCCTGCCCCCTGCATGAGCTTCTCAGCCATGAAATCAATATTTATCATTCAATATTTTACCCACAGTAACTAAGGACATGTAAAAATTGCTAAAGCTAGGAGCATAACAACCTTGCTTAAACATTCTCATGAAATTTTAAGTTATCTATTGAAATGTGAATATACAATTTGATAAAGTCAACTTGTAGGAGATACAAAGGATACACTATGATTTTTCTAAGTCATACTAAACAATAAATGTGGCGAGAAGTTGTGAGAAAGTTACACCATACATTGGGTGGATGTCTGTCAGTTTAATACTTAATTACAAAATAAAATTTAACAATCAAACATTAACCAATTCCCTGACTATTTGGTTTATAGTTCCAATCTTAAAATCCTAGCTAACAGAGTCTGAACCACTTTATTTAATTTTCCCTGATTCCTACTTGTACTTATAATGTGTTCAGTTCAGGCAATACAAACAAGTCATCCATATGGACTTTCCCCTGTTTTACTCCTGTACCATTTTCCTGAACCAACCACATTTCTTCACCAAGTGAGTACTTTCCGAAGATTCACGATTCTCTGTATGATAACATTTCTATCTGTCCCTTCTCCCACATGCTTCAGGTCCAAATACACCTTAATAACCATGTATTAAGAAATTTAACTCAGATCAACGTGATGAACTTACCAGCACAAAATAACCCCACAAATTACATCCAATTTTGTTGTTCCTCTCTACGACTTGTGGCTAATCCTGTAGCAATCTTGCCATTTCTTTGGCATTTGTCTGTTTTTTTTAAATGAGGCAGATTTTCTAGCTTCATGCTCAACCCAGCACGGATGGGAAGTGTGTAAGGAACCGGCTGTATTCTTTTAAATCTACTCCCATTTAATAGGTAGTGGAAGCGTATTCCCACTATCTCCTCCAGCTATGACAAGCTTAAGCGTAACACCCTGGGAAAGGTTTCACTGCTAATGAAATGGCTTTACTGTAGCAGCAGTGTTTGGGTTATGACTAGAGATAACGGGGGCTCTGAAATGTGCGCCATCCAATGAGGTGAGTGTTTCTTTCGTTGTGTGCCCAAGAGCGAGGTATTCACGTTCTTTTGTTTGGCAAGAGATGAAGAGAGAAGATGTGAGAAAGGAGAGGTCGTAGACCGCAGGATGGAGTGGATTTGGAGTGAGAGTCTGGGAGCCGATAACGCCCAGGGGAAACCGATGTATGACTAATGGACGGAAAACTGTGAGCTCCAACGTGCACATTAGACAGCTTCATTAAAATGGGCCCTTTTCTTTTTGCTTTTCTTTACTAACCCTCCAGTCAAATTAAGAATTATAAAGTTAAATCATTTAATTGCATATGGGGTGCTGTCTGTAATTTTGTGGTACTGATTTGTTACATGGTAACTCATCATGCAGCATCCACACAAACAAGAGAACTGACATCTCAGATTTCACATATTTGGCAGGGCTGGAGACAGTCTTCCCTACCAAGTATGGATGCTGCTGGGGTGGAGTGGTAGTGTCCACCCACAGGGTTACTCTCAACTCGTCCTCTTGTTTGAATCTCCCCTATTCTCAATGGAAAAAGCCTATCCACGTCAACTCTATCTATCCCCCTCATAATTTTAAATACCTCTAACAAGTCCCCCCTCAACCTTCTACGCTCCAAAGAATAAAGACCTAACTTGTTTAACCTTTCTCTGTAACTTAGGTGCTGAAACCAAGGTAACATTCTAGTAAATCTCCTCTGTACCCTCTCTATTTTGTTGACATCTTTCCTATAATTCAGTGACCAGAACTGTACACAATACTCCAAATTTGGCCTCACCAATGCCTTGTACAATTTTAACATTACATCCCAACTCCTATACGCAATGCTCTGATTTATGAAGGCCAGCACACCAAAAGCTTTCTTCACCACCCTATCCACATGAGATTCCACCTTCAGGGAACTATGCACCATTATTCCTAGATCACTCTGTTCTACTGCATTCCTCAATGCCCTACCATTTACCATGTATGTCCTATTTGGATTATTCCTACCAAAATGTAGCACCTCACATTTATCAGCATTAAACTCAATCTGCCAACTTTCAGCCCACTCTTCTAACTGGCCTAAATCTCTCTGCAAGCTTTGAAAACCTACTTCATTATCCACAACGCCACCTATCTTAGTATCATCTGCATACTTACTAATCCAATTTACCACTCCATCATCCAGATCATTAATGTAAATGACAAACAACATTGGCCCCAGTACAGATCCCTGAGGCACACCACTAGTCACTGGCCTCCAACCTGACAAACAGTTATCCACCACTACTCTCTGGTATCTCCCATCCAGAAACTGTTGAATCCATTTTACTACTTCAATATTAATACCTAACGATTGAACCTTCCTAACTAACCTTCCGTGTGGAACCTTGTCAAAGGCCTTACTGAAGTCCATATAGACAACATCCACTGCTTTACCCTCATCAACTTTCCTCGTAACCTCTTCAAAAAATTCAATAAGATTTGTCAAACATGACCTTCCACGCACAAATCCATGTTGACTGTTCCTAATCAGACGCTGTCTATCCAGATAATTATATATGCCATCTCTAAGAATACTTTCCATTAATTTACCCATCACTGACGTCAAACTTAAAGGCCGATAATTGCTAGGTTTACTCTTAGAACCCTTTTTAAACAATGGAACCACATGAGCAATATGCCAATCCTCCGGCACCATCCCTGTCTCTAACGACATTTAAAATATTTCTGTCAGAGTCCCTGCTATTTCTACACTAACTTCCCTCAATGTCCCAGGGAATATCCTGTCAGGACCCAGCAATTTATTCTCTTTTATATTCCTTAAAAGTGCCAGTACTTCCTCCTCTTTAATCTTCATAGTTTCCATAACTTCCCTACTTGTTTCCCTTACCTTACACAACTCAATATCCTTCTGCTTAGTGAATACCGATGAAAAGAAATTGTTCAAAATCTCCCCCATCTTTTTTTGGCTCTGCACATAGCTGTCCACTCTGATTCTCTGAGGGACCAATTTTATCCCTCACTATCCTTTTGCTATTAATGTAACTGTAGAAACTCTTGGGATTTATTTTCACCTTACTTGCCAAAGCAACCTCATATCTTCTTTTAGCTTTTCTAATTTCCTTCTAAAGATTCTTTTGTGATTGTCAGGAACACTGCGAAGAGAGGCCACCTTCAAGAGGTGATGGTAATGTCTAGCGTCCCGGTGAGACAAGCTGGGGAGAAACCCTCTGTAAATGGGAGAAAGTTGACTGCTGAGTCATTCAACTCTGGGGACTCCCTCGTACCTGCAAGTTAGAAGAGCAGGGTGATAGAGAAGATGTTGAAGCTGGAAGGTGTCTTTTCCACTGACAAGTTTGATGTGGGTTGTTTCAAGAGCATTCATCACACTATCCAAGTGACCGAGGACACCCCATTCAGAGAGGTTGAGGCAACTGTCCACTGCAGAGGTGGAAGACGTTTGGCAGTACTTGGCAAAGGTGAATGAAGCTGGGATCAACACTGAAGCCCCTATGCGTCCCCAACAGTAGAGGCTAGAAAGAAGAATGGGAAGGCACGGATGTGTGAACTATAGCACCCTTTACAGGCATACCGTCCCCAACCAGTAATCGGACACAAGGATCAAAGATGCGCTGGCCTGTCTGAATAGAGCTAAGTGGTTCAGTGTGTCGGACTTGATGAGTGGATATTACCAGATCCCCAAGGGTGAGGCTAATAAAGAGAAGACAGCATTTATATGTCTACTGGGATTCTTCCAGTTTGAAAGGATACCCAGGGCACATCGGGAGCCCCCTGCAACCTTCCAGCAGGTCATAGCCAGTTTGGGTCCACCTTGGAAGAACATGAAGCGAGGCTACTGAAAGGGCAGGGCCACCTGAAAGCTGAAGGGTTAAAACTTTCTCTGGACAAGTGCCAGTTCTGCAGGACATCTGTCATTTATTTTGAGCACATAGTCTTATGGGATGGCATTGCTACAGATCTGTCTAAGATAGAGGCAGTGACCACATGGTCAAGGCAGACTGTGAGCACTTTGCGTTCATTCCTCGGGTTCTGTGGTTACTATCGGAGGTTCATGAAGAGCTACACGAAAGTGAGTCACCCGTTGAATCAGCTTCCATGTGGTTACCTTCCCTTGGGGAAGAAAGGGAGGAGGACAAAAAGAGAGGAGGGTAGAGAGTATCTTATCCTTTTGGACCAAAGTGGGATACAAAATGTGAGGAGACCTTTCAGTTTCTGAAGGAGCTGCTGTTCCAGGGGCCTGTGCCGGCTTTTGCAGACCCCTGATTGCCACATGTATTGCACACTGAGGTCAGCTGAAGGGGCTAAGGGGGTGTCCTGCATCAGGATCAGGGCACCCGATTGAGGCCCATTGCGCTTGTCAGCCGGAGTCTGTTGCCCTCCGAGAAAGACTATCCCACATACAAATTGGAGTTTCTGGTGTTGAAATGGGCTGTGGTGAATAAGATGAGTGACTACCTCTATGGTGCCAAGTTTGAGGACGTACAACAATCCCCTAACTTATGAAGGGCTGGACAGGGATGAAGAATGGGAGAGTGTTCCTGCCCTGGGGGTGAAGGCCATGTGCCAGTTTGCCATCATTGTGAAGGCAGAAGGAAGGCAAGGGCAGGATCAAACAGTAGATCAATTGGGAGCTTCTAATGACACCATTCCACAAATTTACTGTAAATTGACTACTCTGAAGACAAACCAGTTGCTGGAATTGAGTCCTGGGGAAGTGGCAGCTACTTAGTGAGAAGACCTGGGCATCGGTACCATTTAGTCAGTGGTCAAAAAGAGAGGCACGGCTCAGGCAGAAAAGACAAAACATGCTGCAGTGTCTCCATTACTGAGAGAATATCCCAGACTGGAGTTGAGGAACCAGACCCTATACCGGGTCACGTTACCTCCGGACCGACCTCGGCGTTCCCAGCTGGTTCTGCCTGAGAAGTATCGGAGGATTGTGTTGAAGTCACTTCATGATGTTTCTGGACATTTGGGGAGTTGAAAAAAACCTATGGATTGCTCTGAGACCGGTTCGACTGGCTCTGAATGAAGCCAGAGGTTGAAGAATACTGCAAGTCATGCAGTTGATGCATAAGGAGGAAGATGCTGCCTACAAGGGTAGCTCCCTTGTCCCACTCACAGAGTGTAAGGCCCCTGGACCTGGTATATATGGATTTCCCATCAATATAGGCAAATGCCAGCAACATGGCACACATCTTGGTCATCACAGATCACTACACCATATATGCGCAAGCCTTCCCTACCAAGGATCAAGGAGAGTCTACAGTGGCCAAAGTGTTATGGGAGAAGTATTTCATTTATTATGGACTCCCCAGGCGGATACATGGTGATCAGGAATAAGATTTCGAGAGTAGGCTCATCCATGAGTTACTCAGCATGCTCAGAGTTGGGAAGTTGAGGACTACTCCTTATCACCCACAGGGTGACCCCCAGCCCAAGAGGTTTAATCAGGCTTTGCCAGACATGCTTGGGACTTTAGAGATTAGCAAGAAGAGCAGGTGGAGTCAACATATTGGACATCTGGTCCACTGCTACAAATGTACCCGAAATGAAGCTACCAGGTACTTGCCATATAATCTGATATTTGGGCAAAAGCCGAGGTTGCCCATCAACCTTTGTTTTGGGACTGACAAGGATGACCTACCATCGAAGACTTATCTGAAGTATGTCTCTGATATGAGAAGGGAGTGGAAAAAGGCTTATGAATTAGCTGAGGTCACAGCTGCCAAACAGAATCAAGGAAATAAGAGGAGGTATGATCAAAAGGTTAGGTTCTCCCAACTCATGCCAGGAGACTGAGTCCTCATAAGGAATTTGGGGCCACCTAGGAAGCACAAGTTGGCTGACCGCTGGGCAACAACGCCCTGTGTGGTGGGGAGTCAGATGCCAAATCTACCAGTTTTCTGGGTGAAGCCAGAGGATGGGAATGGGACTGTCAAGATTCTCCATCGGAACCACCTTCTGCCTCTGGGACAAGAGGTGCAGGTTGACCCAAAGCCCAATCTGGAGCATTCACCTAGTAAGAGGACTCTGCGGCAAAGCGGTGTGACTGAAGGACCAACAGCAGGGGAGATTAGACCGGCTCCCGCCCCTAAGTGGGATACTGATTCAGAGGATGAGGAAATGGGGGTGTGGTATATGCTTCCTTTTCAATTCAAGTCAAGTCGTCACTTTTATTGTCATTTTGATCATAACTGCTGGTACAGTACATAATAAAACTGAGACAATGTTTTTTCAGGACCATAGTGTTACATGACAGTACAAAAACTAGACTAAACTATGTAAAAAACACATTAAAAAAAACACTAGACTACAGACCTACCCAGGACTGCAAAAAGTGCACAAAACTTTGCAGGCATTACAATAAATAATAAACAAGACAATAGGGCAGTAAAGTGTCAGTCCAGGCTCTGGGTATTGAGGAGTCTGATAGCTTGGGGGAAGAAACTGTTACATAGTCTGGTCGTGAGAGCCCAAATGCTTCGGTGCCTTTTCCCAGACGGCAGGAGGGAGAAGAGTTTGTATGAAGGGTGCGGGGGTCCTTCATAATGCTGTTTGCTTTGCGGATGTAGTGTGTAGTGTAAACATCTATGATGGCGGGAAGAGAGACCCCGATGATCTTCTCAGCTGACCTCACTATCCGCTGCAGGGTCTTGTGATCTGAGATGGTGCAATTTCTGAACTAGACAGTGACCTAGGTAACACGATGCTCTCAATTCAACCCCTGTAGAATGAGATGAGGATGGGGAGTGAGAGATGGACTTTCCTCAGCCTTCGCAGAAAGTAGAGACGCTGCTGAGCTTTCTTTGCTATGGAGCTGGTGTTGAGGGACCAGGTGAGATTCTCCACCAGGTGAACACCAAGAAATTTGGTGCTCTTAACGATCTCTACCAAGGAGCCGTCGATGTTCAGCGGGGAGTGTCGCACCGTGCCCTCCTGAAGTCAACAACCATCTCTTTTGTTTTGTTCACATTCAGAGACAGGTTGTTGGCTCTGCACCAGTCCGTTAGTCACTGCACCTCCTCTCTGTAAGCTGACTCGTCGTTCTTGCTGATGAGACCCACCAGGGTTGTGTCATCGGCGAACTTGATGATGTGGTTTGAGCTGTGTGTTGCAGCACAGTCGTGGGCCAGCAGAGTGAACAGCAGTGGACTGAGCACACAGCCCTGGGGGGGTCCCCGTGCTCAGTGTGATGGTGTTGGAGATGCTACTCCTGATCCAGACTGACTGAGGTCTCCCAGTCAGGAAGTCTAGGATCCAGTTGCAGAGGGAGATGTTCAGGCCCAGTAGGCTCAGCTTTCCAACTAGCTTCTGTGGGATGCTCAATTGAAGTCTATGAACAGCATTCGAACATATGTGTCTTTTTTGCCCAGGTGGATGGTGATGGCAATGGCATCATCTGTTGAGCAGTTGGGACTGTATGCAAATTGCAGGGGGTCTAGTGAGGGAGGCAGCAGGGTCTTGATGTGCCTCATGATGAGCCTCTCAAAACACTTCATGATGATGGATGTGAGTGCAATGGGATGGTAGTCATTTAGACAAGACACTGAAGACTTCTTCGGCATGGAGACAATGGTGGCGGCCTTGAAGCACGTTGGAACGGTGGCGCTGCTCAAGGAGATGTTAACTCCCTTTTGCTGACTCCCCACTGATTAAAGAGACTCCCAATCTTTCTCACGGGGTGGGGGGGGGGGGTGCCATCAGTGGACAGCCTGGGTTTCAGCAGGACACTGCAAGGGATGGAGCAGGGGTCAGCCAAAGGACAGAGGGCTCCAAGTTGCAGGAGGACACGAGTGATAGACCAGGGGAGGCCTCGCCAGGTAGACTAGAAGTATCCCCAGTAATGTCGGAACATGAAAAAGTAGATGAGGGGGAATGAAGGTCTAAAAGAATTAGCAGATCACTGGATAGGCTAGCCTATGTAGCACCAGGGGAACAGAGTGTGGCCCCTACTGCTGTGGGGAGCTATGTCACTGCCTTTTACACCTGGGTTGGACTTTGTGCTTTGCAGGAAGGGTTAGCAAATTATCTCAATTATCTGACTAAATTTGGTGGGGGGAGAGTGTAACACCTTGGAAAAGGTTTCACTGCTAATGTAATAGTTTTTCTGTAGCAGCAGTGTTTGAGTTATGACTAGAGATAACGAAAGCATTGGAATGTGTGCCATCCAATGCCGCGAGTGTTTTTTCTTGTTGTGTGCCCGAGAGCGAGGTATTTGCAGTCTTTTGTTTGGCAAGAAATGCAGAGAGAAGGCGTGAGAAAGGAGAGGTCATAGACTGCAGGACAGAGTGGACTTGGAGTGAGGGGCCACAAGTTGATGACGCCAGGGGGAAATCGATGCAGGACTAACATTCGGGAAACCATGAGCTCCAATGTGCACATTAGACTGTTTCATTATGATGAGACCTTTTCTTTTTGTTTTTATTTACTAACCCTCAAGTCAAATTAAGAATTATAAAGCTAGATCGTTTAATTGCATATGAGGTACTGTCTAATATTTCTTGGTAATGATTTGTAACAGGGTAACTCATCACGGAGCATCCACACAAACAAGAGGTTTGGCACCTCAGATTTCACATGTTTGGCGGTGCCAGAGACTGTCTTCCCTAGACTAATGCTGCCAGCCAAACCTGAGGGTTACATGAAGAACCATTCTGTAAGTTGATATACTCATTAAACCATATGCAATAATAATGTTCTCCTGTTCAAAGAAGGCAAATGATTGGATTGGTCTACTCACCAGCTGCGCAAGCTGCTAAAATTTTCTCACTTCGACTTGGTTTTTTTGCTATCATATGAGTGCAGTGTTGCTTGTATTCCTATTTTAGAGGAAAATACATTAATTCAAATACTCTATTATTGAAAAAATGTTTTTAATCATTATGGAGTTTGTACTTCAACCAAAATAATGGATCAACCTTATTCACCATATAATTTATGTGTATTAGTAATTTGCTGTGTTGTGTTGGTGTGATATGTAGCAAAAGACAGCATTCAACAATTCTAACAAATTATATGAAACTAAAGTTAAAAGTTTAAGACAAATGTGGAAAGAAATATACAAACCCCATTTCCAGCAAAGTTGGGATATTTTTCAAAATGCAATAAAAACAAAAATCTGTGATGTTAATTCACGTGAACCTTTATTTAACTGACAAAAGTACAAAGAAAAGATTTTCAATAGTTTTACTGACCAACTTAATTGTATTTTGTAAATATACTCGAATTTAGAATTTGATGGCTGCAACACACTCAACAAAAGTTGGGACAGAGTTAAAATAAGATTGAAAAGTGCACAGAATATTCAAGACTCCACATTAAGCAGGCTAATTGGTAGCAAGTGAGGTATCATGACTGGGTATATAAGTAGCGTCCATCAGAGGCTCAGTCTTTGCAAGCAAGGATGGGTCATGGCTCACCCCTTTGTGCCAAAATTCGTGAGAGAATTGTTAGTCAGTTCAAAAGGAACATTTCCCAACACAAGATTGCAGAAAATTTAGTTCTTTCAACATCTACAGTACATAATATTGTGAAAAGATTCAGAGAATTCAGAGACATCTCAGTGCGTAAAGGGCAAGGTCAGAAACCACTATTGAATGTTCAAGCCCTCAGGCGGCACTGCCTAAGAAACCATCATGCTACTGTGACAATTATAGCCACCTGGGCTCAGGAGTACTTTGGAAAACCATTGTCACTTAACACAGTCCGTCGCTGCATCCAGAAATGCAACTTGAAACTGTACTACGCAAGGGAGGAAGCCATACATCAACTCTATGCAGAAACGCCAGTGAGTTCTCTGGGCCCAAGCTCATCTCAGATGGACCAAAAGACTGTGGAACCATGTGCTGTGGTCAGATGAGTCCACATTTCAGCTAGTTTTCGGAAAAAATGGGCGTCCAGTTCTCCGTGCCAAAGATGAAAACGACCAACCTGATTGTTATCAGCGAAAGGTGCAAAAGCCAGCATCTGTGATGGTATGGGGGTGCATCAGTGCCCACGGCATGGGTGAGTTGCATGGATGTGAAGGTACCATTGCCTCTGAGGCGTATATTAGGATTTTAGAGAGACATATGTTGCCATCAAGGCGCCGTCTCTTCCCAGGACATCCATGCTTATTTCAGTAGGACAATGCCAGACCACATTCTGCAGGGGCTACAACAGCGTGGCTTTGTAGACACAGAGTGTGTGTGCTTGACTAGCCTGCTGCCAGTCCAGATCTATCTCCTATTGAAAATGCATGGCGCATCATGAAGAGGAGAATCAGACAACGACCACAGACTGTTGAGTAGCTGAAGTCTTATATCAAGCAAGGATGGACAAAATTTCCAATTGCAAATCTACTACAATTAGTATCCTCAGTTCCAAAACAATTAAAACGTGTTATTAAAAGGAAAGGTGATGTATCACAATGGTAAACATGCCTCTGTCCCAACTTTTGTTGAGTGTGTTGCAGCCATCAAATTCTAAATTTGTGTATATTCACAAAATACAATTAAGTTAGTCAGTAAAACTGTTGAAAATCTTTTCTTTGTGCTTTTGTCAGTTAAATAAAGGTTCATGTGAATTAACATATCACAGATTTTTCTTTTTATTGCATGTTGGAAAATATCCCAACTTTTCTGGAAATGGGGTTTGTACATAAATACCAGTATTTATTTAGATTGTATGTCAGAGAAGAAGTCTGTGACCCACCTAAAGTTGAGACTTTAAAGATGATCATACATCTTTGAGAACAAAGTACACTAAACTAATCTGGAACCTCAGTCTGCCCAAACTACTATTTAAATAATCTATGTATTCAATCTCAATAATGGCCCTAATTCAATTCCAGAAGCAGGAACAAAATTGACCACAGTTTAAAAAAATGGGCCTTTTTTTAATGTTCTCTTCAGCATCTTACAGCAGGACGACAGATACTCCATGAAGCAATGTCCCTTCACAATGCAGCACAGGCACTCCAGCATAGAGAAAAAAATATGCTAGTGGCTAAAGTTTTCCATCACTAATATATCACTTCCTAGCAAGTACTTATTTGCAGTAATAACAATAACCACTGTTGAACATACAATTATCATTGACAAATATGACAAGTACACAATTTAAGCCTCTTGTGAATTACATAGCACAACTGTCAATGTCAATTATTTCAAATAACATTTTGGTTTCCTGTTTACACATGAGATACAAGACTTCAATAAATCAAATTCATGACAAAATTATACTGGCAGTCAGTTATAAGGTATAATCAGTACAGTCATTGTCACATTACTGCCATTTCAGACAGTTCAAAGGGGAATTTTACATATTTTGCCCAATGCTAAAGAAAACAGACTCTTAAGTAATACACTTTTTACATTTTAAACAGCCTGAACACTGACTGAAGCAAACAGTTTCAGAGGAAAAATACTGCTGTTAATATTGAGGACAATGATTTTATTTGAATTAGTCAATAGACCATGTGCAGGTGCAAGATGGCATCAAGAAGCTACATGTACCCATTTAAAATTCCATGTTGCATTATTATATAAAACAGAAGTTAACAGCTTTCAGCCAGTCACTTCCGATAAGATGGCGGCACCTTTGGTCACTGAAGCTTCAAGGGGCTCATCAAATGCTGCTACTGTTCTACTTAAACGTATTTCTAATGATCGCAAGATCCTGCTATATATTACAAAGTTGAAGTTCTGCATACCTACACTATCAGTGAGTTGCTCACTGGCAAAGAAAATGAAAGAGCTGTGCAACATGCTGCTACCTGAATTGATAGAGGCTTACAGTTACATAGCAAGTGGCTGTCTTGGTCGCTTTTCTTGTGATCACAAGGCCCTTCTGGACATCGTTAATCTGCTTAGGACAACGATAGTGACTAACGACGACTCCTTTGTTTGCATCTTCCGAAACAGCTCGATTTCTATCTTAAATATCTCTTTTTTTTCTTTTCAGGCTTCTTTTGAAGACCCTGACCTGGAGTTACAAGTTGACTTCAGTTCTTTGCAGAAATGGGACCTGCTCTCAGGGTCTCATGACTGGCTGCTTTTCGATATACTAAGGACACGGCTTAGAAGACAAGCACGCCTTCAGGGAGATTTTCATGGTTCTAGAGGTGGGTGGACTTGAGGTCGGTCCTGCCACCTCGTGCGTCGTGGGAGAGGGAAGATCGAAAGCAGCGAGCGGGGCTGCTGACTGTGCCCAGAGACCAAAGTTATTTGGGCAAAAAGCTTAGAAAAAGCAACAAAATAAACTTTAACATCATAAATCATGAGTTGTTTTGTTTTGTTTCCCCTCTTGCTGTGAAACAGGTTCACCTCTTTTTCCCTTATTAGGGAGAGACAGCCTGTGGTATGTCGAATTACCGAGTGAACGAGTAGTCTTTGGGGTACTGCAAGTCTGCGTCTTTATTGATGCTTTGCTGTATACTTGAGTGCTCGATGGGGGGGTGCAGATGCTTTCTTGCTGGTGGGGGAGAGGTGGGTCATTACTTTGATGCTACTTATGTGTGGAAAGGGGGAGCTGGACGAGGCTTTGGGATTCCAACATTTAACTGTCATTAAATCTTTGGGGCACTCCTCTGCCTTCATTGATGCTTGTGAAGAAAAAGAATTTCAGGATGTATTTTGTATATATTTCTCTGACATTAAATGTACCTACCTACTTTGATACACTTATTTACTGGCTGAAAGCAGGGGCAGATGGCAGGGGAGGTACGTGACCTTAGTCAGAGTGAGGACCAGACCTCAAGCCAGGTGTACTCGGCAGCCGCGAGGAGAGAGGCATCAAAGCTGGAGTCCTTCATTGGGAGTAGTGTGTTGCGATGTGCAGGGGCAGAGGCACTACTACCCGTCCAGTGCTTCACTCAGCAGAAGACAAGCTCCACTACAAGTCGACTGGAAGATTTTAATTGACTATATAAATATATATTTTTTGTGGCTGTATTTTGCTGATGTTTTGTAACTGTTTATCTTGGACTGGGCCTCAAGCCGCATTGTTGCCTTGGGGCAGGGTGCCACAATGTCCAGGCTGGAGTCAGTGCAGTACCACACTGTTCGTTTGGCGGGAGGCAGGCTCCATCATGGTCGACTGAAGATTTCAAAGAGCTGGACTATATATTAGGTCTTTATTCTTTGGAGCGTAGAAGGTTGAGGGGGGACTTGATAGAGGTATTTAAAATTATGAAGGAGATAGACAGAGTTGACGTGGATAGGCATTTTCCATTGAGAGTAGGGAACATTCAAACAAGAGGACACGAGTTGAGAGTTAAGGGGCAAAAGTTTAGGGGTAGCACGAGGGGGAACTTCTTTACTCAGAGAGTGGTAGCTGTGTGGATACCTGAAATCCCCCCAAAAATATTCTACATCTTGTTATTGGCATTTCATTTGTGGTACAAACAAAATCATACAAAGCAAGTGTATGAGTACTAGAGAAGCCCTGAAAAACATCTTGTATAACTTTGGCTCTGGAGAAGAAACCATGACTTCTGGTATATCTTCCACTATTTCCCTTTTTATGGTCAATGAGGATCGATGAAGCATTCTCTAAATTCTTCATTGAATAGTGGGGCAGGCATGGGCCGAATGCCCCACTCCTGTCTCTACTGCCATGATCCTTTAATGATCAAATTCATTTTTTTTTAAATTAAAGAAAAAAATCTGCCTTCAAAAATGTACAAACTGTTCATTGTACATCTCTAGATACTGCCACAAACTTTCTACATTCACCTTATCAAAATCCACCTGCAGGATCTTGTACATTTCAAATCATCAGTGATACCCTAATTCATAAAACCATTCTGTTACAGAACCCACAACACTACAGCACAATACAAGCCCTTTGGCTCATGATGGTGCAGCCCTTTCAACCAACCCGAAGATCAATTAGTTCTTCCCTCCACTTCTTTATTTAAATGTTAGCCAACTCTTGAACTCAACCGCTGACTAATGAAGGCTCAAACACCTTTGTAACAATCCTAACAACTTTCACAGCAACTTTGAGGGATTTATGGATGTGGACTCCAAGATCCTTCTGTTCCTCTGCACTGATAAGAATTCTGCCATTAACTTTGTTGAAAGAGTACAGAGAAGATTTGCAAAGATAATGATGGGACTGGAGGACCTGAGTTATAAGGAAAGATTGAATAGGTTAGGACTTTATTCCTTGGAAAATAAAAGATTGAGAGGAGATTTGATAGAGGTATACAAAATTATGAGGGGTATAGATAGGGTAAATGCAAGCAGGCTTTTTCCACTGTGATTGAGTGGGACTATAACCAGAGGACACAGGTTAAGGGTAAAAGGTGAAAAGTTTAAGGAGACAGTGAAAGGAATCTTTGTCTCTCAGAGGGTCATGAGTGTGAAGCAAATTGCCAGCTTAAGTGGTGCATGCAAGCTCAATTTCGACGCTTAAGTGAAGTTTGGTTCAGTACTAGATGAAAGGGTTATGGAGCGCTATAGCCTTGGTGCAATTCAATGGGAGCACGCAGCTTAAGTGGTTTCTGCATTGATTAGATGGGCCAAAGTGCCTATTTCTGTGCTGAAGTTTTCTATGACTCTATGTTACCAACATACTTTCCCAAATTCCTGCTTAATAACTTCGTCAGTTGTTCAGTTATTTTCTTTTCAATATTTTGCAGCTCTTCCAAAAACAAAGCCACTACAGGCAATCCCAGAGTTAAGAAGCTTCCGACTTACAAAGAACTCGTACTTATGAACAGCCTGCCATAAAGCCTATTATATTAAAAATTCATCAGCTCGAAGGAGAACGCCATCCGCTATTTTAAGTCAGATCACGTTGCTATTAATAGTGTTGCGTGTGTCCCATTTAACCTGTCTCAGTGCGGGTGGACTTTAGGACCCGGGGGAGCTGAGGACGCGCTGCCCACTGCCACTGCTGAATCTGCACTGTTTCTGTTCTGTTGACGGACGCGATAAACAAGTTAAAATTATGGATTGATAATTCCCATCTCATGTTTATTTCACTCTGTGATGAAGAATTTGTTGCGAGTGGGAGTTGGTTCAATCGTTTCAAAGTGAGGGAAAACTTACATAATATTAAAGGGTGAATCAGCGAGTGCCAATGTAAGTGCTGCAAGTGATTTTCCTGAAATATTGAAAAAAAATTATTGAGGAGGGAGGTTACTTGCCAGACCAAATATTTAATGTAGACGAGACTGGCTTATGTTTGAAAGGACCTACATTTCAAAAGAGGAAAAAGGTGCACCAGGGCATATGGCATCGAAGGATAGGCTAACCTGTTCCGACTTATGTACAAATCCAACTTAAAGACAGACTTAGGAATGGATCACACTCGTAACCCAGGGACTGCCTGTACCAAAAAAACAAATCATCAGCTGTGCCCGAGTAACTTGACCTAATATCTCCAATCACCTTGGTTGAATGATATATCATACATGGTGGAAAGTAGCCATGACATCAGCACATTATAAAGATTAATACTTCAGTGCATCAAGGGCAAAAAGCTGCACTGTTTAAAGAGTCAGCTTTCAGTCAGCAAAAGATGGAAAATTTCGATAAAGACTGAAACTTGATTAATTTAGTACTTCTCATTTGTTCTAAGCAAAACAGCTAGCTGCTTTTTTAAAAAAAAACATTTCGACAAGCCATCCACTAGACGCAAAATACTGAAAATATCCAAAGAAAATGAGCAATGGATAAACAAATGAGAATAAAAATAAATTAGTGTAGGTTCTGGAAATCTGAAATAAAAGAGAAACTACTCAAGATACTCGGGAAACGTTTCTCTTCCCACATACATGAATTATATTGAGAAGCATGAATTAATGTTTCTTGTCAAAATCCAGTCACATTGCATACATTCCAAACAAGTTTGTTTTTAATCAAATAAATTACATCAATTTAACAGTCATACTACATCTTGAACATGAAACCCCAACCGGCTGCCTATTACAATTCTGATATTCTACCCTATACAGATTCCAAGACATTTTAAGAGGTGGAACTGATGTTTGCTTTGTAACCTGTCACCATTTCAGAGGAAGAGAAAGGATCACTCTATGCTTGTGAGCAAGTTAAAGGGGACTTGCAGTGAAGAAACACCAGGGATTACTAAAGTGATGATGATGGATTGTATATACAGGTGTCCCCCATTTTTCGGACGTTTGCTTAACGTCAACTCGCTGTTACGAAAGACCTACATTAGTTACCTGTTTTCGCTAACAGAAGGTGTTTTCACTGTTACGAAAAAGACAGCATGCGCGCTGAGCAGCCAAACTCCTCCCCCGGAACTGCATTCTAGCCGGCATTGCTTAAACACGTGCCTGTGAGCATCTGTGCTTTATGTCGATTTATTTTGTGCATCCATTAGCAAGATAAGTTTTAAGGTCAATTACAGGACATCACCTGACTGTGCAGGTGATGCCTCCCTCCCAGATGCACTGAATAACTTCTACGCCCGGTTTGAGGCAGAAAATGACGTGGTGGCGAGGAAGTTCACCTCTCCTACAAATGACCAGGTGCTGTGTCTCACCGTGGCCGATGTGACAAGAATCCTGTGCAGGGTCAACCCACGGAAGGCTGCTGGACCAGACAACATCCCTGGTAGAGTGCTCAGAGGATGTGCAGACCAGCTAGCAGATGTTCTCACTGACATCTTCAACATCTCCCTGAGCAGTGCCACCGTTCCAACGTGCTTCAAGGCCGCCACCATCGTCCCCGTGCTGAAGAAGTCTTCAGTGTCCTGTCTAAATGACTACCGTCCTGTTGCACTTACATCCATCATCATGAAGTGTTCTGAGAGGCTCATCATGAGGCATATCAAGACTCTGCTGCCCCCCTCACTGGACCCCCTGCAGTTTGTGTACCGTCCAAACCGCTCAACAGATGACACCATTGCCACCACCCTCCACCTGGCCCTAACCCAACTGGACAAAATAGACACATACATTCGGATGCTGTTCACAGACTTCAGTTCAGCATTCAACATAATCATCCTTCAGAAACTGATTGGAAAGCTGAGCCTACTGGGCCTGAACACCTCCCTCTGCAACTGGATCCTAGACTTCCTGACTGGGAGATCTCAGTCAGTCTGGATTGGGAGCAGCATCTCCAACACCATCACATTGAGCACTGGGGCTCCTCAGGGCTGCATGCTCAGTCCATTGCCGTTCACTCTGCTAACCCATGACTGTGCTGCAACACACAGCTCAAACCATATCATCAAGTTCGCCGATGACACGACCGTGGTGGGTCTCATCAGCAAGAACGACGAGTCAGCTTACAGAGAGGAGGTGAGTGACTAACGGACTGGTGCAGAGCCAACAACCTGTCTCTGAATGTGAACAAAACAAAAGAGATGGTTGTTGACTTCAGGAGGGCACAGAGCAACCACTCCCCGCTGAACATTGACGGTTCCTCAGTAGAGATCATAAAGGGCACCAAATTTCTTGGTGTTCACCTGACGGAGAGTCTCACCTGGTCCCTCAACACCAACTCCATAGCAAAGAAAGCCCAGCAGCATCTCTACTTTCTGCGAAGGCTGAGTAAAGTCCATCTCCCACCCCCCATCCTCATCACATTCTACAAGGGTTGTATTGAGAGTTTCCTGAGCAGCTGCATCACTGGAAATTGCACCATCTCGGATCGCAAGACCCTGCTGTGGATAGTGAGGTCAACTGAGAAGATCATCGGGGTCTCTCTTCCAGCCATCATGGACATTTACACTACACGCTGCATCCACAAAGGAAACAGCATTATGAAGGACCCCATGCACCCCTCATACAATCTCTTCTCCCTCCTGCTGTCTGGGAAAAAGCTCGAAGCATTCGGGCTCTCATGGCCAGACTATGTAACAGTTTCTTCCCCCAAGCTATCAGACTCCTCAATACCTGAAGCCTGGACTGACACCTTGCCCTATTGTCCTGTTTATTATTTATTGTAATGTCTGCACTGTTTTTGTGCACTTTATGTAGTCCTGTGTAGCTTTCTCTGTGTTGTTTTTTTTTAAAACATAGTTTAGTCTAATTTTTGTACTGTGTCATGTAACACCATGGTCCTGAAAAACGTTGTCTCATTTTTACTATGTACTGTTACCAGCAAAGATAGGAGTATCCGTTGGAGTCTGGTGATACTATTTTTAACAGTATTTATCAGTAAAAATACACAAAAATAATATCAATGCAAATATAGAGGTAATATACGTCATCAATACTAAACCTAAAAGTGCAGGTATAATAATAATCAATAAGAAATAAGCTCTATTGTTGTCTAGGGGATAATGAATTGTCCGATGGAAATATAAAGTTCAGTTCAGGCAGGCTGCGGTAGTCGTTGGTCGCTGTGTGGGGGGAGGGGGAGAGAGGGGGAGAGAGGGGGAGAGGGGGGGGAGAGGGGGGGAGGGGGGAGAGGGGGGGAGAGGGGGGGAGAGGGGGGGAGAGGGGGGGAGAGGGGGAGGGGGGGAGGGGGAGGGGGAGGGGGAGGGGGAGGGGGAGGGGGAGGGGGAGGGGGAGGGGGAGGGGGAGGGGGAGGGGGAGAGGGAGGGGGAGGGGGAGGGGGAGGGGGAGGGGGAGGGGGAGGGGGAGGGGGAGAGGGAGGGGGAGAGGGAGGGGGAGAGGGAGGGGGAGAGGGAGGGGGAGAGGGAGGGGGAGAGGGAGGGGGAGAGGGAGGGGAAGAGGGAGGGGAAGAGGGAGGGGAAGAGGGAGGGGAAGAGGGAGGGGAAGAGGGAGGGGAAGAGGGAGGGGAAGAGGGAGGGGAAGAGGGAGGGGAAGAGGGAGGGGAAGAGGGAGGGGAAGAGGGAGGGGAAGAGGGAGGGGAAGAGGGAGGGGAAGAGGGAGGGGAAGAGGGAGGGGAAGAGGGAGGGGAAGAGGGAGGGGAAGAGGGAGGGGAAGAGGGAGGGGGAGAGAGAGAGAGAGAGAGCTATTGACTTGCCGACTTTCCTTTATGATCTTGATCCGTCGATGCTGTGGCCATTCACGTATGACCCCTCTGTCCTTTAGCTAGACCATAGACCGTTCTTCCGTGGTGGACGTCACCCAGGCAAGGGTGGACACACACACAAGCACCCACCAGTCTCGTAGCGTCTCTCCTGGTGCGTCTGAGGGGTGTTCCCCAGATCTTACTTTTATCCCCACTCACGGGGTCTCAGGTGTCAATCGGGTTGGGATGATTGATCAAACCCACCCCCTCTGGTTGCCCCCTGAGGGGTTTCAATGAATAGAACAGTACTCAATACACAATCCTTATCCACGAGACAGTCGCAGTAATCTCTCTTTTGTCAATAGGAGACATTCCAACCTGTGGGCCTCTCTCTCATTAATTTACATGAGCTGTGATCAATAACAACTGCCTTTGGTGTTATCCTGTGTCTCTCTCATCTCCCTTGCTAACAGCATCGAAATAGTAGCGATTTGCGATTCTCCAAGGGGGGGGGGGCATTGGCGATTCTGTACCCTTCTGCCCATCAGAGTTGCTCATCATTCGTTAAAGTACTGTACCAGCAGTTATGGTCAAAATGACTATAAAAGTGACAACTTGACTTGAAGGTATTGGAAAAGCCTAAAAGAATGCATAAGGGCGTTACATTTAGTGTAAAACTAGACATAATTAAGTGTTTCAATCGTGGTGAACAAAGAAAGGATATACTGAGTTTGGCTCAACAGTGTATTTTGTGTTTACTAGTGAGTTTGGCTAAGGGTTTGTGGAAGTTGACGAAGACGTTAAAGAGGTTTTGGCATCCCATGACCAAGAACTGAGAGATAAAGAGGAAAGGATAACAACTGAAACCAAACGGCCCGAAAGTGAAGTCGTCCTGGAACTGAATGGGAAGCAATTGCGTGAGATTTTCGCTGGGATTGAGAACGCTGCAATGATTGCAGATAAGTAGGACTTTAATTTTGAAAGGGTCTGTAGGTTGAGGGCATAGTTGCAGGATGGTTTGAGTGTTTACAAAGATCTGTATGATAGAAAAATGTGTGAGGCTAAGCAGTCAAGCATACTGTTGTTTTTCAAACCTTCCACATCAGCCACAGCAGATGACAGAACTCCACCTTCGACATTGAGGCAGACAGAGATAGAAGGTGACCTGCTTCCCCTGATGGAAACAGACGACGAAGAGATGACACCCCAGTCTCCCACCATCCCAACCTCTGACGACTCAGCCTAACATACCATCATCATCAGTGTGCTCACTGTCTTCCTGATTCCAGTAAGTAAAACTGCACCGGATGTACATTATTTCTACTTTATATAGGCTGTGTATTTTTATGTGTTATTTGGTAGCTTCATAGCTTAAAGGTTACTGGAAAGAGTGCTTCTGCCGGGAGCGCTTGCGATGTGTGTTTTTGCTGCGAATGCTGCCGAGAGCGCTTGCGAGATATTTTCGCTGCGGTGGACAGTGCTGCAATAATTGTAGAAAAGTATTCCTACATTATATAGGCTGTGTATTTATCAGATAATTCCTGCTTTTACTATATGCTACTGTTATTTTAGGTTTTATGTGTTATTTGGCATGATTTGGTAGGTTATTTTTTGGGTCAGGGAACGCTCACAAAATTTTCCCCTATAAATAAATGGTAACTGCTTCTTCACATTACGACATTCCGGCTTACAAACCGGTTCATAGGAACACTCTACCTTCGAATAGCGGGGGAAACCTGTATAAGAATATGGAAGCGGGCACAGAAATTCCAGAGGCAAAAGCTAGGAAATACAGAAGCAATCATGGAAAGTTAGAAGTCACTGACCTGTAGAAAAATGGGCACAATGGAATTTTCAGCAGCCCAGTTAATATCTATTTAGTTTATCAATTTGAGACTTACATGTCCATGAAAATAATCGCAGTCAAGTTGAGTCAGTAATTTGGTAAGTTCTCCCTTTTCAGGCTGTTTGAAGCCAGCTAACTGTATTATAGGTTTCTGTACCAGTCCAGCCATCTGCAAAATAAGAATAAGATCTCATTTGTATTTTGCAAATATTTCAATAGTTCCATTGAGTATCAACGAATATATGCAATACACAACCTGCAATTCTTTTTCTTCAGACATTCACAAGAACAGAATGGTACCTCAAAGAATGAGTGACAGTAAAAACATTAGAACCACAAAGCTCCCCTACTCTCCACCTAACGCAAAAGCAGCATCAAAGCATCGTGCATCGACTCTCCACCTCCCCCACTTACTTCAGCAAAAAAAAGCATCAGAACTTCATACAGAAAAAAATCAAGGCACATGACTCATCAACCTCCTCTCATATTGGTGAAGAAAGGAAAAGCATCGCTTCTCATCAAGAATAGCTGAGAACCACCACCCTAATGAGCCACATACAGTTCTCATTACAGTATTCACACAAGATTCGAAAATCACATCCCATTCAAAAATGTTTTACACCCATTATCTGCTAATAATCAAATACCTCTTTTGAACAGTCAATTGTCCATCAAACATGTCTTAAATAAGCAATTAAGTATATTAACTGTTAACATACATTGGAGCTGCAACAGTGTACAGATTCAGCCAAAATATTAAAAAACCATCACTGAGAATAAGTTCAGAAAGAACAAATCCAAATGAAGACTTAACCACGAAGACAACACATGTTAAATTCAGCATAACACACATAAAGTGCTGGAGGAACTCAGCAGGTCAGGTAGCATCTATGGAAAGGAATAAGAGTAAACGTTTTGGGACCAGACCTTTACAGGAATAGAAAGCAAGAGGGAACATCTAGAATAAGGTGGTGTGGGAGGGCGAGAATTACAAGCTAGAAGGCTAGGTAAGGGACGAAGAACTGGGAAGCTGGGAGTTGACAGGAAAGGAAAAGGGCTGAAAAAGAAGGAATGTGTTAGAAGAGAGGAGAGGAAACCATGGAAGAGAGGGAAGAAGGGGCACCAAAGGGAGGGGATAGGCAGGTGAGAAGTGAACGGGTAAGAAGAGAGCTAGATTGGGGAAATGAAAAAGAGAGTAAGGGGAGAAATGACCATAAGTTAGAGAAATCGATGTTCATACTGTCAGATTGAAATCTATATTCATTACAGGTAGTCCTCGAATTACAAACATCCGACATAGTGGCATAGTCTCACAATTGCCATCTCACTGCTTCAGTCCAGTCACACACATTCAATCCCAACCTACTCACACAAAATGCTGGAGGAACTCAGCAGGCCAGGCAGCATCTATGGAAAACAGTCGACGTTTCAGGACGAAACTCTTTAACAGGACTAGAGAAAAAAAGCTGAGGAGTAGATTTGAAAGGTGGGGGGAGGGGAGAGAGAAATGCCAGGCAATAGGTGAAACTGGGAGGGGAGGGATGAAGCAAAGAGCTAGGAAGTTGATCGTGAAAGACAAAAGGCCATGGAAGAAAGAAGAAAGGTTGGGGGGGAAGGTGCAACAGAGAGAAGTGATGGGTGGGCAAAGATAACATGACAGAGGAACAAGGGGATGGGAAACGGTGAAGGGGGGGGGGTGGAGGCATTACCGGAAGTTTGAGAAATCTATGTCCGTGCCATCAGGTTGGAGGCTACCCAAACAGAATGTAGGGTATTGTGTGGCCTTATCCTGGCAGTGGAGGAGGCCATGGATGGACATACCAGAATAGGAATAGGAAGTGGTATTAAAATGGGTGGGCACTGGGAGATCCCACTTGTTCTGGCTTGTTCAACTGAATCTCTTCTATTTCATGTACGTCTGTTCTTACCCCATCCTCCCGCCACACTACCAGGGATAGTGTTCCTCTTGTCCTCACCTATCAACCCACCAGCCACCACGTCCAGCACGTAATTCTCCAAAACTTCTGCCACCTCCAACTGGATCCCACTACCAAGCATATCATCCCCCCACCCCCCCGCAATTTCTGCTTGTCGCAGGGATCGCTCCCTACGCAACTCCCTTGTCCATTTGTCCCTCCCCACTGATCTCCCTCTTGGCACTCATCCTTGCAAGCAGAACAAGTGCTTCTTCACCTGCCCCTACACCTCCTCCATCACTACCATTTAGTACCCCAAACAGTCCTTCCAGGTGAGGCAACACTTCACCTGTGAATCCGTTGGGGTCATATACTGTGTTTGCTGCTCCCAGTATGGCCTCTTGTATATCAGTGAAACCTAACGTAGATTGGGAGACCACCGTCCGTCAGAACAAATGGGATCCCCCTGTGGAAACCTGCTTTAATTCCATTTCATATTCTGGTATGTCTATCCATGGCCTCCTCCACTGCCGGTATAAGGCCATACTTTGGTTGGAGGAACAACACCTTATATTCCATTTCAGTAGCCTCCAACCTGATGGCATGAACATAGATTTCTCAAACTTCCAGTAATGCCTCTACCGCCCCCTGCCCCTTCACCATTCCCATCTCATGCTATCTCCTTGCCTGCCCATCGCCTCCCTCTGGTGCTCCTCCCCCACTTTCTTCCATGGTCTTCTGTCTTTTCACCAATCAACTTCCTAGTTCTTTGCTTTATTCCCCCCCCCCCAAAGTTTCACCTATCACCTGGTGTTTCTCTCACTTCTCCTCCCAAATCTACTGGGAAATCTACTCTTCAGCCTTTGTTCTCCAGTCCTGCTGAAACAACGACTGTACTTTATTTCCCCATAGATGTTCCCTGGCCTGTTGAGTTCCTCCAACATTTTGTGTGTGTTGCTTGGATTTTCAGCATCTGCAGACTTCCTCTTATTTGTGATTTAATCCTGACCTCAAGTGTTATCAGTGTTTAAATTTCAGTTTATTCATATGCATAAAGAAGATGAAACACCTCCAGAAGCAAAGGCATATAGTATTATAAGTAGCATTCACAAGAAATAATACAGGACTATTTATAAAAAAAACTAGAACAAAAATATGTCCACTTCAGTGTAAAGTGCTCATTATGTTGCTAAACTGCTTTAGCTTTACTATATTCTCCTTGTCATCAACAGCACCTCTGCTATGAGCTCTGGTCTTCTCTATTATCTCAAAGATGTGCAAGCTAGTAAGTTCATTTGCCACTGCAGATAGTCCCAAATGTGTAGGTAAGTAGTAGAGTGTGGGAGCAGTTGATTGGAATATGGGATTAGTGTAAATTGATGCTTTGTGGTCAGCACCTATGAAGTGAGTCAAATAGCATGTTTCTATTTAAACTATTGAAGTTCACTTCAAGTTCACTCCAAGTTCACTTGCCTTGTCACTGACCTTTTCCTACATCCATAGGTCCAAGAGACATAGGAGCAGAATTAGACCATTTGGCCCATCAAGCCTGTTCTGCCAATCAATCATGACTGATCAGTTTCTCCCCCCTCTCAGCACCACTCATCGGCCTTCTCCCCATAACCTTTGATGATGTGTCCAATCAAAAACCTATCAAACTTTGCTTTAACTACGACCAATGACCTGGCCTCCACAACTGCCTATGGTGATAAATTCCACAAATTCACCACACTCTGGCTAAAAGAATTTCTCTGCACCTGTTTTAAATGGACACTCCCCTATCCTGAAGCTGTGCCCTCTTATCCTAGACTCCCCCACCATGGGAAACATCCTTTCCACATCTACTCTGTCTAGGCCTTTCAACATTTAAAAGGTTTCAATGAGATCCCCCTCAGCCTTTTAACTTCCATGAGCACAAACCAGAAGCTATCAAAGGTTCCTTGTATGATAACCTTTTCATTCCTGGAATCATTCTTGTGAACCTCCTCTGAGCCCTCTCCAATGCCAGCGCAACTTTTCTTAGATGAGAAGCCCAAAACTGTTCACAATACTCAAGGTGAGGCCTCACCAGTGCCTTATAAAGCTTCAAGATCACATCCCTGCTCTTGTATTCCATACCTCTTGAAATGAATGCTAATATTGCATTTGCCTACCTCACCACTGACTCCACCTGCAAGTTAACCTTTAGGGTGATCTGCACAAGGACTCTCAAGTCCCTTTGCATCTCAAATTTTGGATTTTCTCCCCATTTAGAAAATAGTCTGCACATTTGTTTCTTCTACCAAAGTGCATGAGCATGCATTTTCCAACATTGTATTTCATTTGCTACTTTCTTGCCCATTCTCCTAATCCGTCTGTCCTTCTGCAGTCCACGTGTTTCCTCGACACTAGCTGCCTCAAAACCAATCTTTGAATCACCTGCAAACTTAGCAACAAAGCCATCTATTCCATCATCTAAATCAATGACATATAGCATGGAAAGAAGCGGGCCCAATACTGACCCCTGTGAAACACCACTAGACACTGGCAGCCAACCAGAAAAGGGTCCTTTTATTCCCACTCACTGCTTCCTACCAATTAGCCAATGCTCTAACCATGCTAGTAACTTTCCTGTAATACCATGGGCTCTTAACTAGGTAAGCAGCCTCATGTGTGGCACTTAGTTAAAGGTGATCTGTAAGTCAAACTATACAAACTCCTCAAAGAATTCCAACAGGTTCGTCTAGCAAGATTTCCCCCTTTTTTTGGACACACTTCATAAAGCTTTTACTATCCACTTTGATATTGGTTGCTAGCTTGCCTTAATGTTTCATCTTTTCCCTCCTAATGATTCTTTTGGTTGCTCTCTGTAGGGTTTCAAAAGCTTCCCAAGCTTCTGTCTTTCCACAAATTATTGCTTTATTGTACACCCTCTCTTTTGCTTTTACATTAGATTTGACTTCGCTTTTCAGCCATGATTGTACTATTTTGGCATTTGAGTATTTCTTTGTTTTTGAAATCCTGCACCTTCCTCAATTTTCCCCCAAAAGCTCACACCATTGCTGCTCTGCTGTCATCCCTGCCAGCATCTCCTTCCAATTTACTTTGGCCAACTCCTATCCCATAGCACTGTAATTTCCTTTACTCCACTGAAATACTGCTACGTCAGACTTTGCTTTCTCTCTATCAAATTTCAAGTTGAACTTAACCATTTTGTGATCACTGTCTCCTCAGGTTCTTTTAACTTAAGCTCTTTAATCACCTCTGGTTCATTACATAACACCCAATCCAATATAGTTGATTCTGTAGTAGGCTCAATGACAAACTGCTCTAAAAAGCCATCTCATAGGCATTCAACAAACTCACTCTCTTGGGATCTATTTCCAACCTGATTTTCCCAAACAACCGGCATGTTGACATCTCCATGACTATCAAAACATTGCCCTTTTGAAATGCTTTTTCTATTTCCTGTTGTAATCTGTGGTCCACATCCCAGCTACTGTTGGGCGGCCTGTATATAACTGCCATCAGGATCCTTTTACCCTTGCAGTTTCTTAACTCTACCCACAAGGATTCAACATCTTCCAATCCAATGTCACATCTTTCTACTGATTTGATGTCATTTTTTTTTACCAGCAGAACCATGCCCCCCCCCCCCCCACCTACTTTCCTATCCCTCTGCTACAACTTGGAACCTTGGACATTTAGCTCTCAACTACAACCATCTTTCAGCCACAATTCAGTGAAGGCGACAACATCATACCTTTCAACCTGTAATTGTGCAACAAAATCATCCACCTTATTTTTTATACTCCGTGCCTTGAGATATAACAATGGTGAGTACTGTATTTGCTACCACTTTTTGATTTTGCATCCCTAATGCACTGATACACACCAATTGTGTCCTATCACCTCTCTGCCCTTTGATCGCATGTAACCTTTGCTTTTTTTACATCCATCCTATCATGAGTCCCTTCATTCTGGTTCCAACCCCCCCCCCCGCCAAATTAGTTTAACCCCCCCCCCCCCAACTGCTCTAACAACCCAGTCCGTGAGAAGATTGGTTCCTCTCAATTTTCCTCCTGAACACTGACAGAAAAAAGGTATCTAAAAAGGGAGACGAAAACCTTCAGAAACTATGACAAGCATGGACAAGAAAGAAGCATTTGCCAATGACATCAGTTAAAAATGCTGAGTGGCTGATTCTTTTAGAAATTCTGACTGTCACCAATATTTGCTTTCAGGCAATTCTGTTTACTGAAAGCAACTTGATTCACCACACCCTTTCAAAACACTAGCATAGCTTTTAGTCAATTGAAGAAGAGTACTCAAAGAACATAACTGAAAAGAAATACCCTATTTACAGCGAGCAATGTTCCCCATTTTACATATACTTCAGCAATTTGGACTATCTACAGTAAGCATACCAAGACACTAGAAATTCACCATCATCGCTGCCCCCACAAAATCATTGTTACACTAAACTCATCTCTATTGGATAGGCATGTCACACCTTGTCATCCACAGGGCTTTTGCTGGGAATTAGTCTTCACCATTATTGCAAAGATGTACAAGTTAGTACAGTAGTTTTATTGGCCACAATAAATGACCAACAGCAAACTGTCAAAACAGATTATACAGCATCCTTTCATGGATAGGGATGGGCTCCACCAAGTTTCAGATGCCCAAGACACCCCATACGATGAGCAATCACCAAAAAGGTCGGTGCAAAAAGCTTGTCATGACGGCGCCCCGACGACTCCACCAGGAATTCAGGGTCTGTACATGCTCAAACAACAATTGCTGGAAGAGCACTTACGGGTTTTCTCAATTCACGGTTGGTTGAATTCGCGCATACAAAACTCATGGATAAGGTGGGCCGACTATATATATCTGAGGCCAGAACGAAGTGATAATGGCACTAAATGGCAACTCCTTTGCTTGAATCTTCAGAAATAGTTCTATTTCCATCTTTAATATTTCTATTTTTCCCTTTTAGGATTCTTTTGAAGACCCTGACCTGGAGTTACATGCTGACTACGGTTCTTTGTGAGAATGGGACCTGCTCTCGGGCTTTCACAACTGGCCGTTGCTCGGCATGCCAGGGGCTCAGCCTAAGAGTTTGGCTCACCTTTGGAGGCCTACAATCTCAGGGCACAGGAGATGGGCAGATCGAAGGTCGGTGTCCCAGACCGGTGTGTTGTGGGAGCTGGAACATCTTTGACTGTGTGCCCAGAGATCTGAGATCTTTGGGCACAAAGCTCGAAAAAAGTGACACAACAGACTTTTAACATCGTAAACCAGTGAGTTGTTTGTTAAGTCTCCCATCTCACTATGAAACAGAAACACAGAGACACCTCTTTCTCCCTTACTGGGCAAAGAGAGAGTCTGTGCTACGTTGAATGCCGGGTGAACAATATAGTCTCTGGAGTACTGCAACTCTGTTTCTTTACTGATGCTTTGCTCACGTTTGATTGCACTGTGGCAGGTGTCAATGCTTTTTTTTTGCCAGTGGGGGGAGGGGAGATTGTTGCTTGCTGCCGGTGGGGGGGGGGGAGGGGGTGACTTTGGGGTTCTAACATTTAATAGTCATTCATGCTTTGGGGCCCTTTGTGAAGAAAAAGCATTTTGGGATGTATATTGTACACATTTCTCTGACTTTAGGAGCATAGAAACATAGAAAACCTACAACACAATACAAGCCCTTTGGCCCACAAAGTTGTGCCGAATATGTCCCTACCTTAGAAATTATGAGGCTCACCCATAGCTCTCTATTGTTCTAACCTCCATGTACCTATCCAAATGTCTCTTAAGAGACGCTACCGTATCCGTCTCCACCACCGTTGCCGGCAGCCCATTCCACGCACTCACCACTCTCTACATAAAACACCTACCTCTGACATCTCCTCTGTACCTACTCCCCAGCACCTTAAACATGTGCCTTCTTGTGGCAACCATTTCAGCCCTGGGAAAAAACCTCTGACTATCCACACGATCAATGCTTCTCATCATCTTATACACCTCCATCAGGTCACCTCTCATCTTTTGTCGCTCAAAGGAGAAAAGGATGAGTCCACTCAACATGTTTCCATAAGGCATGCTCCCCAATCCAGGAAACATCCTTGTAAATCTCCTCTGCAGCCTTTTTATGGTTTCCACATCCTTCTCGTAGTGGGGCGACCAGAACTGAGCACAGCATTCCAAGTGGGGTCTGACCAGGGTCCTATATAGCTACAACATTACCTCTCAGCTCCTAAATTCAATTCCACGATTGATGAAAACCAATACAGAGTCAAGCTACACAGCTGCTTTAAGCATCCTATGGAATCGGACCCCAGGATCCCTCTGATCCTCCACACTGCCAAGAGTCTTACCATTAATACTATATTCTGCCATCATATTTGACCTACCAAAATGAACCACTTCACACTTATCTGGGTTGAACTCCATCTGCCACTTCTCAGCCCAGTTTTGCATTCTATCAATGTCGCGCTGTAACCTCTGACAGCCCTCCACACTATCCACAATACCTCCAACCTTTGTGTCATCAGCAAACTTACTAACCTATCCCTCTACTTCCTCATCCAGGTCATTTATAAAAATCATGAAGAGTAGGTGTCCCAGAACAAATCCCTGAGGCACTCATAGAACCACAGAACACTAGAGCACAGTATAGACCCTTCAGCCCTCCATGTTGTGCCGACCCACATAATCCTTTTAAAAAAAAGTACTAATTGGTGGTGGCATCCGTCGGTCTTGAGAGACCATGGATCTGCGCCTGGAGTTTCCAGGGCGCAGGCCTGGGCAGGGTTGTATGGGAGACCGGCAGTTGCCCAAGCTGCAGGCCTTCCCCTCTCCACGCCACCGATGTTGTCTAAGGGAAGGGCACTAGGACCCATGCAGCTTGGCACCAGTGACGTCACAGAGCAATGTGTTGTTAAGTGCCTTGCTCAAGGACACAAACATGCTGCCTTAGCTGAGGCTCGAACCAGTGACCTTCAGGTTACTAGTCTGACCCCTTGCCCACTAGGCCACGCGCCAACACGTTTAGTACCGTAAATTCCGGACTATAAGCCGCTACTTTTTTCCCACGCTTTGAACACTGCGGCCTATACTACGGTGCGGCTAATGCATGTTTTTTTTCATGCCGCCAAAAACATTTTGCCTCGTAACAGTAGACCAATAAAATTGATGAGTAGTTCACAGAGGTCCAATGAAATTGTATGATAAATCAAGAGCATGTTCACAATTAAATTATTGTAAATCAGTCATTTGTACTCACCCTCATCAACATGGAAAACACTCGAAGAAAAGCATATGATGCAGCTTTTAAGTTAAAGGCGATCAATCTGGCGGTTGAAGAAGGAAATCGAGCTGCTGCACATAATCTTGGCATAAATGAATCGATGGTGAGACGGTGGAGACGCCAGCGTGAAGAACTGAGTCAATGCAAAAAGACGACAAAAGCTTTCAGAGGTAATCATAGCAGATGGCCCGAACTTGAAAACTTTCTTGAAGACTGGGTTAACACACAGAGAGCAGGCGACCGCGGTGTTTCCACCGTGCAGATCAGACTGAAGGCTAAAGCAATCGCCACCAAAATGAAAATCGAAGATTTTAGAGGTGGGCCATCGTGGTGTTTTAGATTTATGAGACGAAAAGGCCTGTCCGTCAGGGTACGCACGACTCTGTGTCAGCAGCTCCCTCCCAACCACGAGGAACAACTTGCTAACTTCCGCACATTCACTCAAAGATAGCGGAGAATTCCATCGGGCCAGATGATATCATAAATATGGATGAAATACCTTTGACGTTTGACCTGCCTCTCACCCGAACTGTTAATAAAAAAGGTGACTCGTCCATCACACTGAAAACAAGTGGCCATGAGAGAACGTATTTTACTTGTGTTCTGAACTGCACAGCATCTGGACTAAAGTTTCCACCGATGGTGATTTTTAAGCGGCTGACAATGAAAGTTCAGTGAAAGCTGCCATCAAGAGTACAAACTCCAGCTGTGATTCCTGGGGGCACCACGAAGTATTTGCAGCCACTGGACATCAGCGTGAACCGGGCATTTAAAGTGGCGCTGCGCGTTGAGTGGGAGGCTTGGATGACGAGCGGCAAGAAATCCTTTACCAAAACAGGACGCATGCGAAGAGCATCTTTAACTCAAGTCTGCCAGTGGATCCTAAATGCGTGGAGCTGTGTCACAACATCCACCATCAACAACAGGTTTCGAAAGGCTGGACTGCTGCGTGATGAAGAGGACCGCGTGCGCTCAAGTGAGACCGACAACGAAGAGACTGAAGTGAGTGACGAGATCCTGAGGTTGTTCAATTCGGACACTGAAGGACTTTGATGGTTTTAGTGCGCAGGAAGAAGATGAAGAAGGCGATCAATAACTTTTCCTGGTAGGCTGCAGTATATATATATTTTTTTACCAGTCGTTAGGAGATATTGGAATGTTGTTCGTGCACTGTTCAGTAAAAAAGTATACGCAACGTAATTTGTGTGTTACCGATACGTATGTATATTTAAAAGTAGCTGTGTTACAGGCACTGTTCGAAAAAAAGCATTTGCAATATGTATTTGTTTATGTTACCATACGGATTTAATTAAAAGTTAAGAAATCCTCACGTGTAATATCTTTCTGTGTAAATATCTCATATTACAACGTGGGACACCTGCGGCTTAAAATCTGGTGCGTCCTGTACAAGTACAAAGTTGATTTTCTTTCTAAAATGAGAGCGTGCGGCTTTTAATCAGGTGCGCTCTGTAGTCCGGAATCTATGGTACTTAAAAAAAGTACTAAACCCACTCTACCCCATAACCTTTCATTTTTCCGTCGTCCATGTGCCTGTCCAAGAGGCTCTTAAATAGCCCTAATGTTTTAGCCTCCACCACCATCCCTGGCAAGTCATTCCAGGCACTCACAACCCTCTATGTAAAAAATTTTACCCCTGATGTCTCCCCTAAACTTCCCTCCCTTAATTCTGTACATATGCCCTCTGTTGTTTTCTATTGGTGCCCTGGGAAACAGGTACTGACTATCCACCCTATCTATACCTCTCATAATCTTGTAGACCTCTATCAAGTCCCCTCTCATTCTTCTACGCTCTAAAGAGAAAAGTCCCAGCTCTGCTAACCTTGCTTCATATGACTTGTTCTCCAAACCAGGCAACATCCTGGTAAATCTCCTCTGCACCCTCTCCATAGTTTCCACATCCTTCCTATAATGAGGTGACTAGAATTGAACACAATAAAGTGCAGTCTCACTAGAGATTTGTAGAGTTGCAACATGACCTCTCTACTGTTGAACTCAATCCCCTTGTTAATGAAGCCTAGCATCCCATAGGCCTTCTTAACTATCCTATCAACCTGTGCAGCGACCTTGAGGGATGTATGGATTTGAACCCCAAGGTCCCTTTGTTCATCCACACTCTTAAGTAACCGACCATTAATCCTGTACTCAGTCTTCTGGTTTATCCTTCCAAAATGCATCACCTCACAATTGTCCAGATTGAACTCCATCTGCCATTTTTCTGCACAGCTCTGCAGCCTGTCTATATACTCTTGTAACCTTTGACAACCTGCAGCTCCATCCACAACTCCTCCAATCTTCGAGTCATCCGCAAACTTACTCACCCATCCTTCCGCCTCTACATCCAGGTCATTTATAAAAATCACAAATAGCAGGGGTCCCAGGACAGATCCCTGCGGCACTCCACTAGTCACCGACCTCCAGGCAGAATACTTTCCTTCCACAACTACCCTCTGCTTTCTTCCTTTAAGCCAATTTTTTATCCAAACAGTCAAGGTTCCACTTATCCCATGCCTCATGACTTTCTGGATGAGTCTCTCATGAGGGACCCTGTCAAATGCTTAGCTGAAGTCCATGTAGATCACATTCACTGCCCTACTCTCATCAATTTCTTTTGTTACCTCTTCAAAAAACTCAATCAGGCTCATGAGGCACGATCTTCCCTTCACAAAGCCATGTTGACTATCCATGAGTAGACTGTACTCCTCCAAATGCTCATAGATCCTATCCTTAAGAATCCTTTCCAGCAGTTTGCAGACCACTGACGTAAGACTCACCGGTCTATAGTTCCCAAGTTTCTCCCTATTACCTTTTTTAAACAAGGGAAATACATTTGCCATTCTCCAGTCCTCCGGCCCTTCCCCTGCAGCCAGAGGATTCAAAGATCATAGCTAATGCTCCTGCGATCTCTTCCCTCAATTCTCACAACAACCTGGGGTGTATCATATTCGGCCCTGGGGATTTATCAGTCTTAATGTTTTTAAGAAGATCCAGCACTTCTTCTTCCTTAATCTCCACATCATCCAGCAGACAGTTCTAATTCGACCTCATCCTGATCAAAATCCTTTTCACTTGTGAATAATGAAGCAAAGTATTCATTTAGGACTTCCCCAACCTCCTCCGCTTCCAGGCACATGTTGCCCTCTTTATCCTTTAGTGGTCTCACCTTCGTTCTCGTCATCCTCCCATTCTTCACATACACATGGAACGCCTTGGGGTTCTCCTTAATCCTAAATGCCAAGGCCTTCTCCTGCCCCCTTCACTGGTCACTCCACTGGTGACCAACATCCATGCAGAATATGACCCGTCTACAACCACTCTTTGCCTTCTGTGGGCAAGCCAGTTCTCAATCCACAAAGCAATGTCCCTTTGGATCCCATGCCTCCTTACTTTCTCAATAAGCCGTATTGAGAAATGGGGTACCTTATCAAATGCCTTGATGAAATCCATATACACGACATCTACTGCTCTTCCTTTATCAATGTGTTTAGTCACATCCTCAAAAAATTCCATCAGGCTCATAAGGCACGACCTGCCATATAACCACATAACATTTACAGCACGGCCTTTCTAGTCCGTGCCGAACACTTACTCTCACCTAGTCCCACTGGCCTGCACTCATCCCATAACCCTCCATTCTTTTCCTGTCCATATACCTATCCAATTTTACTTTAAATGACAATACCGAACCTGCTCTACCACTTCTACTGGAAGCTCGTTCCACACAGCTACCACTCTCCGAGCAAAGAAATTCCCCATCGTGTTACCATTAAACTTTTGCCCCACAACTCTCACCTCATGTCCTATTATTTGAATCTCCCCTACTCTCAATGGAAAAAGCCTATCTACATCAACTCTATCTAACCCCTCATAATTTTAGGTACCTCTATCAAATCCCCCCTCAACATTCTACGCTCCAAAGAATAAAGACCATCTTGTTCAACCTTTCCCTGTAACTTCTGCTGAAACCCAGGTAACATTCTAGTAAATCTTCTCTGTACTCTCTCTATTTTGTTGATATCTTTCCTATAATTCGGTGACCAGAACTGTACACAATACTCCAAATTCGGCCTTACCAATGCCTTGTACAATTTTAACATTACATCCCAACCCCTATACTCAATGCTCTGATTTATAAAGGACAGCATACCAAAAGCTTTCTTCAGCACCCTATCCACATGAGATTCCACCTTCAGGGAACTATGTACCATTATTCCTAGATCACTCTGTTCTACTGCATTCCTCAATGCCCTACCATTTACCATGTATGTCCTATTTGGATTAGTCCTACCAAAATGTAATACCTCACACTTATCAGCATTAATCTCCATCTGCCATCGTTCAGTCCACTCTTCTAACTGGCCTAAAAATCTCTCTGCTTGCTTTGAAAACCTACTTCATTATCCACAACGCCACCTACATTAGTATCATCTGCATACTTACTAATCCAATTTACCACCCCATCATCCAGATCATTAATGTAAATGACGAACAACTTTGGACCCAGTACAGATCCCAAAGGCACACCACTAGTCACCGGCCTCCAACCTGACAAACAGTTATCCACCACTACTCTCTGGCATCTCCCATCAAATTTGAGGAAGGACATTCTTGCTATTGAGGGAGTGCAGCGTTGGTTCACAAGGTTAATTCCCAGAATGGCGGGACTGTCATATGTTAAAAGATTGAAGCGACTGGGCTTGTATACACTGGAATTTAGAAGGATGAGAGGAGATCTGATTGAAACATATAAGATTATTAAGGGATTGGACACGCTGGAGGCAGGAAGCATGTTCCTGCTGATAGGCGAGTCCAGAACTAGAGGCCGCAGTTTAAGAATAAGGGGTAGGCCATTTAGTATAGAGATGCGGAAAAACTTTTTCACCAGAGAGTGATGGATATGAGGAATGCTCTGCCCCAGAAGGCAGTGGAGGCCAAGTCTCTAGATGCATTCAAGAGAGAGTTAGATAGAGCTCTTATAGATAGCGGGGTCAAGGGACATGGGGGAGAGGGCAGGAACAGGGTACTGATTGTGTATGATCAGCCACGATCACAGTGAATGGCGGCGCTGGCTAGAAGGGCCGAATGGCCTACTCCTGCACCTACTGTCTATTGACTGCCTGTATAAAACACGCTAATAAGGGGGGCGCTGTTGTAGTCTGGCGTACTGACCTCCACCTGGCCGAGACACAGCGACAACTGTCTGATATCTCTTCTTATTTACCCCTTGATCATGACCCCACTAAGGAGCACCAGGCCACTGTCTCCTATACCACCACCAACCTTATCAGCTCTGGGGATCTCCCATCCACTGCCACCAAGCTCAGTTCCCATACACCACACTTCCCTTTTCTACCTCTTACACAAGATCCACAAACCTGCCTGTCCAGGTAGACCCATTGTCTGAGCTTGCTCCTGCTCCACCGAACTCAGTTCTGCATACCATGACACTGTTTTATCCCCCCTTGTTCAATCCCTTCCCACCTATGTTCGTGACACTTCTCATGCTTTGAATTTTTTCAATGGTTTTAAGTTCCCTGACCCCCAATGCCTTATTTTCACCATGGACATCCAGTCCCTATATATTTCCATCCCCCACCAGGAAGGTCTCAAAGCTCTCCGCTTCTCTTTGGATTCCAGACCTAACCAATTCCCCTCTACCACCACTCTCCTCCGTCTAGCAGAATTAGTTCTTACTCTCAATAATTTCTCCTTTGGCTCCTCCCACTTCTTCCAAACCAAAGGTGTGGCCATGGGCACCCGCATGGGTCCCAGTTACGCCTACTTTTTTTATTGGCTTTGTAGAACAGTCTTAGTTCCAAACCTATACGGGTATCCGTCCCCCTTTTCCTTCGCTACATCGACGACTACAATGGCGCAGCCTCCTGAATGCATGCTGAGCTCGTTGACTTCATTAACTTTGCCTCCAACTTTCACCCTGCCCTCAAATTTACCTGGTCCATTTCTGACACCTCCCTCTCCTTTCTTGATCTTTCTGTCTCCATCTCTGGGGACGGCTTATCTACTGATATCTACTATTAGCCTACGGACTCTCACAGCTACCTGGACTATTCCTCTTCCCACCCTGTCTCTTGCAAAAATGCTATCCCCTTCTTGCAATTCCTCTGTCTCTGTTGCATCTGCTCTCAGGATGAGGCTTTTCATTCCAGGACGAAGGAGATGTCTCCCTTTTTCAAACAGAGGAGCTTCCCTTCTTCCACCACCAACTCTGCTCTCAAACGCATCTCTCCCATTTCCCACACATCTGCCCTCACCCCATATGCCTGCCACCCCACTCAAGATAGGGTTCCACCTGTCCTCATTTACCACCCTACCAGCCTCCGGGTCCAACGTATAATTCTCCGTAACTTCCACCACCTCCAATGGGATCCCACTACCAAGCACATCTTCCCCCCCATCCCCTTTCTGCTTTCTGCAGGGATCGCTCCCTACACGACTCCCTTGTCCATTCTTCCCCCCCATCCCTTCCCACCAATCTCCCTCCTGGCACTTAGCCTTGTAAGCAGAACAAGTGCTGCACCTGCCCTTACACTTCCTCCCTCACCACCATTCAGTGAGGGAGTCCTTCCAGGTGAGGCGACACTTCATCTGTGAATCGACTGGTGTGGTATACTGTGTCCGGTGCTCCTGGTGTGGCCTCCTATATATTGGTGAGATCCGACTCAGACTGGGAGACCATTTCACTGAACACCTATGCTCTGTCCGCCAGAGAAAGCAGGATCTCCCAGTGGCCACACATTTTAATTCCACGTCCCATTCCCATTCTGATATGTCTATCCATGGCCTCCTCTACTGTCAAAATGAAGCCACACTCAGGTTGGAGGAACAACACCTTATATGCTGGCTGGGAGCCTCCAACCTGATGGAGTGAAAATTGACTTCTCTAACTTCCGTTAATGCCCCTCCTCCCCTTCTTACCCCATCCCTAATATATTTAGTTTTTTTCCTCCTCCTCTTTTTTTTCCCTCACTCTCTGCCCATCACTCTGCCTGTTCTCCATCTCCCTCTGGTGCTCCCC
Organism: Hypanus sabinus; assembly: GCF_030144855.1. NCBI lineage: Eukaryota > Metazoa > Chordata > Chondrichthyes > Myliobatiformes > Dasyatidae > Hypanus > Hypanus sabinus. The sequence goes on from NC_082710.1 coordinate 2,749,738, forward strand.
TCCCCCTTTCTTTCTCACTAGGTCTCCCATCCCATGATCTTTCTCTTCTCCAGCTCTGTATCCCTTTTGCCAAATACCTTTCCGGCTCTCAGCTTCACCCCACCCCCTCCGGTCTTCTCCTATTGTTTCGCGTTCCACTTCCCCCTCCTACTTTCAAATCTCTTACTATCTTTCCTTTCAGTTAGTCCTGATGAAGGGTCTCAGCCCAAAACGTCAACAGTGCTTCTCCCTATAGATGCTGCCTGGCCTGCTGTGTTCCACCAGCATTTTGTGTGTGTGTTGCTTGAATTTCCAGCATCTGCAGATTCCCGTGTTTCCTCATCACCCAATATCAATTTCCCTTTCTCGTCTTCCAGGGGACCTACATTGACTTTAGCCACACTCTTCCATTTTATATATTTTATAAAAACTTTTGCTATCTGTTTTTATATTTGTGCTAATTTACTTTCATACTTCATCTTCCCTTTCCTTATTTACTGTTTAGTTGTTCTCTGTTGCTTTTTAAAGTTTTCCCAATCCTCCAGTTTCCCACTACTCTTTGCGACTTTGTACACGAGCTTTTAATTTGATAGTATCTTTTATTTCCTTAGTTATCCAAGACTGGCTCTCCCCACACTTACTCTCCTTACCTTTGACTGGTATATACTCTTGTTTTAGCACTGTGAAACCTCTGAAACTATTCCACTGTTCCTCAACTGTCCTACCAAATAGCCTGTGCTCCCAATCCACATTAGCCAACTCCCCTATCCCATTGTTGTTTCCCTTGTTCAAGCATAATACACTAGTTTTAGATCTACCTATTTCATCCTCCATCTGAATTCGAAATTCAATCATACTATGATCACTCTTTCCAAGAGGATCCCTGACTACAAGATTGTTAATCTTACCTATCTCATTGCACAGGACTCAACTTAAGATAATATTTTCCCTTTTAGGTTCACTAACATGTTGCTCAAGAAAGCCATCATGGATGCATTCTATGAAGTCCTCCTCAAGACTTCCTTGACCAACCTGATTCACCCAATCTATGTGGAAGTTAAAATCCCTCATGACAACTGCCATTCCATTCTTACAAGCCTCAGTTATTTCTTGGTTAATCGCCTCTGCAAATGCAATATTTTTATTAGGTGGCCTATAGACAACACCCACCAGTGATTTTTTTACTATTTTTAATCTCTACCCAGATGGACTCAACATTCTGCTCCGTAGACCTTATATCGTCTCTCACAATCACCCTGATCTCATCCCTAATCAAGAGTGCTACCCCACCTTCTCTGCTTTCCTGCCTATCTTTCCGTATTACCTGATATCCTTGGATATCTAATTCCCAGTCATCTCCACCTTGCAACCAGGTTTCTGTAATGGCTACTAAATCATGTCTTGGTACTGATCTGTGCCACAAGTTCACTAACCTTGTTTCTAATACTACGGACATTTAGATAAAGTGCCCTTATACTCATTGTCTTTTTAGAATCTAGTGACCTATGTGATTTTTGCTTTTTACTTTTATGCACTCTACTTTTACTTTTTTCTTCACTAACTCTAACTTTGGTTTCTGCATCACTTTCCTCTTCTTTTCTGTGTGGGTTCCCATCCTCCTGCCATATTATTTTAAAGCCTCCCCAACAGCACTAGCAAACAATCTTTTGAGCCAAAGCCCTCTCACTCTGCTACACTATTACTCAGCTGCCCACTGTATATGGCGGTCTTCTTTTTAAGAGGTGGCTGAAGAGACTGTCAAGGCATTAATGATTTTTCATTCACACATGAGGCTGCTTAACAAGCTATGAGCCCATGGTATTACAGGAAAGATTCTAGCATGGATAAAGCAAAGATTGATTGGCGGAAGGCAGAGTGTGGGAATAAAGGGAATCTTTTCTGACTGGCTGACAGTGACTAATGGTATTCCATAGGGATCTGTGTTGGGTTATTTTTTTTACATTATATGTCAATAATTTGGATGATGGAATTGATAGCTTTGTTGCAAAGATTGCAGATGATACAAAGATCAGAGGAGGGGCAGGTAATTTTGAGGAAACAGAAAGGCTACAGGAAAATGAGTAAAGTGGCAGATGGAATATTATCTGGAAGTGTACGGTCATGAACCTTGGTAGAAGAAATAAAAGGGTTGACTATTTTTAAAATGGAGAGAAAAGACAAAAATCTGAGGTGGAAAGGGATTTGTGTGTCCTTATGCAGGATTAATTTGCAGTTGAGTTTGTGGCAACGAAGGCAAATATGATGTTAGCATTCATTTGAAGAGGACTAGAGTATAAAAGGAAGGATGTAATGATGAGACTTTATAAAGCACTGGAGGAGCCTGAGAGCAGTTTTTGGCCCCTTAGGATGTGTTGAAATTGGAAAGGGTTCAAAAGAAGTTCACAAAAATAATTCCAGGATTAAAAGGCATGTGGTATGAAGAACGTTTGATAGCTCTGGGCCTGTATTCACTGGAATTCAGAAGAATGAGGGCAACCTAATTGTAACCTACAGAATGTTGAAAGGCCTCAATGGAATGGATGTGGAGAAAAAAATTTCCTCTGGTCCGAGTGTCAAAACCAGAGGACATTGCCTCAAAATAGAGGGGCATCATTTTAGAAAAGAGACGAGGGCAAATTTCTTTTGCCAGAGTAGTGAATCTGTGGAATTTGTTGCCACAGGTTGTAGAGGCCAAGTCTTTAAGTGCATTTAAGAAGTTGATAGGTTCCTGCTTGGTCAGGACATGAAACGATATGGAGAACAGGTGTGGGGGGGGATAGCAGAAGATTGAAGCAGAGAGGAAAATTGGATCAGGATGAAATGATAGAACAGATTCAATGGACCAAATGGCATAATTCTGCTCCTATACTCAGTAGTGTGGTATATAGCAAGGTGGTTATTGCAGACTTTTTATTCGAGGCAAAAACTTGATAAATTCGTAATAAGTATATTTTAAAGTGAAAATACGAGGCTTGAAACTTTAAAGGTGCAGGATCAGAAACACCTGAGTACTGATAGGCACAGAGCATTGAAAAGAAAGGCAAGCTGAGAAAGAAATTAAAGATATCTTGGATGTAGAACCACAGATCCAAAACCATTCCAGCAGTACTACTGGCTAAATTAGTATTGCCACAACTTGGTTGAATAAGTTGCATGCAGCTGCACTATATTTCTATAGATACACCTCGTAGAACATTCTGACTGCATCTCAGCCTTGTATGAAGCCTCCATAGCACAGGCCTGAAAACACACAATTCAGGAATAGCTTCTTCCCCTCTGCCATCTGATTTTTGAATGGACTTTAAACTATTGAACACTACCTCATAACTTTTATTCCTCTTTTTACACTACTTATTTAACTTTTTTTAATATATAGGCTTCTTACTGTAATTCACAGTTTTATTATGTATTGCAATATACTACTGCAAAATGACAAATTTCATTACATATGCCAGTGATATTAAACCTGATTCTGATCAGAGGCTGCAAAGGGTTATAGACTCAGCCAGCTCCATCATAAGATCTTGTAGTAGAATTAGGCCATTTGGCCTATCGAGTCTCTCTGCCAACTCTCCACCATCGAGGACATCTTCAAGAGACAATGCCTCGAGAAGGTGGCATCAATCTATAAGGAGCCTTATGATCTGGGACCTAACACCCTTAGTACTACCACAGGGCAGAACGTAAAACACACACAACAATTCAAGAGCAGCTACTTCCCTTTCACCATCAGATTTCTGAATGGTCCATAAACACAATGACAATAGGTGCAGGAGTAGGCCATTCGGCTCTTTGAGCCAGCACCGCCATTCACTGCGATCATGGCTGATCATCCACAATCCGTACCCCACTCCTGCCTTCTCCCTATATCCCTATCTTTAAGAGCTCTATCTAACACTTTTTTGAAAGCATCCAGAGAATTGCCCTCCACTTCCTTCTGAGGCAGAACATTCCAGATCCACAACTCTCTGGGTGAAAAAGTTTTTCCTCAACTCCGTTCTAAATGGCCTACCCTTTATTCTTAAACTGTGTCCTCCGGTTCTGGATTCCCCCAACATCAGGAACATGTTTCCTGCCTCTAGAGTGACCAATCCCTTAATAATCTTATATGTTTCAATCAGATCCCCTCTCATCCTTCTAAATTCCAGTGTATACAAGCCCAGTCGCTCCAGTCTTTCAAGATATGACAGTCCCGCCATCCTGGGAATTAACCTCGTGAACCTACGCTGCACTCCCTCAATAGCAAAATTTGGAGACAAAAACTGCACATAATACTCCAGGTGTGGTCTCACCAGGGCCCTGTACAACTGCAAAAGGACCTCTTTGCTCCTATACTCAACTCCCCTTGTTATGAAGGCCAACATACCATTAGCTTTCTTCACTGCCTGCTGTACCTGCATGCTTACTCCAGTGACTGATGAACAAGGACACCTAGATCTCGTTGTACATCCCCTTTTCCTAACTTAACACCATTTAGATAGTAATCTGCCTTCCTATTCTTGCCACCAAAGTGGATTACCTCACATTTATCCGCATTAAACTGCATCTGCCATGCATCTACCCACTCACACAACCTGTTCAAGTCACCCTGCATTCTCTTAACATCCTCCTCACATTTCGCCTGCCACCCAGCTTTGTGTCATCTGTAAATTTGCTAATGTTACTTCTAGTCCCTTCATCTAAATCATTAATGCATATTGTAAACAGCTGTGGTCCCAGCACCGCGCCTTGAGGTACCCCACTGGTCACTGCCTGCCATTCTGAAAAGGACCCGTTAATCCCCACTCTTTGTTTCCAGTCTGCCAACCAATTTTCTATCTATGTCAGTACCCTACCCCCAATACCATGTGCTCTAATTTTGCCCACTAATCTCCTATGTGGGACTTTATCAAAGGCTTTCTGAAAGTCCAGGTACGCTACATTCCTCGCACAGGCTACAAGCTACAGGAATGCTACGCTACAGGCTCTCCCTTGTCCATTTTCATAGTTACATCCTCAAAAAATTCCAGAAGATTAGTTAATCAACCATGATTTCCCCTTTGTAAATCCATGCTGACTTGGACCGATCCTGTTACTGCTATCTAAATGTGGCGCTATTTCATCTTTTATAATTGACTCCAGTATCAACCCCAGCACTGATGTCAGGCTAACTGGTCTATAATTCCCTGTTTTCTCTCTCCCTCCTTTCTTAAAAAGTGGGACGACATTAGCCACCCTCCAATCAGCAGGAACTGTTCCTGAATCTATAGAACATTGGAAAATGATTACCAATGCATCCACGATTTTTAGAGCCACCTCTTTAAGTACCCTGGGATGCAGACCATCAGGTCCTGGGGATTTATCAGCCTTTAGTCCCATCAGTCTACCCAACACCATTTTCTGCCTAATGTGAATTTCCTTCAGTTCCTTCGTACCCTAGGTCCTCTGGCCACTATTACATCTGGGAGATTGTCTGTGTCTTCCCTAGTGAAGACAGATCCAAAGCACCTGTTCAACTCATCTGCCATTTCCTTATTCCCCATAATAAATTCATCCGTTTCTGTCTTTAAAGGCCCAACTTTGGTCTTAACTATTTTTTTCCTCTTCACATACCTAAAGAAGCTTTTACTATCCTCCTTTATATTCTTGGCTAGATTACTTTCATACCTCATCTTTTCTCCCCATATTGCCTTTTTGTTGCTCTTTAAAAGTTTCCCAGTCCTCTGGCTTCACACTCATCTTTGCTATGTTATACTCTTTTATTTTTATATTCTCCTTGATTTCCCTTGTCAGCCATAGTTGCCCCCTACTCCCCTTAGAATCTTTCTTCCTCTTTGGAATGAACTGATTCTGCACCTTCTGTATTATTCGCAGAAATACTTGCCATTGTTGTTCCACTGTCATCCCTGCTAGGGTATCCTTCCAGTCAACTTTGGCCAACTCCTCTCTCATGACCTCACTTTTTGAACTCTCGATTTTTTTTGTATTTCTTATTTATCTTATTGTATTTTTATGTATCGCATTGTACTGCACCTCAAAACAATAATTTGATGGCATATATCAGTGATAATAAACCTTATTCCAGTCACTCATTTAATATTACTTAGATCACGAGTGCTGAGTTAGATTTTGTTAATTAGACAAAGGCTGGGCCAGGCACCAGAGAATCTTCTATTTATTCACAAACAATAGAAAATTGGCAGATGCTGGAAATCCGAGCAACACACATAAAACGCTAGAGGATCTCCGCAGTCCAGACAGCATCTGGTGAAGGGTTTCGGCCCGAAACGTCCACTGTACTTTTTTTCCATAGATACTGCCTGGCTAGCTGAGTTCCTCCAGCATCTTTTATTTATCCTTTTCTTATGCGCTATTTATTTACTTTGTAATTCACAATAACTTTGTGTTTTTTTGGTGCCGTACTTCTACCGCAAAGTGACATTTCACGCCACATAAGACTGATAATAAACGTGGGGACGGCAAAGAGACACTCAAGTGGGGCACCGTGCAATTTTTTTAAAAAAGGCAAACTATAAGCAGATTAGAAGAGAGATATCCCCAACTCCGAAGAGGGCTGTTACCTGTTGGCCTTCACAGTGGGCCAGTTGACGACGTACTGGTGTAGGAACCCGGGTCGCCGCCGTTGGTCCGGAGCCGATTCTCGCGCCCTGATTTGAACAGCTCGAGCGCCGCGCTCGCGCTCGCGCTCTCGCAACGCGCTGAGGTGACAGAAACCGCGTCACTCTGAGGCTCCGGCAAGTGAAAAACTGAGGGAGCCGCGGCCCTACCGTGTTGCTCTGCTTGTCATGAGGCTTATTTTACAGGAGGAACTCAGTAGGTCAGGCTGCATTTATGCAGAGCAATAAACAGTCATCATTTTGTGCAGTCGCTCCAGATTTCCCACACCTGCAGGGCATTTATTTTACAGATCCCTTGCCCCTCTACCTCCAGTGGTACACTCCGCTCTGGCGTGCTGCGCGTCCCCGAGCAACGCGCCGAATGGTAAACACAGACTTCGCCGAGTGTGTGAGCCCACGATTCCGGGGCTGTGCCGGTAAGTAGTGCGGCCCCGAAATATCTTACTTCATTTCACATTGTAGGTCAGCCGTCGACGATATGGCCCTGTTGTTTGTCTTTACGGCGGGAGGAGTTCCACAGTTCAAAGCTGTGCGGTCAAAATATGAATACAGGGCCTGCAGATAGGTAATGCATCGTTTGACATTTATAAGTACAGATTGCTTTCTTCTAGGCAAGTGATTCAGTAATGTTTAGCTTTTAATTCCCATCCGCCATCAAATTTCGAATGGACAATAACTCAACAGAATCAGAAACTGATGAACTCAATAACGCTGCCTCACTCACTGTTCTTGCACTACTTAATTTATTTTTAAAGATATTGTAATATATAGGTTTATGATAATTATGTATTGCAATGTACTGCTGCTGCATAACAACAAGTTTCATGATATATATGTGATATAAACCGGATTCTGATTTTTTATTTATATTGGGTACAAAAATGTTACTGCAGTTCATAGCTAGTTGTTCTATTTTTGTTAACATGGGAAAGTCGCAGATGATGGAAATCCAGAACAACAAACATAAATTGCTGGAGGAACTCAGCGGGTCAGGCAGCAACAATAGTAATGAATAAATAGTTGACGTTTTGTGCCGAGACCTTTCTTCAGGACTATTCATTACCCTTGTTTAACAGCATCAACTTGTTTATAACCATATAACAATTACAGCAGGGAAACAGGCCATCTCGGCCCTTCTAGTCCGTGCGGAACACTTACTCTCACCGAGTCCCACTGACCCGCACTCAGCCCATAACCCTCCAACATAGAGGTATGTTTTTTGGGATTTTTTTTAAAACAGAAATGCAAGAAATGAATACATGCTGCATAAGTGTAACATTCTCAAGGTTATGAAACAGTGAAAATTGGAGATCCCAAGAGACCAGAATTTGTGCAGTGTGGGTATAAAACACTGGTAGAAGTTAAGACTTTGAAAGTGTCATGTTAACAAACAGGAGAAAATGTAGATGCTGGAAATCTGAGCCACACACACACAAAATGTTGGAAGAAATCAGCAGGCCAGGCAGCATCCATGGAAAAGAGTAACGTTTTGGGTCAAAACCCTTTGGCAGAGTTTCAGCCCAAAATGTCAACTGTACTTTTTTCCATAGGTTCTGTCTGATCTGCTAAGTTCCTCCAGCTTTTTGTTAGAATTGGTGTCGTTGTTTAATGGATGAACAGGATTCATGAATGAGCAGGACATGGGGAGAATGAGAGAATTTGGAGTCAGAATTAGATATACTATTGCTGACACATGACATGAAATGTGTTCTTTATTGGCAGCAAAACAGTGCATAGACATGAAGTGCTATAAATTACAAAAATAAACTAGAAACATAGAAAACCTACAGCACAATGCAGGCCCTTTGGCCCACAATGCTGTGCTGAACATGTACTTTAGAAATTACCTGTTATCCATAGCCCTCCATTTTCCTAAGCTCTATGTACCTATCCAAGAGTCTCTGAAAAGACCCTATCTTATCCGCCTCTACCATCGTTGTTGGCAGCCTATTCCACACACTCTCCATTCTCTGTATAAAAAAACTTACCCCTGACATTTCCTCTGTACCTACTTCTAAGCACCTTAAAACTGCACTCTCGTATTAGCCATTTCAGCCCTGGGAAGTGGCCTCTGACTGTCCTCACAATCAATACCTCTCATCATCTTACAGGGTAACTTTTATCCTCTGCCACTCCAAAGAGAAAAAGCTGACTTCACTCAACCTATTCTCATAAGGCATGCTCCCCAATCCAGGCAACATCCTTGTAGATCTCTTTTGCACCCTTTCTATGGTTTCCACGTCCTTCCTGTAGTGAGGCAACCAGAATTGAGCACAGTACTCCAAGTGGGGTCTGACTAGGGTCCTGTATAGCTGCAACATTACCTCTCGGCTCTTAAACTCAATCCCACAGTTGATGAAGGCCAATGCACCGTATGCCTTCTTAAGCAGAGTTGACATGTGCAGCAGCTTTCAGTATCCTATGGACTCAGATCCCAAGATCCCTCTGATCCTCCACACTGCCAAGAAGCTTACCATTAATACTATATTCTGCCATCATATTTGACTTACCAAAATGAACCACCTCACACTTAACTGGGTTGAACTCCAACTGCCACCTCTCAGCCCAGTTTTGCATCCTATAAATGTCGTGCTGTAATCTCTGACAGCCCTCCACACTATCCACAACAACTCCAACCTTTGTGTCATCAGCAAATTTACTAACCCATCCCTCCACTTCCTCATCCAGGTCATTTATAAAAATCATGAAGAGAAGGGGACCCAGAACAGATTCCTGAGGCACGCCACTGGTGACCTCCATGCAGAATATGATCTGTCTACAACCACTCTTTGCCTTCTGTGAGCAAGCCAATTCTGGATCCACAAAGCAAGGTCACCATGGATCCCATGCCTCCTTACTTTCTCAATAAGCCTTATCAAATACTTTGCTGAAATCCATATACACTACATCTACTGCTCTACCTTCATCAATGTGTTTTGTCACATCCTAAAAAAATTCAATTAGGCTCATAAGGCACGACCTGCCTTTCACAAAGCAATGCTGACTATTTCTAATCATATTATGCCTTTCCAAATGTTCATAAATCCTGCCTCTTAAGTTCTTTTCCATCAACTTAACAAACACTGAAGTAAGACTCACTGCTCTATAATTTCCTGGGCTATCTCTACTCCCTTTCTTGAATAAGGGAACAACATCTGCAACCGTCCAATCCTCTGGAACCTCTCCCGTCCTCATTGATGATGCAAAGATCATTACCAGAGGCTCAGCAATCTCCTCCCTCACCTCCCACAGTAGCCTGGCATACATCTCATCCAGTCCCGGAAACTTCCCCAACAATGCTTTCCAAAAGCACCACACCCTCTTTCTTAATGTCTATATGTTCAAGCTTTTCAATCCTCTGCAAGTCATCCCTACAATCGCCAAAATCCTTTTCCGTAGTGAATAATGAAACAAAGTATTCATTAAGTATCTCTGTGATCTCCTCCAGTTCCATACACGCTTTTCCACTGTCACACTTGATTGGTCCTATTCTCTCATGTCTTATCCCCTTGTTCTTCACATATTTGTAGAATGCCTTGGGGTTTTCTTTAATCCTGCTCGTCAAGGCCTTCTCATGGCCCCTTCTGGCTCTCCTAATTTCATTCTTAAACTCCTTCCTGCTAGCCTTATAATCTTCCAGATCTCTATCATTACCTAGTTTTTTGAACCTTTCGTAAGCTTTTCTTCTTGACTAGATTTTCAACAGCCTTTATACATCACGGTTCCTGTACCTGAACATCCTTGCCCTGTCTCATTAGAATGTACCTATGCAGAATGCCACTCAAATATCCCCTGAACACTTTCCACATTTCTGCTGTACATTTCCCAGAGAACATCTGCTCCCAATTTATGCTTCCAAGTTGCTGCCTGATAGCTTCATATTTCATCTTACTCCAATTAAATGCTTTCCAAACCTGTCTGTTCCTATCCCTCTACAATGCTGTGGTAAAGGAGATAGAATTGTGATCACTGTCTCCAAAATACTTCCCCTCTGAGAGATCCGACACCTGACCAGGTTAATTTTCCAATACCAGATCAAGTGCAGCCTCTCCTCTTGAGGGCTTATCTACATATTGTGTCAGGAAACCTCCCTGAACACATCTAACAAACTCCACCCCATCTAAACCCCTTGTTCTAGGACAGTGGTCAGCAACCTTAAGCACAAAAGATTTTCGAGCATGTGTTGTTTATTAATTTGAGGCAATACGTAACTAGATTGGTTGAACAAAGTAGAAAGGTTGAACAAGTTAGGTCTTTATTCTTTGGAGCGTAGAAGGTTGAGGGGGGACTTGATAGAGGTATTTAAAATAATGAGGGGGATAGATCAAGTTGATATGGATAAGCTTTTTCCATTGAGAGTACGGGAGATTCAAACAAGAGGACATGAGTTGAGAGGGGGCAAAAGTTTAAGGGTAACACGAGCGGGTATTTCTTTACTCAGAGAGTGGTAGCTGTGTGGAATGAGCTTCCAGTAGAAGTGGTAGAGGCAGGTTTGGTATTGTTACTTAAAGTAAAATTGGATAGGTATATGGACAGGAAAGGAATGGAGGGTCATGGGCTGAGTGCGGGTCAGTGGGATGAGGTAAGAGTAAGCGTCGGCACAAACTAGAAGGGCCGAGATGGCCTGTTTCCTTGTTGTAACTGTTATATGGTTATATAGATGTATTTAAATGGATAATTCCCAAATTTCAAGTTGTTTTATGGCATTTATCTGGCCCACTGTCTGCTCATTAATACGTGATCCGGCCCACAGAGGCATAAAGGTTGCCGACCCTTGCTCTAGGGAGATGCCAATCAGTATTTGGGAAATTAAACTCTCCCACCACAACAACCCTGTTATCATTAACCTTTCCAGCATCTGTCTCCCTATCTGCTCCTCCATGTCCCTGTTACTACTGGGTGGTCTATAAAGAAACACCCAGTGGTGTTATTGACCCCTTCCTGTTTCTAACTTCAACCCACAGTGACTCAGTAGACAATCCTCCCATGACTTCCTCCTTTTCTGCAGTGCTGACACTAACTCTGATCAGCAGTGTCATGCTCCTACTTCTTCTGCCTCCCTCCCTACTGAAACATCTAAAGCCTGGCACTTTCAGTAACCATTCCTGCTCCTGAGCCAGCCAAGTCTCTGTAATAGACACAACATCATAGCCTCAAGTATTGATCCACGCTCTAAGCTCATCCGCTTTGTTCATGATGCTTCTTGCATTAAAATAGATACATCTCAAACCATCGGTCTGAGCGCATTCCTTCTCTATCACCTGCCTATCCTCCCTCTCGTACTGTCTTCAACCTTTCTGTATTTGTGAGCCAACTGCCCCTTCCTCCATCTCTTCACTATGGTTCCCAGCCCCAGCAATTCTGGTTTAAACTCTCCCAAATAGCCTTAGCAAACCTCCCTGCCAGGATAGTGGTCCCCCTCAGATTCAAGTGCATCCCATCCTTTTTGTACAGGTCGCGCCTGCGCCATAAGAGGTCCCGATGATTCAGAAATCTGAATCCCTGCCCCCTGCTCCAATCCCTCAGCCATGCATTTATCCTCCACCTCAATCTATTCCGATACTCATTGTCACGTGGCACAAGCAGTAATCTCGAGATAACTACCTTTGAGATCCTGCTTCTCAACTTCCTTCCTAACTGTAGTCTGGTTTCAGGACCTCCTCACTTTTCCTAACTATGTTATTGGTACCAATACGTACTACAACCTCTGGCTGTTCACCTTCCCACTTAAGGATATCATGGATGCGATCAGAAACATCCCAGACCCTGACACCTAAGTGGCAAACTACCATGCACATTTCTTTCCAACTTCCACAGACTCGCTTGTCTGACCCCCTAACTATAGAGCCCCCTATTAATGATGCCTTCTTCCTTTCCCCACCCTTCTGAGCCACAGGGCCAGACTCTGTGCCAAAGATGCAGCCACTGTTGCTTCCCCTCAGATAGGTTGTTCTCCCCCTCCCCCAACAGAACTCAAACAGCAGTACTTATTGTGGGGGGCAGCCACAGTGGTACTCTCTAGTGTCTGACTCTTGCCCTTACCTCTCCCAATTGTTACCCACTTATCTGTCTCCCTAGGCCCTAGTGTGACTACTTGCTTATAGCTCCTCTCTATCACCTCCTCACTTACCCTAACCAGTTGAAGGCCATTGAGCTGCAGCTCCAGTTCCCTAATGCAGTCCCTCAGGAGCTGCATCTCAACTCACCTCAGGCAGATATGGCTGTCCGGGTGGCTGGGAGTATCGCAGACTTCCCACATCTGACAACCAGTACAGAGCACGGGCTTTCCAGACGTACTTCCTGTTTCTATTCCTCACAGGTAACTTACCTCGCCTCGACCCGTTATCGCCAAAGCCTGAATGAGCCAAAGCCTTACCACTCTGCCTCAGATCACTATGTCAATGACCACTTCGCTGGGCAGCGTCTCCCTTTTATAAAGTCCAGAGAGAAGGAGTAACAAAGTAGTGCTCATTGACCATTCAGAAATCTGATGGTGGAGGGGAAGAATATGTACAAAGTTCAAAGTAAATTTATTATCAATGTACTTGTATGTCACCATATACAGCCCCAGGATTCATTATCTTGTGGGCTTTCACAGTAAAGACATTATAGACTCAATGAAGCACTGCACCCAACAGGATGGACAAACAGCCAAAGTGCAAGGCAACAAACTGCAAATATGAAAGAGAAAATAATTTTAAAAAATAAGCAATAAATATCAAGAACATAAGATGAAGAGTCTTTAAAAGTATGTCAATAGATTGTGGGAACAGTTCAGTAATGGAGTGCGTGAAGTTATTCCCTTTGGTTCAAAAGCCTGATTGTTGAGGGGTAATAACTGTTCTGAACCCTGCGATATGGTGCTAAATCATTGAGTGTGAATCTTCAGGCTGTACCTGAAGGTAGTAACAAGAAAATAATGAGGACCTCTTAATGATGGATGCTGTCTTCTTGAGGCATCACCTCTTGACCCTGCAGCAGACAGTGAGGTCAGCTGAGAAGATCATCGGGGTCTCTCTTCCCGCCATCACGGACACTTACACTACACGCTGCATCCGCAAAGAAACAGCATTATGAAGGGCCCCATGCACCCCTCATACAATCTCTTCTCCCTCCTGCCGTCTGGGAAAAGGCTCCGAAGCATTCGGGCTCTCATGACCAGACTATGTAACAGTTTCTTCCCCCAAGCTATAAGACTCTTCAATACCCGAAGCCAGGACTGATACCTTGCCCTATTGTCCTGTTTATTATTTATTGTAATGCCGGCTCTGTTTTTGTGCACTTTATGTAGTCCTGTGTAGGTCTGTAGTCTAGTGTAGCTTTCTCTGTGGTGTTTTTTTTTACATAGTTCAGTCTAGTTTTAGTCTACTGTGTCATGTAACACCATGGTCCTGAAAAACATTGTCTCATTTTTACTATGTACTGTACCAGCAGTTATGGTTGAAATGACAATATAAGTGACTTGACTTCACTTGACTTGACTTGAAGATGATGTTTAATTCTAGTTTCCTGTCTCAGTACTTTGAGCAACAGGTCCTAATAAATCTTGCAACAACAGCACAGGCACAAAGGTACAGACAACACTCACAACATATATTATACATAAATGACAATGAAACGAGAGATAAGAAAGCATACACTGTGTGTCAGTAAAAGGGCACAATAAGAGATAAGTTCACGGTAATGCAAAAGGTCGCTTATTATGTTCCATTGCGTAGGTATGGTTAGGGTAATGCAAGAAGCTGATAGTTGTAGAAAAGCAGCTCTTTCTGAATCTAGTGGTGTGGGCCATTAGACTTCTGTACCTCCTGTCTGATAGTATTGGTGAGAAGAGGCCACAACCTGGATGAAGAGGATCTTTGATGACAGATTCCGCTTTTTGGGGCAGCAACTCCTGTAGCTGCTGTCAATGATGGGGAGGGCTGTACCAATGATGGACCAGACTGTGTCCACAGTTCTCTGCAGCCTGTGTTCCTTTTTGTTGGAATTGCTTTAGTAGGCACGATGCAACCAGTCAGGATATTTCCATTAGAACATTTGTAAAAGTTTGCTGGAGCATTTGGTGACATTGCCAAATCTTAACCTTCTGAATAAAGTAGAGGCACTGGTGGTGTGCATTTTTGCATCTTCATGTTAACCCAAGGGGTCTGTAGAACCAAGGCTAGAGAACCCCTGATCTATTGGTTGTCAGCAGTATTAGCAATGGGATATATAGCTGTTTTATATGCGTAGCTCAAGAAAAGCAGCTACAATCTGCACAAAGCTATCAAGGCTGTGAAACAACAATACAGGGACAAGATTGAATCAAGATTAACAACGAATAGCACACGTGACTATGTTTGACTTCAATGCCAAACTTAGTGCTGTTGCCAACATTGCGGCCTCTCTCCCAGATGAGCTCAATCGCTTTTACACTTGGATGCTGATGTGAGAATGCTGTTTTTGGACTACAATGAAGCATTCAACACCATAATTCCATCCAAGCTCAGCAGGAAGCTCAGAGTCCTCAGCCTTGACCGTGCATTGGGCAGTTGAATCTTGGACTTCCTGTCAAATCACCGGCAGGTGGTAAGAGTGGGCTCCCTCATCTCTACCCCTCTGACTGTCAACACAGGAGCCCTCAGCGGTGTGTACTAAGTCTCTGCCTTTACTCCCTGTATACCCATGACTGTGTCGCCACCCACAGCTCTAATCTGCTAATTAACCCTAATTATTATATTATATATATTATTTATTATTATGTTTTTTATAAATTACTATGATTGCACTTTGCACACTCAGACGGAGATGAAATGTAAAGATTTTTACTCCTCATGTATGTAAGACTCCTCAAGGAGTATGTATACTCCTCAAGGATGTAAGAAATAAAGTCAATTCAATTCAATTCAATTCAATTGCATTTGCCAATGACACTACATTGATTGGCCTAATCTCAAACAATAACGAGGTGACCTACAAGAAAGAAGTCATCTCTGACACTGTGGTGTCAAGAAAGCAACCTCTCCCTCCATGTCGCAAAAACAAACAAGCTGATTGTGGATTACAGGAGGAATAGGGATGGACTAACCCGTATTGAGGCGGAAAATGACATGGCGAAGAGGAAGTCCACCCCTCCTACAAATGACCAGGTGCTGTGTCTCACCGTGACCGACGTGAGAAGAACCCTGTGCAAGGTCAACCTAATGAAGGCTGCTGGACCAGACAATATTACTGGTAGAGTGCTCAGAGGATGTGCAGACCAGCTAGCAGATGTTCACACTTCATCTTCAACATCTCCCTGAGCAGCACCATCGTTCCAACGTGCTTCAAGGCCGCCGCCATCATCCCCATGCTGAAGAAATCTTCAGTGTCCTGCCTAAGTGACTACTATCCCATTGCACTCACATCCATCATCATGAAGGGCTTCGAGAGGCTCGTCATGAGGCATATCAAGACCCTGCTGCCCCCCTCACTGGACCCCCTGCAGTTTGTGTACCATCCCAACCGCTCAACAGATGACGCCATTGTCATCACCCTCCAGCTGGCCCTAACCCACCTGGACAAAAGAGACACATACGTTCGGATGCTGTTCATAGACTTCAGCACTCAATGCAATCATCCCTCAGAAAATGACTGGAAAGCTTAGCCTACTGGTCCTGAACACCTCCCTCTGCAAATGGATCCTAGACTTCCTGACTGGGAGACCTCAGTCAGTCTGGATCGGGAGCAGCATCTCCAACACCATCACTCTGAGCACGGGGACCCCCACAGGGCTGTGTGCTCAGTCCACTGCTGTTCACTCTGCTGACCCACGACTGTGCTGCAACACACAGCTCAAACCACATCATCAAGTTCACCGATGACACAACCGTGGTGGGTCTCATCAGCAAGAACGACGAGTTAGCTTACAGAGAGGAGGTGCAGTGACTAACAGACTGGTGCAGAGCCAACAACCTGTCTCTGAATGTGAACAAAACAAAAGAGATGGTTGTTGACTTCAGGAGGGCACGGAGCGACACTCCCCGCTGAACATCGACGGCTCCTTTGTAGAGATCGTTAAGAGCACCAAATTTCTTGGTGTTCACCTGGTGGAGAATCTCACCTGGTAATCAACACCAGCTCCATAGCAAAGAAAGCTCAGCAGCGTCTCTACTTTCTGCGGGCTGAGGAAAGTCCATCTCCCACTCCCCATCCTCATCTCATTCTACAGGGGTTGTATTGAGAGCATCGTGTTACCTAGGTCACTGTCTAGTTCGGAAATTGCACCATCTCGGATCACAAGGCCCTGCAGCGGATAGTGAGGTCAGCTGAGAAGATCATCGGGGTCTCTCTTCCCACCATCACGGACATTTACACTACACGCTGCATCCGCAAAGCAAACAGCATTATGAAGGACCCCATGCATGCCTCATACAATCTCTTCTCCCTCCTGCCATCTGGGAAAAGGCACCGAATCATTCGGGCTCTCATAACCAGACTATGTAACAGGCTCCTCAGTACCCAGCGCCTGGCCTGACACCTTGCCCTATTGTCCTGTTTATTATTTATTGTAATGCCTGCACTCTTTTGTGCACTTTATGCAGTCGTGGGTAGGTCTGTAGTCTAGTGTAGTAGTTGTGTGTTTTTTTCTCTTTTTTTTTACGTAGTTCAGTCTAGTTTTTGTAATATGTCATGTAACACCATGGTTCTGAAAAACGTTGTCTCATTTTTACTATATACTGTACCAGCAGTTATGGTCAAAATGACAATAAAAGTGACTTGAATTGATTTGATCAATGGATCTGGGGTTGGGAGGGTAAACATCTTTAAGTTCTTTGGCATCCACATCACCAAGAACCTCATGTGGTCTGTGCACGCTAGCTGTGTGGGGAAAAAGCAGAACAGTGCTTCTTTCTCCTCAGATGGTTGAGGAAGTTTGGTATGGGCCCCCAAGTCCTAAGAACTTTCTACAGGGGCACAATTGAGAGCATCCTGACTGGCTGCATCACTGCCTGATATGGGAACTGTACCTCCGTTAATCGCAGGATTCTGCAAGAAGTGGTGTGGATAGCCCAATGCATTTGTAGTTGTGAACTTCTCATGATTCTGGACATTTACAAAGAAGCTGTGAGAAAAGGGCCTGAAGAATCATTGAGGACCCAAGTCACCCCAATCACAATCTATTCCGGCTGCTACCATTCACGACAGCTTCTTCCATCAAGCCATCAGACTGATTAACTCACGCTGATCTGAGTATATTTCTATGTTACATTGACTATTATATTTATTATAAATTATTATAAATTACTCTGATTGCACATTGTACATTCAGATGGAGACATAACAGAGACTTATTCCTCATGTATGTGAAAGAAATATAATGGGGGGGGGGGGGAATCTCTTCCTCACCCCCTCCGTTCAGGGCATATATCAGAAGTACTGCATATACAGTGCCTCCAGCATTGTCAAAGACCCTTCCATCCTTCTCTCCAACTCTTTGACCTCTTACTATTAGGCATAAGTACCACAGCATAAGAACCAGAACTGTCAGGCTGTGCAACAGCTTCTTCCCCCAGGCTGTTGGACTTTTGAACACCCTGCTGCCACCAAGCTCACATGTATACCCTGTCTAAATGTCCTGCTGCCCACCCACCCACCCCCCCCCCCCACCACACTCCAGTCCCCAACTCACAGACACACTCATTGGCACCAGGCACTTTTCATCGTTTATTCCTCCTTTTTCATATATTTATATGACTGCATGTTTACTTATGTTACTGCCAATAACATTAAACTGTCTTACTTAAACATGCACCTCACATTTTATGTTAACCAGTCAGTCTTCACTCAGGGCTGGACCTGAAGAAGGTTCTCGGCCCAGAACATCAACTGCTTATTCATTTCCATAGATGCTGGCTGACCTGCTGAATTCTTCCAACAATTTGTGTGTGTTGCATCCCAAACATGGTTGCAAATTTTACATCTTTTCAGATCATAAATTTTCCTGCATGCAAATGTTTTTTAAGTTCAGGCATTTAAAGGGGAAATCTCTCTTCAGTAATGCCTTTTTAAAAAAGATTTTAAATGCATAGTTACAGAATTTAAAAGATCAGCACCAAACTGTCCACATGTTAGCAGTTTCAGTTTAAAAGTACATGCCCAGTTAACTGGGAGGCTTGTCAAGTGTGAAGATAATATTTGTCCAGCTAGACAGTGATTTTTTGGGGAGTTAAATGAATGTTGAGTTCCTTTCTCGCTGCAAATGTTCAAGTGTTGGGAAGATAATGTGGGCTTTGTGATTTGACAGGAATTATTAAAATCTGGATCTAGGAAATAGAGTGAAAATGAAATTGACATTGATATTTTCAATTATCCTTTATTTGAGTAATAATTGATTTTAGATGGTAGATCCAGGGTGTCCAGCACTGTTAATTTTGGCAATGTATTTAACACTGCAAAAGATTTCTTTTAATGTATTATTTTAGAAATTTGCCTCTTCTCAAGTTTTTAGTGAAGGATTATTTCCTCTGTTCTATTATCCATTGCTGTGGTAGAATTTTCTTTAATGCATGCATTTAAAAATTGCTCCAACATTGCAGCTGTTGTAGATTGCATTGTATCCTCAAAATATTATTTAGATTTTCCTGCACAGAATTAGAAATCCTTAGATACTAGTCACTTTTAATCCAAGACCTCAAGGCTGCAACTTTCTACAGTGTCTTAGCCCCATGATAGATCATTGATAAGGAAGAAAAGACAATTAGTGGGGCTATGGATAGAATCTTAAGAAGGCCGATCATCATGGAATGGGATGTGTGACAATGAAATATGGAATTGGTTCAAAGGTTTATGGTCATTGTCATGGCAAAACTAAACCAAAACAATTGATAGAAACAGAAAATAGGTGCAGGAGTCGGCCTTTTGGCCCTTCGAGCCTGCACCGCTATTCAGTATGATCATGGCTGATCATCCAACTCAAAACCCTGTACCTGCTTTCTCTCCATACCCCCTGATCCCTTTAGCCACAAGGGCCATATCTAACTTCCTCTTAAATATAACTAATGAACCGGCCTCAACTGTTTCCTGTGACAGAGAATTCCACAGATTCACCACTCTCTATGTGAAGAAGTTTATCCTCATCTCGGTCCTAAAAGGCACTATCCTTTATCCTTAAACTATGACCCCTCGTTCTGGACTTCCCCAACATTGGAAACAATCTTCTTGCATCTAGCCTGTCCAATCCCTTTAGAATTTTATATGTTTCAATAAGATCCCCCCCTCAATCTTCTAAATTCCAGTGAGTATAAGCCTAGTCAATCCAGTCTTTCTTCATATGAAAGTCCTGCCATCCCAGGAATCAATCTTTGTACCTCTATGGCAAGAATATCTTTCCTCAGATTAGGGGACCAAAAATGCACACAATACTCTAGGTGTGGTATCAACAAGGCCTTGTACAACTGCAGTAGAACTTCCCTGCTCCTGTACTCAAATCCTTTTGCTATGAATGCCAACATACCATTTGCCTTTTTCACCGCCTGCTGTACCTGCATGCCCACCTTCAATGACAGGTGTACAATGACACCTAGGTCTCGTTTCACCTCCCCTTTTCCGAATCGGCCACCATTCAGATAATAATCTGTTTTCCTGTTCTTGCAACCAAAGTGGATAACCTAACATTTATCCACATTAAATTGCATCTGCCATGAATTTGCCCACTCACCTAACCTATCCAAGTCGCCCTGCATCCTCATAGCATCCTCCTCACAGCTAACACCGCGGCCCAGCTTCGTGTCATCCGCAAACTTGGAGATGCTGCATTTAATTCCCTTGTCTAAATCATTAATATATATTGTAAACAACTGGGGTCCCAGCACTGAGCCTTGCGGTACCCCACTAATCACTACCTGCTATTCTGAAAAGGTCCTGTTTATTCTCACTCTTTGCTTCCCGTCTGCCAACCAATTCTCTATCCACATCAAAACCATACCCCCAATACCGTGTGCTTTAAGTTTGCACACTAATCTCCTGTGTGGGACCTTGTCAAAAGCCTTTTGAAAATCTAAATATACCACATCCACTGGCTCTCCCCTATCCACTCTACTAGTTACATCTTCAAAAAATTCTATAAGGTTCTTCAGACATGATTTTCCTTTCACAAATCCATGCTGACTTTGTCTGATGATTTCACCTCTTTCCAAATGTGCTGTTATCTCATCTTTGATAACCGACTCTAGCATTTTCCCCACCACCGATGTCAGACTAACTGGTCTATAGTTCTCCGGTTTTTCTCTCCCTCCTTTTTTAAAAAGTGGGGTTACATTAGCCACCCTCCAATCCTCAGGAACTAATCCAGAATCTAAGGAGTTTTGAAAAATTATCACTAATGCATCCACTATTTCTTGGGCTACTTCCTTAAGTGCTCTGGGATGCAGACCATCTAGCCCTGGGGATTTACCTAACACCACTTCCCTGCTAACATGTATTTCCCTCAGTTCCTCCATCTGAATAGACCCTCGGTCCCTTACTATTTCTGGAAGATTATTTATGTCCTCCTTAGTGAAGACAGAACCAAAGTATGCTGGCCTGTGACTGCTGTGGAGATGTTATACTTGCCTGACACACCCCCAGCTCCAATGACTGCTCCAAAAGTCAAATCCTTTATTCGATCTTTTATTAGAAATGAGCAAATATAAAATTTTGTAGTGATGAAACTTAAGCATATCCAAGCATAAGCTAAGCACTATTCAGTGATATCTCAGCGGTCAGCAAAAGAAATTACCTCTGCCAATTCCAAGTGAAAAGCTGCAACAAACTAAACAAGGATTAGTAATTTATTTCCTTTGCTTTTCCCAAGCCCCCACTAATGTGACAAGATACCATGATAAACATAATAAATGAGCAACATAATAAAGTTGTTGCCACGTATAGCAGGCTTGTTGCAAGCTCCATTTCAAATCTACAGTATACTACTAATTTCTACAATTTATCTTAGCATTTTCTGTTCAAGTAGCTGATAGTCACATCAGATACAATAGACTGATCCTTCTGAACATTGGAAAGACGGGATTTACCTTTTCTTTGATGCATCACCAGCACTTGCATTGGACTTATGCTTTGGAGGCATGGTTACAAGGGTAAATAAGAGAAAAATTTAAGCCAAATACAAAGTTGCACACTCAACATAGTGTTAATGGCAACATGATCCGACTTTAAATTGTGAACAGTGTTCTCCTTCCTTGAGCCGACAAACCGCTGAAGCTGCGTAATGTTTTCTTGAGTGTCACAAAGTAGTGTGTGTGTTCGTTATTACAAACCATTGTATTTAACTCAAATTTTTAATATAATAGGCTTTATGGCAGTCCATTTGTAAGTACGAGTTGTCCATAAGTCGGACGTTCGTAACCCAGGGACTGCCTGTACAATAATAATTGTAACTCCATGCTACCAAGATACTGGAGACATGAAATCTCAACATTTCCACAAATGTCCTCTTTTGATAAGTGGTCTATCCTAGACTGTGATCTTCTCCTGACAAACTGGGTTGCTCCTCTTGACTGCATTCAGGAAACTCTGTTTTCAGTTGTTGCTGCCAAAGCTTATTTAAGTGCAAAACTATCAGCTTTGGGCGAGCGTAGATTTTTCACCACCACGGTCTCCCTTCAATGGTCCATTAACAGTCCAACCCAGCATAGGATCCTTCATTAACACTGCAAATCACTTGCAATGGTTGCCATGCTTTAGGTGCATTCACCCCTTCGGCAGCTCAATTTATGACTCAATTTCCTCTCATATGAGGAATGTTCCCTTTGTAAACAGGCATACGTTCCTGCATATAGATGTTAAGCAATTCACAATAGTTTATACCATCTAAGCCAGCCACATCCAATTCTGAAATGACATAGCTACTCAAAATGTTCTGTTGACCCTTTGTGTGTAAGGGAGTACGTGTTCCTTTTCCTGTCAGGTTGAGTTTGATCATGAGGCCCACTGTTCAGAACCCTGCTATATTTCCTTGATCTAGGAAAACATAAGTAACTACTGTCTTGTTATTCTTCTTAGACTTCACCTGAACTGGAATTATAGGCAATTTTAAATCATGATGTTAAGGCCCCCCCCCCCCCCCATAAGACCATTAGATACCAATGCAGTACTCACAGTAGTTGGATCTCTGGCACTGAGTCTGCCTCTGTGACTCAGATAGGAAGGGGGAAGAAGAGGCATGCTGTGGTGATAGGAGATTAATTAGTTAGGGGAATGGACAGTAGATTCTGTGGGCGAGAACAAGATTCCCAAATGGAATATTGCCTCCTAGGTGCCAGTGTCTAGGATATCTCAGATTATTCTAAGGATTCTTAAGTGGGAGTTCACTCTCCCAGCCAGAAGTTGTGGTCCAAGTAGGTACCAATGACTGGGTAGGAAAAGTGACAAGTTTCTGCATAGGAAGTTCAAGGAGTTAGGTGTTAAGTTAAAGGACAGGTCCTCCAAGGTTGTGATCTCAGGACTGCTACCCATGCCACGTGCTAGTGATGCTGGAACTAGGAAGATTATACAGTTTACTATGTGGCTAAGGAATTGGTGTAGGAGAGAGGGAATAAGATTTGCAGCTGATATGAAGATAGGTGGAGGGGCAGGTTGTTTTGATGAAGTAGAGAGGCTATAGTAGAACTTGAATGAATTAGGAGAATGAACAAAGAAATGGCAGATGTAATACAGTGTCGGGAAATGTATGGTCATGCACTTTGGAAGAAATAAAAGAGTTGACTATTTTCTAAATGGAGAGAAAGTACAAAAAAAAACTGAGATGCAAAGGGACTTGGGAGTCCTTGTGTAAGATTCTCTTAAGGTCAATTTGCCGGTTGAGTCTGTAGTGAAGAAGGCAAATGAAATATTAGCATTCATTTGAAGAGGACTAGAATATAAAAACAAGGATGTAATATTGAGACTTTATAAAGCACTGGTGAGGTCTCACTTGGAGTTTTATGAACAGTTTTGGGGCCCTTATCTTAGGATGTTGTAAAACTGGAGAGGGTTCAAAGGAGGTTCTTGAAGATAATTCCAGGATTGAATGGCTTGTCATAGGAAGAGTGTTTAATGGCTCTGGGCCTGTACTCACTACAATTCATAGAATAAGGGGTGACCTCTATGTATCTAATTGTGAAAGGCCTTGTGTGGATGTGGAGAGGTTGTTTTCTATGGTGGGAGAGTCTTAAGACCTGAGGACACACCCTCAGAATAGTGGGGTGTCCTTTTAGAATAGAGATCAGGAGGAATTTCTTTAGCCAGAGAATTGTGACTCTGGAGTTCTTTGCCAAAGGCAGCTGTGGAGGCCAAGTCTTTATATTTAAGGCAGATGCTGATAGTGGTCAGGGCATGAAGAGATAAGGGCAGAAGGCAGGAGTGGTCAGGGCATGAAGAGATAAGGGCAGAAGGCAGGAGATTGGGGGATGAGAGGAAAATTGGATCAGCCATGATGAAATGGTGGAGCAGACTCAATGGGCCAAATGGCCTAATTCTGCTCCTATATCTTATGGTATTACGGCAATCATGTTGATTCTTTCAGCTTATTCTTTATATTGGTTTGGATTATTTTACTTGTATGTCAGTGAATTTCATTCATTTGATCAGCCTTTTATTAAATAATTTCTGTATTGTTTTCAGATGTTGGTGATGGCATGGGAAGGAGATTGCCATTTGGATAATTCCTGTTCAGCTTATTTCTTGGACTGTATACCTGGTGATCTGGAATTACATCAAGCTATTAGTGACATTGATGAGAGACTGAAGAAGAATGCAATTTGGTAGGTTGTTTCCTGTAGTCATGTTTTAAATTGGGTAGTTACAACTAACAGTTATTTCAGAGTAATGTGTTCATATCATTTCCTTTTGTTAGGTGAAGAGGTTGCAGAATGTAAGAAAAAGGTAGTACATGGTGGGTTTTTTTTTTAAATCAATTGCATATTGTTTTTGATGAGCGAGTGGCAGATATTCAAACAGCTGTCTTAAATTCAGCTTAAACTTGTTCCAAATAGAGAGATTTCATGATCAACGGAGGATGTCAAGGATGAAATTAAATTGAAACACAGAGTACACAAGGTGGGGAAGAGCTCATGGTGGATTCGAGGATCAAGAATTTCTCAGGAAACAGCTTTGAAAAACAAATAAGTTTATGAGAAAGGAGAACATTTTTGCTGGAAAATGTGCAGGTCGTATCAAAGGGACCAGAAAGTTTCTATAGATAGTGATATAGGTAGTGTGGGTGGGATCTCTTGGGTGTAAGACTGGGAAATCAATATCAGCAAGTAAAGAAATGGCATACATTCTCCCATCTACTTACTCTAGCTTCCTCCCCCTTCCTTTCCTGTCCCAATGAATGACCTTGGTTTGAAACTTCAACTGTTTATTCATTTCCATAGATCTGCCTTACCCGCTGAGTTCCTCCAACATATTGTATGTGTGGCAGGCACAAATGCATGTGACTGATACTAGTTAGAAATTGTTTGGCAACAGTCTGCTGTACCAATTAAGTGACATAGTGTTCCAATTAAACCAAAGGGAATCCTGGCTATTCTCTCTATTTGTTTTTGTTCCTTTAGAGTTTTCCCAACTAAGCAGCTGTCCTAATTAACCGATAGCCCAATTCACTGGAATTCAATGTATCTAGTTGAGCCACTTTTGTTGTCCAGTTTGCTGTGTCATAAAGCATTGAAGTGCATGTACATCTGCAACCAAAACTTAATGACAATGGTATAGCTAACAGCGCTGAGATTAAAGGATAAGTCAACAATTGGGATTGCATCATATCCCAGTATCTATTTCCCAGGGTTGAAGTGTTTACTACTAGAGGGCATGCATTGAAGGTGAGATGGGGTAGGTTCAAGGAGGATAGGAGGAGTAAATTTTTTACTCAGGAAGTAATGGATGCCTGACTTTTTAAAAAACATTTAGTTAGGCACATGGATGTAAGGAAGATGGAATTGGATTGAATGGAACTGAATTGACTTCATTTCTTACATCCTTCACATACATGAGGAGTAAAAATCTTTACATTTCTGTCTAAATGTGCAATGTACAATCACAGTAATTTAAAATAATTTACAATAAATAGGACAATCAGTGTAATATAGAGTACACTCAAATCAGCGTGAGTTAATTAGTCTGATGGCCTGCTGGAAGAAGTTGTACCAGAACCTATTGGCTCTGCCTTTTATGCTGCACTACCATTTCCCAAAAGGTAGCAGCTGGAATAGATTGTGGTTCGGGTGACATGGGTCCCTGATGATCCTACAGGCCCCTTTTACACACCTGTCCTTGTAAATGTCCTGAATCATGGGAAGTTCACAACTACAGATGCACTGGGCTATCTGCACCACTCTCTGCAGAGTCCTGCGGTTAAGGGAGGTACAGTTTCCATACCAGGCAGTGATGCAGGAGGGAAGGTCATTAAATAGGTAGGAGGGATTAATGTTTGCATGTTTGTGAATTGCTTTTTAGCTGGTTTGGCACAGCATTATGGGCCAAATGGCCCGTTCCTATGCTCTACTGTCTATGTTATAGATAAATTTACAATCAACCAACAATGCTGGTAGAGCACTGTTTAATTGGTTCTCCAATAATGCATTGTCTGTTATCAACTGAAAGTTTGATGATCATCTGAATGGATCCCTTTGTATTATATACAAATAAGAGAACACTTTCCTGACACTGCCCTACCCCAAAAAATCTTGGCACTTACACGAGGTTAAGAGTCCTACAGATTTTTTTGGGTGTAATTTCTGCAACATTGAGGAGAATTACATGACAAGTGATTTAATTGAATTATGCTGCATGCTAAAGCAGGCAGGAAATATTAACCAGGAATATAAAGTTAGCCTCTTGAACAGATACAGGAAAAACAGTAGTGTGGAATTTTTTTAAAATGTAGATCTTAACAGATCCAGAATGGCTTCTCAGCAAAATACTAGAGTGGGGTATATGAAGATATTTCAATGGATTTCATTGCAAGGACAATCTATATATTATTTTGCTTGTTTGAGGGTTTTTTTACCTCTATAAATTGATTAATTTTTTGATACTTTATTTGATTTATATTGTTTATTTTCTCCTTTCTGTTTTTCAGTATTGAGGAGACTGTGAAGGAACTGCAGTCAGATTTTGATAAGCTCTCTGCAGATCAGAAGCTGCAGAATACTGACAGCTTGCAATGGTTAAACAGTTCCAATACTTCCTCTACCAAACTGTTCACAACTCCACGTAATCAATTGACAGAATTTCTGAAAGCACTGGTAAATCATTTTATTATAGAGCTGTAAAACATAGTAAAAGCATTTGATTTAACGTTACTCTTGTCTCAGTTTGCAAAACTATGAAGTTTAAACTTGGGGAAAGTACCTAATTGCCAACTTTTTTTGTTATCTGTTATTGGAGTGTCTGACTACCAGTTTTTCCCGGCATTGGGCAGCACTTTCTGACTGCTCTTTCTGAGAATCATAAAGAATGAAAAGAGTAATTTGACATATCAATGCTGGATCTTGATCAGCTCTTCACTGATCCCATTCCACCTCTTTCATAGAAACATAGAAAACCTACAGCACAATACAGGCCCTTCAGCCCACAAACTTGTGCCGGACATGTCCCTACCTTAGAAATTGCTAGGCTTACCTATAGCCCTCTATTTTACTAAGTTTCATATACCTATCTAAAAGTCTCTTAAAAGACCCTATTGAATCTGCCTCCACCATTGTTGCTGGCAGCCCATTCCATGCACTCACCACTCTGAGTAAAAAAACTTACCCCTGACATCTCCTCTGTACCTACTCCCCAGCACTTTAAACCTGTGTCCTCTTGTGGCAACCATTTCAGCCGTGGGAAAAAGCCTCTGACTATCCGTACGATCAATGCGTCTCATCATCTTATACATCTCCATCAGGTCGCCTCTCATTCTCCGTCACTCCAAGGAGAAAAGGCTGAGTTCACTCAACCTATTCTCATAAGGCATGCTCCCCAATCCAGGCAACATCCTTGTAAGTTTCCTCTGCACCCTTTCTATGGTTTCCACATCTTTCCTGTAGTGAAGCGACCAGAACTGAGCACAGTACTCCAAGTGGGATCTAACTAGGGTCCTATATAGCTGCAACATTACCTCTCGGCTCCTAAATTCAATTCCATGATTGATGAAGGCCAATCCATTATACGCCTTCTTAACCACAGGGTCAACCTGTGCAGCTGCTTTGTGAGTCCTATGGACTTGGACCCCAAGATCCCTCTGATCCTCCACACTGCCAAGAGACTTGCCATTAATACTACATTCTGCCAATATATTTGACCTTCCAAAATAAACCACTTCACACTTATCTGGGTTGAACTCCATCTGCCACTTCTCAGTCCAGTTTTGCATCCTATAAATGTCATGCTGTAACATCTGACAGCCCTCACACTATCCATAACATCTCCAACCTTTGTGTCATCAGCAAACTTACTAACCCATCCCTCCACTTCCTCTTACAGGTCATTTATAAAAATCTTGAAGAGTAAGGGTCCCAGAACAGATCCCTGAGGCACTGCACTGGTGACCGACATCCATGCAGAATATGACCCATCTACAACCACTCTTTGCCTTCTGTGGGCAAGCCAGTTCTCGATCCACAAAGCAATGTCCCTTTGGATCCCATGCCTCCTTACTTTCTCAATAAGCCTCGTATGGGGTACCTTATCAAATGCCTTGCTGAAATCCATATACACTACATCTACTGCTCTTCCTTCATCAATATGTTTAGTCACATCCTCAAAAAAATTCAACCAGGCTCATAAGGCATAACCTGCCTTTGACAAAGCCATGCAGACTGCTCCTAATCATATTATACCTCTCCAAATGTTCATAAATCCTGCCTGTCAGGATCTTCTCCAACAGCTTACCAACCACTGAGGTAAGACTCACTGGTCGACAATTTCCTGGGCTATCTTTACTCCCTTTCTTGAATAAAGGAAAACATCTGCAACCTTCCAATCCTCCGGAACCTCTCCCGTCCCCATTGATGATGCAGCAATCTCCTCCCTCACCTCCCACAGTAGCCTGGGGTATATTTCATCTGGTCCCGGCGACTTATCCAAATTGATGCTTTCCAAAAGCTCCAGCACATCCTCCTTCTTAATATCTACATGCTCAAGCTTTTCAGTCTGCTGCAAGTCATCACTGCAATCTCGAAGTTCCTTTTCCATAGTGAACACTGAAGTAAAGTACTCATTAATTACCTCTGCTGTTTCCTCCGGTTCCATGCACACTTTCCCACTGTCACACTTGATAGGACATATTCTTTCACATCTTATGCTCTTGCTCTTCACATACTTGTAGAATGCCTTGGGGTTTTCCTTAATTCTGCCCACGAAGGCCTTCTCATGACCCCTTCTGGCTCTCCTGATTTCCTTCTTAAGCTCCTTCCTAGTAGCCTTATAGCCTTCTAGATCTTTAACATTACCTAGCTCTCTGAACCTTTTGTAAACTTTCCTTTTCTTCTTGACTAGATTTATTCCAGACTTTGT
This sequence comes from Hypanus sabinus, assembly GCF_030144855.1. Taxonomy (NCBI): domain Eukaryota; kingdom Metazoa; phylum Chordata; class Chondrichthyes; order Myliobatiformes; family Dasyatidae; genus Hypanus; species Hypanus sabinus. The sequence goes on from NC_082710.1 coordinate 2,778,828, forward strand.
ACACCATGGTCCCTGTATCCTACCATAACTTCCCTTTCTCATTGGAATGTACCTATACAGAACTCTACACAAATATCTCCTGAACATTTGCCACATTTCTTCTGTAGTTTTCCCTGAGAACATCTCTTTCCAAATTAAGCCTCCAATTTCCTGCTTGATAGCCTCATAATTCCCCTTACTCCAATTAAGCACTTTTCTAACTTGTCTGTTCCTTTCTTTTCTTTCTAAATCTTTTTATTAATATTAGTAATATGGACAGAATACAGATGATATATTGATAAAGAAATTACCAACATACACATTCCATTACATATGAAAAAAAACATACATAATAGTTACAATATAAATGAGTTTACCAAGACATAAGCCATAAGATATATGTATGGACATAGTAAATCTAAATATTTCATAATGTATAATATAAAAAAAACAGAAAAAAGAAAGAAAAAAAAACAAAAAAAATTTATATAATGCAGAACTAGCTAATCTAATCTAATAACTATAACTAATAAGTAATATAAAAGAAAAAAAAGCAAAAGAGAAGGAAAAAAAAAGCGGGCTGTTTATAATATCTCACAAAAATAAGTATTCATCAATGCCGTCACTTCCGGTCCTCTCAAAATACATAAGCTAAAAGCTGGAAAATCAAATGAACTTGGCACAGGGTCATATTGCATCATATGAAAATGTTGAATAAATAGTCTCCATAACTTTCCTATCTCTCTCCAATGCTATTGTAAAGGAGATAGAATTATGATCACTATTTCCGAAATGCTCTCCCACTGACAGATCTGACACCTGACCAGGTTCGTTTCCCAATGCCAAATTAAGTACAGCCTCTCCTCTTGTAGGCTTATCTACATATTGTGTCAAGAAACCTTCCTGAACACACTTAACCAACTCCACCCCATCTAATCCCCTTGCTTTAGGAAGATGCCAATCAATATTTGGGAAATTAAAATCTCCCATCACAACAACTCAGTTATTATTACACCTTTCCAAGATCTGTTTCCCTATCTGCTGCTCGATATCCCTGTTACTATTGGGCAGCTTATAAAAAACACCCAGTAGAGTTATTGACCCCTTTCCTGTTCCTAACCTCCACCCATAGAGACTCTGTAGACAATCCCTGCATGGCGACACGATCTCTGATCAACATTGCCATGCCCCAACCTCTTTTGCCTCCCTCCCTGTCCTTACTGAAACATCTAAAACCCAGTACTTGAAGTAACCATTCCTGTCTCTGAGCCATCCAAGTCTCTGTAATAGCCATCACATCATATCTCCAAGTACTGATCCACGCTCTTAGCTCATCTGCTTTGTTCACAAAACTCCTTGCATTAAAATAGACACATCTCAAACTTTCGGTTGAGCGCCTCCCTTCTCTATCACCTGCCTATCGTCCCTCTCGCACTGTCTACAAGCTTTCTCTATTTGTGAGCCAACTGCCTCTTCACCAGTCTCTTCAGTTCGGTTCCCACTCCCCAACAATCTAAGTTTAAACTCTCCCCAGTAGCCTTAGCAAACCTCCCCGCCAGGATATTGGTCCCCCTCAGATTCAAGTGCAACCTGTCCCCTTTGTACAGGTCACACCTGTCCCAAAAGAGGTCCCAATGATCTAGTAATCTGAATCCCTGCCTCCTGCTCCAATCATTTGACAGGCTTTCTTGTCATATTCCTTATACAAAAGCTGCATTCAGTCTTTAATGGCAGATTATTTTATCTAAATTTAAGATCAGGAGAGAGGACATTTTGCTGTCTAGAACTTTCAAGTAAATTAACTTGGAAGGTAGACCCAAGGGCTTGTTCCACTCTGCAGGCCTTTCTGAAGAGATGATTTCAGTTGACATTTGGCCCCTTACCTTTATGTGCAGAGACCTAACGTGCATCAAGTAACGGTAAAAAGCTGTTATTGTGTATCAATACATGATGTGGGTGATGCACTTCAGACACACTGTTGGGGTTTTCCCTCAACACTCTTGTTCTTTGACCCCCTTTTATTAAAATAACTTTTTCCTGCAGGTGTTAGGCTAAGCATCCTGATATAACTTTAGGGGTGTTCAAAGACCATCAGGTAGCTTCTTGCACACATGAACTTTGAGCTATTGAAACAAAATGGAACTTGTGTTATAAGCAGAAGTTAGTAACTCCTCTACTGAAAAGAAAATCAACAGCTAAGATACTGTCCTGATGCTTAGTTTAGAACAGCATTTGTGAAGTTTAAAACTGAACTGTCTGTTCACTTATTCTGAGAAAGATTACAAGAAGACAGGGTCATGAGTAGCTCACAAGATTCTTCAAGCCTGCCCTCTATTAACTGTGAATATAGAAAAATTATGCTGGCTTCAACTTCTGTGGGAATCCCCTATAATTTTCTATTCCTTGATATTTCACATTATTGTAATATATCTAATGATATAGCCTCCACTATCCTGGGGCAGAAAATTCCAGGATTTACTATTCTCGGAAGCATTGAGGGGAAAAAGGGACAGAATAGCTGAAACAAAAACGTAAAGTGGGTGAATAATTGTATTGAAATGTTTCATCAAGTATTCCATATATGCCAAATGAATTTCCTGAAAGGTCATTTTATTCTGCTATTTCAGAGTAGCATTTGGGAAATAACACAAAACTTGACACTTAGTTGTAAACTACAATTCAGATTTATTGCAGGACAACTTTTTTTTCTTAGAATATTCTGTAAAACTGGTTTTCCCCATGCAGTCAGAGGAATCTTTAAAAAATCATATGCGATACAAGATACAGTATGTATTTTTGAACTGTAGAATTAGTTACAAATTATGTTAGTTCTATTGAGTATTTGTTCCAAGTTTCTAATTATCTTTTTTCCTGTGCTACAAGCTTCATTTTCTGAAAACTGAGAAAGGTCTGGAGGAAATGATCTTTCAGCTGCTTTTGGAGCTCTCTGATGAGTGTGGTGTAGTCTTTCCACTGACTTCATGTGGAGCATCATTTCACCTTCCTTCCACAACGTCAATTCATGCTGTTGAAGACAGTGGTTTTCTTGATGCCCTGTCCTTGTGGGATGATGTGAGATTGTATCTTCGTCGGTTCATCTTTGATAAGCTTCAAAATTGTCAAGAAATAACTGATATGCTTACAGCCTTTCAACTCAAAACTCAGTGTCTTCGACAACTTCTATTTTTGTATCCAGAAACAGAAATTATAACCAGATATCAAAATATCCAGTTCCAGTCTGTACAAGATCTGCTACAGAATAAAGTCTTGATCAACGGCAATGAGATCAGTTTTGAAAAAATGGTTCATGGATTTGAAAACATCATTCCTTCGTTATTAAACATGATGAGACAAGATTTATATGCTTTACGAACACTTGTGGAGGAGTCTAAAGTACTGAAATTTATTAATGAAACATACCTACAAAATATTGCAAGCGAACTTTACATTTTGATTGACAAGTTTTGTGAACAGCAGTTGAAGAAAAATGCACTACATTCGACAAAGCTACATGGAACAAAGGCAAACAAATGTTTAAACAAGCAAAAGGGAACAGTACACTCTGTGGGTCAGTGCTTTCTGTTGCTATTTATTTTAGTAGAAAGAGTGATATGTTTAATGGTTATGCACATTATTATTTTAATAATTTAAATAAAAAATTACATCATCAGCTTTGGCTCAGATGTAACATTCACAGTGTTTTGGGTTGAAAAATCCACTTGTGTGCTTGAACATGTTCCATCAATGGAATATTGGGAAAGTGCTACAGTGACAAAGGCTTTTGACTGAAGATATAGGAGGTAACGCTTGCTGAGGTGGATATAAAAGATGCTGTAAGGCCATAAGATATAAGAGCAGAAGCAGGCCATTTAGCCCATCGAGTCTGCTCTGCCATTCAATTATGGGCTGATCCAGTTCTTTCAGTCATCCCCACTCCCCTGCTTTCACCCCATATCCTTTCATGCCCTGGCTAATCAAGAACCTATCTATCTCTGCCTTAAATACACCAACTGTCTTGGCCTCCACAGCCACTTGTGGTAACAAATTCCACAGATTTACCGCCTTCTGACTGAAGTAATTTCTGTGCATCTCAGTTCTAAAAGGACGTCCTTTAATCCTGAAGTCGTGCCCTCTTAACCCAGAATCGCCTACCATGGGAAATAACTTTGCCATATCTAATCTGTTCAGGCCTTTTAACATTCGGAATGTTTCTGTGAGATTCCCCCCCTCATTTTACTGAACTCCAGGGAATACAGCCCAAGAGCTGCCAGACGTTCCTCATACGGTAACTTTACCTATTTTTCCCTTTTTCCTTTTAAGCAGCCATAGATATGGAGGATTAATGGCACATTATTAATTTTAAGGATTAGCACTGAGTTAAGGTTAGGATAATATTTATAAACCTGTACTTTCTATAATGCTGCAAGTAACAGCTATCAAAATTCTTATTGATTAACAATCAGATCATGTGTTATTTTAGTATTTCAATTGTTCGAATATAGAAACATAGTAAATAGGTGCAGGAGTAGGCCATTCGGCCCTTTGAGCCTGCACCGCCATTCAGTATGATCATGGCTGATCATCCAACTCAGAACCCTGTACCTGCTTTCTCTCCATACCCCCGATCCCTTTAGCCACAAGGGCCATATCTAACTTCCTCTTAAATATAGCCAATGAACCGGCCTCAACTGTTTCCTGTGGCAGAGAATTCCACAGATTCACCACTTTCTGTGTGAAGAAGTTTATCCTCATCTCGGTCCTAAAAGGCTGCCCCTTTATCCTTAAACTGTGACCCCTCGTTCTGGACTTTCCCAACATCAGAAACAATCTTCTTGCATCTGGCCTGTCCAATCCCTTTAGGATTTTATACGTTTCAATAAGATCCCCCCTCAATCTTCTAAATTCCAGTGAGTATAAACCTAGTCGATCCGGTCTTTCTTCATATGAAAGTCCTGCCATCCCAGGAATCAATCTGGTGAACCTTCTCTGTACTCCCTCTATGTCAGGAATGTCTTTCCTCAGATTAGGGGACAAAAACTGCACACAGTATTCTAGGTGCGGTCTCACCAAGGCCTTGTACAACTGTAGTAGAACCTCTCTGTTCCTGTACTCAAATCCTTTTGCTATGAATGCCAACATACCATTTGCCTTTTTCACCACCTGCTGTACCTGCATGCCCACCTTCAATGACTGGTGTACAATGACACCCAGGTCTCGTTGCATCTCCCCTTTTCCTAATCGGCCACCATTCAGATAATAATCTGTTTTCTGTTCTTGCAACCAAAGTGGATAACCTCACATTTATCCACATTAAATTTCATCTGCCATGAATTTGCCCACTCACCTAACCTATCCAAGTCACCCTGCATCCTCATAGCATCCTCCTCACAGCTAACACCGCCGCCCAGCTTCGTGTCATCCGCAAACTTGGAGATGCTGCATTTAATTCCCTCGTCTAAATCATTAATATATATTGTAAACAACTGGGGTCCCAGCACTGAGCCTTGCGGTACCCCACTAGTCACTGCCTGCCATTCTGAAAAGGTCCCGTTTACTCCCACTCTTTGCTTCCTGTCTGCTAACCAATTCTCTATCCATATCAATACCATATCCCCAATACCGTGTGCTTTAAGTTTGCACACTAACCTCCTGTGTGGGACCTTTTCAAAAGCCTTTTGAAAATCTAAATATACCACATCCAGAGGCTCTCCCCTATCCACTCTACTAGTTAACATTTTCAAAAAAATTCTATAAGATTCGTCAGACATGATTTTCCTTTCATAAATTTCTTTTGTCCTTTGTCCTTTGATTTTCCTTTGTCCAATGATTTCACCTCTTTCCAAATGTGCTGTTATCACATCTTTGATAACCAACTCTAGCATTTTCCCCACCACCGATGTCAGACTAACCAGTCTATAATTCCCCGGTTTCTCTCTCCCTCCTTTTTAAAAAAGTGGGGTTACATTAGCCACCCTCCAATCCTCAAGAACTAATCCAGAATCTAAGGAGTTTTGAAAAATTATCACTAATGTATCCACTATTTCTTGGGCTACTTCCTTACGCACTCTGGGATGCCGACCATCTGGCCCTGGGGATTTTTCTGCCTTTAATCCTGTCAATTTACCTAACACCACTTCCCTACTAACATGTATTTTCCTCAGTTCCTCCATCTCACTAGACCCTCGGTCCCTTACTATTTCCGGAAGATTATTTATGTCCTCCTTAGTGAAGACAGAACCAAAGTAGTTATTCAATTGGTCTGCCATGTCTTTGTTCCCTATGATCAATTTACCTGTTTCTGATTGTAAAGGACCTACATTTGTCTTGACGAATCTTTTTCTTTTCACGTATCTATAAAAGCTTTTACAGTCAGTTTTTATGTTCCCTGCCAGGTTTCTCTCATAATCTTTTTTCCCTTTCCTAATTAAGCCCTATGTCCTCCTCTGCTGGTCTCTGAATTTCTCCCGGTCCTCAGGTGTGCCACTTTTTTTTGCTAATTTATATATGTTTCTTCTTTGGACTTGATACTATCCCTGATTTCCCTTGTCAGCCACAGGTGCACTATCTTCCCTGGTTTATTCTTTTGCCAAACTGGGATGAACAATTGTTGTAGTTCATCCATGTGATCTTTAAATGCTTGCCATTGCATATTCACCGTCAACCCTTTAAGTATCATTTGCCAGTCTATCTTAGCTAATTCACGTCTCATACCTTCAAAGTTACCCTTCTTTAAGTTCAGAACCTTTGTTTCTGAATTAACTATGTCACTCTCTATCTTAATGAAGAATTCCACCATATTATGGTCACTCTTACCCAAGGGGCCTCGCACGACAAGATTGCTAACTAACCCTTCCTCATTGCTCAATACCCAATCTAGAATGGCCTGCTCTCCAGTTGGTTCCTCAACATGTTGGTTCAGAAAACCATCCCACATACATTCCAAGAAATCCTCTTCCTCAGCACCCTTACCAATTTGGTTCACCCAATCTATATGTAGATTGAAGTCACCCATTATAACTACTGTTCCTTTATTGCACGCATTTCTAATTTCCTGTTTAATGCCATCTCCAACCTCACTACTACTGTTAGGTGGGCTGTACACAACTCCCACCAGCGTTTTCTGCCCCTTAATGTTATGCAGCTCTACCCATATCGATTCCACATTCTCCAGGCTAATGTCCTTCCTTTCTATTGCGTTAATCTCCTCTCTAACCAGCAATGCTACCCCACCTCCTTTTCTTTCCTATCTATCCCTCCTATATCCTGTCCTATCCTCTTTCCTGTCTATATCATCCAATCTTAATCTACACTCCTTTAAATTGCTAATTTAAGAATACTTTTCTTCAGCTTTCTTTGTGAAATGTCCCATGATTAGGTTAGGGCTAAATTGGGGGTTGGCTGAGGTTGCTGGGCAGTGTTATTCAAATGTTAGCATTTATTTCAGGAGGTATAGAATACAAGAGCGGGATGTGATGCCGAGGCTTTTAAGGCACCAGTGAGGCCTCACCTAGTGTATTGTGAATAGTTTTGGGCTCCTCATCTAAGAAAAATTGTGCTGGCATTGGAGAGAGTTCAGAGGAGGTTCACAAGGATGATTTCAGGAATGAAAAGGTTATCATATGAGGAACATTTGATAGCTCTGGGTCTGTACTTGCTGGAATTTAGAAGGATGAAGGGATCTCTTTCAAATGTTTTGAATGTTGAAAAGCCTAGATAGTGTAGACGTGAATAGGATGTTTCGCATGGTGTGGGAGGAGGGGTTCTCGGACAAGAGGACACAGTCTCAGGATAGAGGGGTATCCATTTAAGATAGTGATGTGGAGAAATTTCTTCAGCCAGAAGGGGGTGAACTTGGAGAATTTATAACCACAGGCAGCTGTGGGTACCAGGTTGTCCGGTGTATTTAAAGCAGAGGTTAATCGGTTTTTGATTGGACACAGCATCCAAGGTTATGGCAGAAAGCCTGGGAGTGGGGCTGAGGAGGGGGGAAAAAAAGATCAGCCATGAATGAATGGCGGAGCAGACTTGATGGGCCTTCACGCTATATCTCTAAATAAAATCAAACATGAAAATGCACTTATGAAGGTGACTTCAATAAAGACACAATTTTAGAATATTAAAAAGAGCTGGTGATTAGAGGTGTTCATTAGATTATTTCAATTCTAACACTGGTTATCAGGTAGTCTGGTGCAATGTTTTTCTTTATGCATTTGAGGAGAGGCCTGAGACAAACCGTTCAAGTTCACATTTTTGCGAGATTTGCACTTATAAAATCCTTTATTCGTTTGTGGTCGAAAGTCCTACTATAGAAATAGAAAAAGATATAACCATTTTAAGTTCTGTCTGTGAACAAGAAAAATCAAAATGGTGCCTTCCAGGGCATAAACCAGCAGAGATTAAATGAGTACTATTTACTTTTCCAAGTATCTTGTTACCCTAACTGAATAATTTTCATAGAAGTTATGTTACAAACTTCATTGCTCTATAGTTTATCTGTAACTGTTTTGAAGGCTGATGTGAAATTTTTGTTGTTCAAGAAATTATTTAAATATTTAAAAATATTGATGTTAAATGTATAACTGTTTATTACCTCACTTTACTTTCATAATTTAGTATGTGGGATCTGTAGGTGTACATAATGAGAAAAATACTATTGAAATTATGGAATGTTCCAGCTATATCATAATGTACCACCAGATTGGGGAAAATAGCTTTGCAAAAATCTTCAACACTCGTGTTACAAAATGACTTAATATTACTCTTTAGTCATCACGTCTCAGATGTTATACTCTGAATTAAATATTAGGAGATGGCTGAGGTTTTTCCCTAATATCCTTCCCAGCATTTTAACCTTCACCCTTGTGCAGTCTTCTGGTTTTGTTGTTTCCTGGGTTTGATATTTGCATGAGATTCTTGTATTGAACTTCATGGGCAAAAAACTGCAGCTTCAGTTATGCAGTTTTTATGACAATGAATCTGTAAAGAATTGTTATCATTGCACTCTGAAATTTTATCCACGTTTGTAGATATTGCAGGAGTTTTGAATTTGTTGCTAAGTTCTTTGGACTATGTCTGGTTGGAAGATGAGATATTGCTCATTAATCAAGTTTGGAATAATGTATGAGGTAAGAGAGGCCAAAGCTGGCAGTCAGAATGGAATCTGTATGAAGAATTAAAGAGACCGGCAAATGGAATCTTAGACTGAATGGAGGTGTTCATCTAAAACACCACTAAGATCCACAAGGCAGCAAGGGAGCACTACTACCTACAAATATTCCTCCCAATTCAAAACCATCATGACTTGTAAATATGATCCTGTTCTTTCATCATTATTATGATTGAATCCTGGAATTCTTTGCCCAACAATATGGTGATGCTGCTTTTGTCAGAAGGACTGCATTATTTAAGAAGGTACTATGCCACTATCTGTTCAAGGGCCATTAAAAAATTCAAAGTTTAAAGTATATTTAATATCGCAGTATGTATACCTTATGTAACCTTGAGATTCGTCAATAGAATCCATTTAAAAAAACACACAATAAAGGTTGGTCTTTGACAGGCTTTCTTTCTATGCAAAAAAGACCATCAAGTACCCATTGTGCAGAAAAAAAAGAACAAATGGTGCAAACAATAAAAATGTAAACAAATAACACACAGAACATGAACCACAGAGTGCACAGCCATGGAGCTAGTTCAGCTCTAATGTGAGTGAAGCCAGTCCAGGAGCCTGATGGCTGCAGGCCATAGCCACAGAGCTGAGGTGTATACGGATGGCTGCTGGCCACAGCTTCAGAGTTAGTTCAGCGCTGAAGTGAGTAGTCTCACGGAGCACTGAGCTGAACACCAGTTCATCTTTCATCCTATACATAGGTGATAAATGTTTTTCCAATGATGATCATGTTCCACAAATGATTTTTCTTAAAATGAAAGTATACACGGATTTGTGGGGAGAAGTCATGAGAAACTGGTTGACTTTAATTCAGTTCCAGCACATTCTTGCTAATTTATTATTACACTGACTTACACCTACATTATAATTTAGAGGTCTCATATTAATGCATCAGATCCATCATAAACAGTAAGTAGAATTCAGAATGTTGCCTTTTTGGGATGAAGAGGATAGGTTGTCTAAGAATAGAACTTTATCAGCTGTAAATGAGAGGAGCTTATGAAGAATTTTAAAACAATAAATTCAAAGAGAATAGATCTCCAAGACCATAATCATTGGAAGTTATTGGAAATTTTTATCTGCTCTTGAATACACAGTAATGAACCTAGAGCTATTAGGTAGAATTTAATAAAAACTTCAGAGTGGTGGTCATCAATAGAACTATCTTGGTAACTGGCAGAGCTTGGAATGGATGTAGCTCCGCTTTTAAAGCTCAAGATCATGATGGTTGTTTTGAAAGGGCAAATGATAAAGCTAAAGGTTTCTGATGTATCCTTAAAATCTCATAAAGGAAAAGGAATACAGTTCCAAGACTAATGAGAGCTATATTTTGAAAGTACGGAAATGTATCCGTAGTTTTTTTTTGCTACGTTGAGCATTCTTTTATGGTGTTATTTGAAATATAAGGAATACATGAAAGAAGTGAATCAGATCAAATTGCCAATAGAATTTGAGTATGCAAAAAACAGCATGATTCCCCAGTCCCATGTAATGCTACTTAAAGATTTGGAGTTTAATTTTTTAAATACAGTAACTTATCTCATGCAGCTGGGTGCAGCCAGCATGTTTGACAATAAATTTGTGCAGGAAAATTAAATCAGAGGTAAATCATTTCATGATTATCAATTCCCAGAAGATTAGAACATCCTCCTGAATAAAATGTATAATAATTGGCTTTAGACCATGGAGGACACATAATTCCTTCTACCAAAGGCTGTTATGGTATTGCAGAGCCACAGGGGTAATAAGAAAGAGGCTGGAAATAGGCTTGTTCTGCAAAGGATACTGTGGATAAAGTGATAGAAAATGAAGTGGCAATAAGTATAGTCCATAGGGGAATTGCACTTCAGTTCAGGTCTAATATTTCTTGGAATCTGGCAGCAAGCCATCTGATGATTGTTTACTTTTGCAACACCATCTGTTCTGTTCTTTAGATGGCACTTAGTGCCAGTTAAATTACAAATGTTAAGGGATTTTTCCCTTTAAACCATTCATGATCAGTCATCCAGTATAAATAATGTTTGTTTTAGAATAATATACGGAAGCCATCAATGTGATCAGAATTTTCAAGAGCACATTTATAGATGAAGGGTTTGGAGCATCTATATCTGTATAATTTAAATTTTATGTATGTTGCTAATTAAAACAAATTGCTTAAATTTTGAGAACTTACAGTAAGTATTAATATAAGAACATGAATTTAATAAAGAAAATATTTTAAAATCCTATCTTCTTTGTAAGAAAGTCACTCAATCTCTCAGTTTTAAATCCTTAAATTTCTTCTATTATGTTACACAGTATATACCCAACAAATAAACAATAACATTGAAAATCTGATTCCCAGGCAAATGTTCATGAGTTTTGAGAGTTCTTTAACCAGTATCTGAATTTTCAACTGATACTCAAAAAATTGGGATTTAGGAATTTGAAGTGTCTTGACCAGAAACGTCAACTGTTTTTTGCCTTCCGTAGATGCTGCTTGACCTGCTGCATTCCTGCAGCATTTTGTGCATTCTGTTGTTTAGGAATTTCTTCTGTTTTATCTCCACATTTGGTCACATCTCTGAATCATGAAGATAATAATAAGCCAGTATTCTGACCTTTTATAAGACAACAAATGTGATTATCTGGCATCATTAAAAGATAACAAGATGATACAATAAAGATTAAGACAAAGATAGTCAAAATCAACCAGGGGAAACTTGGTTGGAATAGAACAAGTGGCTTAACCCTTCCATGTCATGGAATTTGAATTTGATCTATCACCTGATGCTGCTAATTGTGGTCAGCATTGCATCATTATAGAAAATACTGAAAATACTCAGCAAATCCAGCTGTATCTCTGGAGGCCCATGAGCCTTCTTTCTGATGAATAGCCAGAATAGAAAAGACGGGGAAAACTCTGCCCTAGTTACTTGCAAGAAATAATTTCTTTGAGCATATGTTGTGCCAAGTTTCCACCCCCACCCCACCACCAACCAGTTGAAGATTTTTTTGTCAGTTCAGAACACAGTTACAGCATAGAAGTTAAACATCACTGGCATTGAATTTAAGTCATAAAATGTATTTTGCATTCTTCTCATCAACTGCTTGCGCAAAACTCACTAAATATTAAAATTAGACCTAGTAAACCTAAAAATAATCAGGTAGTGGTAAAAAATAGTTTTAAAAAGAGGCAATTAACTATTATGCATGGAATGTATCAATTAACAGCTAGACATTGTGACCTTAAATGGGCAATGTATACTCTATAGCAAAGTTTTATATAAGTTTTAGCAAAGCCAGCAATTACTGCAGACTTGCCCATAAGATGATGTTGGTAATCCATTTCCTATACTACACATTGTTTCTAGGCAAGATAATAAAACAATATTGTCAGGTAGTGAAGTCTAATATATAGATCCATAAAGGGATGGTGGAGTGTTTCCAAATAAGGACTGGTGACCTTGAGGAGACCATACAAATGGAGTGTTCCTATGGGCCTTTCCTTTGTTTTGCTGGTCGTGTTGTGATTTGGTATATACTCTACATGTAACAAATTTAACATTATGAAATGTAGTATTGTTGAGTATTTGGAACCTGTTGAATTAAAGCTTTCATACGTTCCTTTGAAATTATTATAATTCATTGCATTTTGTTACCTATTTGTTCATCTTCAGAGCAGCAAATGAATAAAACCTGTTGATGCTTCTTGATGGACATAGCTGATTTCTCTAATATCTCCTATTCGCTGGTTTAGAATGAAAATTTAATCAAAGTAAGAAATATCTGTACTAAAAGATTTGTCTAGAGCATCTGATGATTTGTGGATGTGTTATAAAATGCTGCCTAAGAGGATGAAATCATCCTCTTAGGCAGCACCTTAAGGTTGAAAATGAACTCTTTCCATTTCAGTTCTGTGATTCTGAAGTGGCTACTGTTTAATACAAGGGCAAAAGAGAGAGCAGCAAAATACACAGCTCCCTGGATAACAAAAATGTGCAGAGCAGAATGAAACAAGAAAAGTGGATGACAGTTGCCAGCTGAATAATACAGTACAGAGGAGTATTAAGTGAGCATTACCAAGAATAGCTGTGTCACTATAGGCAGCACAGTATTAGAGTTGGTAAAACTGCTGCTCCATGGCTTCAGTGACCTAGACTCAATCATCATTGGAGCTGTCTACATGTGCTCCACATATTCTTTCTGTAACTGTGTGGGGTTCCACCAAAATCCCAAAGATGTGAAAATTGATAAATTAATGCTTCTTCTTAAACCCATCACCCCTACTGAGAAATAGGCTGCCAACAGTCCTCTGATCTGGGCTAGGCTTTTAAATTGCCCCCCAAAAGAAGCCCGTCTTTGAAGATCCTTCCTCTTCCAGGGCTGAGGTCTTTGGATTATCTGTTGGAGCTTCTGTTGCTCTAGGTTTTTATGGAATGAAGTTGCTAGCCTCATGCTCACCTCTCCTCCTTTCACAACCAGCTTGGGACCATCCATGGCGAAGTAGAATTATTTGGCTACCATAAAATAGCCTTAGTTCAGGGCTGGCATGCATGGACCACCTTGATTAATGGTAGGGGTCCATGGCATTAAAAAAAATTGGGAATCCCAGCTCTAATGTGAACTAATGCAGCAAGATCTGATTAAGTTCCTTTGAATAATGTTTGCTAATTTCATATAGTCTGGCTATTATTGTATAGGATAAGCCAAACAAACTAGAATGCAAAGCAAACAGTGGATAAGAAAATTAGGATTTGAGATTAATTAAAAAATGGCTGGCTCTCATATTAACAGAAAAAATGAACAAATTATCTAAAATTGTAGAATTCAGTATTGAGTCTTGCAAGTAGCAACGAGGTACTGCTTCTTAAGCTTGCATCAGGCCCAGTTATTGTAAGGTCAGAGCTGGAGTGGCATGGTCAAATAAAGTGGCAACTAAGCAGAAGCTCATTGTCATTTTTGTGGAGGAAGGCACACTGCGATTACCACATACAGTACATTGGGAGAACTGCTTTACCAGGGAAGTCACTTTAGGTCCCTGGATGGTAGGAAGCAGTGGAAGGACCAAATCTTGCAGGTACATAAGCACAACTCACTCAGGTTCAACTCACTCCTAGCTCCCTGTGCTCTCTGTACAAAATTGGTATGTTCCCCTTCCACCGCATGCTCCAGTCTCATCAAAAAATGTATGCATTGGCAAGTTAATAGCCACTATAAATAGACCCAAACATCTCCGTCAGTGGTATAATCAGGAAGGGGTTTTATCAGAATTTTGGGAGCATAAAATGGGATTAATGAAAATGAGTTCTTGGTAGTTGGTAGGAACACAGTGGGTCAAAAGGCCTTTTCCTGTCCCGTATGAGTTTTAAACATCTGGCTACTTAATACTGTAGTAGAAAATAAAATGAAATCTAAAAGTTATGTAGTTGTATTTTATGCTGTAATTTGAAAGTACTTCACTACTGGAACCACTAATTAAAATTATCTGTAGGAATTCTTGACAAGAAAGTTCAATGAAAAAGTGAATTAAATAAAAAATAGCACAGTATAACAAGAATATTTGCTTGTTGAACATTTAACATATTTCAAGATTTTAAGAATTATTGGAAAATCTTATTACCTGAATGTAAAATAATATTTTAAATAGTTATTTAACATTTTACTGAGTAAATAATGCATAATCAGTATTGTTCTCTGCACATTTACCCCAACAGAGATAACAAGAAATTTGGTAATGCTTGATAAACTACCACAGTAATGATGCACAATGGACTGAAGATGTTTTATTCCAGTGCTGTTTTCACCTTAAGTTTGTGCATGAACCTAGCACAAAGTAGTATTTAAACATCTCAGTTATTCTTGCTTTCACACCAACTTGCCGGAGGGACTCCATAACACTAATTCCACAGATGAAGGATGTAACAGAATTCCATACAAATGAAGGCAGGTAGTCATGCACTTTAGAGATGCTTGGCTGTTGTAAGGATTATATGAAAGCCTATATAAAATAACATATAATATGGTGAACCAGCTCCAAGCTTGCATACAATTAATATAGAACCTGGATTTCATTCTTCTGATAGGAAGCTGTGGATAATAAAATACCAAAGTAAATGCATTTGTCCTCCTAGATTGGAATCCATGGGTTTGGTAAGAGATTGGGTATATTATTATAGTGTATGCTAACTACAAAACTGATGTCAGCAATTTATTCTGTCTTCAAAACGTTACTGAGTACCAAGTAATGATGCTCTAGTGTGATTTTAATGCTGCAGGTCAATTTCTTGATCAACTTTCCCAAGTAGTCTAACATGTCTTATAAAAAATGGAAATGCTTTGTTAACTTTGTTCTTCCTATTCCTGAATATGTCTTTTTCAATCTCTAAGGTTTTCATTGCATTTGTTCACTGAAATCTGCCAATTGCTGCAGGCAATCCCATTCCTGTTTCATCCCACCTATGGAAAGCAGTCCCATTCCTGTTTCATCCCACCTAAGGCAGGCAGTCCCATTCCTGTTTCATCCCACTTATGGCAGGCAGTCCCATTCCTGTTTCATCCCACCTATGGAAAGCAGTCCCATTCCTGTTTCATCCCACCTATGGCAGGCAGTCCCATTCCTGTTTCATCCCACCTATGGAAAGCAGTCCCATTCCTGTTTCATCCCACCTATGGCAGGCAGTCCCATTCCTGTTTCATCCCACCTATGGCAGGCAGTCCCATTCCTGTTTCATCCCACCTATGGAAAGCAGTCCCATTCCTGTTTCATCCCACCTATGGCAGGCAGTCCCATTCCTGTTTCATCCCACCTATGGCAGGCAGTCCCATTCCTGTTTCATCCCACCTATGGCAGGCAGTCCCATTCCTGTTTCATCCCACCTATGGCAGAGAGTCCCATTCCTGTTTCATTCCACCTATGGAAGGCAGTGGGATTCCTGTTTCATTCCACCTATGGCAGGCAGTCCCATTCCTGTTTCATCCCACCTATGGCAGGCAGTGGGATTCCTGTTTCATTCCACCTATGGAAGGCAGTGGGATTCCTGTTTCATTCCACCTATGGAAGGCCGTCCCATTCCTGGTTCATTCCACTTATGGAAGTGAGGGTCACACTCAACAGCTTCACATAACTGTATGCGATTTAGCCCTCCAATATTGTCAAGAAAGCCTAGTTAATGTCTGGTGGAGTACAGAATATATTGGAGAATTCTACAAAATATATGTAGGCTATATTTATCATGTACGGTATAGCACAATGCCATAGTGGTTAGTGATCACTTTACAATGGCAGTACTTACTGTTTTCAAATCCTGCTGCTGTCTTTAAAGAGTTGTATGTTCTCCCCGTGACTGCATAGGTTTCCTCCAACATTCCAAAGATGTGCAGTTAGGGCTAGTAAATTGTGGGCATGCTCCCGCTGGCATGGTAACACTTACTGGTTGCATCCAGTGAAATCCTGGCTAATTGATACAAATGACACAGTTCACTCTTTGTTTCGAAGTACATGTGAGAAATAAAACTAATCTTTAGCTTTGTAGTTAAGTGAAGTAATTTAAGAATTTAATCTTTCTTTATTTTGTTAGTTACCAAGGAACAGACTAAGCAGATAAAGAACTTAGATCTCACCGCACATCAGCTTAGAAATCTTTCCCAACTGTTAAAAATTCTTCTTCATATGGAACAAAGAATGAAGGAAGTCCTTTCAGAGGTCTTTTTGGAAAACACTTTTAAACAGCAAGACAGAGAAGTTCAAGGTATGTCTTATCTATCAGTATTTTATTTATTTAGATATACAGCGCGCAACAGGTGTTTCTGACCAAATGAGCTGCACCACCCAGCAAACCACCTATTTAATACTAGCCTAATCACAGGACAATTTGCAATGACTAATTAACCTACTAACTTATGTCTTCCAACTGTGAGATGTAACCGGAGCAGCTGGAGGATACCCATGCAATTCACGGGGAGAGATACACACTCTTGACAGGTGGCGATAGAATTGAACTCTAGCCTCCAGAATGCCCTGAGCTGCCATGGCATGCTAACCACGATGCTACCATGGTGCCCATTAAGAATGATTGATTTCATTTTCAATCAACGTACAGAATCAAGCTATTCTTATATACTCAAGAGAGAGCAGTTCCCTTTGCGTACCTCGACCTTTCACATCCATGCCATTGTGGGTTGGTATGAGGGAGTGAGGTATGGTGCAGAGTGAGATCTTCCTGAAGTATGTAACACAGAAAATGCTTATAAGCATGACAAATGTATTTTAAGTTTGTATTGTTGACATATGAAGGACTCAGTATTGATCCCATAGAACCTTTGTAGCCTTGTATTTACTAAGACAGCATTGACTCCAGTAACATTCAATTCCATGGAAGGTAGGTGGTGGGGAAGGGAGGATGCAGTGAGAAGCACCTTTTCCACCTATCACCTGCATGCTACTTGCTTCATCTTCCCCCTCCCCCCACCTAGCTGATTTCACCTATCACTTTTCAGCTTGTCCTCCTTCCCACTTTCTTATTCTGGCTCTTCCCCCCCCCCCCCCTTTCCAGTCCTGATGTTTAGACCCGAAACATTCCCCTCTATAGAAGCTGCCTGACCTGCTAACTTCCTCCAGCATTGACAACTTTATATGTGGCACAACTTTGCCCCTCAATTGTCATTTTCATTTAGTAGACTTTAGAGGAAGCCTGTACTGGAGTTAGATATGTGCCTGTGTGTATGAGTGAATGGATGGGTGGTGGTGGGGGGATGGGAGGAGGAAGAGGTTTGTTTTGTTGTTGTTGCTGTTTCTGAGCATTGTGGACATGCTATTTTGATGCCAGAATGTGTGACAACACTTGCCAGCTGCTCCCAGCACATGCTGAGGTTATGTTGATTGTTAACACAAATGATACATTTCATTGTATGTTTCAGTATATATGTGGAAGGAAAATGTTCCCGAATCTGAACAGAAAAATCAGCCTCACTGTTTAAAATTGAAAGACAATAAAGTTAGGCAATAAAGATAATAAAGAAACCTTATTTCTTCAGATTCTTTATTTCTAAAGATAACTCAGATTGAAAATAGGACTGCTATTTGTACATGGAATCATAGAGTAATAGAGTAGTACAGCACAGAAACAGGCATTTTGGCCTATCTAGTCCATGCTGAACCATTTAAACTACCTAGTCCCATTGAGCTGCACCCGGACCATAGCCCTCTATATCCCTGCATTCCTTGTTGTTATCCAAACTTCTTTTCAATGATGAAATTGAGTTGGTAGCTCAATACACTCTCTCACAACCTTATGAGTGAAGAAGTTTACCTTCATGTTCCCCTTAATCTTAGCACCTTTTACCCTTAACCCATGACCTCAAGTTGCAGTGCCACCCAACCTCAGTGGAAAAACCCTGCTTGAATTTACTTTGCTATACTCCTTTTTGTATACCTTTCTCAAATCTCCCCTTAATCTTCTATGCTCCAAGGAATAAAGTCCTAACCTATTCAATCTTTCCTTATAACACAGGTCCTCCAATCACAGCAACATCCTTGTAAATTTTCTTTTACTCACTTGACCTTAATTACATCTTTCCTGTATGTAGGTGACCAAAATTGCATACCATACTCAAAATTAGGGCTCAGCAATGTCTTGTGCAACTTCAACATAACATCCATTCTCTTGTACTCAATACTTTGATCTGTGAAGGTCATCGTGCCAAAAGCTTTCTTTATCACCCTTTCTACTTGTGACACAATTTTCAATGAATTATAGGCCCGTATTCCCAGATCCCTTTGTTCTACAACATTCCTCAGTGCTCTACCATTAACCGTGAAAGACCTACCCTGGTTGGTCCAACTTAAGTGCAACACCTCACATTTGTCTGAATTAACTTCCTTTGGCCATTTTTCAGCCCATTTTTCCAGCTGGTCCCAATCCCACTGCAAGTTATGATAGTCTTCCTTGCTGTCCACTACACCAAGGTGACACCTGCGTACAATGCTCCCACGCTCGACATCTTTGGAAAGACCATGAAACCATATATTTCACTTCTTTTATGTCATTTCCATTTGTTTTTCATCTTGAATGTGATTCTGGAAATGATAGAGCCTGTAATTTACAGTTTGGAGATCATTTGAGTGCTTCATCACTCTGCAGTCTTCAAGAGAAATCCTCATGGCAAGAAGGCTGCAGGAAGGGGTGCAAACCAGTGTTCGACTCCATTTAACCAATTAAAGCTTCCATTGTTCGTTAATTAAAGCAACAAGGGAGATTGATTTATCGAGCCGAACGTGGAAAGTAAGAGCTGGCTGCCTGTTTTTTTTGTTTGCTGATGGGATCGCTCTGCTGCTTAAGAGAGGAGACTGCCCTTTGATCACTGGTGGGATCACCCTGCTGACAGAAAGGAGAGAGTCTGCCACTGTGTCCAGAGAAGATTACCCAGGTTTTCTGAATTCTTTGAATGTGGACTTTTTTTTCAGTCTTATGGTTTTATATACAGCATTCAGTGTTTTTCACTAGATCTTTCTCATTTTTCTATGTGCGGGAGGCAGATTTGGGGGTCAATATGCCTTTTCTGCTTTTGTTCATTTTTTTATGAGTGGAGAAGGAATTTTGGGGTTGAAAATCATGCTGCAGTTCTTTCTCAGTTTTCACCATAAGACAAAGGAGCAGAAGTCGGCCATTTGGCCCGTCGAGTCTGCTCCGCCATTTCATAATGAGCTGATCCAATCTCCCCTTTAGTCCCATTCCCCTGCCTTCTCACCATAACCTTTAATGCCCTGACTACTCAGATACCAAGGTGACAAGGTGATATCTCTGCCTTAAATACACCCAATGACTTGGCCTCCACTGCTGCCCGTGGCAACAAATTCCATAGATTCACCACCCTCTGGCTAAAAAAAAAATTTCGCATCTCTGTTCTGAATGGGCGCCCTGCAAACCTCAAGTCATGTCCTCTTGTACTAGACTCCCCCACCATGGGAAACAACTTTCCCATATCCACTCCGTCCATGCCATTCAACATTTGAAATGTTTCTATGAGGTCCCCCCTCATTCTTCTAAACTCCAAGGAGTACAGTCCAAGAGCAGTCAAATGTTCCTCATATGTTAACCCTCTCATTCCCAGAATCATTCTAGTGAATCTTCTCTGAACTGTCTCCAATGTCAGCAAATCCTTTCTTAAATAAGGAGCCCAAAACTTCACACAGTACTCCAAGTGAGGTCTTACCAGTGCCTTATAGAGCCTCAACATCACATCCCTGCTCCTATACTCTATTCCTCTAGAAATGAATGCCAACATTGCATTTGCCTTCTTCACCACTGACTCAACCTGGAGGTTAACCTTAAGGGTATCCTGCACATGGACTCCCAAGTCCCGTTGCATCTCAGAACTTTGAATTCTCTCATCATTTAAATAATAGTCTGCCCGTTTATTTCTTCCATTAAAGTGCATAACTGTACACTTTCTGACATTGTAATTCATTTGCCACTTCTTTGCCCATTCCCCCAAAGAATGTTTGGCTTTCTGGAGAAGAATTTCAGAGTTGTATACTTTGATAATAAATGAACCTTTGAACCCCCAGTCTTGGTATGATTCGTAAATTTGCTAATCTAGTTAATCACATTTTCATCCAGATCATTGATATATATGACCAACAGACTCAGCTCCGATCCCTGCTCTGTCAAAAATGAATAACATCAATGACCTTTAGTGTGGTAATTACCAGCACTTAAGTGTAATTACAAAGAAAGCATGGCAGCACCTCTACTTCCTTAGAAGTTGGTGAAACATAGAAAACCTACAGCACAATACACGTCCTTTGGTTCACAATGCTGTGCTGAACATGTAGGGTTACCAAGGGTTACCTGTAGCCCTATTTTTCTAAGCTCCATGTACCTATCTAGGTGTCTCTTAAAAGACCCTATTGTATCCACCTCCACCACCGTCACTGGCAGCCCATTACACGCATGTGAAGGTTCAGCATGACATCTAAAACTTTGACAAACTTCTATAGATATATGGTAGAGAATATATTGATTGATAATATCATGGCCTGATATGGAAAGACCAGCGCTTTTGAATGGAAAATCCTACAAAAAGTAGTGGATAAGGTCCAGTCAATCATAGGTAAAGCCCTCCCCATTATTGAATACATAGCACTGTTACAGTCAGCAGCATCCATCATCAAGGACCCCCACAATCCAGGCCATGTTCTCTTCTCGCTGCCGCTATCAGGAAGGAGGTACAGGAGCCTCAGAACCCATACCACCAGGTTTGGGGACAGTTATCATCCCTCAACCATTAGCCTCTTGATCCAAAGGGGATAACTTCACTCAACTTAATCTGCCCTATCACAGTACTGTTCCCACAACTCACTTTCAAGGATTCTACATCTCCTGTTCTCTATAGTTATTGCTTATTTATTTATTTATTATTTTTTCTCTCTTCTGTATTTGCACAGTTTGTTGTCTTTTGCACATTTGTTGTGTGACATACCCCATGGGTATCTTGTGACTGTCTTATGACCATGATGTAATTGACTAACTTGTGAGCATGATGTAATGGTCTTGTGATGGTGCAGTGATGTAACTTTCCCACCAGTGTGAGGTCACGTCATGACATGTTCTCAATGGGTATATAACGGGAAACCCCTGTTGTTACGCAGTTGATTTGTCGTTTAATTCGTCAGTTACTCTGTTATGCTGTGCATTTGTCTCATGATGCAGTTTCATTTTAAAGTGGAGTTTTACTTTCTACTGTAAAGTACAGAATCATTGTGCCAGCAGTTTCGCCAATTGCTGCCAATTTTGTTTGGTGTATCTTTGATTTAATTTTGAAGTCTTAAGTATTGGAGAGTGAAGACCTTACTAAAGTACAGGAACCCGAAGGATCGAGTAAAGTTAGTGTCATTCACGGTTTAATACAGGATGAACCTTATTGAATCTTCGTTCAGAAATAGTGACCTGCATCTGAGATAACCCCTGTAAGAGCAGGAAGGTTTGTGCAGTGTTCATTCGCAAGGAAAAGGTCAGTTCCTTTAAGAAGTTTTTATTTCCTTCGTCGTGAATCCATTGGACAAGGCATCTCTCGACTGTGATCAGCAGATTCGTCATTTTCTTTGGAGAAGTTGTTGCAGTAAAGTCTCTCCTTACTAACTGTATAAATCACTTGGACTTTCGAATTTACCACTTTAAGAACTATTCCAGAGTTTGGCTGTTTGCGAAAGTTGTCATATAGCAGTTAACTTCCAGTTGAGTTAGTCATTTGTTTACTTTTCATTTTTGTTGAGCAGAGTTTAATAAATGTTTATGTTTGTTTATAAAACCTGAGTCAGTTCTATAGTTTCATTGTTGCCGGACACATAACAGTTGTTTGTCTATCCTGTTGAGGGTAGTCTTCCATTGATTCTATTATGTTTCTTGGATTTATTGTAATATAATGAATCTCGGGGTTCTATATGGCGACATATATATACATTTTGTTACTAAATTTACTTTGAACTTTGAACTAATTTTATCTTTGCTAGGAGTACTAAAGAAAGCCACAACAAACTCTGATATACCATCAGATATGAATAAAACCAGCACCCAAGATGAGCAGCTACTGCCTGTGAATGAGGTAATCTAATCTGTACTGTTTGGTGACAACACTATATTTTTAAAATTTGTATTTCACAACACTAGCGGCACTGTTTATATTCTCACTTTAAGTGGTCTACAGTAGGAACCAGAGTTAGGCCATGCAGTTCTGTCCAAGATTTCTCCTTCATTTAAACTAAAATTGTGACAAATTTGTTCAACTCCACAAATCCTTTGATTATATGGAGCCTAAATATCTCTCAATGGCAAGCTGCCCATAGTTTTCTGGACTTCAGTATTATGATGATGTACAGCTCTTTGACTTTTTGTAGCCAGGGAAACAACGTTTCAACATTTGGGCAGAGTCAATAGACTTATGAATGGAAAACCGTGTCTGACAAATTGTTTTGCCTTTTAGAGGTTATAACTTGAAGAACAGATAAAATGCCACAAAAGAGATCATTAAACAGAATGAGTTTCATTTTATTATATTAAGATACAGTGTGGTACAGGTCCTTCCAGCCCTTCGAGCCACCCTGCCCAGCAATCCCTCGATTTAATCCAGCTTAATTACGGGACAATTTACAATGACCAATTAACCTCCACTAACCGGTGCATGCAGAGGAAACCCACACATTCATGGGGAGAACGTACAAACTCCTTACAAGTAAGGGTGGGAATTGAACCTGAGTCACCTGTACTGTAAAGCATTGTGCTAACCCACTGTGCTACTGTGGATATGGCTTTGTGGTTATTATAACAAGGTGTGAAAGTATTTTCAAGTTGTGTGTATGTAACCAAGGAGATGTCATGGGGATTAGTGCAGAGCTCCAGAAGTATACAATTTGTATCAGTGATTTGTTGTGAAGATCATGTGTAACATACCCGTGATCGCAGATCATACAACACAAAGTGGAAATGTGGGTCAGAAGAAAGTGGAGAGACTTGGCGGGTACGTAGATGAATATGAAAGTGGAAACATGTAGAGAAAGCTGAGGTCATCCAGTTTGCTGGTAAAAATTAGAAAGGTGGAGTATTTTTTTAAGAGATGAGAGATTGAAAGATGTTGCTGAATAAAGGGGCCAGGGTGTCCCCATGCTCTAATTACTAGAAGTTAGTATGCAAACAACAGAGGGTATGGTGATCTTCTTTGAAAGTGAATTTGCAAGAGTAAAGATGTCCTGCCCCAATTACGTAGAGCCCTGGTAAGAATGCACCTGCAATATTGTGCATAGATCTAGTCCTCCCACATATTTTTTGTCATAGTTTTGATTGACGAGGTGCAGTAGTTAACCAGATTAATCCTAGTGATGATGAATTTTCCATGTGAGGAGAGATGAAACACAAGCATGCAAATGGCCTACTTTTGCTTCTGTCTTTTATATTCTGATGTTCTTGGATCTACCCAAATAGGGGTTTGTGAGAAGTAGAACTTCATTTTAATCTAATAAGTTTTTGGCTTCCAGTTGCCATTGTACTTTTCCTCCCTTCTCTTGTCTTACAAGGTTCAGCTTCTTGTTTTTAAAGAAGTCATGAAAGACAGAAAATAAATAGTAGAAAGGTTTTGGTTATAAATTTGTATAGGTGCATCTGCTGACTCATAACACTCTGAAGATAGGCCCTAAAGTAAACCTATTTTTATGTTGGCGTTAATTCATAAGTGGTGTTAAATATTACTTGCAATAAATAGAAGTAAGATTTTTGTACAAACCTTGCAGTACTAGAAGTTAAAATGTTATTTTGGGATGATTAAATGGAATCATAATTTGAATTCCAATATGTTTGCAATTCTATGAATTGCATTATTTCTTCTTTAAATTGCAGTGTGTTTCTCTTGAGTGTTCCTGGAGAAATGCTTTCAAGGGTTTGGCACATTCTGCAGCCCACTCTGTAAAGACTGTAATTGAAGACGCATGTTCAAACTGCCTTCAGCAAGAAGCAAACCTGTACAGTTCAGGTAAAAGCTTAGCAATGTGTACACAATCAGTGGAAACTACTTGTAACGAATGGATGGAGAAAGAACAACCTAAAAAAGTGGCAAAGGTAATACCAGTTTAACAAAATGTTGGTGTTTTCAGTGAAAGGAAGGAGGAGAGTCATAGAAACTTATCTTAGACAGTCTTGCTATAGTATTCAAACGTTTGGAAAGCTAACAGAACATGTCAGGTTCTGTGAGATTAATAGAAAAGATATTGAGTGTTTGTTTATTCTGTCTGAAGAGACAAGAACTGGAGTGTATAGTTTGAGAATAGGATTAACCAAAAACTGTAGGCTTGAGGAGTCATAAAATGCACTTGTGTCCTATAAATCTATATCTTCAACTAATACAAAAATTGATAAAAGATCAAATGACCTGGCCTGTTAATTTCTTTCATGGATTTAGTCCACTACAGTTAGCAAAGGTTAATTTAGGAAAGGACACGAGATTTGCATGTAAATGGCAACACTTTGAGCCAGATTAGAAGAATGCTCTGTGGCATGTGTTTCCACAGTGCTTTTGGTGGGACAAAATAATATAGATGCCTGATACCTGAGGATGCAGAAGGTTAACTACTCTCGCAGGAGATATGAGTTTATATAGACTGACCCTGACCTTTGACTTCGCTTTTATCTGAACAGTGAACCTTCATTAAATATGCCTCAATCTTCATTACCAAGAATCAAATGACCATCTTGGCCTGTTATTAAATCAATCAACTTTAGTTATAATTTAAACTATTTGTGGATACAGCTGAACGAAACATTGTTCCTTTGGGGCCAAGGTGTAAAAACATAAATGCACATTCAAAACAATGAAAGAGAAAAAATTGAACAGTCATGTAAGAAAACACATTTTTAGTCCAAGACCTTGAGCAACAAGTCCTTGTCCTGATGAAGAGTCTTCGGCCGAAACGTTGACTGTTTACTCTTTTCCATAGATGCTGCCTGGCCTACTGTGTTCCTCTAGCATTTTGTGTGTGTTGCTTGGATTTCCAGCATCTGCAGTTTTTCTCTTGCTTGTGAATCCTGCAAATTGAAAATTCCAAGCAGTCCAGCTTATAATTCCACTGATCCAACACTGGAGGACAGCACCAATAGGACAGGTTACCCCCCCCCCCACCACTAACCTAGCACGGACGCCACAATACACCACCTCCAGAATCTCCCCCTCACCTGGACTGCGCAACAGCAGGCAAGCCCATGTTTTGAGGCCTAGTCCTTGATACAACATAGGTGACACTGCTGCCTCGCCTCTAATGCCACCACCAAAAAAAGGAAAACAGGCCTGTGGCAATCAGTGTCAAAGGGACTTGCGATCACAAAAAAAAATCCAAGATAGTTACTCACAGTTTCTCTGCATACCGCCTTTGAGTAGCAATCAGCAGCACAGCCTGCACCCAGGTCAGCTCCTCCGAACCCAATCCAACTCCTTCCGCAGCCAGACTCTCCTGTCGCGGCCCTGCGGCCTGGCAGTCCAACGGCTGGCCTCTCCTTCTCTGAACTGCCTGCCAACTCCTATGCCACCCGGCCAGCTACTCCAAACACTGATGTGGTAGACCTGCTGTACTCATCATTATTGGAGTCCAGTATAAATTTTAAATAAAAAACACATTTAACAAAGGAAAAAGCACCTTTGTTTGGATGTCAAGAGGCCACTGCATCTACTCATGCCGCCATCTTATCCGAAGTCATATTGATTTAGGCATGTTGAGTATTAGTTACTCAACATTGACAAACTATTCCTAGAGTACAATCAATGTTCTGCTGTGTTAGTTGAGTACAAATATGTTCTGCCCTTGAAATATCCATTGTTCCTCAATTAATTTGTATTTCAGAACAAGAAAATATGTATCTATATTCCAGATAGAGCCTCACAGTTGATACATCTTTGACTATTAATCCAGAATTTTGGTTTCTATTCAGTCTTATTATCCTGAGGGTATTTAGACACACTTCAGAAGGGAGAGTGGTTAATTAAGTAGATTTAATTATAGTGTTGGACAGTTGTGGACTTGCAGATCTGACTTTATTGCTTTAGCAAGTCAGGCAATTTCTCTTTTATTGCCTTCAACAGCAGTTAGCCTTATTAAAGGGTGAGAGAGTGATGTATAAAATTGGTCCATGGGCATGAATGGGTCTGTAACTGTTTGCCTTTGTCTTTGGGATGCATCTCCTCAGTCATTTAATTATTAATAACAACTGTAGCCTGATTTTATGTTTCTCTGCATGTTCTCCCTTTACCCTTATCAAAAAACAGTTTGTCCAAATCAGTTTGTTGTGGCTGTTGGTGGGTTAGAAGAGTAAACTGTAACAGAGCTGAATCCATGCATTAAATGACATTGGCACATCTATGCACGTCCAGTAGAATGAAGAAAGAAATCTCTAGCTAAATTTTGTCCTCATAAAAGAATCCACAGAAGTTGTGGCATTGGCCAATGCTGAACATAAGATTGGTAAATTCAGTCCAGTCATGTCTCCAAATCATTATGGTTGTATGGATAGATTATTTTTTACATTCTCAGCTCCGATAAAAATTCTGGTGAGATTGTTAAACATGAATGTTATTT
Organism: Hypanus sabinus; assembly: GCF_030144855.1. Lineage (NCBI taxonomy): Eukaryota > Metazoa > Chordata > Chondrichthyes > Myliobatiformes > Dasyatidae > Hypanus > Hypanus sabinus. The sequence goes on from NC_082710.1 coordinate 2,806,067, forward strand.
AATAATTCTAAAAATCATATTTCAATATGAGTATGTTTAAATTAAGCCATCATAACTAATCTTTTACAAAACAATAAGCATATTTAATAATGTATTTTTATTGTGATTCAGTGTACTTTATTTATTACAGTTCTCTCACTGTATTGTGCAGTGCAAATTTCTTAATAATTACATTTATTCTTCCCTAGTTTTGTTCTGACATCATGATAGAAATTGACATGTTACTTCCATTGGCTCTGGCAAGTAGTGAAAACTTTCTTCGAGACAATAGGAAAAACTTCGTGGATAGCTGTTCCAAAGTAGCTGCCGATGTCTTGTTTCGACTTGAAGAGAGAAGCAAAGATGTCCCTCATAAAGTTCCAGTACAAAATATGTATATTATCCTCTCCACAGCAATACTTGTTCACAATTTGTTAACCAAATATGAAAACGTGCTGAAAGAAACGAGCCAAAGGTAAATTCTTCATTCTCAAAGCAAAAGAGTTACAATCTTTTTAAAAATGCAATTATATGAATCAGTTTCATCGCTACTAATGTCTTCTAATTGTATCTGTATTATAAGAAAAGAATAATCAGTTTTGCATATAGGTGTGCTGTTATTTACATTTTATTATGTCATTTGCTTTTTGCATCATTGACACTGTGGCCAAAATATTGAAGCAATGTTTAAATTGTGTTACTTTTATTTTGACACTTTGACGAGAAGACAACCTAAATACAGTCAAGAAAATGATAGTGTTGCACAGCAAAGAATACGAACATTACCTTTAGGCAAAGAGGAAATGAATGATTGATAAATCATAATCAAGCATTGGGTATTGTGCAGATAGTCTTATGCCAACATCTTAAATAAATGTGTTTTGATTTTTTTCTGAGTAGGTCTTTATTCTTGATACCAATTCAGCAGTATCAGGAATTCATCAGAATTATTCAATTTCAAATAACAAGCTACAACATTAGAATTTGTGCCACAAATATTTTGCAAGATGCACAGAGCCACCACTGGGAAGACTCCAAATCTTTTTATGAGGTGAGAGAATTAATTTGGAAGTTTTTTGATTTTCTGCAGTAGTAGTCTATTTTTATAGTCTAATTATGCTTAATAATTTTAGAATAATGACTTCTGGTTAAATGTAAAATAATAAGAGTATGCATAGGCCAATGGCCACTTAGATGACTAGATTGATAGCCTCAATTTCACACTCATAATTATTGGTTCCCTCTTGATCCAAATATTAAGCTGTCTCAGCCTTTCATTTACTATTTACACAATACACATTTTGCATGTTTTTCCAGTGTTGAAACAGTTCTCAGCCTAATTATTAATAAACATACATAAATTTCAAGATACTGTAGGATGCTTATATCTTAATTATGGTAATAGAATTTTAAATAATGTTAAAGGAATTAAGGTATTAAATCATTTTTGAAGCAATTTGATTCATAGCTCTTTTTGATTTAATAGAATTAACTATACTTCATTTCATTAGGTTAAATTGAACACACTAATTATTTGGAATATTTTATGCCTAAACTGTAATTACGACTCTGATTTGTGTTACACGAATGTGTTCTCTGGAGAACTGTTCAGGAAGCATTTAACTATATTTTTGTGCTCTAATTTGTGTGGCTTTTTAATTAGAATTACAATATTTTATGAGATTTTTAGAGATGACAATATAACTTAAGTTTTGAATTTCACAGCTCTTTGACTATTAAATAGGAGTTTCTCTACTCCCTAATTTCTTTAAATTGGAACACCTGTTCTCAAATGAAATGATGTCAAGTTTTGAAAGTTATTTTTAGGAAAATCTCACAATTCCTTGGTATCATTGGTAATGATAGTCTCTTTCTAAATCTTTTTATTAATATTAATAATATGGACAGAATACAAATGATATATTGATAAAGAAATTACCAACATATAAATTCCATTACATATGAAAAAAAACATACATAATAGTTACAATATAAATGAGTTTACCAAGACATAAGCCATAAAATATATGTATGAATATAGTAAGTCTAAATATTTCATAATATATGATATAAAGAAAACAGAAAAAAGAAAGAAAAAAAAACAAAAATAATATATATATGCAAAACTAGCTAATCTAATCTAATAACTAATATAGAAGAAAAAAGAAGCAAAAAAAAGAGAGAAAAAAAATGGGGCTGTTTATAATATCTCACAAAAATAAGTATTCATCAATGCCATCACTTCCGGTCCTCTCAAAATACATAAGCTAAAAGCTGGGAAATCAAATGAACTTGGCACAGGGTCATATTACATCATATGAAAATGTTGAATAAATGGTCTCCATAACTTTTCAAATTTAATAGAAGTCTCAAAAGTACCACTTCTAATTTTTTCTAAATTTAAACATAACATAGTTTGAGAGAACCAATTAAATACACTGGGAGGATTAATTTCTTTCCAATTCAACAATATAGATCTTCTAGCCATCAGAGTTAGAAATGCAATCATTCGACGGGCAGAAGAAGATAAATGCAGTGAGTCTAAGATTGGTAAACCAAAAATTGCGGTAATAGGATGAGGTTGTAAATCGATATTCAAAACCGCAGAAATAATATCAAAAATATCTTTCCAATATTTCTCCAAAAATGAACAAGACCAAAACATATGAGTTAAAGACGCAATTTCAGAATGACATCTATCACAAATAGGACTAATATGAGAGTAAAAATGAGCTAATTTATCCTTGGACATATGGGCCCTATGTACGACCTTAAATTGTATTAATGAATGTTTGGCACATAACGATGATGTATTAACTAATTGAAGAATTCTATCCCAATTCTCACTAGAAATACTAAGACTAAGCTCTCTTTCCCAATCCTTTTTAGTCTTATAAAGAGGCTCTGAACGTATCTTCATTATTATATTATAAAGTTTTGAAATAAGCACTTTTTGAAAAGGGTCTAATTCAAATAAACTCTCCAAAATATCTGAAGGCACAAAATTTGGAAACATAGAGAGTACAGAACTTAAAAAATGTCTAATCTGTAAATATCTAAAAAAATGAAATCTAGGCAAGTTATATTTGTTGGATAATTGCTCAAAAGACATGAAACAATTATCTAAAAATAAACCAGAAAATCTTAGTAATCCCTTAGTTTTCCAAGCCGAATAAGCTTGATCTATAATGGAAGGGTGAAAAAAACAATTAGATACAATAGGACTATTTAAAACAAATTGAGTCAACCCAAAAAATCTCCGAAATTGAAACCATATACGCAAAGTACGTTTAACTATCGGGTTGTCAATTTGTTTCGGCAATTTAGAAAGAGCAAAAGGGAGAGAAGTCCCTAAAATAGAACCCAGAGCATAAGCTGATACCGATTTAGTTTCTAAACTCACCCAACAAGGGCCAAAAGATCCACCCCCATCTTTCAACCAACATAACAAATATCTAATATTAACTGCCCAATAGTAAAATCTGAAATTAGGTAATGCTAACCCGCCTTCCTTTTTTGTCTTCTGTAAATGTGTTTTACCTAACCTGGGATTTTTATTCTGCCATATATATGAAGAAATTTTAGAGTCAACATTAGTAAAAAAAGATTTCGGGATAAAAATTGGTATCGCTTGAAAAATATATAAAAACTTAGGTAAAATAACCATCTTAATAGCATTAATCCTACCTATTAGGGATAAAGATAAAGGTGTCCACTTAGTAAACAAACCTTTAATCTGACCAATTAAGGGTAAAAAATTAAATCTAAATAAATCTTTATGGTTTTTTGTGATTTTGATCCCTAAATAGTAAAAGAGTCATTAACTAATTTAAAAGGTAAATTTCCATAAATTGGGACCCGTTTATTCAAAGGAAACAATTCACTTTTATTAAGATTTAACTTATACCCAGAAAACTCACTAAATTGAGCCAATAATGATAAAACTGCTGGAATGGATTTCTCCGGGTTAGAAATGAATAGTAATAAATCATCTGCATACAAAGATAACTTATGAATATCTGTCCCACGATTAATACCCAAAATATCCTGTGATTGTCTGATGGCAATTGCCAAAGGTTCTAAGGCAATGTTAAATAGTAATGGACTAAGAGGACATCCTTGTCTAGTGCCCCGAAATAGGCGAAAAAAGGGAGATCTTTGATTATTGGTAAACACTGAGGCTACTGGAGTATGATAAATCAATTTAATCCATGATATAAATGTCGGACTAAAATTAAACTTCTCCAACACATTAAATAAGTAAGGCCATTCAACTCTATCAAATGCTTTCTCCGCATCTAATGAAATCACGCATTCTGAAGTGTCATGTGAGGGAGTATAAACAATATTCAACAATCTCCTAATGTTAAAAAAAGAATAACGATTTTTAATAAAACCAGTTTGATCATCTGAAATAATTTTGGGTAATACCTTCTCCAATCTAGATGCCAATAACTTGGAAAAAATCTTGGAGTCTACATTCAATAAAGATATAGGTCTATAAGAAGCACAGTTAGTAGGGTCTTTATCTTTCTTCAATATTAAAGAAATGGAAGCTCTATAAAAAGATTGTGGCAAATTCCCCAGTCTAATGGCTTCCTCAAAAACCTTACCTAACCAAAGGGAAAGAGTAGCGGAAAAAAATTTTAAAAATTCAACTGTATAACCATCTGGACCCGGTGCTTTCCCAGAATTTATTGAGGAAATAGCCCCCTTAATTTCTACATCCTTAATAGGAGTATCCAATATCAAAAGATCATCAGATGATAATCTTGGAAAATTTAATTTCCCAAGAAAATCAGACATGGTATTATGATCTTGAGGAAATTCAGATTGATACAGGGAGGTATAGAAGTCTTGAAATGCCTTATTTATCTCATCATGATTAACTGTCAGATTCCCATTCTGCTGACCAATCTTAGTGATTTGACGTTTAACCAAAGCATTCTTCAATTGACTAGCTAACAGTTTGCCAGATTTATCACGATGTATATAAAAATCTGATTTAGTTTTCATTAATTGATTTTCAATCGAGGATGTAAGTAATAAACTGTGTTCCATTTGAAGTTCAACCCTTTGTTTGTAAAGCTCCTTACTAGGAGCAATCGAATATTTCTTATCAATCTCTTTAATTTTATCAACCAATAAAAGAGTTTCCATCTTAGTACGTTTCCTCAAACCAACAAAATAAGAAATAATCTGTCCATGTATATACGCTTTAAAAGTGTCCCAAAGTGTTCCGCAGGAAATATCATCTGTAGAATTAGTTGAAAAGAAGCAGTCGATCTGCTCCTCCATAAATTTTATAGTCAAAGTCTTGCAACAAGGTAGAGTCAAATCGCCATTGTCTAGCATTAGAAGCTGTATCCGTAAATTTCATAGAAAGTAATAATGGAGCATGATCAGAGATAGCTATAATATCATAGTTACAACCGATTACCAATGGAATAAAACAAGAGTCTATAAAAAAATAATCAATTCTCAAATAAGAGTGATAAACATGTGAGAAAAAAGAAAACTCTTTGTCATTAGGATGCCGGAATCTCCAAATATCAAAAACTCCATTGTCAGTCAAAAAAGAGTTAATACAAGTGGCCGACTTATTAGGTAAAGTCTGAATAGATAAAGATTTATCCATCAGAGGATTTAAACAATAATTAAAGTCACCACCCATTATTAACTTATATTCGTTTAGATTGGGTAAAGAGGTAAATAAAGACTTAAAAAAGTCAGGACAATCCACATTTGGAGCGTAAACATTAACCAAAGCAACCTTTTTATTACAAAGTAAACCCGTAATTAACAAAAATCTGCCATTCGGATCCGAAAAAATATCATGATGAACAAATGAAATAGAGGAGTCAATAAAAATTGAAACTCCTTTTACTTTAGCATTCGAATTTGCGTGATACTCTTGACCCCGCCAAAATCTAAAAAAACAAAATTTGTCCTCCTTCCTCACATGAGTTTCTTGTACAAAAATGATATGAGCATTAAGTCTTTGGAATACTTTGAAAATCTTCTTTCGTTTAATTGGATGATTTAAACCATTAGTATTCCAAGACACAAAATTAATGGTCTGAGCCATAATTCTAAAATCAACCCTTTGGTATAGAAAGGGTTAACCAACTTATAAACTCATGCACCCGGAAGAGGAACAAAAGTAAAGAGAAGACCCGGAAGTGACGACAACACAGACATATTTGAAATTCAAAAACAGCCCAAATAAAAAAACTAACACAAACTGGTACAAAAAAAATAGAATTAGAAAACAGACCATCCCCCCACCCCCCAAGAAAAAGAGAAAAAGCCAAAATATGACTTAAAAAGGGAAAAAGTAAGACTAATCCTACCTACCCCCATGTCAGCTGAAGAACACTCCATATAAAAAGGATATATATAAAAGAATCACCCCAACTTTAAAAATTAAAATTGCTATAATAAAAACCATATTTCTAAGTATAGTTAGTTGTAAAAATAATAAAAATATAATCACTAAAAAAAATTATAAATCGGGCTCTAGCCCAGACAAAACAAAAAATATTTAAGCTATGATAAGCGATGCATTGTAGGAAAAAGGCGAGAAAAATAAAAACATAACGCCATCTTAAGCAAAACCAAAAATCTTTTTCAAAAAACCACCACCTTAATCAAAGAAAAATTCACCTTCAAAGAATTAAAAATATACCTTCGAAGGAACAAAGTTCATGGACAAGTATGTAGTTAAATGATTAAAGTGTATAAGGCAAAACAATTAATATGACGAAAACACACTTTAACTTAAGTATAAAGTATAGGATGAACCTACACCAATAACCAGATTTTAATTCTGGTTTAAGAGATCGAGAGCCATCTTACACTATCAGAATCGTTCATTTATTAGAGACTGGTGTCTATAGCAGTAGGGAAGTTCTCCTCCAGATATTTTCTCGCTTCTGAAGTTGAAATGAAAACCTGTCGTGGAGCATTCGACGGAGATATTCGAAGCTTCGCAGGGTATAGAAGCAGAGGTTTCAGATTTTTCTCATAACATTCAGCCATCAACGGTTTAAAAAGAAGCCTTCTTTTTAAAAGGTCAGGACTAAAGTCTTCGACCAGGCGGAAGCAAAATTCTTTGAATTTAACCATTCCTGCTCGACGAGCTGCTCTTATAAGTTGTTCTTTGTCATGTACATAATGGAACCGGACAATTACCACCGAAGATTTGTCTGTAGCACTCGGTGATCGACGCCGAATTCTATGTGCCCGATCCAATAAAGGAGGGTTATTCGGGAAAATCGTCGGAAATACTTCTTTTAAAAGTTGAGCAAAATATTTCGAAGGGTCATCTTTTTCTATGCCATCTGGAAGACCAAGTATACGTAAGTTCTGTCTTCTGGACCGATTCTCAAAATCATCACTCTTGGCTTTAAGGGCTTCCATCAGCTTAATGGTCGAAATTAAATCCTGTTGCAGTTTTTCAATAGTCAAATCTCGCTTCCGAGCATCTTCTTGCAGAGACGCAATAAGAGCTTGTTGCTGTTTAATTACTAAATCCGTCTTAACCATGTACTCTTGAAAAGCCTTTATATCTTCTTTAAAAAATTGTTGTAATTCAGCAAATTTTTTATCCAAAACGTCCATAAACAATTCAAAAGTTAATTGAGTTTGTTGTGGCGGAGCCTGCTTTTCTCCGTTACCGTTCGGATTGCGTCCGGGATCCCGTCCCTTAGACCTGAGAGACATTTCTGTTTGCATATCTTCAAAAGTTCACAACAAACTCTTGGCAGTAAATCCAAAAAAAAAATTAACAAAGAAACTTTCGGTATAGGTAAAAATAAGCTGAATAAGGGTGATCAAAGGTTAAAAAAAGTAAAGGTTATGGAGCGAATCCAAAACAGTACTCACTCCATGAGCATCTCCAGCTGACTCTCGGTAATGATAGTCTCAACAAATTTAAGGGACTAGATTAACATGAATGATCATAGTTATATGGGTGGATATGATTTATCTGCTTCCCATACCTCAGCTGAAAACTCCTGTGGTAGTTCAAGATTATATTTTTTTAGTTCTAGTTTAATTATTTCTCCCAAGTATATTTCAGGCTGGTAAGTAATTATAGACTGCTGAAGTTGAACCAAACCAAGGCTGATACTTAAGGATAATTCTAATGGGGTGTTATATTGTTGGAGATCCCATCTTTTAGATATTTTATTCAAGAAATAAAAGATTTCCCATGCTAATTGATTTTTTTTTCAGTTTTCTGATAGTATTGCTTACTGGAAAATACAAATGAAAAGCAGATTATCTGGTGATTTATTTTACAGCTGTTTATGATATTCACAGAATGAAAATTGTATCCTTCAAATACTGTATATCTTAAAATTATTTTCCTGTTGTTGATTTAAGGTTGTTGACGATAATTTTTATAATACTTCATTCATTCTTGCTTACATATTTAAGAACAATTTTGGTCAGCTTAAATTCATTTATCCTCTGTAGCAATTAATTTGGATAACTAAAATACAAATTTAGCATATGTATGTACATTAGACCAAATTTTATTTCATTTATTAAGGTTAAAAAATGCCTCATTTTTATTAAATATACTTGTGGTTTTTTTCCAGTCTTCTAGTCAAATGTAGCATGCTTCATTTTTTTTCTTTTTTACATTGAACCCATTATAGAGACATTGGAAATAGAATAAGTTTCTGTAAATCCTTAGCTTACTCACTGTTGCTCACTGATTAATTTGACAGGGGGAGAGATGTTCTTTTTCTGTTCAAATGTGGCATTACCACTGCTGTGCTCTCCGTTGTGATCTCTGGACTGTGGTTCCCTCTAAGGTAGCTCAGCAGCTCCTCGCTGAGGTGTTAAGTGAAACCTTAGCTATTCTGGCTTCCAGATACTCTCAGTGTCATCCTACATATAAGAGAATGGCATTGATAAGGTAAGTTTTAATTGTTATAAAAATCTATCTGAATGAAGTAAGCTTATCTTATACTTTTCACTCATACATTCTGTAATGTATGGATCTATTTCTTTTAGAGCAATGACTTCCTTTAGTACTATGTATGGACTGATAACTTATATTGATCTGCTGTCTATACATGCGTATTAGTCTGCTCTCTCTCTCGCTACAATGTGGGTATACCATTTAAGGCCACAACCTGCGTGTGTACTTTTATTTAATTGATATGTAGTTCACAGACACAACAAACTGGCAACAAGTATAAACCTGAATGTCAGAGAATAACACTAACTACATCAATAGTTACAGGATGAGGCAGCGAGAGGAAAGAGTTAAACAGTATGGAAAAGGCTGTCACAGCCACTAACAAAGGGACGTGTGAGTAACTGCATAGTCCACAGTGAAAAATGCACAACTAGTAAAGTTAAAGTGAAAGTAACATGACAGACAGACATACTTTATTGATCCCGAGGGAAATTGTGTTTTGTTACAGCCGCACCAACCAAGAATAGTGTAGAAATATAGCAATATAAAACCATAAATTATTAAATAATAATAAGTTAATCATGCCAAGTGGAAATAAGTCCAGGACCAGCCTATTGGCTCAGGGTGTCTGACACTCCGAGGGAGGAGTTGTAAAGTTTGATGGCCACAGGCAGGAATGACTTCCTATGATGCTCAGTGTTACATCTCGGTGGAGTGAGTCTCTGGCTGAATGTACTCCTGTGCCTAACCAGTACATCATTGAGTTGATGGGAGTCATTGTCCAAGATGGCATGCAACTTGGACAGCATCCTCTTTTCAGACACCACCACCATTGTCTTTTCATGACAATGTCTTTAGTTGGGAAAGTTCAAATCAAGTCAAGTCAAGTCACTTTTTATTGTCATTTTGACCATAACTGCTGGTACAGTACACAGTAAAAACAAGGCAACATTTTTCACCACCGTGGTGCTACATGAAACAGTACAAAAACTACACTGAACTATGTAAAAACAGCACAGAAAAATACTATGCTTGACTACAGACCTACCCAGGACTGCATAAAGTGTACAAAACACTGCAGGCATTACAATAAATAATAAACAAGACAATAGGCAAAGTAGAGGGCAGTAAATTGGTGTCAGTCCAGACTCTGGGTATTGAGGAGTCTGATGGCTTGGGGGAAGAAACTGTTACATAGTCTGGTCATGAGAGCCCAAATGCTTCAGGGCCTTTTCCCAGGTGGCAGGAGGGAGAAGAGTTTGTATGAGGGGTGTGTGGGGTCCTTCATAATGCTGTTTGGTTTGCGGATGCAGTGTGTAATGTAAGTGTCTGTAATGGCAGGAAGAGAGACTCCGATGACTTTCTCAACTGACCTCACTAGCCGCTGCAGGGTTTTGAGATCCGAGATGCAATTTCCGAACCAGGCAGTGATACAGCTGCTCAGGATGCTCTCAATACAACCTCTGTAGAATGTGATGGGGGGGGGGGGGGGGTGGGAGATGGACTTTCCTCAGCCTTCGCAGAAAGCAGACGCTGCTGGGCTTTCTTTGCTATGGAGCTGGTGTTGAGGGACCGGGTGAGATTCTCCACCAGGTGAATACCAAGAAATTTGGCACTCTTAACGATCTTTACTGAGGAACCATCAATGTTCAGTAGAGAGTGGTCGCTCCATGCCCTCCTGAAGTCAACAACCATCTCTTTTGTTCTGTTCACATTCAAAGACAGGTTGTTGGCTCTGCAACAGTCTGTTAGCTGCTGCACCTCTTCTCTATATGCTGACTCGTCGTTCTTGCTGATGAGACCCACCAGGGTCGTGTTATTGGTGAACTTGGTGATGTGGTTTGAGCTGTGTGTTGCAGCACAGTCGTGGGTCAGCAGAGTGAACAGCAGTGGACTGAGCACAAAGCCCTGGGGGGCCCCCATGTTCAGTGTGATGGTGTTGATGAATTTAATAGGGCTAATAAAGACTGGGACACGTATATCAAGAGAGTTGAACTGTATTGTAATACAAACATTATGGAGGGTGAAAAGAAAGCCACTACACTTCTTAGCTTAATGGCTGTTAAAATGTACAGGCTCTTACACATCCGAACTCCTTAAAAGCCAGCAAGCAAGATGTTCAATAAAATTGTTACAGTTTTATAAAATCACTTGAACCACAATCTGCTTGTAATAGCTGAGAGATTTTGATTTCACAAAAAGAACTAATCAAAGGATGAAAACATTTCAGAATATATTGCAGAACTGCACAAACTTCCCAATACTGTGAGCTTAGAGATGGACTTTCTGATGCACTAAGGGACAGGCTTGTAAGTAGCATGCATAGCCAAAGCACTCAAAAGAGGCTTCTGTCAGAAAGTGACCTAATCTTTGGATGGGCATTGACCATGGCAATATTGTTAGGATCTGCAGCAAAGGATGCAGCAGAACTACAGAAAAAGAGTCTAGAATATGAAATGCATAAAATGTCTCTGAATGGTGCAAAAAGCCAAAAATGTTATTGACATGGCAAATCCTCCCAAGATACAAATGGCTGTTGGTTCAAAGAAAACGTTTGCAGTAAGTGTTATGCTAAGGTCTCCTAGTGGGAGTGTGCAAGGCAGACAAAAAGCATAACCAAAGAGAAAAACCATACCGAGTAAAAAGTTTCAAACACAGAACTAAGCAAGTGCATAAAGAAACCAAATGTGAAACAGAATCAGACAACACAAAGTCTGACAAAGGTGAGCTGTCATGCCTAGAACCATGTAGTATCATTGAAGCAGATCACAAAATCATACAGATTACAATAGATGTGTCTGGTGTCAAGCTGAAAACAGAGCTGAGTACAGGGTCACTTCTGTCTATAATTTCAGAGGCTGACTACAACACCCTTTTTTCTAAGCTAACATTAGCGAAGACCTCTATAATGCCAAAGGCCTACACAAGTGACAAAGTTTTTCCCAAAAGCATACTAAAAATGACTGGCATATGGAGGGCAAACCCAATAGTTAGAGATTTATGTGTTGAAAAGTGGAAGACCAACACTTTTCGGACATGAACAGTTGAGAAAAATCCAACTAGACTGGCATACAATCCAAGCTCTGAAATTGTTATCAACAGGCAACTGTAGCCAAAATGTTAGCATTAACCAGAGACTGTCACAGCTGCTTAATGCCAATGAGAAAGTGATAGAGAATCTGCATGAGGGACAGCTGGGTACAATCAAGATGAAGAGTCACATCTGGAGCTATGTGTGGTGGCTGGGAACAGATAGACAGATTGAAGACTTGACCAAAGCTGTTCAAGATGACAAAAAGTTCAAAATCCACCCCCACAAGCACACATACACCTCTGGGAATAGCCGTCATCACCATGGCAAAGAGTACATATTGTCTTCGACTCATTCATGGTCTCCATGTTTCTGATTGCTATGGATACTCATTTGAAGTGGTTAGAGGTTTTACCAATGAAGTCAACCACCTCAGAAAAGATTGTTACCTTTCTGAGGACAATCTTTGCCAGAAGTTGCCTACCAGAATAAATTATGAGTGACATTGGACCAGAATTCACGTCTGAAGAATTAAGACTATTCATGAAGAAGCATGGCATCAGACATTTCAAATTAGCTCCTGTAATGAATGGGTTAGCTGAAATGGTTTTCTGAAATTTCAAGAAGTCCATTAAAGCAATGGACAAGGAGAACATTTCTCTACAGCACAAGGTGGATAATTTCCTTTCTGTGTATCGTAACTGTTCTTGCAATATCAAATCAAACACCTGCAATGCTGTTTGTGAGCAGAAATCTGTGATCTTGCATAGATCTCTTGAAACCATACCTGGGGGGGAAGTGCAGAATAACAGTTCAACCAGTTGCCAAGTGAATCAGCAAGGTGTCACCAAGTGCTCCATCACCTGGTCCTTAGCAATTGACACCAACATCTTCCCGACCACTGGGGTCAGACTGGTCTAAATCATGGGAAAGGATCATGGGACGGGAGGCCTAGGGAGAAAGAAAGGGGGAGGGGAGCACCAAAGGGAGATGGAGAACAGGCAAAGTGATGGACAGAGAGAGAGAAAGAAACAAACAACTAAATATGTCAGGGGCCTTCCCATGATCCTTTCCCTTCTCCAGCTCTGTATCACTTTTGCCAATCACCTTTCCAGCTCTTAGCTTCATCCCACCCCCCTCCAGTCTTCTCCTATCATTTCGCATTTCCCCCTCCCCCTCCTACTTTCAAATCTCTTAGTATCTTTCCTTTCAGTTAGTCCTGACAAAGAGTTTCGGCCTGAAACATTGACAGTGCTTCTCCCTATAGACGCTGCCTGGCCTGCTGTGTTCCACCAGCATTTTGTGTGTGTTACATGAATATGGAAATACTTTTGCATGCAGTTTACTTAATTAGTATACATTCTTCCACAGAATTGACATTACAGCCATACTTCTTTGTACTGAGAACCTTTTATGGTCAGTCTGCCATTCAGCCAAGGAATTGTTTCAACCTTTGGAGGATGTGCCTCACTGGATTCTGAATATTCATAACCATTGCAATGCCCTTCTGGCTGTTCTAGCTGTTTTGACATCACCACTTGACAAGCTTTATGAGTAAGTAAATTCAAATCCATTTATTAATATTTACAGTTTTTTTGATTATTTGTAAAATGAACAATTTAATTAGGATATATTAGAATACTTGTGGAATTTCTCATAGGTACGTAGTTTGGAAATTAAATTGCAATGTTGAATATGTTCTAATTATGAGCAATAAATTTGAGAATAGCTCAAATGAAGCAAAACTCGGAATTTTTATTATTTATATCATTGGGTTGCAAGAAAAATAAACATGTTCCTTTTTAGCATCATGAGGGTACATGAACAGTTATGGTATATGACAAGTTTAATAAGTGAACTTTGTTTCTCCTGTATCTCATTTTGAATTAGAGTCTTGAACATGGGAAAAATAATAATACTTGCCTACTCAGGGCTTGGGCTTTTTTACTTTTCTTGTATGAAACTCTATCCAAGTTTTAGAGCTCCTATCCTGACATACTGTATCTAATGAGATTGTGGAATTTCTTGAGGCACTGCTTCAGCACTTTTGGGTAGACAAATTAGATCTCAAAATCTGCCCCTAATGTTGGTGTTACTGCATCCTCTCTGAAAATAATAGAAGAATTCTAAGTTTCTATTTCTGACCTAAAAATAATCTTGCTCCCTTCAGCAGCCGTTTTATGGTTTTGACATTCAGCTCTGAATTTGAGTTCGTCTTCATAATCAAGTTTGCTTTAACTTATTAGATTAATATATTTCATTTCATTTATATTGTTTACAGTTAATTTGTTAATTCTTTTCTCCATTTTAATTTTGTCAGAGTATTTTGTGATGGATTCTGTGAATACAGTTCTGAACCACAGTTAAAGCCAGTGAATAGTGGCTTACTCGAATGGTTACATTGGATTCAACCCTCTTTTTCATATGAATCACCCAGGTAAAAATGGTGTCTGCATTCTTGAAGTTATGGATTTTTAATTGTTACTTTTACTTGAACATCAAACTTTGTCGTCATCATTCATATAAGATTGGTATAAGAGATGTATAAAAACAATGAACTCCAATTTAATACAAAATTCATTGTCCATCAAGCAACCTGAAACCTGAACTACCCATAGCAGATAAGTAAACGGCATGAGAAAGATAGTCCAAGTTCCCTGGAAAGATATGTAAACCAGTGTTCTTGTCCCCTTCCAAGCCAACACTCTCACGATTGAAGTACTAATCAGCTGTGATAGACAGACCATCTTTTTCAGATGCTTGATTCCCAAAACAGACATACTGTTCCAAGCTCTGTTTTGGGAGCAGATTACCAGGTGCATAGAAAAAAGATTCAAATATCTTTGAAGAAGAGATCAAGGAGCTTCTCTTTTCCCTGGAGTTTGAAGAAGGGAACCTTGAAGAAATGCATTATCTTCATTGCTTACTGGGAACCTCTGGACCAAGAGTGCTCCACGTGGATAAGAAAATTCAGAATGATGTTGAGTACTTTGAGGCCATGCTTCAAGTGCACACAGACACCATGCATGAAGGGTGCATCGTCCTATAAACTGTCTCCTTGTGCACCCCATGAGCTGCCTCAGCCCCATCTGTGGTTGCCTATTGTGGTGGTGGTAATCTATCGTATCCAATGATAACAGGAAACCTGGGCGAAAGAGTTTTTAAAGTGGAAAAACCTTTGCGCTGAGGCAGTTCCGCTCTCTCGACCTCATAAATCCAGGTCCAGCATTATAAACAAATGTCACAAACTGGATGACCATGACGTCTTCTGTGCCATATCATGCTCTTTGCTCTCCATGAAGCATTTAGATCTGCCTTCCTGGCCATTTGATCTCATTGGCCCAGTCCACCAGAGCTGACTTTACATGCTAGGACTGGCATGTTCCTATCTCACAGGAGTATGAGGCCGCCAGCCACCCTCACCTGGTTTAGCCCACCTGTGTAAGCTGTGTGGCCACTGTTGCATGCAAACAGCTACTTGGAGCCACAGGTGAGAATTCAGTGTCCGGTGGGGACGAAAGATGAGTGAGCTGCTCTGGAATGGACACGACAGCCCCCTTCACCAG
Source organism: Hypanus sabinus (assembly GCF_030144855.1). Lineage (NCBI taxonomy): Eukaryota > Metazoa > Chordata > Chondrichthyes > Myliobatiformes > Dasyatidae > Hypanus > Hypanus sabinus. The sequence continues at coordinate 2,821,578 of NC_082710.1, forward strand.
AACTGCTATCCCTTCCTGGACACCCCATACATCCCAAGTTTGACTATCAGTCATCTTAAAATCCACAAAACTGGAGGGGAAAGCGAGTTATCTTCAATCCCAATGAACCACCCAAAAGAAAGAACATTTCCATGATAACCAGTGAGTATATTTGAATAGGAGTATGCAGTCAATGCTTTGATTTGGCGATAACAGCCATTTACCAAAATGGCTTTTGCAAATTTGAACTACCATTTAGGCATTCTGTATGGCACATAAGCCCCCATGCACTTTCAGTAGAATGGGGCAGCATCTATGTTTATTATCCAATCTCACAAGTCCTATCTTCTAAAAGTCCATGAAGTGTTAACTATTTTGCCCTCAGTTCAGCAGTTTTATTGTGAATGCCTGTCATTGCTATGGACAAGCAATCACATCTGTTCCTTTACTGTTCCTATCTGCTTTTAAATTTCCATTGGTTCCTGTAACTCAACTTTTTTGCAAAAGGAATGTGATTTTCTTACAAATACACTTTCTAAACATTTTTATTATTCAGACCATATAAAACTATCTTATGTATTCTGTACTTTATATTGATTATGGAAAATTGATATTTCGTATTTCATGTCTTCGTGCATGTTTGGCATTTTTCCATAAGTGTTATTTTTTGCTGCCTGTGGCAATTTTCCTTCATTTCTTATTGATTACACCTCCTCTTTTATAGACATTGGATGTTCTAAACAAAGGCAGAAATGCCATAGGGGTATGGTTAATTTTAAAAAATGGTATACATTGAAAGGATTTTGCTGAAAACAAAACTCAGCTGCACCTACCATTATATAAGCATAAAATTATTAAGTTGGATCAGTGATCTTAATTATGCCTGACACAAAACTGGAAGTTGCAGTCTAAGGTTGATTTTCCCTTTCTTCCCCGCCTCCACTGTTATAAGCTGTGCAAGAACAACAGCTTGCTATCAAGCTCCCATTTACATGTACTAAACATGGTGAAGTTCCTGTACTTAAGTAACTGAAACGATCAAAATTTGCCATAAAATATTGTGGCTTCTGTGTTCCAGCTTAAATTGGAAGTATTAAATGGGGGCCTTGGTAACATGACAGCTAGCATGATATCATTACAGTTTGGGGTGTTAAAGTTTGGAGTTCATTTCCACTGTTGTCTATAAGAAGTTTGTATATTCTCTCTGTAGAATGTGTGGGTTTCCTACCAAGTCCTAAGAAGTACCGGTTAGTAGGGTAATTAGTCTTTGTAAATTGTCCCGTGATTAGACTAAGGTTAAATCAATGGATTGTTGGTGGCAAGGCTCAAAGGGCCAGAAGGGCCTATTGCACGCTGTAACTTTAAATTGAAAAAAAAAATAAATTTTGAATTCTTTAATTCACTGTAATTTCTGCCTAGCATCATCTGGTAGTAAAATCTAATTTTGCAAGTTTTAATGCTTATTTCTTTGGTCCTTAATCATTTTAACTATCATTGTCAGATATGACGGACAACCAATCAATCATTGTTCAGGATTAACAAACAAAAATAGTTACTGTTAATTTTCACTTTTATTTCCCTATCCTAATCCAATTTTCTTTTACCCACTTCCTTTCTGTATCTCATTTGACAGAGAGTTTACTTCTTTAATTTATGCTTCCTAATTCAGTCTCTGTGCTACCTTTTAATGATTTTTCTGTTTGGTTATTTAAAGAGTTGCTCAGTGGCTTACCACGTTTACTCAAACCTCATATAACATATATATATATAACATATAACAATCACAGCATGGAAACAGGCCATCTCGGCCCTTCTAGTCCGTGCCGAACTCTTAATCACACCTAGTCCCACCTACCCGCACTCAGCCCATAACCCTCCACTCCTTTCCTGTCCATATACCTATTCAATTTTAAATATGTGTTGTCTAGCACATATTTAAGTCAAGGCAGCTTAATATACAGCAGATGTCCAAAGAAGTTACAAAGCTGACTCTTCAGCATATACAGCTAAATCTACTCAAGTATGTTCATGGTTGCACTTTATGAGGAGTTTGTCTGAAATGTATCTGTCATGTGAGCTTTGCTTCTGAGCTTTATGATGTTGATTAAGATTGTGCAACTTATCATATTTGTTCCTAATCATCTGTAATTGAATCTCTTTGTTTTTTGATTGCTGTAATTTTACCTGGAAACATTTTGAAGTAGTCCAAAGGAAAACCATGTGTGTTACTCCATGAGCAAACATGAGGAAATCTGCAGATGCTGGAAATTAATCAACACACACAAAATGTTGGTGGAACACAGCAGGCCAGGCAGCATCTATAAGGAGAAGCACTGTCGACGTTTCGGGCCGAGACGTCAACAGTGCTTCTCCTTATAGATGCTGCCTGACCTGCTGTGTTCCGCCAGCATTTTGTGTGTGTTGTGTTACTCCATTGAGGTTTGATGGATGTGCTTCTTTGATCTGGCTCCGATTCTAGCTGAAATATCTTCTGAGACCTCAGGATCTTCAAGCTATTCCACCATGTAACTCATTCATATTATACAGCATTTCTGTACATGAAAAGTGACTTCATAAACATAACTTCAAAACAAAGAATATGTTTGAATAGACCAATTTTTGATCAAAGCAACTGTCACTCCTCCACAATATGGCAGCAGTGGCGAGGAAGTTACTGGAGGGAATTCTGAGGGACGTGATCTTCCAACATTTAGACAGACAGAGTCTGATTAGGAGGAATCAGAATGACTGTCTGTTGGACGCTGTGTTTGATGAATCTGTATGGTTCTTTGAAGCAGTAACTAAAAGGGTAAATGAGGGAAGAGCAGTGGAGTCCATTTGGACTTAAGCAAGGCTTTTGATAAGGTTGGTCTGCAAGGTTAGGTATTATGGAATCCAGTGAGTGCTGGTTAGGTGGATTTAAACTTGGCTTGGAGGTAGGAGGCTGAGGGTGGTTGTTGAAGGTTGTTTCTCAGAATGGAGAACTTTTGTTATTCGTTATTCATCTAAGTGATAAGTGAGCCAAGGAGTGGCAATTGGATTTCAATACAGCTAATTATGAGGTGATGCATATCAGAAAATTAATAGATTAGGTTTTGTACAATGAATGGTGGGGGGGGGGGGGGGGCACATTGGAATAGAGAGACCAAGGAGTACAGCTGCATAGTTTGTTGAAAATGCTGTCATAGGTAGACAGTGTGGTGTAAACGTGTTTTAACACACTGGCCTTCATCGGTCAGGGCGTTAAATATAGGAGTTAGAACATTATAATTTATAGTTGTACACGTTATTTGTGAGGCCACACTTGGAGTACTGTATACAGTTTTGATTACCCTGTTATTGGGAAGACATGGTTGAACTGGAAAGAGTACAGAAAAAAATTACAAGGATGTTGCCATGAATAGAGGGACTAGGTTATAGGAAGAAGTTGGCCATAGTGGTTTTTATTGTTTGGAACTCAAGAGAATGAAGGGTGACTTTATGTGAGTGTTTAAAATTGTAAGAGGCAAAGATAAGGTAGATGGTAGCCATCATTTCCACAGGGTAGAGGTTCAAACTAGGGGGTGTAGATTTCCGGGTGGAAGGGGCAAGATTTAAAAGGGACCTTAAAGGTTCCTTTTTCACACCAAGAATGGTGAGTACATGCTCCTTAACCACGGGAGATTGGATCTGGAAACCCCCTGCAGATACCAAAATTTGCGGATGCTCAAGTCCCTTATTTAACCTGTCTCAGTGCGGTGGTCTTTAGGACCCACCAGAACCCCAGACTTTATTTAACCTGTCTCAGTGCAGTGGACTTTAGGACCTGATGTAGCTCTGAATCCGCTGTGTTTCTGTTCATGAAAATAATCATGATCACGATTAAAAATAAAGTGGAACTAATAAAGCGATCGGAAAGAGGTGAAACGCCATCAGTCATTGGAAAAGCGTTAAGCTACAGTCGGTCAACGATAGGAACAGTTTTAATGGAGCATGTGAAAGGCCCTGCCCCAATGAAAGCTACAATTATTACTAAGCAACTCAGTGGTTTAATTATTGAAATTCGTATGTTTCTTAAGTGTTTTATATGCATAGAAAGGTAAAATATATTCTATATACTAAGAAAAACGTTTTACTAACTGACGCTAAATAATGTTGGATGTACCTGTTCTGACTTCAAGTCCAACTTAAAGACAGACTCAGGAATGGAACTCATTCATAACCCAGGGACTGCCTGTACTTTTAAATCATCTCTAGATTACTTAAAATACCTAATACAATGTAAATGCGTGTAAATAGTTGTTACACTGTATTGTTTAGGGAACAATGACAAGAAAAAATAGTCTGTGCATGCTTAAACAAGGAGTGCTGGAGAGAGAACTTCCGGGTTTTCCCGATTTGTGGTTGGTTGAATCCACGCATGTGGAACCCGCAGATAAGGAGGGCCAAATGTATATGGAATGAGCTGACGAGAGGAAGTAGTTGAGGCAGGAAGAATTGGTTAGGTTGGGTACCTGGCAAACCAAATACAGGAGATTGGGATTAACTCGGTGGATAACTTGGTGGGTATGGACTTGTTGAGCTAAAGGCCTTGTATCCATGCTTTATTACTTTTTGACTCTATGATATTTATTAAATGAAATTTGATTTAGAATATTAGAAACACAAATATTTTAATAAAAAGTGTAGTCTCCATAAGATCATTCAGCCTTCCCCAACTAGAAACCTTGAATGAACCATGGGATCCACAATCTACTGAGGGCCAGATCAGAAGCGTTCAAGTCTAGTGACCAAGAAAGTTACAAGAGGTTTTCCAGTTATTACCTCTGGAAAGCCATTTCACATGCACAAGCAATTCCAGTCCAAACGTGAATCAACGACCAATGCCGAAAGTTGTAACAGGGCTTGATTACGATCACCTATTATAAACTTAAAACAGGTAACATCAGCGACAAAAGGGCTTTGCTTCCAGATGAGCTCAATGCCTTCTATGCTCTCTTTGACCATCAAAACAAGGAGGATGCATCACGAACTCCCATGACCCCCCTGATGATCCTGTGATTTCAGTCTCTTGAGGCCAACATGCAAGTAGCCTTCAGGAGGGTAAACCCATGAAAAGCATCCAGCCCACATGGGGTACCTAGTCAAGTACAAACACTCTGTGCTGATTAACTGGCTGGTGTTTTCATTAGGATCTTTAGCCTCTCATTTCAGCAGTCGGAGGTACCTACCTGCTTCAAGCAGTCTTCAATGATACTGGTGTCTAAGAAGAACATGGTAACTTGACTTAATGATGATCGTCCAGTAGCACTTACATCCACAGTGTTGAAGTGTTTTATAAGATTTGTGATGAAACATATCAACTCCTTCCTGTGAAGCAATTTGGATACACTCCAATTTGCCTACTGGAGTGTCTGATCCACAGCAGATGCCTTCTCATTGGCTCTTCACTCTGTAACATCTGGACAGTAAAGATGCATACATCAGGATGTTATTTATCTACTACAGCTCAGCATTCAATACTGTCACCCCCTCAAAGCTAATCAATAAGCTCCAAGAACTTGACCTCAATACCTGCTTGTGCAATTGTATCCTCAATTTCCACACTTGCAGAACCCAGTTAGTTCATATTGAGAACAAATATCACCTCCATGGTCTCCATGAGCACAGGCGCTCCACAAGGCTGTGTGCTTAGCCCCCAGCTCTACTTGCTTTACACTTATAACTGTGTGGCTAAGCACAATTGGAATGCTATATTCAAGTTTGCTGATGACACCTCCGTCATAAGCCAAATCAAAGGTGATGATGAATCAGCATGTAGGAGGGAGATTGAAAATCTGGCTGAATGGTGCCATTATAGCACCATTTTACTCAATGTCAGCAAGACCAAGGAGCTGATTATTGACTTCAGGAGAAGGAAACCAGAGGTCAGTGAACCAGTCTTCTTTAGAGGATCAGAGGTGGAGCGGGTCAGCAACTTAAAATTCCTCATTATCATCTCAGAGAACCTGTCCTGGGCCCAGCATGTAAGTGCATATACAAAAAAAGCACGACAGTGACTCTACTTACTTAGTAGCTTGCGAAGATTTGTCATGACAGCTACAATTTCAACAAATTGCTATAGATGCGTAGTGGAGGGTATATTGACTGCTGAATCACAGCCTGGTATGGAAACACCAATGCCCTTGAATGAGAAATCGTACAAGAAGTAGTGTATGTGGCCCAGTCCATCACAGGTAAAGACCTCCCCAAGCTTGAGCACGTCTACACGAAACGTTGTAGCAAGAAAGTAGCATCCATCATCAGGGACTGCACCACCCAGGACATGCTCTCTTCTCCGTGCTGCCATCAGAAAAAAGGTACAAGAACCTCAGGACTCAAACCATTAGGTTCAGGAACAGTTATTACCCCTCAAACATTAGGCTCTTGAACAGAGGATAACTTCATTCAACTTCACTTGCTCCATCATTGAAATGTTTCCGCAACCTATTGACTTTCTTTCAAGGACTTTTCATCTCATGTTCTCAATATTTATTGCTTATTTATTTGTTTTTATTCTTTCTTTTGGTAGTTGCACAGTTTGTTGTCTTTTGCACGCTGGTTGAATGTCCAAATTAGTGCCTTCTTTCATTGCTTCTGTTATGTTTATTGTGTTATTCTATTATGGATTTACTGCGTGTGTTGCAAGACAATGAATCTCAGGATTGTATATGGTGACATATATGTATTTTGATAAGAAATTTACTTTGAGATTTAAAAGCTCAATTGAACTCAGATATTAATGCCAAAATTAACTGCCACAGACTTCCTCTTTATCCATTTCCAGATTTGCAAATGACTAGATTTTTTTGGAAAATGAGTCTAGAAGTTGAATTGTTTGCCACCCATGTTTACAGCATTGTGTGATCCTATACTAATTTTACCATGAGTTAATAGCGAAAGCAGTCATTTCTGGTTGAAGTCACAAAATTTGTGGAATTCGATTAGGGATTTCCTACCAGGCATACAATATTTTTATTCGTACTTGTTCATATTAGTTATATTATAGGAATGACTTGATTTATTTATTTATTGAGATACAGCATGGTGTAGGCTCTTCCAGTCCTTTGAGCCATGCTGCCCAGCAATCCCCCATTTTTAATGCTAGCCTAATCATGGGACAATTTACAATGATCAATTAACCTCCCGACCACTATGTCTTTGGACTGTGGAAGGAAACCTACACAGTCATGGGGTGAGTGTAAAAGTTTCTTACAAGTAATGACAAGAATCGAACCCAGGTTGCTTGCACAGTAAAGCGTTGTGTTAACCACTCTAAATCATGAGTCATTTTATGAGTATCTTTGAAGTCAACTCTATGTTTAAAGAGAATTAGTAAAAAGTTCAATATTTGATTTGGCATTGCATGGTTCTTTCCATTTTATTCAGTATATATGATGCTATTCTTATTGTTAATAGCAATGGATGGGTATAATATGTTGGATACGAATTATCTGGGCTGTTCTTTAGACGATAAGCCTTTACGAATAGTAAACCTTGATTTAACCTTCTTTTGGAACAGAATTGAGAACTTTGGGAACAAATATAACTTAATCTCTGAAACTTAAATTAAATGTAATCTTTGGTATCTGTTCCAGCTCACCATCATGTGATAAAATATCTGTTCAGCAGCATCTGGCTTTGTTATTAGCACAACCCAGCTGTGATTTGAACTTACTTCTGCAAATACTTGTATTTCACGATTGTTTGGTACCTCGGATTCTGCTGAATAATAGCTGTAAGTATAAAATCCTGTTTAATTACCAGCAAAGTTTCTATAATTATGTCAAAATATATTATACCTTTTTGAGAGGAATTTTGTGATCTATAATAAAATCTACCTGGGTTTGTACTTTCTTGATCCTGGGAAAGGTTAGAATGTTAACTGAATTAACATTAAAATCTTTATGCTGACTTCTTACCTGTTCATACCATGCTCCAATACAACATTTTCTAGGAAGGCTTGGTGCCCAGGAAGAGTTGGTGCCCAGGCTGAACTATGTTGAGGTGGGACTTGCGTAGCTATGGGTGACTCTGGTAATCAATGTCCCTTTGGATTGTTTCATTTTCTTTTGGCTACTCCAGAAGGCAGATCGGCATCAGCCGTAAGTCACAGATGTTCGAGCCCTCTGTTCGTCTTGAAGACCTTAGATGTTGTGTCTTAGTTGTCTACTACAGTATACAAGCCAGTGCAGTACAACATGAAGAGTAAGTTGCAGGCTTCCCCTGTTCATGCTGCTGATGAATCCAAAAGGGATGGCAGAGACCGATACAGTTTGGCACTACCAGTGCTGCAGGAGTTGCCAATCAGCATTAAACTCAACATAGGAATGTCTAAAGGACTCCAACTCAGTGTTTACTCCCATAGCCTTCCTCATGAGTAGGTATAGTTGCAAGGCTGCAAAGGTTTGATATAAGAATTTTCTTTCCAGAGAGCTGGCCAACCATGACTGACAAGCCCCATCTGCCCGAAGCAACTGGTTTTAAGGCACCAGTAACCTGCCTTTGTCCCTTAATCTGTCAGTAATAACAGTTCTACTGGGCTTAGAAGCTAAGCCAAACGTGAAGGCCAGGAGCTGAACTTGGAAGTAAGAGGCTATTTGAAATGCACACCATTAGGTAGTGGGAACTTATCCCCACCACCCTCCCCTACCCCAACCAACCCCAACCCCTGTCTATAAGGAACCAGTAACATAGGTTACACGAGGTGATCCATGAGGATGTAAATTGAAATGGAGGACTAGAGTTAATAGGAGAAATCGGATAACTGGGTTTATTTTCTCTGGAGCAAAGCAGGTTGAGAATTAACATGATAGTGGTATATAAAGTTGAGAGGCAGAAGTAGGATAGATAGGTAGTGTCTGTTTCCATGATGCGTCTGTCTATAACTTTGCATTGAGAGGAAAGAGGTTAAAAGGAGATCAGAGAGGCAAATTTTCACACAAAGTGTACTTGGTTTCTGGAATGAGCTTCCGGGGCAGGAACAATTACAAAATACAGTGTAAGGAGCATCATGACAGATGCTTGATAGATACTTGATTGAGTAGGATTATTGTAGATTGGCATGATGGTTGACATAGATACAGTGGGCTGAAGAGCCTATTTCTTTGCTTGGACGACTTTTTCAAAGGTGGTCAGATGTTAAACATATCACAATGTTTGTGGAATGAAATTTAGGCCAATTTTTTTTGCTAAATGGCATCTGTTGAATCCTGATGAAGGGGCTCGACTCAAAACATTGACTGTTTATTCATGTCATTTGATTGATTGTGTGGATAGTCAGAGATTTTTCCCCAGGGCTGAAATGGCTAGCACGAGAGGGCATAGTTTTAAGGTGCTTGGAAGTAGATACAGAGGAGATGTCAGGGGTAAGTTTTTTACGCAGTGATTACGCGGTGATTGTCTGGAATGGGCTGCTGGCAGCGGTGGTGGAGGCGGAAACAATAGGGTCTTTTAAGAGACTCCTGGAAGAGTGCATGGAGCTTAGAAAAATTGAGAGCTATGGGTAAAGCCTAGGTAATTCTAAGGTAGGGACATGTTTGGCACAGCTTTGTGGGCCGAAGGGCCTGTATTGTGCTGTATGTTTTCTATGTTTCTATGTCATTGCTACCTGATATGCTGAGTTCATCCAGCATTTTGTGCTTGTTGCTCTGGAAGTCCAGCATCTACAGAATCCCTTGTGTTTATGGCATCTGATGTTGCTTTTTTAATTTAAGTCTAATTTGAATTCCTCAAGTCCAGACTGGAATTAAATTAATAACTCCAGGAGTGATAGTTCCAGCCCAGCATTACTAGTCCAGCAATTTAAGTACTCTGCTGCCATTCCTGTTAAAACAAGAGCTATAATATGAACTTTGCTTCATTGGAAGCTTGGAGGCTGAGCATTAGAATAATGAAGTTTAGATGTAGATGTAAAAAACATTTACGGTGGAGTTTAAATGGTTGATGATTTGAAGCATAATAAAATTGGTTGCACTTGAATCCCAGGGGGACCAATATCCTGGCAGGGAGGTTTGCCAAAGCTATTGGGGAGAGTTTAAAAACCAAACACGAGGAATCTGCAGATGCTGGAAATTCAAGCAACACACACAAAATGCTGGTGGAACGCAGCAGGCCAGGCAGCATCCGTAGGAAGAGATACTGTCAACGTTTCCGGCCGAGACCCTTCGTCAGGACTAATGAGGTGTGGACGGAGGGGGACAAAAGAGAGGGCATAATCTTAAGGTGCTTGGAAGTAGGTACAGAGAAGATGTCAGGGGTAAGTTTTTTATTCAGAGAGTGGTGAGTGTTTGGAATGGGCTGCCGGCAAAGGTGGTGGAGGTGGATACGACAGGGTCTTTTAAAGAGACTTTTGGATAGGTACATGGAGCTTAGAAAAATTGAGGGCTATAGGTAAGCATAGTAATTTTTAGGGTAAGGACATGTTCGGGACAACCTTGTGGGCCAAAGGACCTGTATTGTGCTGTAGGTTTTCTATGTTTCTATGAGTATTATGAACAAAGTGGATGAGCTTAGAGCATGGTATTCAGTACTATGGAGCTATGATATTGTGGCCATTACAGAGATTAGGTTGAGTGAACTCGGTCTTTTTTCCTTGCAGCATCGGAGGATGAGAGGTGACCTAATTGAAATGTATCAGATGATGAGAGGCATTGATCGTGTGGATAGTCAGAGGCTTTAGGTGGTTGAAAGTAGGTACAGAGGAGATGTCAAGGGTAAGTTTTTTATGCAGAGAGTGGTGAATGCGTGGAATGGGCTGCTAGCAACGGTGGTGGAGGCGGATATAATAGGGTCTTTTAAGAGACTTCTGGACAGGCACATGGAGCTCAGAAAACCAAGGGGCTATGGGTAACTCTTGGTAATTTCTGAGATAAAGACATGTTCGGCACAGCTTTTTCAGCTGAAGAGCCTGCATTGTTCTGTAGGTTTGCTATGTTTTCTATGTTGTAAAATTGCACAGATTGAAACCAACCTAATAATGCTATCTTATAATAACGTTTTATGTGTGCTATTCAACAGAACTTTGTAGAAAAACAGCAACATGTACAATTTGCTTCTTAGTAAGTGTGCTTCTTTCTTTAACAATTTTTTTATTAATTAAAAAAGTACATATATATAAACAAGAGAAGAATTATCTCAAATATCTATATCGATAACATTTCATATAAAAGGTAAAATAAATTTTATCAAGATCATACATAGTATTAATCTAATAGTATATAATAAAATAAGGTAATTGATTCTCCTCTTATCATTCCATAAAAAGAAGAAAAAAGATAAAGAAACATAATTTTTATATACACAAAAAATCCCCATGAAACAAAAAAAAACAGAGAAAGGAACTGGGCTGCTCATACTGAGAGTAAAAGCAAGAAAAAAGAGAAACTTTCTGATCAAATCCAAAGTTTCGAGAAAGTAACTGGAATAGCAATAAATTAAACCATATGAAACCATAGGAGTCCTGATGAAGGGTCTCAGCCCGAAACGTCGACAGTGCTTTTTGCTATAGATGCTGCCTGACCTGCTGCATTCCACCAGCATTTTGTGTGTGTTGCTTGAAAATATTGAATAAAAGGTCACCAGGTTTCTTCAAATTTAAAGGATGTGTCAAATGTCTGACTTTTTATTTTCTCTAAACTTAGACAGGACATAATGGAGGAAAGCCAATAAAAAACAGTAGGTGGATTAGAGGCCTTCCATTTAAGCAAAATGGCTCTCCTAGCCAATAAAGCTGTAAAAGCTATCATCCGTTAAGCGGAAACAGGAATATGTCCTGCTTCCGGTGGAGTGATCCCAAAAATTGTTGTTAAATAAGTTTGGGTGTAGGTCCAAATTCAAGACATCTGATAAAGTTTTAAAGACATCTTTCCAAAAGGTAGCCACCTCAATATTACATCTGTCACAAATCGGATTAATATTGGAAAAGATACTAATTTATCCTTTGACATATGTGCCCGATGTACTACCTTGAGCTGTATCAGGGAAAGGAGCGCAAATAGATGAAGTATTTACCAAATGAAAAATTTTATCCCATCGATTATCTGAAACTGACTCTCGAGATTCCAATTCCCATGCAGCTTTAATTTTATTGTTAGATAACATTCGCAAATTCAATAACCATTTATAAATTATAGCTGTCAGTCCTTTTTGAAATGGTTTAACCTGAAAAAACTGTATCTATTATATTGGGTGAAAAAGCAGAGGGAAAATCTGGAAGTAAACTACGTAGAAAATTTCTAATTTGTAGATAGCTAAAAAAGTGCGCATTAGATAAATCATATTTGTCCACTAACTGAGTTAAAGACATTAAACAATCCCCCATAAACAAGTCTAAAAAAGTTATTATACCTTTGGTTATCCAAATTAAAAAGGTCTGATCAGAAATTGATGGTTTAAAAAAATAATTAAGATGGATTTTACCAGAAAAAACAAAGTTATTAAATTCAAAAAATCTACGAAACTGAAACCAAATTCTTAATGTATGTTTAATAATGGGATTGAGTTCTGGACTACCTATCATAGAAAGCAAAAAAAGAAGAGGAGCTCCCTGTAAAGAGGCCAAAGAATACCCCTTCACCAAGTTTTCCTCTGTTGGCAAGAATGACAATCTTCAAATCAGTAAATTCAAATGAATCAAGGACAGTGGAAGCAGTCTTTGTTCTTGCCATGTGCTTGGGGGATGGAGGCTGCCATTTTGTGAAGACACTCTATTCTCCATTTTGTGAGCTTGACATGCTGGACTTATTAGTGTTTTAAAGAAGGCACAAAGACTCTTCAGGTAATCTGCAGGACTGGAGGTCATTTCCAAATAAGGAGTTATTTGTGAGGTGTTCTTTGGTTGGCTGTAACATGCAGGATTGTGAATGCCTGAGGTGAGTCGAGCTCATTGCTGACTGAGAACAAAGAGCCATGAGTCAGCAACTGTCCCTTGATGGGACGTGGACAATAGATGGATGCTGCTTTGGACCAGAGCCAATGACCAGGTGTTAAAGGCCAGACACATGACCTGCGGCTAATGACATGGGAATGCAACATTTGAATTGATAAGAAATGGATATAAAAGTGGATGCTTTGTGGGTGCTGGTGGCGGTAACTTCGAAGAATAACCATCGCAGATACAAGCGAGAAGAACCCTACGTGAAGCACGTGGAGAGTGAATCGGGACCATGAGGAACAAGGAACGCCTGGCCAACGTAAATTCCTCCACCCGGGTAATACCTTTGCTATTCTTTGACTATCCAGGAAGGTCAGGGATACTTAGTGGGTGTGCGCACAAGGTATCTAGTGTATGAATTCACATACTGATTAGTTTGAACAATAAAGGTAATTGTCAGTAAATACAGATCTCTCTGTGCCTCACTCAGAATCGTTGGAAGAGGCAGAAGCGGTAGCTCTCTCTCTCCTCTTTTTCCAACGCCTCCAAATCCACCCATAAAGAACAGTCATGTATGTCTGAGTAATGAATCCAAAAATAAATATTTGGAATATTAATTGCCCAGTAATACATTCTAAAATTTGGCAAAGCCATACCACCATACTTTTTTAATTTCTGCAATAAAAATTTACTCAATCTAGGATTTTTATTATTCCAAATGTAAGATAGAATTTTAGAATCTATTCTATCAAAAAACAGTTTAGGAACAAAAGAAGGGATTGCTTGGAATACATATAAGAACTTAACACTATCATTTTAATAACATTAATTCGACCAATTAATGATAATGTCATAGGAGAATATTTAGGAAGTATTTGTTGTGTGTATTCAATTAATGGAATAAAGTTATATTTATACAAGTCCTTAAAATATTTGGTAATTTTAATACCAAAATATGTAGTTATTTTTAGCAATGTTAAAAGGAATTTGATCATATTGATCCAAGTAGTTATTAATAGGAAATAGCTCACTTTTGTGCAAATTTAATTTATATCCAGAAAAACTACTAAATTCAGAAAATATAGATAACATAGCAGGAATAGATTTCTTAGGATCTGAAAAGTAAACTAACAAGTCATCTGCATGCAACGAAACCTAATGCACTTTATCTCCTCTCTTAATACCTTGAACATTGTTGGAGTCCCGAAGAGCAATAGCAAGAGGTTCTAAAGCCAGGTTGAATAACAGCAGACTGAGAGGACCACTCTGCTGGTACCTCTGTATAGCCTAAAATAAGGAGATTTTTGATTGTTAGTTATTACTGCCGCCATAGGAGCTTGATAGATCAGCTTAATCCAGGAAGTAAAATCTGGACCAAAATTAAAACTTTCTAAAACCTTGAATAAATAAGACCATTCTACCCTATCAAAAGCTTTCTCTGCATCAAGGGAAACAACACATTCGGATTCTTTAGATAGAGAGGAATGAATAATGCTCAATACCGTATATTCTGGAGTATAAGCCAACCCCCCATTTTCAAGGTTAAAAAAGTGACATTTTCATGTTACCTTTGTATAAGCCAACCACTTTTGTAGAGGTTTTTGATTTAACCAGAAAAGATCACAAGATCTCACATGCCGGTACTCAGCTTTGCCAGATCCAGAACCGGGAAATTTTGTGAACCAGTACCTGAGAAAAATAGGCCTACACATTGTAGAGCGTTATAAGCGAATTCTTAATAAATAAATCAGGGAGGGAAATTTTGGATTAGGTCTCCAATGGTAAAGAATCCTCAGAATTGTAACCCCTACGAAACCATTTAGCACCCATAGTAATCTCGTTAAAACATAACACAGGGTGGCAGGATCAGTACGTCTACTCAGTATTGAGTTTGCGACCGCCATGTACAAAAGATTAAAACAAATGCGATATGATGCTGGATTCAAGCTGAAGATTGTTGATTTTGCTAAAGGAATGAATAATTCTGCAGCTGCTAAGAAGTCTAGTGTAAACAAGAAACAAGTGAGAGAGTGGAGAAAGGCAGAAGACACGCTGAGGGAAATGCCAAACACGAAATGTTCAAACCATGGGAAAACATGCCAGTGGCCACAACTGGAAGAAAAAGTTTTAGAGTGGGTGAATCACCAGCGATCATCCAGATACATTGTTACCAGAGAAATGATTTGAGTTCAAGCATTGAAATGGGCCGAAAAACACTGTGAAGTCAGCGAAAATTTCAAAGCTACGCGAAGTTGGTGCACCCGATTTATGTATAGACATGATCTTGTGTTGAGACAAAAAACAAAGATTGCTCAGAAAATTCCCGCGGGGTGTGTTTGCTTACATTCAAGAACGCTGCTGGATGGACGAAGTGGGTTAAAGAGGCGTTGATGTCCTGAAGGTTTCAGGAAAGAAAAGTCGCTACTTGTCTGGGACGTCTTCAAAGCGCACTTGTCAGGTGAGACAAAAGCAACGTTGAAAGCTGAAAATACGGACATTGCAGTCATCCCCGGTGGTTTGATCTCCGTGCTCTAGCCACTAGATATGAGTTTAAACAAATCATTCAAAGAATTCCTGTGACGACAGTGGAACGAAATTGGCTCAAAAACAGCCAATAAATATGACCTGTCTTCCGTGTATTCGTTTATCCAAAATGGGACCCTGTGTATAAGCCGACCCCCTAATTTTAGGACCAAAATTTAGGGCCAAATTCTCAACTTATACACTGGAATTTACAGTAATCTCT
Organism: Hypanus sabinus; assembly: GCF_030144855.1. NCBI lineage: Eukaryota > Metazoa > Chordata > Chondrichthyes > Myliobatiformes > Dasyatidae > Hypanus > Hypanus sabinus. The sequence goes on from NC_082710.1 coordinate 2,837,195, forward strand.
GAATATTAAAATAAGAATATCTATTCTTAATAAATCCAGTTTGATCCTTAGAAATACCCATAAGTAAAATACGCTCAAGCCTGTTAGCCAAAATCTTAGAAATAATTTTAGAATCCACATTTAATAAGGATATTGGTCTGTAAGAGGCACATTCAGATAAATCTTTTTCTTTTTTGGGAATTAATGAAATTGATGTCTCATAGAAAGTTTTCGGGAGGGTCCCAGAAGATACAGAATCAGTAAAAATTTGGCATAAATAATGTGTAGGTATTTCAGTAAACGTCTTAAAAAATTCTACTGTAAATCCATCCAGTCCCGGAGCTTTACCTGATTGAAAAGAGGATATAGCCCTTGCTATTTCCTCTTGTTTAATAGGCACATCTACTGTATTCATATCTTGAATAGAAATTTTGGGTATTTTCAATCTTTGCAAGAATCTATTCATAAAAGTAGTGTTGTCTGGAAAATCAGATTTATAAAATTTAGAGTAAAAATCCAAAAATGACTTATTAATTTCCTGATAATCTGACGTTTCAGTTCTATCAGTTCTTTATATTTTCAAAATCTGCCTTCTAGCCATAGTTGCTTTAAGTTGACCGGCCAACAATTTACCTGATAACTTATCTCCATGTATATAAAACTGACTTTTAGATTTAAAAATTTGCTGCTCAATGGGAAAAGTCAAAAGCAAATCATGCTGTGTTTGAAGTTTTACCCTTTCCTTATATAAATCTTCAGTTGGTGTTACTGAGTAAACTTTATCTAATTCTTTAATCCTGTTAGTCATCACTAAAAGCTCTGCTTTAGTTTTCCTTCTTAAAGCTACTGAATATGAGATTATCTGTCCCCCAAGAAAAGATTTCATCGCATCTCAAATAACCAAATTTGACATACCCTCAGTTGTGTTTAATTCAAAAAATAAAAAAATTTGCTCTTTAGTTATACTTACAAATGCTGAATCATGCAGCTATGTAGCATTAAATCTCCACTGAGATGCATTCCGTATATTATCAGGGAACTTCAGTATTAGTTTCGTGGGTGCATGATCCAACAACGCAATAGCGTCATACGCACCGTCAGCAACACAAGGCACCAGTCGTGTATCCAACAAAAAATAATCAATTCTTGAATATTTATAATGTACATGTGAAATAAAAGAAAAATCATTATCTTTAGGATGGAGAAATCTCCAAATATCGACCAAACCGTATTCTAGTAAAAAGGAATTAATATAGGTCGCAGCCTTATTAGGGAGCCATGGATTGGTTGATGACCTATCAATCAAAGGATTGAGACAACAGTTACACAGAGAATAACCTCTTAAAAAATTCAGAGCTATCTACATTAGGTGCATACACACACACACACACACACACACACACACACACCAAAGCCACCTTTTGATCACATAATAAACCAGTAACAATTAAGTATCTTCCAATTGAATCAGTGACAGTATTAAAATGTAAAAAAGGATTTTAAAATTAATAAAAGTAGATACCCCTCTAATTTTAGTTACTGATGAAGAATGAAACTGAGAGCCCCTGCAAAATTTTAAAAAGTGATTTTTATCCTCCTTATTGATATGGGTCTCTTGCGCAAAAATAATATCAGCTTGGAGTGTTTTTTATTTCTTAAAGATCTTTCTATGCTTAATAGGTTGGTTCAAGCCATTCAGGTTTCAAGAGATTATATTAATTTTATTAACATCCATAATAAGGCTTTAATTTAATATTTTACAAAATAAGTTAGTGCGCTGACACAGACCAAACCCACAGGGAAGAACAAATTATGGATTCGATCAGAGAGAGAAAAAACATGATTGACAGGAAAACCTCTCAGGACTGCCCAGTTGAAAAAGCCTAAACTAAAAGCCCCACCCCTCTCCCCACAGAGCCCAAAAACCATCCAATAGGAGGACAGCATGCTAAACTAAGCTCCCTAAATCCCTTGTTTCCAATAGGCAGACTCTGCTTTTAAAATGTCATACGCTGACACCACTGACTAAAGACACAACAACAGATACGTAAAGAAATAAACAATTTCCAAATATTTTGATATAATGTCTTAACAGAGGTTAGAACGTAGTAAACAGAGGCCATCTTAAATTCATTTAATAAAAATTGATCATATATTCAAAAAAGATAGATCCAACCAAATAATACATTATGACTGGTGTTAAACTCTTACAAATCCTAAATGAAAAAATAAACCGGCCAAAACGATGTCTGGGCAGACATAGAACGTAGATTGAACTTTCAACGATCCAGCTACAAACAACTCTCAGCTAAGGATTAAGTGTTGGAGTTGATTGCAAGAGAGGCTTAAACTCCTATATAAATTTCCAAGCCTCTTCTGGGGAGTCAAACTGCTTTGGGCGAGCATTAGCCGGGGAGATTATCAAACAAGCTAGATAACACAAAGAGGGGTGACAGTTCTTCTTATAAAGTTCAGCCATCACTCCCCGATATTTAATTCTTTCTGCATAAACCTCAGAGGCAAAATCTTCAACCATATGGATCTCAACTCTATTATAAATTAGCTTCCACTGCTTCCTAGCATCTTGAAGAATTGTTTCTTTAGTAGCAAAGTAATGCAGACATAAAATCACTGGAAAAGGTTTCATCTCCACGGAAGGCTTTGAGCGGGGGATTCAGTGAGCTCTATCTATCAATGGAGGAGCTTCGCGTATCTCACTAAAAAGTGAGCTTAGCATATTCACAAAAAATTTCAGTGGCTCACCGGTTTCCATGTTTTCAGACAAACCCAGTGTGCATAAATTCATCCTATGACTTCTGCTTTCCAGATCAATCGTTTTCTTCTTAATAAATTCCAAAGAAACCTCAACAATTTTCTTTTCCATAGTAGATATCTTTAATTCTTGTTCTTTAATCACTTGATGCATTGTCTCCTGTTCTCTTCTGATTCTATTAGTGAACTTTTTCAGCATCTAATATTGCAATTCTAGATTCCTCAAAGATTCCTGGACAGCAGAGACGGTTTTCTCAAGCTTTTCATTAGTATTTGTCAGTTTATCAATCTTAGTGTCCACCATTCTTGATCTTGGTGTTAATATCTTGCATCAAAGAAAACATTCTTTCTGAAGTAAAAACTTCCTCTGCCTGGTTTGTTTGTTCAGTTTCAGAAAGAATTTTGCCACCTCTTAATTCGATTCCATTTCGGGTTCCAGCCATCATAATTAAATCGTAAATCCTTTACTAAAAGTAATAAATCTTCAAAGTTTAAACAAAATTAGCAGTGGAAAGTAAGTTGTAAAAGGAAGTAGTGCCAACATGCGCCTTACTTCATGGGCTGCCGAGAGGAGACTCCAGTAAGTGTTCATATGGAGACGCTTGGATGCGTAGTAGTGTCTAACAGCATGCAGCTGATGTTTCACCATTACAGCGGGAAATCAACCCTGCTCCTACACCATCCTGATTCCTCCATTTAGGGAAATATCCTGGAAAAAATCTACCCTTTCAAGCCTTGAAGATTTTTGCATGTTTTCGGGCAGATGAGGCTCATCATTTGCGGTTGGCAGCTCATCTAGGAAAGGGAAAACTCTGATTTCAATCCTCTGCTGCCTTGCAGCTATACCCACTCATAGGGAAGGCTTTGGGAGTAAATCCCAAAGGAAATATCCGGAACTGGAGTCCTTAAGGCAATCCTATTTTGAGTTCAATGCTGAATGGCAACTCCTGCGGTGGTGCTGGCAACAAACTCTATCACTTCTCTGCTGTTCCTTTGGGTTCATCAGGTGCGTGGAGATGGGGAACTTGCTACATGGGCAATGGCCTGCTCTCCATATTGTACTGCCCAGACAGCTAGGAAACAATATCTATGGTCAACTCCGACCAACAGAGGCCTCAACTTATTTTCTCTAATCACTGAATCTCATTGACCTTCTCTGCATTACCCCTTAGAGAAACATATCCTTCCTTTAAATAAGGAGATTCTTTATATGTGGCAGTCAAGGCATGACCTCGTCAAAGCTGTACATTTTCACCAAGATTTTCTTACTCTTAATAACAGAGCATTGTGTACTTCCTGAAAAATTCATTTGCATTTACCAACTGTGAATAAATTTCTAGGCCAATCTGTATTTGTTTCAGTCTATCAAAGTGAATTCATGCACCATCTTTTTTACACTTGTTTTTGTAGGTATCCTCCACATAATTTATATATTTAGCTTCCTTCCTTTCAGAAAACATGGAATATTACACTAGGTTCCTTCAATTATTAATATGGATTGTAGATAGTTCAAAGTGCATTTATTATCAGAATATGTATACGTTATACAACTTTGATATGTGTCTTCTCATAGGCAGCCACGAAGCAAAAAACCCAAAAGAAACAATTAAAAGAAAGACCAACAAACGTTCGGTAGAGAGAAAATAAAATAGACTGTGCAAACAATAAAAGCAAGCAAATGGAATTTAAAACAAAAGTGAGTCCTTAGACACGAAGCTTGGAGCAGCCAGAGCAGGCCCACAGCCTCAGTCTCAGTGCAGTGGAAACTGGAGCAAATGATGCACATCAGCCAACAGAATCACCCCAACACACCACCTTTTCAATCCACCGGGCCCAGCATTTAAATTGTCCAAACGCTGGGTTGTTCCTTGTTCTAAGACCCAGGTTCTGTCGTATCATCTGTTGTAAATAGTTGAGGTCTCAAGGAACCCCCATTAATTTCATCTTGCCAAATTGAAATGGATCTGTTTATCATTATCTTCTCTTTTAAATTTGTTAATCATTGCTGTTCACATTAATACATACATTATCCTCAATTTATTGATTCTTAATCTTCTACAGTAAACTTATATGTGACACTTTATTTCATGCCTGTGGAAATCCAGATGCACAAAATGCAATGGCTTTGCTTATTCTACTTCCTGGTTACATCCTCATAGATTTCCAATAAATGTGTTCAACACAATTTTCCCCTTATAAATCTATTAACTTTATGTTTTTCTATTTGTCCATTCTCACTAATGGATGCCAGTATTTGCTGAAGGCAGGACTTTAGTTTTCTAATTTTGTTTTTCCTTCTTTCTTGAATAATACGATTAGGATTGCTGTTTTCCAATCTGCTGGTGCTTTTCAAAAATCTGGAGAATTTTGGGGAAATCACAATAATTTGTTCCAGCATATTTGCAGACACCTATTTTAGATCCCAAGGATAAAGCCATCAGATGCAAGGAGTCTGGTGGCATTTAATTGAACTGGTTTGTCAGTTTTTTTCAGTGTGAAATATTGATTGTTTCATGTTCCTTATCCTCTTAAGTTTTCCATTTTATTACTTACTTTCTTGGTATGGTTCAAGTGTTTTCTAATGGGAAGGAAGATGGAAAATAATTGTAAAAATGCCTCTGATGTTTCATCAGTTCTCATTATTGATTGCCTAGTCTAAACTTCTAAGGGGCTAAAAACACAATTTACTTGAATTTGGTTTGTTGTTCTCTTTCTTCTTGCTTAATAGTAGCCAGTCTCTTTCTTCCTAATTTTCTCTCACATTCTATTTTCTCTCTTCATATCTTTTTTTAAGACAGCCTTTGCTGGATTCAATATAGATCACTTCCCTGCCAAATATTTATATTTCAATGCAGTGACAATTATGAAATTCTTTTTTAAAAATCTGCAACTGCTAACTACCGTGATACTTTTTTACCTACATTAGCCAAGTCAGCCCGTTGTATTTGCTTTGTATTTGCTTCTAATTAAGATTAGTTTCATATTTGAAGTTTGTTAGTCCCAAATTAAATTGAGATTATTATAAGATTACTAATTAATTCTGCTTTGTTGTGCTTGACCAGATCTGTCTCAGCACCTTCATTCATTCTCTAAGATAATTGAAGATAGCCTGTAATTTAAATTCATAACGAAATGATTGTTTTTTTTAAAGAATTTCATTTCAAACTTCAAAACATCATTTCTTACGCTGACTTTCTTTACAGAGGTAGGCAGCCCACTGAACCTTCTACATGAAAGTATTGCAAGATTCTAAATGATGGTCGATTTCAAAAAACCTGCATTCTCATTGTATAATTGATGAATTTGTTGTAGGGAACTGCCTCAAAGATATTCCGTGATTTTGTTTTCGACTACCTTTTAATAGTTTTATTATTCCAATCTATATAAAGATTAAAGTCAATCATGATTATTGTTATTGTATTAACTCTGAAACTAGTTCTCACTATTTCTTCCTGACTGATATTTCCTTTGATAGTAAAGCTGCAGTAAACTGCTCTCGCTTGTGTTTTCTGTCCCTTGCTTCTGAATTCCTAATCCAATTTTCTTTTTACCAAAATAGTTCAATGCTAACTCTTATTATCAGAGCTACCCTTGATAGTAGCTCAGAACTCTGTTAAGCTAAATGTAATTATTGAGCCCACTTCTGAAGACTGAAATCATTTTGAGGATAATTATACACATTAAGAAAATGACTGATTTCCCTTTCTTTGTATTTTTGTAGAAAATAAATTTTGTGGATTTTTATAAGGAGATTCCAATTTACATTGCTATTTTAAGCTCTAGAATCAGAATCAGAATCTGGTTTATAATCACTGACATATTCATGAATTTTTTGTTTTGTACCAGCAGTACAGTGCAAGTTGTTAAAAATACTATGTTACAATAAAAAGTATAAATAAATAGTGCAAAAGCAGAATAGCAAGATGGTATTCATGGGTTCTTGGACCTTTCAGAAATCTGATGGCAGAAGGAAAGGAGCTATTGCTAAATCATTGAGTGATGGTTTTCAGACTCCTGTAACCTTCCCTGATGGTAGTAATGAGAAAAGAGCATGTCCTTGACAGTGTGTGAGGGTCCTTAATGAAGGATGCCACCTTCTCGAGGCACTGACTTTTGAAAAAGCCCTCAGTACTGGGGTGGCTTGTTTCCACAATGAAACTGGCAGAGTCTACAATCCTCTGTAGCCTCTTTCAATCCAGTGTATTGGAGCCTCATTTTGATGATATGGATATATTGTGGATATTTTACAGATAGCTATTAAATCTTATTGTATTATTACACTTTAATTTTATATTTAGCATCTCATTTGCATTCCTTGAAATATGGTTTAAGATTCACAGGATTATTAGATCTAAAGATTTATCCAAGTGAATAAAGTGTATGAAATGATTTGGTTGTGATTATTTCTAAAGTGTGCGGTGAACAATCAATTTTTTCATCATCTTTCTGAGAGAATCATTACCTGATCTTTTCAAATAAGAAAAAAAATGAGGTCTTCGTGCTTTAGTCTGATAACCTATTTCAGCATTGCCATTTTTGGACAGTTTAATGTTTGACAGAGGTACAAATAAGGTTTCAGTATCTGTCATGTTCTTTGCTGGTTCAGGGTATTGCATTTGCTTACTTAGTCAAATACCTGTCATCCCTCACAAAGACTGACAAATACACAATCATAGCCTCCCTCTTATTTCTCTGCTGTAGTGTATTATATCTTGCCATCTGGTACTCAAAGTTCAAGGACATTCTGACAGGGGTTATTAATCTATTACAGTGAAACATAACTGTTTTGCAGGGAGTGAGGACTGACAATCAAAAACACTTTGAGAGTAATTCATATGAAAACTTGAATTTTTAAGCATATGCAGTCAGATATTAGTATGTTTCGTGCTTATAAAGATACAAGTGTTGTAGCTAGAACAATTATTTTAATGGCTTGTTCGCTGCATCTCCACTGTTCCTTCCCACCTCTCTAGTGACCCCTACCTCACACGCTTTCTTTTTGGAAAAGTGTGTGAGTTGGTATTTAATGATCCAATCAAAAGCTTACAAATGACCACTAAAATATGGTGGTGCTTCTAAGACAAACAATGTGCAAGGTATTGGAGCTTTCTCCTGTTGAGCCATTCAGATCGGAGTTTATTCTTCTATTTCATCAGGTGGTGAAGAGAGCATTTGGGACACTGGCCTATACACTAGCTCTGGGACTGTATTTGCTGGAATTCAGAAGAATGAGGGGTGACCTCATTGAAACCTATTGAATGGTGAAAGGCCTTGATAGATTGGATGTGGAGAGGCTGTTTCCTATGGTGGGAGAGTCTAAGACCAGGGGATACATCCTCAGAATAGAGGGGCATCCTTTTAGAATGGAGGTGAGAAGGAATTTCTTTAGCCAGGCAGTGGTGAATCTGTGAAATTCTTTGCCATAGGCAACTGTGGAGGCCAGGTTTTTTAGGACAGAGGTTGATAGATTATTGATTGATCAGGGCAGGAAGGGATATGGGGAGAAGGCAGGAGATTGGGGCTAAGAGGAAAATTGATCATCCATGATGAAATGACACAGCAGACTCGATGTGCCAAATGGCCTAATTCTATTCCTATGTCTTATGGTTTTATGGCCTTATTCAGGGCAGTGCACTCAGTGCAGGAGTCTAGAGGATATGTTGCATTTGTACAAGGTGTTTTTGAGACCACACTTGGAATACTGTGTATAGTTCTGGTTGCCCTGTTATAGAAAAGATATTGTTAAGCTGGAAAGGATGCAAAGAAGATTTACAAGAATATTTTCAGGTCTTGAGGGCCTGAGCTAAAGGGTGGGAATGGGCAAGATAGTTCTTTTTATAATAAGACCATAATATATAGCAGGAGAATTAGGCCATTCAGCCCATCGAGTCTTCACCACCATTTCAGTGGCTGATCCATTTTCTTCCTCAGCCCCAATCCGCATCTTCTCCCTATATCTCTTCACTCCCTGACTAATAAATAATCTATCAACCTCTGCCTCAAATGTACACAATGACTGGGCTTCCATAGCCTTCTGTAGCAATGAATTCCACAGATTCACCAATCTCTGGCTAAAGGAATTCCTCCTCATCTCTGTTCTAAGAGGACACCCCTCTATTCTGAGGCTGTGTCCTCTGGTCCTAGACTCCCCCACCATAGGAAACATCATCTCAAAAATCCACTTTATCGAGGTTCTTCAATATTCGATAGGTTTCAATGAGGTCAACGCTTATTCTTCTGAATTCCAATAAGTACAGGACCAGAGCCATCAAACACTCTTTATATGGCAAGCCTTTCAATCCAGGAATCTTTTTTGTAGGGGACTGAGAGGTGACCTTATTGAAATGTGTACAGTTCTGAGCAGCATTGAAGGGTGAATGCACAAAGCCTTTTTTCCAAAGGAAAGGAAATGAAAAACTAGAGGCACAGGTTTCAAGTGAGAGAGAAAGATCTAAAAGGAGCCTGACAGGCAACTTCTTCACATAGACCATGGTGTCTTATAGAACAATCTGCCAGAGAAAGTAATTAGGGCAGGTACAATAACAACATTTAAAATATATTTGGATAAGTACATGGATAGAAAATATTTAGAAGGGCATGGCCCAAATGAGACAAGCATAGATAGACATCTTGTTCAGCATGAATGAGCTGAGGCAGAGGTAATCAGAATGAGGTTTATTATGACTGACATACTGTGTATCATGAAATTTGTTGTTTTGTGGCAGTAGTACAGTGTAATACATACAAATTACTATATGTTAAAATATAAATTAATAGTGGAAAAAAGGATTAATGTTTCTAGGTTCATGGACTGTTCAGAAATCTGATATTGGAACGAAAGAAGTTGTTCTTAAAACATTGAGTTTGAGTCTTCAAGCTCCTGTGCTTCCTCTCCAATAGTCATAATGTGAAGAGGTCACATCTTGTTGGTGAGAGCCTTTAATAATGGATGCTGCTTTCTAGAGGCACTATCTTTTGAAGATATTTTCGATGGTGGGGAAGGTTGTGATCATGATGGAACTGGCTGAATCTGTAACCCTGTGCAATTCTTTCAATACTGTACATTGGAACCTCAAACCAGACTATGATGCAACCAATCAGAATGCTGTGTACCGTGTACCTGCGAAAGTAGCAAGAGTGTTTGGTGACAGAGTGAATCTCCTCAAGCTTCTAATGAAGCCAGAGCTGCTGGTGTGCCTTTTTCCTGATTGTATCCCATTTCCATGATGAAACTCTATGACTATCAATATTGAATAAGCATTTTGATCTGTATGGTGGCAAGTGCAGGTGGGCCAAATAAAATCAAAACCTTTGACAGTGATGAACATGTGAAGGCCAAATGGACATATTCTTCCAGGATCCATCATATGACCAGTTTTCTTTGGTAGGAGAAACTAGTTTTGCCATAAATAGTACTCTGATCACATAATTTATGAAGTAATATAAGATGAAAGTGACCTCATCATATCGTTAGTAGGATAATGAGTTACATTACGGAGTCACAATGAACCAAACCATAGTGATTGATCACTTCATAAAAATATTCAGAAAAGTTTATTTCATATATTAAAATACCATGAAAATGCTGATGTTTTCCAGTATTAAATAACATAATGATTATCGTGTTAATTATTTATTTATATTTGGCAATGTGGTACTACTAACATAAAACGTTATACTGTATGTAAACCTAGTATAATTCCTTGACTTCATAGGTGCTGTTTGTGAGAATACAATACTATTTTTCATGTGTTAGGATGACCATATTTTACATATTTAAATTAAGTTATCAGTAAATTTATTGATACAGTTGAAGCACCTTTTTCCTATTATGCTAAAGTGATTGACCTGAGGTGGGTGTGGTGGTGTTGGGGCTTATGGGGGTTGGGGGTGTTGTGGGAGGTGTTGGGGTGGAGGTTGAAAGAGGGGTTCTGGAGGGGTGGGGGTAGTTGAAGTTTGTGACCAGAATTATTACCCGCTCAAGCATGTCTCTTTCAGGAAATGCTGAAGAAGTTTCATATGTTTAAGGTTACCTTTCATCTCAATATTCATTTGGCATAGCCTCTAGCATTTCTAACACCTCTCATGTGATGCCAGCACCATATTCATCGTTCCCTTTTAGCACTTCATGATTCAAAGTTATGAAGTAAGGAGTGATGCACTATCAATAACTCCAAAAGACTGGAAGTAGAGTAAATACTGAAAGGCTTTTATTAGCAGTAAAACGGAGCATGTCCATGCTGGATGACTGTGGGAGTAGCAGTGATACAATCACCTTTATCCAGGGGTCTTTGGGAGGAGCCACAGGAGCAGTCAGCAGAGAGGCGTATCCAGACAGATATACATGGATTACCACATTCCCCCCTCCTTTTTAAAAAGGGAGTCCCGCGGGGTGAAGTGACTGACAATATTTAAGACAAGTATATTTACAGGTCAAGTCTATCAGGCAGTCGAGTCCGTTGCTGCGATCTACGTAGCACCGGTGGTGATTGCACCAGTGACGGTGGTTGTTCTGGCTCCGGCCTGACTTGACGTCCCAGCCCGTTAGGCATTAGTAATCCCTCGTGCGTGTGCACCACATCTGGTATGGGAGTGTCGTGAGGTGTCTGTGTAGGGCTTGGAGTGCACGGTGTCTCGTGGGTATATATATCGGTGGGTATGGGGTTCATAGTCACCATGGAGTGTTCAGGGTAGGGGTCTGGTGCTCCTGCGGGCGCCAGGTCGTGGGGTGGAGACCGTGTCCTTCCGCCCATCAGGTAAGACCATGTAGGCATATTTGGGGTTTGCGTGAAGTAGGTGAACCCTCTTGACCATCTGGGAGTATTTATTGCTCCTCACATGTTTCCGGAGCAGCACTGGCCCTGGAGACATCAGCCAAGCCAGTAGGGTGGCATCTGGGAAAAGAAAATAGTCACTCATGAGGGGTGGCATTGGTGGACGTGCATAACAGGGAGTGGAGTGCCTCGGGGAGGACCTCCTGCCAGCGAGAGACCAGCAGTCCCTTTGACCTAAGAGCTAAGAGTGTGGCCTTCCACACCGTGGCGTTCTCCCTCTCCACCTGCCCATTCCCCTGGGGATTATAGCTTGTGGTCCTACTAGTTGCAATGCCCCTAGCCAGCAGGTATTGGCGCAGCTCGTTGCTCATAAACGAGGACCCTCTGTCACTGTGGATATAGCATGGGTATCTGAACAGAGTGAAGAGATTGTGCAGTGCCTTTATGACTGACTTGGCAGTGGTATTGGGGCAGGAGATGGCGAAAGGGAACCACGAGTACTCATCGATTACGTTAAGAAAGTACACATTGCAGTCAGTGGAGGGAAGGGGGCCCATAAAGTCGACACTCAGTCGCTCAAAGGGGCAGGTGGCTTTGATTAGTTGTGCCTTTTTGGATCGGTAGAAGTGCGGTTTGCACTCTGCGCAGACTTGGCAGTCCCTGGTCATCGCCCAGATCTCCTCAAAGGAGCAAGGCAAGTTCCGGGGCTTTCACAAAGTGGAAAAGCCGGGTGACCCCCGGGTGGCAAAGGTCTGCATGTAGATCGATTTGCACGCTGGCACACGTTCCCCGGGATTGGGTATTGAAGGGCTCATTGAGCTTTCCAGGCCTGTACATGATGTCATAGTTGTAGGTGGAGAGTTCAATTCTCCACCTCAAAATTTTAACATTTTTGTTTTTGCCCCGTTGTTGGTTGCTAAACATGAACACGACTGAGCGCTGGTCGGTCGGCAGGGTGAACTTTTTGCCAGCGAGATAGTGCCTCCAGTGCCTAATAGCTTCCACTATGGCCTGGGCTTCTTCACCGTGGAGTGCCGAATTTCAGGGCCTTGAAGGGTACGGGAGAAGAAAATCCACCGGTTTTCCTGCCTTTGGGTTGAGGGTAGCAGCCAGCGCGGTCAGAGGCGTCACTCTCTACTTGGAAGGGAATGGTCTCGTCCACTGCATGCATTGCTGCTTTGGCAATGTCCCCTTTAATGCGGCTGAAGGCCGCGTGGGCCTCGGCTGAGAGGGGAAATGTGGTGGACTTGACCAGGGGGCGGCCCTTGCCTGCGTTGTTAGGGATCCATTGGGCGTAATATGAAAAGAAGCCCAGGCACCTTTTGAGGGTGTTGGGAAGAGGGAGGTCCAACAGGGGGCACATACGGTCGGGGTCAGGGCCAATGACACCGTTCTCCACGACACACCCAAGGATAGCAAGTTGGGTGGTTCTGAACACACACTTGTTCCTGTTATAGGTAAGGTTAAAAGCTTTGGACGCTTGGAAAACTTTTTGGAGGTTGTTGTCATGATCCTGCCGGTCGTTACTGCAGATGGTGATGTTATCCAGATATGGGAATATGGCCTTCAGTTGGCACTGGTCCACCATCCGGTCCATTTCCCTCTGGAAGACCGAGACACCATTCGTGACACTAAAGGGGATGCACAGGAAGTGATAAAGCCTGCCGTCCGCCTCGAAGGCGGTGTAAGGGCGGTCCTCTGGGCGGATGGGGACCTGAGGGTAAGTGGATATTAGGTCTATGGTCGAGTACACCTTGTACTGAGCATTCTGATTAACCATATCCACGATGCAGGGTAGGGGTTACGCATCAAGCTGCGTGAACCTATTGATGGTCTGGCTATAGTCCATGACCACCCTATTTTTCTGCCCGGTCCGAACAACAACCACTTGTGCCCTCCAAGGACTTGTGCTTGGCTCAATGATCCCTTCCCTGAGCAGCCGCTGCACCTCCGACTTAGTGAAGGCTCTGTTCCCTGCGCTGTACCTCCTGCTTTTAGTTGCCACAGGTTTACAGTCAGTGGTCAGGTTGGCGAACAGTGGTGGGGGAGGGATCTTGAGGCTGGAGAGGCCACAAGTGGTGTCCTTAGTGTGGCTGTTGGCATGGTGTTGGGTGGAATGTGCGAGTTGGTGTGTGTGTGTGGTCAGTAGCGGGGTATGTGACGAATTCCCACAGAACTGGGGATTTCTAACAGTGATTGGTGGGAGGGGCCCATCATACTCCATTGTCACACCTTTCAGGTGGCTCTGGAAGTCGAGCCCCAATAGCACAGGGCACACAGTTGAGGCATGACCAGTAATGTAAAGTCTCGATATTCTGTGCCCTGCACCACTAATGTGGCTACACACCCCCCCCCCCCCCCGGATGTCTGTTGTATGCGACCCAGAAGCCATGGCGACCCTTTGGCTTACCAGCCATGTCACAAGTCCGCAGCATTGCACTGTGTCGGAGTGGATAAAACTCTCCGTGCTGCCCGTGTCAAACAGGCAGCTTGTCCTGCACTCCTCCACCAGGATGTCCATCATTGACCTTGCGAGCTGATGGGGAGCACTTTGAGTTGAATTGTTGTCTTGTTCCGGCACTCGTGGGTCATAGGCGGTGCGAGGAGACAGCAACCAAGATGGCCGCCCCTATGCGGCGCTGCTCGATCCTGCTCAAGGTTTGGACTTACAGGCCTTGGCGAAGTGGCCCTTCTTTCCGCAGCTGGAGCAGGTAGCTTCTCGGGCTGGGCAGTGTTTTCAGGGGTGCTTCTGGAGTCCGCAGAAGTAACACTTTGTGGACTCGGTACTGGCATCAGCCGTGGTCGATTCGCCGGCGGGTTGTGAGGTCTGCAGCGTCCACGAGGCCATCGGGAGATCGGGCGCCTGGAGAGCGTCAGAGTTGTGCAGAGTGTCGGTCAGCTCAATCGCCAAATGTAAGGTAAGATCGGTGTGTTCCAGCAGCCGCTGGCGCACGTACACTGACCTGATCCCTGTGACGAAGGCGTCTCTTACTAGGAGCTCCGCATACTGTTCGGCCGTTAGCCCCCGGCAATCGCAGGCCTGCACGAGTGTCTGTAGGGCCCGGACAAACTCAGCGCTCGACTCTCCTGCCCGCTGCCACTTTGCTAAGCGATGACTTGCATAGACAGTATTTACCAGCCACAGGTATTGTTTCCTGAGGGCATTCATTGCACCGTCGTAACTCGGCTGGTCTCCAATCATCGAGTAGACCCATGGACTGACCCTGGAGAGGAGAACTCTGTGCTTCGTGGTGGACTCGGTCACTTCAATCTCCTCCAGGTATGATTCAAAGCAGGTTAGCCAGAGTTCGAAAGCGTTGCAGGCCTCAGGTGTTTGCGAGTCGATGTCCAATTTGTTGGGTATCAAAACGCTCTCCATGCTTTAAAATTACTGCTAATAAAATTGATGCACTATCAATAACTCCAGAAGACTGGAAGTAGAGTAAATACTGAAAGGCTTTTATTAGCAGTAAAACGGAGCACACCCATGCTGGATGACTGTGGGAGTAGCAGTGACACAATCACCTTTATCCAGGGGTCTGTGGGAGGAGCCACAGGAGCACTCAGCAGAGGGGCATGTCCTGACAGATATACATGGATTACCACAAGGAGAGGTTGTTATCTCTCTGATTTCTGGAAATACATGTAGAAAATACATGTGTGAATATGGGAGGAAGTTAGCATAAGGCGTAACATTTTACAAGGGCTGATAAATTCCGTCAATCTATTATCTCACATCAGAAATAAAAGAATTGTGTATGAGTAAGTGGATAAGGGAAATGTTCATAATGGGATTTATCTACAAATAAATTAAGTTCACTCAATCAGAAGACTAATACGGAATCTTTTGCAATGAACTGGGTAATCTGGCCCCTTTAAGAAGGCCTTATCTCCTCAGTTAAGATTTGATTCTCTGCAAGTTGACATGGTCTTCTCCGACCTCAACTGCACAAGTGAGTTTTCGAGAGTTGTCGTCAAAGTGTGCATCGTTTGTCATTAAGACCTGTCTGAGGTCAGAGGCCTCTGTGCTTATGCACATGATATGCATGGAAAACCCAAAACAAATATTGGAAAGTTTTATCCATGCACAAAGAAACTCAACAGGTTTTGCAAATGTTTATGAGTGATGCACAAAGTTGCAATATGTACAGCTATTTCCAGCTTTTTGCCTTTCCTAGCACTAATATCTTTATCAATGTTCAGCAGAGTAAGTTATTTGAGAAATGATTTTGAAAATAATTGATTTGTTGATTGAGTCAAACATAGTTTACTGTATAAACTGAGGATGAACTACTTAGAATTACAGGGATTCAGAACTGACTTTTAAATTATTAAACTCACTCAATCTCCTGTGTATTAAAATTGATTCAATATAAAGTTCAGATATTGAATCATTTTGCTGAATTTCTGGAAGCATGTTCATGATCTCCAATAGTTGATCTCTTTCCCAATTTTCACTGACCCTTTGGACTCATACAGCACATTTTTCTACTAATCTTAACATTTTAGATTGTGTATTTCATCATTTCCTGAGCAAACAGCATGCTTCTGGCTTGAAAGATGAATTTAGTAATTTAAGTAATTACTGTCTCAGAGATTTCCTGTTTCATGATTTCAGCCAAATATTTAATTTATTGAACAAATCTGCTTTTGCAGTGTGCTCTTTAGTCATATTGTACTTCTCTGTGAAACATGCTGATTTGCTGCTGCCATTTTTTGCAAACTTCACTGACAAATTGCTGGTTGAATTATATAGAATTTCATTTTGTAGTTATCATTCTTTATGGAATTATAGGTTTGCAGTTTAATGTATCCCTAACGTGTGCAGTGTTGATTTAATTATGGCCATTCTTTGCAGCACAACTTCTATTTTACTCATGTTTTACGACATAGCTCACAACTTTACTATGATATCGCTAAGATATTCTTCCTGAAGACATTTCTTCTTTTGTTTTCTAGCTATTGATCAAGAGAATTTTTATGACAAATATGTAAAAGAAAAAGATAGTGATCAACAAGCAGCCTTGATAGAAGCAATTGTGATGGTAATTACACACTGCAAGTTATTGCCCAGAGGTCTTGGAGTTGTTCTTGAAGACTACATGGAAAAACATCAGCTGCAGAATAAATTGTGCTCCTTATCAGGTGTGGTGAAACAACTGTTTAAAACTGGCATGCTTATTAATGCTGAAAATTGCATTTTAATTTGATAAATCATTAGGATGTTGGGGTTTGTAAACTTACCAGAGTAATTTCTGGGTAACAGGTTTAATGTATGAGGAAGGATTAAGCAGAGTATATTAAAAGTTTTGAATATTGAAGTGATCTCACTGAAATTGATAAACATTTTTAGGCCTTTATTAAATGCAATACTGATGTTTTTTTGCTTTTTGGGCTGTCTAGCACTATGACTCACAGTGTGAACCACTCAGAACAAAGACAGTGGCAAATGTATTCACCAAGTTAGTAATGGATCTTCAGAATCCTTAACCCATGAGGCCTTTGCTGATACTGTCACCTTTCTTCTGCCACATCCAATTTATTTTATCTTGCTAGTTAAAAAATGACTGCAAACCATTTTAATCCTAAAAATTCATCTCTACCTATTCATGGTGAGTATTTTATAGAAGGGATAAACCATTTCTGTTACCTATCTGACTGATGTAACATTGAGAACTAGGACACTTAATGTATTAGTTCTAATGGTAAGGAAACATGAAATCTACAGATTCTAAAGGAACAACACTGAAGTGCCTCTGAATTCTGTGATTCCAGGTTCTTTTTGACATCAAACAAACACTAGGGGAGGGGGGGGGGTCCCCAACATTTTTAAGCCATGGACCATTAAGCAAGAGGTATGTGAACTAAGGGGCCTTCAACATTCACTGTTAATTAGTTTGGAAATGGCACAAAATTTTCATTTAAAGATAACAATTAGCTTTATTTGTCACATGTACAACGAAATGTATAGTGAAGTGCATTGTTTTAGTCAATGATCAACAAAGTCTGAGAATTGTAGCCTGTAAGTGTCGCTACACTTCTGTTGCCAACATACATGCCCATAGCTCATTTGCCTTTGGAATGTAAGATGAAAGGAAAACACCTGGAGGAATCCCACATAGTCACAGAGAAAGCATACAATCTGGGGACTGAATAACCAGGACTTAAAATGGTTATTTGCAGAGATTTTAATTTTAAGTATTAGATTTTATTCTCAACCTCAGAAAAATATTTCTTAAATATTGTACCTTCAAAAATATCTGCTGTAGTCAACACTGGATAAATAATGTTAGCAGCCCACTAAGAGAGATGCAACAGAGTTATCTCCCTGAGTTGGAGAGATACAGCACAGAAAGAGACCCTTTGACTCACCAAGTCAATGCTGTGCATCAGCCACCTATTTAAAACAATATTACATTAATCTTCATTTTGTAATCTGCCCACATTCTACACACTAGAGGCAATATACAATAGCCATTTAACCTACCAGGACACATACTTTTGGGAGTTGAGGAAAGTGAAGCACCTGAATAAAACTCATGAAGTTACAGGACAAGTTTGTAAACTCTGTGCAGACAGGATTGACCCTGGGTCTCCAGCACCATGAGAGTAGCTCTATTACTTACGTCACTCTGTTGCTGGAGATTCTAATGTTAATACCAATTATCCTAATGTGCACAAATAGCTCATACTGAAAAAGGTATCAGCCTCCAAATAATACTTCCAATTATTATGGGAATTCTGTCTTTATTGTATGATTTTAGCCATGAAAAGTTTGTTTTTAAACTAGGAATGTTCAAGCAGAATATTGTTCAGCTCTTGGGATTAATATTGTAACATTTGGTGTTTTATTTTATTTTAAATATAACAAGTGTCTGGCATCAGTATTAATAATAGTTGATCTTACCCCTTGTCCTGCATTTTGTTTGAAGTTAAAAACAATAGAGACATGCTTTGTTTGGTATACTTGTGAATGATGGTGTGTAGGCTCTGGGTAGGACAAAGGAAGTGTCCACCAGGTTGATATAGCCTCTAATGTTTAACTTGGATTGCAGAGACTAGCTGGCAATTTACTGTAGACACACCTGAAATTATTGCCTATTTTTAAATTAAAATCTTGATTGTTTAAAAAGGACCACTGCCACAAATTCTGTTACTTTTCTTATACAGTTATATATATATCTTCAGCAAAAATGAAAGCTGCTAACAATTCCTCAGAGTACAAAAATTAGATGTGATTTATCTTAAGTAATATGTCTGAAAAATTGATGAGTCATATCACCATTTACAGTTGAAGACGAATCGGTTGTTCCAAGGTGCCTGCATTTGTTTGTATCCAAAGCAATCAAGGAAACTTTAAGGCATGTCATCTCCTTGCTGCATATGTGGCAAGCACTGGAAAATTCTGGCAAATGCCTTAAACAAGTCCTTCCTGAGAATTTACTCAGTAAAATACCAAAAGAGTGGGATTATATGCCAAGAGAATTTAAAAGAAGAGAATACAGAAAAAGTAGGTAACTTTTTGTTCTCTGATAATGAAAATGAACTGTTATGTATACAGGCAACAATAAATATATGAGTTCAGCAAGGGATTTTATATAACAAATAACACGTTTATTAAACACTGAAAACAAACCCCCCAAAAGGAAACAAACATTAACGTAACCGGAAACAGCTGCTGTGCGGCAGCTTAAACAGTTCTTAAAACGATGCAGCTCAAACAGTTCTTTAAAGTAGTATTGCCAAAAGTTCGAAATGCTCACAATCCATTTAAAAGGAGAGACTTTTTAAGATGATTTAAATTCTCTTTCACGTTGTTTTGCCTCGATCCCCGATGTCGAACTTCTCCCACGAAGAATTTACGAAACGAAACGGCTTAAAGGCACTGACCTTTCCTTTATCACACTGTCCTCAATCTTCTGCTATCCCACAGAGATTAACACGAGAACAGTCAACGAATTCCTTTTGAATAAGGATTAAACAAGGTCGAACCCGTTTCACCGCCAAAATAGATTCTCCTCGATCTTTAACTCCCGAACTCCGATCTTCACTCTCCACTGATCCTCAACTAGCAGTATTGTAAAGAAACTGCTGGCAATGACCTTTTAAACTTTAGGCATTAGATAAAAACTTCATCCTTCAACTAAACTGCGTCATCACATTAAATCACGCAGCAGCATGAAGTCAACATGGCAAATCCAGCCACGAACTGCCCCTCCTCACAGGGTGGGGTCTTCCTTTTATAACCTGTAAAAAAAACCTGTCACCTGATCTTTACTGGCGGGAAAATGACGTCACTCCGCCATCACAAGACCATTACCTCAAGTCCAGTATAGCTTCAACCCCAGTCACGTGACAAGGGTACCACTGTCATGTCACGAGTACGTAACAGAACAAATATCATTTAAATAATTTTACACATAGTTTTAAGAAAGAAACTTCTGTTGTGAGAGCTACGTGAAGAATACATTCAAAGGTTCAGAGTGAATCATCTCATTTTAAAAAATTGGTAACAGTTCCATGAATTCAGTTTATTTGATGACAGCTGAATCTTTACTCCGGCTTGCAGTTTGCTGTGCCTCCCCATATGACTGGGCAGTGATTTCTGTGGGGTTTCAGCAGGATATGAAAAAAAAGGTGCTGGGGTTATAAATTCTTCAACCTCAGCATGTCTGTATACTGGGTTTCTATCCCAGAGCCTTGCTCCACAATAAAGCCAAAGCCCATTTTACTGAAAATTACATTGATACATTGTCAATAAACAGAGGATATTAATTGTGTTGAAATAAATGTTGTTCTTCAAGATTAACAACACTAATTAAGATCTAAACTTTCTTTTTCAGATTTTACAAAACTTGCTGCTCACGTTTTCTCAGTTTTAATTGATAACCTACCTGCAATGATTTCTTCATTGCCTTCAACAATTAAGTACCTCTTCACTTTGGTACAAAGAAAATTTCCAAACAATATTCCTGAGCTCAGAAATTCATACCTTCTTTGGCATGTTATTACAATTATTTGCAGAACACTAGAAGATGGAAATGCCATGGAATTGTTGTCAGGTGTTACTATAGATAGATGGACTAAAGAGAAACTGGAGTTGATGAGTGACTGTCTGCTAAGCATTGTGGGCCAGCAAAAGGACAATCCCAAACCAGTAATACAGAAGGTCATCAACTGTCTGGAAAAACAAAGACCCAAATGGATTGAAGTTCAACTGCAAAATGCAAAACAGTTCTGTTCAGAAAGGTAATTAGCAATAAATTGCATTATTCTGATTTGAAATATGGTTTGAAAATAGTATGTTTATCATGATGATGTTTATCATTATAGTTATTTAAATTATTAAATCGAAAGTGTACAAAGTACAAATCTTGAATGAAGTATCACAAATCTTTTTTATCATTGGGACTGAGTAAAAGTTATGTAGTAGATAGGAATTTAACATTTATGTTTAACTCACATATGAATCACGTTCTTTATTTCAAGCCATCAATTTGTTCTCTTTCGATGCCAGGTAAATGTACTCATCCCACAGTTACATGAATGTTTATGTATACCCATTTTCAAAATGTACTGTATGGCTCATTTTCTCAATTTTTGCCAGATTACAATTTTTAAAAACATGCAACAGGAAGATCAAGCAGTTGAATGTCAAGTTCAAAATATTTTCATATCTTAAGCCAACTGAATCCCTCAGTTTTTACAAGTGCTATTACAGTGAAATTATGCGCTTCGCTATTTTCTTCTTGCACAGGTAGCATGTGGACTGACAGGAAGACTTAATTTCCTGATGCGATATACTTTTTGAAAACTCTCACTGGAAGTTCTACACAAGCAGAACGGCATGTGGAGGACCTTAGGCAACACAAACTTGACAGTGGGTCACAAGGGAGGAAAGGAAAAATAAACAGTGATTCAGCAAAAATAAACAGGGGAGTCACAATCATACCTCCAGTTTTCTGAACATCAATAAATCTAGAAATTAAATTCCCTGATAACAGAAATATTCAGCATGCTGGGAGAGGTTCACCAAGTGGTCTCTTATGATTCTGAAGCCATAAAGGCAAAATAACAAGGGAATGATGCAAGGAAACTGATAAGAAGCATATAGTGGGTATTACTACATGTCCTGCTACTAGTGTATTGAATGGAGAGGACATCTGAAAGGGAAGATTAACCACTTGTGTACTTTAACCTACTATTAATTTTGATCTCAGATAGGAATGACGTTCATTTAATTTCTAAACTATTACCAACATCAACATTCATGTTGATATTGGAATTGATTTATCATTGTCACATGTTCCAAGATACAGTGGAAAAACTTGTCTTCCACTCTGTTCATTCAGATCAAATCATTACACGGTGTATTGAGGCAGGACAATTTAAAACAATATCAGTGCAGAATAAGGTGTAACGTCTACAGAGAAAGTGCAGAGTGGATGGCATCAGTTAGTCTCGCGAGACTATGGATCTGCACCTGGAAACTCTTGCTTCAGTCTCACCAGGGCACAGGTTGTATGGGAGACCAGCAGTTGCCCCTCTCCCCTCTCCACGCCACCGATGTTGTCCAAGGGAAGGGCAGGGGCCAGCTTGGCACCAGTACTCTGCAGAAAGTGCATAGTAGGTAATAATAAAGTGCAAGATGAGGTAGATTTTCCGGTTAACGTGCTTTAAGGCTTTTGTATCTGTCTGATGGGAGAGAAGAGAAAAGAGACTATCTGGGGTGGGTGTGGTCTCTGATTATGCTGACATTCAGACATTGGAATTTGTAAGGTAGAGGGAAAACTCAATATAATGACGAGATACGTGGATGGGCCAGGACACTGAAATAACTGTTTGCAATGTGTGAGTGTTGCAGTACTGGATTTGTTCAATAGCATTTTAAAATTACATCTCTTACTTTTTTTGGAATTTCTTCCTGCACTGGACACGATTTCATGGTGACTCACTTAAGGAATTTCCACATTCTCCACATTCACCCTACTCTGCTACAATTCAGCACCCAACTAACCTCCTAGCATCTCTTATTTCCTTAGATTTTCCACGTTATTTGCAAGAATATTTAAATGTTTGTTCTGGAACTGATTTACTAACAAGCCATGAATGTACTTGAGGCAGAGAAACATAACCGACAGAACTGCTCTATGACAGATATCATAGCATCTGTCATCCACCTGGCCCTGACACACTTAGAAAACAAGGACAATTATGTCAGAATGCTGGAGGTGGAAGAGCACAAGTCCCGGTGCCAGGCAAATAACCTCTTCCCCAATATCAACAAGACAAGGGAGATGGTTATCAACTTCTGGAGAACTTGCAACACTCACACCCCTCTACATCAGCAACACAGCAGTGGAAGTTGCGAGCAGTTTTAAGATCCTATGAGTGTACATCTTGCAAAACCTCTCATGGTCTCAGAGCACATTATACAAATTAGGAAAGCTCACCAGTGCGTCTAATTTCTGAGGAAGCCGAAAAGAGCTGGACAATGCACATCTATACTCATGTCATTCTACAGATGTGCTGGCAGAGGCGCAGGGAAGGCCTGATCGTGGCAAGTGGAGTTGGGGTTGAAGCAGAGTCAAGGCAGAGTTGTGACGTCCCCAAGAGTGAAGCAAGTCCTGAAGTCTGATTGATTCAAGTGCCATGCTGAATTGGAAAAGTCAGGTACAGGCTGAAACATGGCAGCAGATCCAGGCTCCAGGGCAGCCCAAGAATGAGGAATGACCCAATGCTTGGACAATTTACTTGCTGGGCCATATTGAAAAGGTCAGGGTGTTGGGACTGGAAGCGAGGCGAGGGTTGGTTCTGCTCACTGATCCACAACGTTTGCTAGCTCTAAGCTAAATGCTGTGCTGGCTGCAGTAATGACTGGCTTCATGTCTGTGGTCTCACTGGGCTTTTTGGGCTTTGTGTTTACTGGGCTTTGTGATGAATTCTGGCTGCTGTCTGTTCCAGCTGCAGTGATGCCTGGCTTTGTGTCTTGTAAAACTCCAGTTCTGAATGGTATTGGCTTACTATTATTGTTGCCGTGATTTGTGTTCTCTCTCTCTCTCTCTCTCTCTCTCTCTCTCTCTCTCTCTCTCTCTCTCTCTCCCTCCCTCCCTCCCTCCCCCTCTCTCTCTCTCTCTCTCTCTCTCCCTCTCCCTCTCCCTCTCCCTCTCCCTCCCTCTCCCTCTCCCTCCCTCCCTCTCTCTCTCCCCTCTCTCCTTATCTTCCTCTCCCCATATCTCCCCACTCTCCCATCTCCCCCAACCCCCATCTCCCTTTCCCCCCTCACTCACCATCTCCATATTGGTAGTTTGATTGTCTTTTTTTAATCATTTATTTTGTGGTTACTTTGTTTTGTGGCTGCCTGTAAGGAGATGAATCTCAAGGTTGTACTTTGATAATAAATGTCCTTTTAACTTTAGAGAGCATCCTAACAAGCTGCATCTCTGCATAGTATGGACACTGCATTGTGGCAGACAGGAAAGTTCTACAATATGTAGTCAAAACAAGTCAACACATCATCAGGAGCTAGCCTACCTGCTGTCATATATACAAATAGGGCCAATAATATCATGAAGGATTCCACCCACCCCTCTGATGGACTGTTTGCCCCACTCCCATCAGAGAGGAGTCTATGTAGCATCCACACCAGGATCATCAGACTCAAAAACAGTTACTTTGCCCAAGCAGTAAGGCTTATCAACATCTCCACCCACTAACTCCACCACTACTTTATCATTTCCTGTCAGACACCTATGTACAGCCTAGGAGTATACATCAATCTATATATATAAGCTACCTTATGTATTCATATTTATTGTGCTTGGCTTTTATTATTGTGTTCTTTATTGTTTTTTATTGTGTTGCATTACGTTCAGAGTAACAATTATTTTGTTTTCTTTTAGTATTGTGTACTAGAAATGTCATTAAACAATCTTGATAAAAGCTCCACAGTGACCTTTATCTTTGCTTATTTGGTCAGGTCCCCTTTACCAGCTGAAGTCCTACTATTAGTTAGCACAGGATAAGATCTATTAAGAGCCTGTTATTCTTTGCCAACATGCACAATGCAAAATGATAATTAAATCAATGCACCATGCATTTTAAGTATGCCCAAGAGCAGAGTGTTTTTTAAAAAGCCTGGAATCTGTGACACTGAAAGAAAATAGCCTGGGGTCCCCTTGCAACACTGCTCTAAGGCATGTTTCTGATAGTAGAAAGTTTTCAAATCCTTTCTGTCTTTGTGGAAAAAAGCATCATTCCAGAAGCAGTTTTATTAGAAACCTATTGTTAATATTATAAAATTGAAAAAGAATTTTGAACAATATGATATTGATCAACGAATTGGATTCTAAAGAGATCATTAAATAAATTATAGGAAATCTTGAGGTGGAGCATTTCTGAGAGGTGATTCTCCCATTTGGCACCTCATTTAATAAAAGATTCAAGGTTGTTTAATGTCATTTCCTGTACACAATTGTATGGAGAATGAAATAATTGTTACTCCAGATATGATCCAGGACCAAAAATTAAACAAAAGGTAAAGAACACAATAATAATGAAACACAATAAATATAAATATATAAGTTAGCTGATATACATAGACTGATTTTATGTCCATAAAGTGACGCTAGGTTGTACAAAAGGTGACTGACAGGAAATGATAAAGTAGTGGCGGAGTTAGTGTATGCTGTTGATCAGCCTTATTGCTTGGGGAAAGTAACTGTTTTTGAGTGGGTGGTCCTGGCATAGATGCTTCATATCCTGCTCCCTGATTGGAGTGCGATAAACAGTCCATGAGCAGGGTGGTTGGGATTCTTCATGATGTTACTGGCCCTTTTCTGGCACCTTTCTGTATATCTGTCCTGTTGAAACACATGGAACTGCATTTTTCAGCTATGATGCCTCAGATTCCGAAGTGCTGGCATTTCTCCCAGTAAGCACTGGTAAATTTCAGAACTGCTGAAGCAATGAAGTTACAAACCTACAGACAAAGCTTCAACAACCATTGCTGCTGTAGTTAGCTTCTTGTTTTCTAATGGAGCTTAGTGGTACAACTTGGCTGTTGTTCTCAAGTCAAGTCAAGTCATTTTTATTGTCATTTCGACCATAACTGCTGGTACAGTACATAGTAAAAATGAGACAACGTTTTTCTGGACCATGGTGTTACATGACACAGTACAAAAACTAAAAACTATTGTATTCATGTGGGACTCACACTGTGAGATTGTAAGGCTGTGCCATTTCTCTGCCCAAATTTCCGTCTGATGTGTATCCCACTGTATCCATTGATAACCTTCCTCAATATTCACATTTTTGTGTTGTTTGAAAATGTACTAATCTGGCAGCCTCCATTTTCATCCACAATATTTATGTTACCTTAAACAACGAAGATCTTAACACTAATCATAAGACCATAAGATATAGGAACAGAATGAGGCCATTTGGCCCCTCGAGTCTGCTCCGCCATTTCAGCATGATTGATCCATTTTTCTTCTCAGCCCCAATCTCCTGCATTCTACGCTCCACCCCCCCGTATCCATTCATGCCTACCAATCAAGAATCTGTCAACCTCTGCCTAAAATATACATGAAGACTTGACCTCCGTGGCACCCTATGGCAAAGAATTCCACAGATTCACCACACTCTGGCTAAAAAAATTCCTCCTCATCTGCATTCTAAAAGGGCATCATTCTGCTCTGAGGCTGTGTCCTCAGGTCTTACACTCTCCCACGATAGGAAACATCCTCTCCACATCCACTCTATCAAGGCATTTCACCATTTGATAGATTTCAAAGAGCTCACCGCTCATTCTTCTGAATTCCAGTGAATACAGGCCCAGAGCCATCAAACGCTCTTCATGTGACAAGCCATTTAATCCTGGAATCATTTTTGTGAACCTCCTTTGAACCTTTTCCAGTTTCAGCACATCCTTTCTAAGATAAGGGGCCTAAACCTGCTCACAATACTCCAAGTGAGGCCTCACCAGGGCTTTATAAAGTCTCAACTTTATGTCCTTTATTCTTATTATCCTTTATTCAACTATATTCCTGTCCTCTTGAAATAAATGCTAACATAGCATGCCTTCCACACCACAGACTCAACCTACAAATTAACCTTTAGGGAATTCTGCACAAGGACTCCTAACGCCTTTTGTGCCACAATTTTTTTGTATTACCTCTCCATTTAGAAAATAGTCAAACCTTTCATTTCTTCTACCAAAGTGCATGACCTTACACTTCCTGCCATTGTATTCCATTGCCACTTCTTTGTCCATCCTCTTAATCTGTTGTCCTCTCTATTTCCTCAAAAATACTTGCCCTTCCACCTAATTTCATGTTGTCTACAAACTTTGCAACAAAGTCATCGCTTCCATCATTCAAATCATTGACATAAAATCTAAAAGGAATCAGGCCCAACACAGACCCCTGTGGAACACCTCTAGTCACCATTAGCCAACCAGAAGGCTCCCTTTATTCCCACTCTTTGACTCCTGCCAATCAGCCACTGCTTTATCCATGCTAGAATCTTTCCTGTAATACCATGGGCTTGTAGCTTGTTAAGCAACTCATGCATGGCACTTTGTCAAAGGCTTTCTGAAAATTCAAGTACACAACATCAACTGATTCTCCTTTGTCTATCCTGCTTACTGTTTCTACAAAGAATTCCAACAGATCTAGGCAAGGTTTTCCCTTAAGGAAACCATGCTGATCACGGCCCATTTTATCATGTGTCTTCAAATACTTGAGACCTCATCCTTAACAGTTGACTCCAACATCTTTCCAACCACTGAAGTCAGACTAACTGGTCTATTATTTCCTTTCTTTTGCCTTTCTCTCTTCTTGAAGAGTGGAGTGACATTTGCAATTTTCCAGTCTTCCAGAACCATTCTAGAATCCAATGATTCTTAACAGATCATTTCTCATGCCTCCACAACTTCTTCAGCCACTGTTTCAGGATTCTGGGGTGTACACCATCTGATCCAGGTGACTTATCAGCCTGGATGTCCAGTCTTATACACTTCAATTCCCCATCAAAAAGGCCTCAAAGCCCTCCGCTACTTTCTGGACAATAGACCTCACCAGTTCCCCAACACCACCACACTCCTCAGGTTGGCGGAACTGGTACTCACACTTACATTGACGATTACATTGGTACTGCTTCCTGCACCCATGCTGAGCTCGTCAATTTCATCGACTTTGCCTCTAACTTTCACCCAGCCCTCAAATTCACTTGGTCCGTCTCGGACACTTCTCTCCCCTTTCTCAATCTCCATCTCTGGAGATAGACTGTCCACTGACATCTTCTATAAACCCACTGACTCTCATAACTACCTTGATTATACCTCTTCCCACCCTGCCAAATGCAAAAATTCTATTCCCTATTCCCAGTTCCTCCGTCTCTGCTGCATCTGCTCCAAGGATGAGGCTTTCCGTTCCAGGACATCCCAAATATCCTCTTTCTTTAAGAATCATGGTTTCCCTTCTGCCGTCATCAATGATGTCCTCACCCGCATCTCCTCCATTTCCTGCATGTCGGTCCTCACCCCATCCTCCCATCACCACAACAAGGACCATGTTCCCCTTGTCCTCACCTATCACCCCACCAGCCTCTGGATCCAGCATATTATCCTCCACAACTTCTGCCACCTTCAACAGGACCCCACCACTAAGGACATCTTTCCCTCTTCACCCCTCTCTGCTTTTCACAGGGATCATTCCCTCCGCGACTGCCTGGACCACACGTCCCTTCCCACAAATCTCCCACCTGGCACTTATCCCTGCAAGCGTAAGTGCTACACCTGTCCCTACATCTCCTTTCTTACCACCATTCAGGGCCCCAAATAGTCCTTCCAGGTGAGGCAACACTTCACTAGTGAGTGTGTTGGGGTAATCTATTGCATCCGGTGCTCCTGGTGCGGCCTCCTCTACATTGACAAGACCCGATGCAGATTGGGGGACCGTTTTGTCAAGCACCTACGCTCTGTCCGCCACAACAGACAGGATTTCCTGGTTTCCACTCACTTCAACTCTCCTTCACATCCCCATTCGGATATTGCCATACATGGCCTCCTCTACTGCCATGATGAGGCCAAACTTCAGTTGGAGGAACAACATTTCATATACCGTCTGGGTAGTCTCCAGCCCCTTGGTATGAACATCGAGTTCTCCAACTTCCGGTAATTCCCTCCCTCTCCCTTCCCCCATCCCACCTTCACTCTGTCTCCTCTTCTAGCTGCCTATCACCCCTCATGACTCTGCCTTCTTCTACTACCCATAGTGCTTTACACAGATTCCTTCTTCACCTCTCCTGCCTATCCCCTCCCTGCTTCCCCTCCCCCACCCCTTGATCTTTCCTCTGATTGGTTTTCCACCCTCCCCCCACCTTCTTCATAGGGCCCCTGCCCCCTCCTCCTTTAGTCCTGACAAAGGGTCTCAACCCGAAACGTTGACTGCTTCTTTCAACGGATGCTGCCCAACCTGCTGAGTTCATCCAGCTTTTTTGTACGTCTTATCAACCTTCATACCTTTCAGTTTCCCAATCACCTTCTCTTTAGTAATGGTAACTTCATACACATCATGACCCCCTGATACCTGGAACTTCCACCATACTGCTAATGTGTTCTTCCAGCATTTCCTTTTCCCCCATTACTATTTATCAAGCAATATCCACTCTGACCTCTCTTTTACACATTATTTATCTGAAGAAACGTTTGATATCCTCTTTAATACTATAGGCTAGCGTACTTTTGTATTCCATCTTTACCTTAATGACTTTTTTTTAGTTGCCTTCTGTTGATATTTAAAAGCTTCCCAATCCACTACCTTTCCACCATTCTCGCTCTTTGGCTTTTATGTTGGTTTTGACTTCCCTTGTTAACCTTGTCATCTTGCCTTTAGAATGCTTCTTCTTTGAGATGCAGAACACCACTGCTCACAGTCTACCTGTCTGAATAATGACCCTACATCACGGTCTTTTAAATCAAGCCAATTTTGTATCCGTTTTACCAACTCACTGTGGATCCCATTTGATTTGAACCTATTATCAATCTGAGTTTTTTGAGGAAGTTACGATGATGATTGATGAGGGTAGGGCAGTGGATGTTGTGTATATGGGCTTTAGTAAAGCATTTGACAAGGTCCTTAGTAATAGGCTTGTCAAATGGGATCAATAGTGAGTTGGTATAATGGGTATTTTACAATATATATCAAATGTCCAATTTTTGAAACAGGACTTCCGTCCATAAAAAGCCTATCTAACTTTCTCTAGTAAGTCCATGGTTTCCCTAATGTGTGTTGATCCTATTCCTAAGAATTCTCTCTGGTGATTTCCCTACTACTGATGAAAGGGTTAGACACAGACAGACAGACAGACATACTTCATTGATCCCGAGGGAAATTGGGTTTTGTTACAGTCGCACCAACCAAAATAGTGTAGAAATATAGCAATATGAAACCATAAATAATTAAATAATAATATGTAAATTATTCCAAGTGGAAATAAGTCCAAGACCAGCCTATTGGCTCAGGGTGTCTGACACTCCGAGGGAGGAGTTGTAAAGTTTGATGGCCACAGGCAGGAATGACTTCCTATGACACTCAGTGTTACATCTCGGTGGAATGAGTCTCTGGCTGAATGTACTCCTGTGCCTAATCAGTACATTATGAAGTGGATGGAAGACATTGTCCAATATGGCATGCAACTTGGACAGCATCCTCTTTTCAGACACCACCGTCAGAGAGTCCAATTCCACCCCCATAACATCACTGGCCTTACGAATGAGTTTGTTGATTCTGTTGGTGTCTGCTACCCTCAGCCTGCTGCCCCAGCACACAACTGCAAACATGATAGCACTGGCCACCACGGACTCGTAGAATGTCCTCAGCATCGTCCGGCAGATGTTAAAGGACCTCAGTCTCCTCAGGAAGTAGAGACGGCTCTGACCCTTCTTGTAGACAACCTCAGTGTTCTTTGACCAGTCCAGTTTATTGTCAATTTGTATCCCCAGATATTTGTAATCCTCCACCATGTCCACACTGACCCCTTGGATGGAAACAGAGGTCACCGGTGCCTCAGCTTTCCTCAGGTCCACCATCAGCTCCTTAGTCTTTTCCACATTAAGCTGCAGATCATTCTGCTCACACCATGTGACAAAGTTTCCCACTGTAGCCCTGTACTCCGCCTCATCTCCCTTGCTGATGCATCCAACTATGGTAGAGTCATCAGAAAACTACTGAAGATGGCAAGACTCAGTGCAGTAGTTGAAGTCGGAGGTGTAGATGGTAAAGAGGAAGGGAGACAGGACAGTCCCCTGTGGAGCCCCAGTGCTGCTGACCACTCTGTCTGACACACAGTGTTGCAAGCGCATGTACTGTGCTCTGCCAGTCAGGTAATCAATAATCTATGACACCAGGGAAACATCCACCTGCATCACTGTCAGCTTCTCACCCAGCAGAGCAGGGCTGATGGTGTTGAACGCACTGGAGAAGTCAAAAAACAACCTTCACTGATCACTGATCTATGTGTAATTTCCTAGTTTGTCCCTGTTGCACTTCTTAAACAAATGAACAACATTGTCTAATATTAAGTTTTCTGGCAGTTCACCTATTGTTAAAAATATTCTTTTCAAAGATCTCTTTTAAGGCGCTTGCAATCTTCTCCCTTGCCTCCTGCAGTATCTGGGATAGATTACATCAGGACCTGGGGACTTACCCTAATTAATGTTTTTAAGAGATCCAGTAGATCCTCTTCCTTAATATTGACTTGTTTGGGAAAGCCAACACACCCCTTCTAAGTTTTATCCATGTCCTTCTCTTGGTGAAAACTGAGTTCACAGTTTGGACCTCACCCACTTCCTCTGAGTCCAGACGTAGCTTCATAGCTTCCTTGTTTGTCCTAGACAATATCTACCCTTTCTCTAGCTGCCCACTAACTTTTATTATAAATTTAAAATGGCTTGGGAATCTCCTTAATCCTACATTCATCCAAGAACCTGTCTTATCCTTACTCATAATTCTCTTAAAACTGACAGAATTATGGTAACTGTTCACAAAATTCTTCCCACTGAAACTTCAATCACTATGCCAGGCACATTTACCACAATATGGTTTAATACAGTCCCTTCCCTAGTTAAATTATCTGGAGACACGAGGAAATCTACAGATGCTGGAAATTCAAGCAACACACACAAAATGCTGGTGGAATACAGCAGGCCAGGCAGCATATATAGGAAGGAGTACAGTCAACGTTTTGGGCCGAGACCCTTCGTCAGGACTAACTGAGAGAAAAGACAGTAAGAGATTTGAGAGGGGGAGGGGGAAATCCGAAATGATAGGAGAAGATAGGAGGGGGAGGGATAAAGCTAAAAGCTGGAAAGTTGATTGGCAAAAGGGATACACAGCTGGAGAAGGGAAAGGATCATGGGATGGGAGGCCTTGGGAGAAAGAAAGGGGGAGGGGAGCACCAGGGGGAGATGGAGAACAGGCAAGGAGTGAATGTGAGAGGGACAGAGAGAGGAAAAAAAGGGGGGGGGGAATGAATGAATGAATGAATAAATAAATAAATAAATAAATAAATAAGGGATGGGGTAAGAAGGGGAGGAGGGACATTAACAGATACCATCGGGTTGGAGGCTCCCCAGATGGAATATAAGGTGTTGTTCCAATATATACTAGAACTAACTTATTGGTTTTGAGGATAATCGTTATTTTCCAGAGTGATTTAATGGATGGGACTAATTCTTCAAAGCACAAAGCAAATTTAATATCAAAGTACATATATGTCACCATATATTACATTATGGACTCACTTTCAAGGACTCTTTATCTCATATTCTCAATATTTATTGCTTACTTATTTGTTATTATTTCCTTTTTTTCTTTTGTACTTACATAACTTGTTACCCTTTGCACATTGGTTGCTTGTCAGTCCTTTTTGGTGTGGTCTTCCACTGATTCTATTATCGTTCAGGTATTTACTGAGTTTGCCTGCGAGAAGATGAATCTCAGGATTTTATATGGTGATATATATGTACTTTGATAATGAATTTACTTGGAACTTTGAAATTTAGTTTGTATTCTTGCTCCCTTCCACAGGCTCTGCAATTACATCATTCTACTGCAGAATCTCCTGACCAAGTAAAGTCATCCTACGGGACTCTGCTGAAATCAGTTTGTTTAAGAGTAGAAAACTGTATATATTTAAGTAGGAGAGTAATTGTCAACTGTGAGCTGGGTCTATGTACTGCAGACCTATTGTATTAAAACTAATTTTATAAATTATAAATGTTGGGGGATCTGCAGTAAATTTAATTATGTATAGAGTGTGCTGTGATACAGGACTGTGCTTATGAATAAGGCGAGGCTTATACAGAGAAAAAAAATCTTTGGAACATTATAAAGGTGTGGAAGATGGTTTCAGATGAGAGATGAACTGAATGAAATTAGATGGATGATATTAGAGAGGTGGAACTACATGCTCTGATCAAGAGTATAAGTTTGATATATTCATGTAGGCAGCCAGGCTTTTGACCATACTGAGTTAGCCTTGGAGGGTAACTGCAGGATGAGGTATAATTACTACTTGCAATTTCCATGGAGAAGAAGGCTGTAGATAATTCCCAATAAACAGCAGAAAGCTTGGTTCATCCAACAAAAGATATCAGTGTAGCAGCCTGACTCCACAACAGCAATGACTGTGTCAAGTCAAGTGATAAATTGTTATTCTACCAAACTTCTTAACACACATGGTTTTTCAAAATACCATCACATAGACTCTTTTTAGCATCAAATTGCTTTTGTTCTTCATTCAAATAATGAAATGTGTTAAGCATTATGGTAAGTGGCAGCAGTTTGCTTCATCTGTCCATATATATTTTATGACAATAAACTGTAATTGGCTATTAAAATAACTTTCAATCTGCAGTATTGTCTCAGTGGTGTAGTGTCAATATCCTTAGAAAATGCTGTTCTAAATTTTTAAAAAATACATGACTTTGCAAGTAATTTGTCCAAGAAAAGATTATTGTTTTTCATGATGGTGACCCTGACTTGGCTGGCTGGGTGCATACATAGATTAAGATGAATGCAGTTATTCCTTGGCTGGTGACTGCCTCTTTCAGGGCACATTCTCTCTAATGACATGATTGATAGGCTGTCCCAAATCTACAGAGGAACACATTAATCATTGCTGTGACTGAATACCATCATCTGCTTCACCTGCAAAGTGATAGACAGTAAAGGATACTATTTAGGTACTAATGTGATTCACTGATTGGTCAGAGGCCTTAACTTTTTCAATGTCAACCTGAAAGATCCATGATAAATTGCATTGTTTGTGTCTCCCTTCTGTTTGGAAGACATAGTCCTTTTAAAATTGTTGAGTTAGTATTTAACAAATAAAGAGAAAACTAGATATAAATATGAAAGATATAACCAGCTACCTTTTGTTTGCCATTGTACTTACAAAAGTACCATTAGTAACCTCTGAAAGTATTTATTTCTTTCTATCATTCCATTTTTTGGTTCCCTAAACTTAAACCTTTATTTTCAGAGTCATTTTACTTAAAGCCCACTTTTTCAAGCTGGGAAGGATGTGAACACATCACAGGACCTGCCATCATTTCCCATGAATAAGTGGACACATCTTTCTAATCCACTAGTCTAATCCCTTTGCACTATACTATTTCTGGTGCTAAATTTCAAAGCTCAGTATTGCGTCAGAGTCCAAAAATAACCATTCAGTTTGTGATATAAATTATTATACAGTACATCTCACATAAATTAATTTGAAATGTATTGTTGATGATGACAACATGCATTTTAAACAGATTATGTATTGACATTATTTTGAGTTTTACTCAGTTATAATTTACCATATGCATGAAAACATAGCCTTTGAATTCTGAAGAAATGAGAAAAGTTAGGTGGGATGTCAATATTTGCTTGGTCCGTTTCAACTTCAGACAAAAGCCAGGGAAAGCTATGGAGTTATTTCCTTCAGACTGATGGGGACTGAACAAAATGACTTCCAGTCTTCCCAGAATTTAGTTCAAAAAGTTCAAAGTTAAAAGTAACTTTATTATCGAAGTACATGTATGTCACCATATATAGCCCTGAGATTTGTTTTCTTGAGAGCACATTCAGTAAGTCCAAGAAACATAATAGAATCAATGAAAGAATTCACCCAATGTGAATTACCTCATCACCAATGTGCTAAAGACAACTATACAAATACAAAGGAATAATAATAATAAATAAATAAATAAACAAACAAACAAACAAACAATAAATATCGAGAGCATGAGATGAAGAGGCCTTGAAAGTGTGTCCATAGGTTGTGGGCACATTTCAGTGAAATAATTTTAGCCTTTTAGTATTAAGTTTAGTATTTATTGTATGTTAGAAAACTAACTGACAAATCAGGATAGGTGAAGATGACAGGTGATGAGGTAAAGCAGGCCGCTGTCACTTCATACATGGAATCTGATATATTGAGGCATACAATAACATTATACAAGGAAATTTGCAAGGTGTTCCATACTTCAGAATGCTCTCAGTATGTTCATTATAGTATTTTTCTTTATTCTAATGCCAAAAGCTAGTTAAAGCTAAATTTTAGAGCACTGCTAAATTTCATTAATTTTCATTAACATAAGAATACCTCTCTTTTGGAATTTATTCTGCTTTGCTTTATGAGAAATATACAACAAGAGTATTTATTCCTTACTTGTCATCAACTATTTCAATACTGCTGCAAATCAAGCTTGTTACTTTGCATGAATGTGCTTGTTGCCTTTTGCAAGTGCTGAAACTTAACTTAATCAGGGTTTCAGCAGGTGTGCACTGCCTCAGGACATCTTGAGGGTGTAATGGATGTTACAAATTCTTTACCTTATGATTAATTAGGGAAGCCATCTATTTTATGGGTTTAACCCCACATCCAGAAATAAATCTAATTTGCAATCTTGAAATAATTCATTATGCCCACTTCGAATGAAGCATGTCGGCAGCATCATTTCCACAAATGCTGCCTGGCCTGCTGAGCTCCTCCAGTATTTTGTATGTGTTCCTAATTAATTATATTAATAAGTCAATTTCATTAATGTTATACCTCAACTCCTCTTAAGGCCTTGAAGGAGTGTCCATAGGTTGTGGGCACGTTTCAGTGAAGTAATTTTAGCCTGTTTAGAATTTATTGTATGTTAGAAAACTAACTGACAAATCAGGATAGGTGAAGATGACAGAGGAAATGAAGTAAAGCAGGCTGTTCCCTCTTCATACGACTTCTCATTGATAGAAACATTATGCATGCTGCATGTTGGCAAAACATTAAGAGAAAAATTTGATAAATATGAATAATTCCAGATAAAAATATAAAATAATAATAATTTGTATCTTTTTCAGTTCATTTCCTGAGATTCTGTAAAGCAGCCTAAATTGTCCAGCAGAGTGCAATTCACATTCAGTAGGCCCGCTTTAGCTAATTCTGATCTTTAATTATGACATTTGGTAAATTTCTATTGGTTTTGCAAGCTGAGCATTAACTGTATGATTTTCATTACATTTGAACATGCTAGTATTGTTCTTTTACTAGATAGCCTCTTATGTGGACCTTTGAGATCCACTTTATGGTATAGGCAGAATTAAGGATTGCACAACAGGGAAATCATTTGATATGGACAAATATCAAGCAATGGGTATGATTTTTCCGGCTTTGATATTTTATTTTATTGCACGTGGAAAAGATTACAACTCTGAATATAATCCAAGTTTCATTAGGTAATTCTGAAAGCAAATATAGCACTACCTATACAATGGCATAAGATAAAGCAGCTTGGAGATTTAATTCTCAAACTTCTGGTAACCATTCCCTTTCTGTCCCCCTTCTGCTGTTTTTCCCTTTTCATTTATCTCTCTTATGATCCACTTGGCCCAGCCACTCTAAATCTTTCCCTTCCACAACCTTCTCGCTCTCCATCTGCTCATCACCCACACATTCCTTCCACTGGTTCCCCTCCCGCTTGCCTCCCTTTTATACCATGCTTCATCATGCTTTCCTATCATATTCCAATATCTTCAGCCCTTTGTCACTTCTACCTATCAACTCCCAGTGTTGATATCTCCCTGTCATTCTCATCACCTGCTACTCACTGCTCAATACCTTCTTTCCATCTTTTATATACTGATTATGTCCCCCTAAGGGTCTTGACCTGGAATTCAACTGTTGATTTCCCTCCCTGGATGCTAACTGAACCACTAAGGTCCTTCAGTGATTCTTGTGTTGCTCCAAATAACATAATTTCTAGACTCTTGTCTCTCTATACAGCTCGAGAATACTGTGTTTTCCTTTCTGAGAATCCTTTGCCCAAATCTTGATTTACTCATAGGATTATACATCCCAGAAAAAGGAGCTTTGGCAGTACTTGTCCTTGCTGACCACACTACTTATTTATGCTCTTTGTATTTACCTGCATTTGAGGTCCGTCAGTTGGTCTCTCTCTCTCTCTCTCTCTCTCTCTCTCTCTCTCTCTCTCTCTCTCTCTCTCTCTCTCTCTCTCTCTCTCTCTCCCCCCCCTCTCCCCCCCCCTCCCTCTCGCTCTCTCTCTTCCTTTCCTCCTTTCCTAACCAAGTA
Source organism: Hypanus sabinus (assembly GCF_030144855.1). Taxonomy (NCBI): domain Eukaryota; kingdom Metazoa; phylum Chordata; class Chondrichthyes; order Myliobatiformes; family Dasyatidae; genus Hypanus; species Hypanus sabinus. The sequence goes on from NC_082710.1 coordinate 2,874,349, forward strand.
CCTGCTAAAATTCCTTTTCAATGTTATAATTGTGTCTGTTACTAACACGTCCTCTTGTCGCTCATTCCATTTAACCCTTTGGATCGCCTTTAGATTTTTTGCCTTTTACCCTAAATTTAACTCTTGTCATTTCGCATTCCTCCACACTATGAAAAATAATGTAGCGTGGGGGAGTCTAATACTAGACTACCTACCCAACCCAAAATGTATTATGTCACACTCATCTGCATAAAACTACCAAGTATTTTTGGATAGGATTCGGCACAGTTGACTCAGGTTTAAAGTATTTTGCTGGAATAGCTAAAAATAACTGATAACTTTCACTTCACAGAACAAAATGATAGAAATGAGTATTCCTAAAATCTCAGTTTTGTTGATAAAATTTGACTGTAGTTCCATATTCATAATTGATTTTATATTTAAGCTCATTTCCCAAAATATAGATCATATACAGTTCATTTTAAAAAGTAAAAATATGTGATTTTAAACCTTACTTTGTGAAAATTTATTACAATTGGGCTTAATACACAACGCCTTGACTATTATCAATATGGAATTTGGCGAAATGGCAACAGCTTTTTATTAGAGTAGTGTTATACTCAGGTCCTGGTTATAGTCAATGTTTCAGTGTTAAAATACTGGTCGAGGGAAGTGCCTGGTGTGAAAAGTGCTAGTCTTTGGCTCGAGAGTCTTCGGCGAGGAGGCTGAGGGAGGAGGCTACGCCAGGCACAGTGAGAGAGGGTGAAGACATGACCGCTAACTGATTCAGTGTGCTACGTGCATGATGTGGGAGGTCAGGGACACTGATGATGCCCCTGGCTGCTACAGCTGTGGAAAGTGTGTCCAGATTCAGCTTCTGAAGGAGCACGTTGCAGCACTGAAGAAAGAACTGGATGACCTCAGGTTTATCCGTGAAAATGAGAGTTTTCTGGACAGGACCTACAGTGAGGTCGTTACACCGAGCATACCGGAAGGGAGAAAGGGGACGACGATGAGGAAGGAAAGGATGCTTGAAGTACAGGAGACCCAAGAGGGTTTACAAGAGGGTATACAGGTTCACCCTCTTGGAAGCTGTCAGGACAGAAGATACTGCCAGTCTGAGAGGCAGACAGGTCTGCGAGTCGAAAATTGGTCCAGAAGCAGAGCCGAGGAGTCAGACATCAGGAAGAGCCATGGTAGTAAGGTACTCCATAGTAAGAGGTACGGAAAGGGGTTTCTGTGGCAACAGGCGAGATTTAAGGATGGTGTGTTGCCTCCCTGGTGCTAGGATCCAGGACATCACGGACAGATTGCAGGGAATCCTCAAGGGTGAAGGTGAACAGCTGGAAGTAGTAGTGCACGTCGGCACAAATGACATCGGGAAGAAGAGGAAGGACATTCTGCAGCGGGACTTCAGAGAACTCGGAAGAAGGCTGAAAAGTAGGACTTCCAGGGTGGTTATCTCTGGTTTGCTTCCAGTTCCTCGCGCTGGAGAGGGCAGGAACAGGGAGATAATGGATCTGAAGGTGTGGCTGAGGAACTGGTTCAGGGAGCAAGAATTTACATTCTTGGACCACTGGAATCTGTTTTGGGGTAGGGATGAATTGTACAAAAGGGACGGGTTGCACCTTAATAGGCGGGGAACCAGCAATCTGGCAGACAGGTTTGCATATGTTTAAACTAAGTAGTGGGGGGGGGGGGGATGAACTGGAAATATAAGGATGGAGTTAAAGGGAAAGTGAAAATAAGAAAAGTTAAAAAGGACAACAGAATCAATGGAGTAGAAAGCTCAAGAAGAGATCATACAGTATGGCGAAGTGAAATAGGAATTGATATGAAAGGAGAGGGGAGTAACGAATTAAAAGTATTATATATGAATGCACGAAGTATAAGAAATAAAGTAGATGAGCTTGAGGCTCAGTTGGAAATTGGCAAGTACGATGTTGTGGGAATAACAGAGACATGGCTTCAAGCGGACAGGGCCTGGGAAATGAATATTCAAGGATATACATCTTATCGAAAGGACAGACTGACTGGCAGAGGGGGTGGGGTGGCTCTATTGGTGAGGAATGATATTCAGTCCCTTGCGAGGTGGGGCATAGAATCAGGGGATGTAGAGTCAGTATGGATAGAACTGAGAAATTCTAAGGGTAGAAAGACCATAATGGGAGTTACCTACAGGCCCCCAAACAGCAGTCTGGATGTAGGGTGTAAGTTGAATGAAGAGTTAAAATTGGCATGTCGCAAAGGTAATGATACAGTTGTCATGGGGGATTTCAACATGCAGGTAGACTGGGAGAATCAGCATGGTACTGGACCCCATTAAAGGGAGTTTGTGGAGTGCCTCTGAGATGGATTCTGAGAACAGCTTGTACTGGAGCCTACCAGGGAGAAGGCAATTCTAGATTTAGTGTTGTTCAATGAACCAGATTTGATCAGGGACCTCGAGGTAAAGGAACCATTAGGAGATAGTGACCATAATATGATATGTTTTAACCTACAATTTGAGAAGGAGAAGGGAAAATCGGATGTGTCAGTATTACAGTTGAACAAAGGGAACTATGGAGCTATGAGGGAGGAGCTGGCCAAAGTGCAATGGAACAATACCCTTAGCAGGGAAGACAGTGGAACAACAATGGCAGGTATTTCTGGGAATACTGCAGAAGGTGCAGGATCGGTTCGTTCCAAAGAGGAAGAAAGATCCTAAGGGGAGTAAGGGGCAGCCATGGCTGACAAGGGAAGTAAAGGGCAGTATAAAAATAAAAGAGAAGAAGTATAACATAGCAAAGATGAGCAGGAAACAGGAGGACTGCAAAGCTTTTAAAGAGCAACAGAAGATAACAAAAAAGGCAATACGCCAAGAAAAAATGAGGTACGAAGGTAAACTAGCCAAGAATATAAAGGAGGATAGTAAAAGCTTCTGTAGGTATGTGAATAGCAAAAAAATAGTTAAGACCAAAATTGGGCCATTGAAGACAGAAACGGGTGAATTTATTATGGGGAACAAGGAAATGGCAGATGAGTTGAACAGGTACTTTGGATCTGTCTTCACTAGGGAAGACACAAACAATCTCCCAGATGTAATAGTGACCAAAGGAACTAGGGTAAAGGATGAACTGAAGGAAATTTATATTAGGCAAGAAATGGTGTTGGATAGACTGTTGAGTCTGAAGGCTGATAAGTCCCCAGGACCTGATGGTCTGCAACCCAGGGTACTTAAAGAGGTGGCTCTAGAAATCATGGACGCATTGGTAATCATTTTCCAATGTTCTATAGATTCAGGAACAGTTCCTGCTGATTGGAGGGTGGCTAATGTTGTCCCACTTTTCAAGAAAGGTGGGAGAGAGAAAACAGGGAATTATAGCCTGACGTCAGTGGTGGGAAAAATGCTTTAGTCAATTACAAAAGAGGAAATTACGACACATTTGGATAGCGGTAGAAGAATCAGTCCGAGTCAGCATGGATTTATGAAGGGGAAATCATGCTTGACTAATCTTCTGGAGTTTTTTGAGGATGTAACTATGAAAATGGACAAGGGAGAGCCAGTGGATGTAGTGTACCTGGACTTCCAGAAAGCTTTTGATAAAATCCCACATAGGAGATTAGTGGGCAAAATTAGGGCAAATGGTATTGGGAGCAGAGTACTGACATGGATTGAAAATTGGCTGGCTGACAGGAAACAAAGAGTAGCAATTAACGGGTCCCTTTCGGAATGGCAGGCTCTGACCAGTGGGGTACTGCAAGGTTCGGTGCTGGGACCGCAGCTGTTTACAATATACATTAATGATTTAGATGAAGGGATTAAAAGTAACATTAGCAAATTTGCCGATGACACAAAGCTGGGTGGCAGTGTGAAATGTCAGGAGGATGTTATGAGAATGCAGGGTGACTGGGACAGGTTGGGTGAGTGGACAAATGTGTGGCAGATGCAGTTTAATGTGGATAAATGTGAGGTTATCCACTTTGGTGGCAAGAACAGGAAGGCAGATTACTATCTAAATGGAGTCAAGTTAGGAAAAGGAAAGTACAACGAGATCGAGGTGTTCTTGTACATCAGTCAATGAAAGCAAGCATGCAGGTACAGCAGACAGTGAAGAAAGCTAATGGCATGCTGGCTTTTATAACAAGAGGAATTGAGTTTAGGAGTAAAGAGGTCCTCCTGCAGCCGTACAGGGCCTTGGTGAGACCCCACCTGGAGTATTGTGTGCAGTTTTGGTCTCCAGATTTGAGGAAGGACATTCTTGCTATTGAGGGAGTGCAGCGTAGGTTCACAAGGTTAATTCCCAGAATGGCGGGAATGTCATATGTTAAAAGATTGGAGCGACTGGGCTTGTATACACTGGAATTTAGAAGGATGAGAGGGGATCTGATTGAAACATATAAGATTATTAAGGGATTGGACATGCTGGAGGCAGGAAGCATGTTCCTGCTGATGTGTGAGTCCAGAACTAGAGGCCGCAGTTTAAGAATAAGGGGTAGGCCATTTAGAACAGAGATGCGGAAAAACTTTTTCACCCAGAGAGTGGTGGATATGTGGAATGCTCTGCCCCAGAAGGCAGTGGAGGCCAAGTCTCTAGATGCATTCAAGAGAGAGTTAGATAGAGCTCTTACAGATAGCGGGGTCAAGGGATATGGGGAGAGGGCAGGAACAGGGTACTGATTGTGTATGATCAGCCATGATCACAGTGAATGGCAGTGCTGGCTAGAAGGGCCGAATGGCCTACTCCTGCACCTACTGTCTATTGTCTGTTGTCTATTACTTTGCTATTGAGTAAATTGATTGATAAATTAATAGATCAACTTTATTCAAAAGATATCATAATCTTCAATTACTTCACATGGTGTATAGAAACTACACACTTTCCAAATACTTAGTTAAATAGACGTTAAATACTCCTGGAATGTAGTTATTGTATTACTCTTCAAATAAAATGCTCTCCCTTTAAGTACTGTTTATCTAATGATTGGTACTGAGCTGTGGAATTATGTTAAGAGTGCCAGATCTTTACACCAGAACTGGCAAGATCCTGATTACCACTCACTTCAATCGTAGCTAGCTTGAAACAGACCTGTCAGAAATACTTTCCATGCAGGTCCTCAATTATCAAGAAATTTGACATTTTAAATATCCACGAGGCTACATGTAGATTTGTAGGAATACTGTTTTAGCCTTGTAGAAAGCAGACTCGTATAAGACCATAAGATATAGAAGCAGAGTAGGCCAATTGACCCATCGAGTCTGCTCTGCCACTCAATCATGGGCTAATCCAATTCTTCCATTCATCCCCACTCCCCTGCTTTCACCCCATACCCTTTGATGCCCCGGCTAATCAAGAACCTATCTATCTCTGCCTTAAATACATCCAATGACTTGGCCTCCACAGCTGCTCATGGCAACAAATTCCACAGATTTACCACTCTCTGACGAAAGTAATTTCCCTGCATCTCAGTTCTAAAAGAATGTCCTTCAATCCTGAAGTTGTACCCCCTTGTTCTAGAAACCCCTACCATGGGGAATAACTTTGCCATGTTTAATCTGTTGAGGCCTTTTAACATTCTGAATGTTTCTATAAGATCCCCTCTCATTCTCCTGAACTCCAGCGAATATCACCCAAGAGCTGCCAGACGTACCTCATACGATAACCCTTTCATTCCTGGAATCATTCTCATGAATCTTCTCTGAACACTCTCCAATGTCGGTATATACTTTCTAAAATAAGGAGCCCAAAACTGCACACAATACTCCGAGTGTGGTCTTAAAAGTGCCTTAAAGAGCCTCAACATCACATCCCTGCTCTTATATTCTGTACCTCTGGAAATGAATGCCAACATTGTATTCACCTTCTTCACAACTGACTCAACCTGGAGGTTAACCTTTAGAGTCTCTTAAACAAGGACTCCCAAGTCCCTTTGCATCTCTGCATTTTGAATTCTCTCCCCATCTAAATAACTGCCTGCCCGTTTATTTCTTCCACCAAAGTGCATGACCATACACTTTCCAACACTGTATTTCATTTGCAACTTCATTGCCCATTCCACTAAATTATGTAAGTCTCTCTGCAGGCTCTCTGTTTCCTCAACACTACCTGCTACTCCACCTATCTTTGTATCATTGACAAATTTAGCCACAAATCCATTAATACTGTAGTCCAAATCATTGACATACATGGTAAAAAGCAGCGGTCCCAACACCGACCCTGTGGAATTCTACTCTTAACCGCAGGCAGCCACAATAGGATCCCTTTATTCCCACTCTGTTTTCTGCTGATCAGTCAATACTCCATCAATGCTGGTAACTTCCCTGTAATTCTATGAGCTCTTATCTTGCTAAGCAACCTCCTTTGCGGCACCTTGTAATTTCCTCAAAGAATTGCAGTAGATTTGTCAGGCAGGATTTTCCCTTCAGGAAACCATGCTGGCTTTGGCCTACCTTGTCATGTGCCTCCAGGTACTCCGTAATCTCATCCCTAACAATTGATTCCAACGACTACTGATGTCAGGCTAACAGGTCTATAGTTTCCTTTCTGCTGCCTTTCTTAAATAGCGGAGTAACATTTGCAATTTTCCAGTCATCCGGTACAATGCCAGAATCTATCAATTCTTGAAAGATCATCGTTAATGCCTCTGCACTCTCTCCAGCTACTTCCTTCAGAACCCAAGGGTGCATTCCATCAGGTCCAGGAGATTTATCCACACTCAGACCATTAAGCTTCCTGAGCACCTTCTCAGTTGTAAGTTCCACTGCACAAACTTCACGTCCCTGACACTGTTGAATGTCTGGTATACAGCAGACGTCTTCCACTGTGACGACTGATGCAAAATACACATTCAGTTCCTCTGCCACCTCTGCACCTCTCATTACAATATCACCAACGTCATTTTGTATTGGTCCTATATCTACCCTCTATTCTCTTTTACCTTTATGTACTTAAAAAAGCTTTTAGTATGTTCTTTGATATTAGTCACCAGAATCCTCTCATAATTCATCTTTTCCTTCCAAATGACCTTCTTAGTTTCCTTCTGCAAGTTTTTAAAAGCTCCTCAATCCTCTATCTTCCCACTAGCTCTGGCTTCCTTTTATGCCCTCTCTTTTGCTTTTACTTTGGCTCTGAATTCACTTGCCAGCCATGGTAGTGTCCTTCTTCCCTTTGAAAATTTCTTCTTATTTAGAATATATCTGTCTTGTACTTCCCTTATTTTTTGCAGAAACTTCACCCATTGCTGCTCTGCTATCTTTCTGGCAATTGTCCCTTTCTAGTCAACTTCAGCCAGTTCCCCTTTCATGTCATTGTAATTTTCTATATTCCACTGAAATACTGACACATTGGATTTCAGGCTGAGACCCTTCATCAGGACTGAAGAAGGAGGGGACAGGGGCCCTATAAAGAAGGTGGGGGGAGGGTGGAAGGTGCCAAGTGAAAAACCAAACAGAGGAAAGATCAAGGGGTGGGGGAGGGGAAGCAGGGAGGGGATAGGCAGGAGAGTTGAAGAAGGAATGTAAGGGGAAAGCACTATGGGTAGTAGTAGAAGGCAGAATCATGAGAGAGGTGATAAGCAGCTGGAAAAGGAGGCAGAATGAAAGTGGGATGGGGGAAGGGAGAGGGAGGGAATTACCAGAAGTTGGAGAATTCGATGTTCATATCAAGGGGCTGGAGACTATCCAGACGGTATATGAGGTGTTGCTCCTCCAACCTGACAAAGGGTCTCAACCCGAAACATTGACTGTTTCTTTCAACGGATGCTGCCTGACCTGCTGAGTTCATCCAGTTTTTTTGTATGTCTCCTCCAACCTGAGTTTGGCCTCATCATGGCAGTAGAGGAGGCTATGTATGGACATATCCGAATGGGAATGTGAAGCAGAGCTGAAGTGGGTAGCAACTGGGAGATCCTGTCTGTTGTGGTGGATGGAGCGGAGGTGCTTGACGAAGCGGTCCCCCAATCTGCGTTGGGTCTCGCCGATGTAGAGGAGGCCACACCAGAAGCAATAGATGACCCCAACAGATTCACAAGTGAAGTGTTGCCTCACCTGGAAGGACTGTTTGGGGCCCTGAATGGTGGTAAGAGAGGAGGTGTAGGGACAGGTGTAGCACTTATGCTTGCAGGGATAAGTACCAGGTGGGAGATCTGTGGGGAGGGACGTATGAACCAGGTAGTCGCGGAGGGATCAATCCCTGCGTAAAGCAGAGAGGGGTAGAGAGGGAAAGGTGTGCATAGTGGTGGGGTCCTGTTGAAGGTGGTGGAAGTTGTGGAAGATAATATGCTGGATCTGGAGGCTGGTGGGATGAGGCTTTCCGTTCCAGGACATCTCAAATGTTTCTTTCTTTAAGAATTGTGGATTCCCTTCTGTCGTCATCAATTATGCCCTCACCTGCATCTCCTCTGAGTTCATCCAGCTTGTTTGTACGTGTTGATTTGACCACAGCATCTGCAATTTACTTTGTGTTTATGCCTGTTCTATCTCCTGCTGTAATTTGTAATCCACATCCTGGGTGCTGTTTGGAGGCCTGTACACAACTGCCATCAGTGTCTTTTTACCCTTACCATTTCTTAACTCAACCCATAGAGACCTTACACCTTTCAATCCTATGTCATCCCTTTCTAATGATTTAATATTATTTCTGATACACAGAGCCATACCACCCCCTCTGCCAACTAATAATAGGTAATAATCTTAGTATATGCTTTTAGCCAACTGTGTACTTTTCCTGTTGCAGATGGAATTTCACTAGAAGTTAAGCATATATGATATTTATTTAACAGCATCACAATCAGGTTTGTTATCACTGACTGTACTGTGACAGCAATACAGTGCAAAGATATAAACAGTATTATATATTACAAATAAGTTATGCAAAAATGACCAAGAAGTGTTCATGGATTGACAGACCATTTGAAAATCTGATGGCAAGGGGAAAAAGCCATTCCTAAATTGTTGAGTGCAGATCTTCAGGCTCCTGTACCTCCTCCGTGATGGTAGTAGGATGAGGGTATGTCCTGGAGGGTGAGGGTCCTAAGTGATGGATGCTGTCTTCTTGAGGCACCACCTCCAGATGTCCTTGATGTTGGGGAGGACTGTACCAATGATGGGCACTGTCTACAACCCTGTGTACCCTCCTATCGTCCTAAGTATTGGATCCCCCATACCAGGCTATGATATGAGTCAAAATGCTTTCCACTGTACATCTATAGAAATTAACAGCCTTGCATGTTCAATCAAAGTACTTTGAACATGTTTTATCACACTAATAGCTGGATTTGTTTTATGAAAATGATTTTCATCAGACATAATAAGAACATAAGAGCACAAGAAATCGGAGCAGGAGCAGGCCATCCAGCCCATTGAGCCTGCCCTGCCATTCAATAAGATCATGGCAGATCTGTCCATAAACTCAGCTCCATCTACCTGCCTTTTCCCCATAACCATTAATTCCCTTACTCTGAAAAAGCCTATCTAACTGTTTCTTAAATATATTTAGTGAAGAAGCCTCAACTGCTTCCCTGGGCAGAAAATTCCACAGATCCACCATTCTCTGGGAAAAACAGTTTCTCCTCATCTTCATCCTAAATCTTCTCCTCTGAATCTTGAGGCAATGTCCCCTAGTTCTAGTCTCACCTACCAATGGAAACAACTTTCCTACTTCTATCTTATCTATTCCTTTCAAAATTTTATATGTTTCAGTAAGATTCCCACTCATTCTTCTGAATTCCAGAGAGTATAGCCCCAGGCGACTCAATCTCTCCTCATAGGTTAACCCCTTCATCCCTGGAATCAACCTGGTGCACTGCCTCCAAAGCCAGTATATCCTTCCTCAAGTTTGGAGACCAGCACTGCACACAGTACTCCAGGTGCAGCCTCACCAGTACCCTGTATAGTTACAGCATGACCTCCCTGCTCTTGAATTCAATCCCTCTAGCAATGAAGGCCAACATTCCATTTACCTTCTTAATAACCTGTTGTATCTGCAAGCCAACTTTTTGCGAATACCCTTGAAGCTAACTATTGTGTCTCTTAGGTTATTGGTAATAAAGCCCAAAGTTGTTTCCAGTACATGTGTCAAGATATCAATTCAATTTCGGATAATGCCTTTAATCAAAGTCTATATTTTATGGAATAACAGCATTAGGGAAACTAGCTTCTTAAAGCAGATGGTTAGCCTGCAACCTATGGACTCACTTTCAAAGATTCTTCCTCTCTAGTTCTTGATATTTATTCTTTCTTTCTTTCTTTCTTTCTTTCTTTCTTTCTTTCTTTCTTTCTTTCTTTCTTTCTTTCTTTCTTTCTTTCTTTCTTTCTTTCTTTCTTTCTTTCTTTCTTTCTTTCTTTCTTTCTTTCTTTCTTTCTTTCTTTCTTTCTTTCTTTCTTTCTTTCTTTCTTTCTTTCTTTCTTTCTTTCTTTCTTTCTTTCTTTCTTTCTTTCTTTCTTTCTGTATTTGCATGGTGTTGTTTTTTTGCACTTTGGTTGTTTGTCCATTTGGTGCAGTCTTCATTGATTCTATTGTGTTTTGTGTATTTTCTTCTCAATACAAGAAAATCAATCTTGAGGTTGTACATGGTGATATATATGTACTTTGATAATACATTTACTTTGAACATTGAATTTTGGTAATCACATTAACTGAGAAATAGAGAACTAGAACCTTCATTGTATGTTTATTTGAGAAGGTTCAATAAAATTCAAGACTTGTCAGTATGTTAGTTTAACTACTGACCATTAATCCCTGCAGGTGTTTGTTGAAATTTATACCAGAGGATCCACTTATGTCTTTAGCAACTCAACATCAATCTGGATATTGAAGCAATGAGAATCTGAGAAATGAAATAGGAAGGAAGATGTTTTGCAGATTTAGCTTTTGAACTTAATGTCAGAGTACAGTATATTGCCCTAAGATTCTTTTACACCCTGCCCTGAAGATGGGTGCATGCTATTACAAAGAACCCGTTGTAAATGTGAGTTACACACACAAAGTGCTGGAGGAATTCAGCAGGCCAGGTAGCATCTACGGAAAAAAATACAGTTGATATTTCGGGTTGAGACCCTTCAGTAGGACTAGAGAAAAAAAGATTAAGATTAGATTTAAAAGGTGGGGGGAAGGGAGAGAGAAAGACAAGATGATAGATGAAACCAGGAAAGGGAGGGATGAGCAAAGAGCTGGGAAGTTGATTAGTGAAAGATATACAGAGCTGCAGAAGGGCAAATCTAATAGGAAGAGACAGAAGGCCAAGGTAGAAAGAAAAGAGGAGGAGGGGCACCGTAGGATGGCAATGAGCAGGCAATGAGATACTGTGTGAGAAAGAAAAGAAAATGGGGAATGATGAAGGAGGTGGGGGGAGGGAGAGCTGCATTACTGGAAGTTCGAGAAATCGATGCTCATGCCATCAGGTTGGAGGCTACCTAGACAGAAAATATAAGGGTGTTCCTCCAACATGAGTGTGGCCTCATTGCAACTTCCTCATTGGAAAGGGAAGTGGAATTAAAATGGGTGGCCACTGGGAGATCTCACTTCTTCCACATATGCTGGAAACATGCGCAAGCTGCTGGAGGAACTCAGCAGGATTTCCATCTTCTGTCTGAGAAGTAAGCAGTGATGCTCGTCGATAAATAATACTAAAGTAAACCTCTAGCCTATGGTTAGAGGCTACTTTAGTATGCAAGATAGTTATTATGCCATTGTGCAAGTAGAACAATTCACTATCATTGGCATCACAACAAACTTCAATATGAAGATTCCAAAGCAAACATTTATGTTGTACGAAGCAATTAAGTTTTCAATAAAATTTAAAAAGGTAATGCACAAACAATGTCACCATACAATAAGATTTCTAGGAAATTTCAGTACCATTACTTGAAATCAAATGTTCTTTCCAATATAATACTACTGGGAATTAATTGTGTAGCCATATTTTCAGTTTCTATTCTATGCACTTTTGAACATAGTAATTTGTTTTGGAGTGGCATTAACCAGCAGGCTGTTATTTACAAAGAAAATCTAGTTGTATTTTTTCTGATTTACCTTAAATTTGTGTGAATTTATTAGTAATTTCCTTTATTGTTTTTACAGTGCATTTCTCACAGACGAAGGTTCCAATGCACAACAGAAATGCAGTTGGGCTGAACTGACTGAGCAGAAAATACATTTGATGCTGTTGGATATCTGCCACCAACCAGGTGGCAATGAATACCTAAGGCAAATTTATCACATCATCCAACTCAATGAGGTAGGGAAATGGTCTTTTTACCAAGCAATTAGGTGTGCATTGGCCTGAGACAGTATCTGCTACCAACTAAGGTTTAGTCAGGTGGCAAGTCTGAATATAATCAGTTCCAAATCCTCATTAAAGATGGTAATAAATGAGAAGTCTTGATATAACAACTCTGTTCAAAGTAGATTACATATACTGCAGAAGTTTACCTTGCCTGTGAAATGCTGACTTATTTTGTACAGTTTCAATCACATAAAACCAAAGGAATATTGTAATTAAATGTATTTTATAGTACATGTAATAATTAAAATTAGTCTTCTGGAGAAAGTACTAGACTTGCTCTATGCTATCATGTGAAGCAATCATCTGCTCTGTCAGAGAGTAATCTTCCTTCCAACAAGATGTCATTTTACGACTATTAATTTTGTCCTGCCACAGCTCAATGGATCTCATATTTCACATTTTCTGAATGGAGTTCATTCAGCCTATTAAATCTGAGCCAGCTCAGACAGTTGTCACATCAATCCTATTCTCTCACCCTCTATTCCATCACCTCAATCCCTCCCAGCTGGAACAATGTGCCGTCATCTTACACCCCTCTTTGGTCAAGCACTCACCTCAGATACCAGTCTGACCACTTCCCTTCTCTATATAGCAGTCATCTTGCCTCTCCATTCTCAGTCTCAATGCAGAGTTTTCACCCAAAATGTTGACAATTCCTTTCCTCCCACTGATGCTGTTTGACACATTGAGTTCTTCAATCAGATCATTTGTTTTTCCGTTTCATTCCCTTTAACTTATTCTCTGTCACATTTCATCTCCAGCCTGAATCTCCTACTAGCCAACTACATTGGCCAATTTGAAGTAGCTTGTGGGAAGAAACTGGCTTAGTCACAGGGAGGATGCACAAACTCCGCACAGATAGCACAGGAGGTCAGGATCAAGCCTGGGTCACTGAAGCTATGTTGCTCACTTTCACAATAGTTTCGTTCTCACCCATGGGACTAAAGATTGTTTTGTGAAGCCCAATTCATATTGTTTAGCATCTATGTTATACCAAGTAGGATAGAGACAGAATACTGCCCTGCCCTCATCAATCATCTATGTCACCTCAAAATAATGTTTGTAAATCATGACCTTCCCTGCACAAAGTCATTAAGGAGCAACTTTATCAGACATACGCATGTACTTGTGTTAGGAATTTTCTATGGTGTGTTGGTCAGGGCACAACATGCAACAAAAACAACACATTCAACAATTATAAAAAATAGAGAATTATAGACAATAGGTGCAGAAGTAGACCATTCGGCCCCTCGAGTCTGCACCGCCATTCTGAGATCATGGCTGATCATTCACTATCAATACCCAGTCCCTGCCTTGTCCCCATATCCCTTGATTCCCCTATCCATCAGATATCTATCCAGCTCCTTCTTGAAAGCATCCAGAGAATTGGCCTCCACCGTCTTCCGAGGCAGTGCATTCCACACCTCCACAACTCTCTGGGAGAAGAAGCTCTTCCTCAACTCTGTTTTAAATAACAGACCTTATTCTCAATCCATGCCCTCTGGTACTGGACTCTCCCAACATCTGGAACATATTACCTGCCTCAATCCTATCAAATCCTTTAATTATCTTAAACGTTTCAATCAGATCCCCTCTCAATCTCCTCAATTCCAGCGTGTACAAGCCCAATCTCTCCAATCTCTCTGCATAAGACAGCCCTGCCATCCCAGGAATCAACCTAGTGAATCTACGCTGCACTTCCTCAATTGCCAGAATGTCCTTCCTTAAACCTGGAGACCAAAACTGTACACAATATTCCAGGTGTGGTCTCACCAGGGCCCTGTACAAATGCAAAAGAACATCCTTGCTCTTGTATTCAATTCCCCTTGTAACAAAGGCCAACATTCCATTTGCCCTCTTCACTGCCTGTTGCACTTGCTCATTCACCTTCATTGACTGGTGAACTAGGACTCCTAGGTCTCTTTGCATTTCTCCCTTACCTAACTCGACACCATTCAGACAATACTCTGCCCTCATGTTCCTGCTTCCAAAGTGGATAACTTCGCATTTATTCACATTGAATGACATCTGCCAAGTATCTACCCACTCACTCAGCCTATCCAAGTCTCCCTGTATTCTCCTAACGTCCTCTTCGCATGTCACACTGCCACCCAGTTTCGTATTGTCAGCAAACTTGCTGATATAGTTTTCAATGCCCTCATCTAAATCATTGACATAAATCGTAAAGAGCTGTGGTCCCAATACAGAGCCCTGTGGTACCCCACTAGTCACCTCCAGCCATTCACTGCTACCCTTTGCTTTCTATCTGCTTTCTGCTTTCTATCTAATTATAGAATAATTAAATCTTGCCCAAGCTCCACAAACCTGACTGTCCAGGAAGGCCTATTGTTTCGGCCTGGTTCTGCCCCACCGAACTCAAGTCTGCATACCTGGACTCCATTTTATTCTCTATTTATCTTAGCATTAATTTCAAGAGGACCGGAATATAAAAGTAAGGATGTAATGCTGAGGCTTTATATTCCCCTTACTCCTCTTCCCTCTTCTTCAATACCCCACTCTGGCCCCTTACCTCTTCTTCTCACCTGCTTATCACCTCCCCTGGTGACCCTTTTCCTCCCCTTTCTCCAATGGACTATTTACCTCTCTATTAGATTCCTCCTTCTTCAGGTCTTTGCCTTTTCCTCTCATCACCTCCCAGCTTCTTATTTCACCCCCCTCCCCCACCCACCTGCCCTCACTTAAAATAAAGAGAATGATGTTTCAGACTTGGGCCTCTCATCAGGTCCTGATGAAGGTTCTTGGCTCAAAACATTTATTCCTCTCCATAAATGCTGCCTGTCCTGCTGAGTACCTCCAGCATTTTGTGGGTGTTACTCCAGATTTCCAGCATCGGCACAATCTCCTGTAATAACAATATTGGTTATGTTTGCTTTAATCATCAAAACATGGAGGAACCATCATAAACTTTTACAACTCCTGATGACCTTGTGATTTCAGTCTCTGAGGAAGATGTGTGAACAGCTTTCAGGTGGGTAACCCATGATAAGTATTCAGTCCAGATGGGGTATCTGGCAAAGTATTAACAACCTTTGTTATCAACTGGCTAGAGTGTTCACTGAGATCATTAACCTCTTGCTTTGTCAGTCTGAGGTACCCACCTGCTTCATGCAGGCTTCAATTATACTGGAGCTGAAGAAGAACCTGGTAACCTGACTCAATGACTATCGTCCAGCAGCACCTACAGTACATCCACATTGACGTGTCTGTTTGAGACATATCAACTCCTGTCTGAGAAGCGACTTGGATCTGCTTCAATTTGTCTACTGGCACAACAGGTTCACAGTAAATGCCATCTCATTGATTTTTCACTCAACCCTGGATCATCTAGACGGCAAAGGTGCCACATCAGGCTGCTGTTTATCAACTACAGCTCGGCATTCAATACTATCACCCCCTCAAAACTAATAAGCTTCAAGACCTTGGCCTCAGTACCTCTGTGTGCAATTGGATCCTCAATTTCCGCACTTGCAGACTCCAATCAGTTCAGATTGGCAATAACATCTCCTCCACAATCTCCATCAGTACAGGTACACCACAAGGCTGTGGGCTTAGCCCCCTCTCTACTCATTTACACTGATGGCTGTGTGGCTAAACAGAGCTCCAATGCCATATTTAAATTTGCTGATGACACCACAGGGCGAGTCAAAGATGGTGATGAATCAGCATATAGGAGGGAGATTGAAAATCTGGCTGAATGATGTCATAATAATAACAATCTCTTACTCGATGGCAACAAGATCGAGGGTGATTATTGACTTCAGGAGGAGGAAACCAGAGGTCCATGAGCCATTCCTCATCGGGAGATCAGAAGTGGGGAGGGTCAGCAACTTTAAATTCCTTGTTGTTATCATCTCAGAGAATCTGTCCTGTGCCTAGCACAAAGAAAGCACCTCTACTTCCTTAGAAGTTTGCAGAGATTCAGCATGACATCTAATAATTTGACAAACTTCTATAGATGTGTGGTGGAAAGTATATTAATGGGCTACATCACAGCCTGGCATGGAGACACCAAAGCCCTTGAATGGAAAACCCTTCAAAAGTTAGTGGATACAGCCCAGTCCATCTTGAGTAAAGCCCTCCCTATCATTGAGCACATCTACATGAAGCATTGTCACAGGAAAGCAGCATCCATCATCAGGGACCCCCAACACCCAGGTCATGCACTCTTCTCACTGCTGCCATCAGGAAGAAGGTACAAGAGCATCAGGAGTCAACGCCACCAGATTCAGGAACAATTATTACCACTGAACCATCAGGTTTTTGAAGCAGAGGGGGTAACTTCACTCACCCCATCACTGAAGTGTTTCCAAAACCTATGGACTGTCTTTCAAAGGCTCTTCCTCTCTTATTCTTGCTATTTGTTGCTTATTTAAGTTCAAAGTTCAAAGTAAATATATGATCAAAGTACATAGATGTTACATGTACAACCCTGAAATTCATTTTCTTGTGGGCATACTCAATAAATCTATAGAATAATATCCATAGCAGAATCAATGAAAGACACCTCAACGAGGGCATTCAACCAGAAGAGAACAAACTATACAAATACAAAAAGAAGAAATAATAATAATAGCTAAATAAGCAATAAATATTGAGAACATGAGATGAAGAGCCCTTCAAAATGAGACTATTGGTTGCTGGAACATTTCACAAATTGGATTTATTAACTTTTATTTTTCCTCATCTCAAGCTGGTAAAACCTGAGGTACGGGCATAGCCAAGCACACTCATTTGTCTTATTATGAAGTTTTCCATGTATCGTGTGTCACGCAGGTGAGAAACTGCTAGAAAATTCAGCAGTCTAATGAACAAGGAGGCAATTAAAAGAGAGAGAGGACTCTGACTTGGTTTTGGTAACACTTTTAATTGTGACCTTCAGAGAGACAGTACGGCACTAGTTGAGACACGAGCTGGGAAGTCACCATGGTAACAGCTCAGAGCGGTTGTGTTAACAGATGGCTGGAATTTCGAATGGATTATAAAAAGTTGAGGCTGTTGGTCTAATAATGGCAGAAGAGACACGACACGGGAGAACTGCAGAAGCTACCCGAGAAACCACTGGTGGAGTTTAAGACCACCACGAGGTTGGAGGCCACAGACCGATTAATTTCGACCCATGATTACCAGTGCGGGTAAGAGCTTGCCTGTGGGGGTCTGCTGGTGGTGAACCCGTGCCGTGGGTTAGTAGACCGTTCCCTAGGAGGGGCTCTGTCCATCTGTGTCTGTGTGGTGTTCACATGAAGTGACTCTAAAGACTTACGAAGCAAGAACAACTAAAGCTGCCAACGTAAACATCAACTCAATTAACTCTCTCCATCAATTCAACTTGAGGCAACACAAAGTGAACTGAACTGCTTAAGCTTACCTGACACCGGAAGACTGATATCTACCTCCGGGACTATTATCTTTGTATCCACACACACACATTTACGGAGATATATAAAAAATAGTTTATAACCTATATCGTATTATCTGGGTTTAATGATATTAATTCATAGTAATAATAAATATAGTCTTAATTTATAGGAAACCAGACTCCAGGTGTGTTCCATTGCTGCTGGTCCTTTTCAACTTGTCACGGGATTCGTGACACATGTCATGTCAGTCTCAAGTTCCATTACTTGGTAATGTACGCGCATTATGAATGTGTTTAATTCTAATAACCATTTCATGTGTGTCTTTCTTAACTGCATCTGGGATCATCTAGGATCGAATGGTGGTGCAGACTCGATGGGTTGAATGGCCTAATTCTGCTCCTATGTGTATGGTCCTATGGGAGCAAACCCTAAGGGAAAACTTCAGAGCTGGAGTCCCAAAGGCAGTTCTATGTTGAGTTCAATGTTGACAGGCAACTCCAGCAATGCTGCTGGCACCAAACTGTATCGGTCTCTGCCATTCCTTTGGGTTCCTCAGATATGTGGAGAGGGGATGGTTGCTACATGGCAGCAGCTTGTTCTTCATTTCATACTGCTGAGGCTTGTGTATCTAGGCAGCTAGGCTGAACTTCCATGGTTGACCTGACTGATAGAGGCCTCACTGCACATGTCCTTTAATAATAAATTTACTTTGAACTTTAAAAGTGTTCTGAATGCAAACATTTATTATTTTTCTTTCTTATAACTGTGGTGATTGATTCTTGCACTAAAGGCACAATTATCTCAGAATGCTGATAAAGTTGAAATAATTGAAAATATTCGATTTTAGAAGATTCGCCTGAAAGCGATTTACCTATTTAAATATGCATGTTTATTCTACTCCTTGTGTGATTCAAAGTTAATATTTTCTGTTTTTCACCTTTAGGATTGGTTGAAGGAACAAATTTATTCTCATGGTTTTCCACATGAAAGTATGACAACACAGAGGCCTAGTCATCTTGTTTTGCATGGGGTTCGGCAGCATTTGATGTTTAATCCTTTGCATATCTTCAACCATATTGGCTCCATGAACTTTAACCAGGTAAAGATATAAAATAATTATTGGAAAGTGATATACTCTACACAAGGGTTATTGATTTGTTTTATTGTTTATATAGAAAACGTTAGTTTTCTTGTTTCCTATTGTTAGAGACATAACCAAAACAGGATGTCCCACCCAATGTTTGCTCCGTTCCCTTGTATCTTTTTCCCGATGTCTCTTGAGACAGTAGCTCTCCGTTCTTACTGTTTCATAGTTATATGTGATCATGCTCAATGAATAATAGCAACATTCAGTTTTGGCTATTATTTGAAATATTGAACTGGGGGGGTGGAGTTTCAAGATGGCGACGTAAACATCTGCCTTTTAGGCGCTCTTCATTTTTTCAACTATAATCACCCTTTAATCAAATCTTTTCGAATTTAATCACATGGGTTGATACTTTCGATTAACTTTTTTTTCTTCCTAAAACAATATTTGATCTAATCTTGTCAAACTTAAAATGGCTACAAGCAAGAAATCGTCTAAGGATCCTTTATCCATCGACGCAATTTCTAGTCTTTTGGACGTTAAACTGGATGCTAAACTTGCGGGTCTGGAAGGCAGATTAGATGGTAAGTTGGGAAGTAGACTGACAAGTTTGGAAAATAAGCTTACCAGGAAAATATCTGAACTTGAAGAAGTTGATAGATCGCTTGAAACTAAGCTTCAATCGCAGGCATCAGATATTCAGCGGCATGAAGATAAGATCGCGACTCTTGAAAAATCAATTTGTGAAAAAGTACGTACAATTGAAGCACTGGAGAAGAAGGTAGAGTCGAATGCTAAAACTATGGATCAGTATAAGTTTAAAATTACTGATCTCGAAAATCGATCTCGCAGACAGAATTTGCGTATCATCGGGTTTCCCGAAAAAGTTGAGTCCGGTGATTTAACTGAATTTTTCTCTAAATTACTATGGGAAACTTTCAGTGCTGAAGATTTGCAATCTAAACCTGTTATCGACCGCGCTTACAGAGTTGCGAGATTTTCGGCTCTGTCTGGTAAACCACGAGCGGTGATTGTTCGCCTTCATTATCCTCGGGAGAAAGAGCTTTTAATTCGATTAGCTCGTGAAAAAGGTATGATTTCTTACAACACTAACACATTTCGAATTGTTGAAGATTATTCATACGATGTAATGAGATCGAGAATCGCTTTTAAACCAGTGATGGCAGAGATTCACTCGATTGGACTTAAACAAGCTTTAATGTATCCAGCGAAGCTTAGAATTATGCTGAACGACAACAGTCAGCAATTTTTCAACACTCCGGAAGAAGAGAAGAAATTTGTTGAAGAATATAGATCTTCTAGTGCAACTTGAACTATGTGTCATGTTGAAGATTTTTCGGAGAGAGGATGCCATCTCATTTTAATTAACCTACGAAGCTGGGTTATAACTTCTTATCCTGATCTACGGGTCTGGTTCTTTTTTTTTACTATCATTATTGTTTTATTGATGCTCTTTTAATTTTTATAATATTTTTTTTATTCTTTTTTCTTTTTCAGATATACACATTTATATTTTGTAATAATGATTTATTTTTTTCAAGATGTCATTTCTTCCCATAAGACTTTGTTTTCTGTAAGCATTTTTTTGTTTGCCTGTACTTAGAAATGGGACGAATGTTTTGAATTTTTTAGTCTTTTTTTTATATATTGTAGTGTCTATTAAATCTTTTTTTAATCCTATTTTGATAACTTTTTTTTAATTAAACTTTTTTAACAGACTGCTGAATTTACAGTTATATTTTGTAAGATGGCTTTTTCAAAATGTCGTTTCTTCTTCCCATAAGTCTTTGCTTCTGAAACGTCATCTTTCTTGTATTTGAATATGGAATTTTTTTTTAAAGGTATATTACACTTTTAAATTTTAATGTTTATACTTTTTTTATTAATGATTGTTTGTTTTATTATATTAGTTTTTTCATTCTGATTGATATATATTTTCTTTTTGCAACCCTATATTTAAATCTGGGTATTATATAGTTTTTTTAAATCTTTTTATGGAGCTGCCATCTTGAAATGGGGGTAAGGTTAGTGTTAGATTATGCGCCTGCCGCTTGGCTTTCCTTCGAAGGGTGGGGGGAGGGGGGAGGGATCTTTTTTCACGCTTTTGCGTTTTATATTTTTGCTTTTAGTTTATGGGCCGACTTTAAATTATTAATATTGTTTGAGGTGTCATGTTCTCCGGTTGCTCCTGAATCTATTTTCCTTCTTCCTGAATTATGGGTTATGTGTCTTTTTAACCTATTATGATATACACAATTAATATTGGCATGATGGATAAATCTATTAACTGTATCTCTTGGAATACTAATGGTTTAAATCATCCGATTAAACGTAAAAAAATATTTAAAGTATTCCATAGATTGAACGCTAATATTATTTTTGCACAGGAGACCCATATTAGGAGGGAGGATAATCAACGTTTTTTTAGGTTCTGGAAGGGTCAACAATTTCACTCGAATTGTACCGCCAAAATTATAGACCCCTCAATTTTGTTTACACATCATGAAATTATTTCTGATCCACAGGGCAGATTTTTGTTGATAACTGGTTCACTTTTTAATCGAAAAGTGGTTCTAGTTAATATTTATGCTCCAAACTTTGACTGCCCTGAATTTTTTAAACGTTTATTTACTTCCCTTCCTAATCTAAATGAATATATGTAGATAATGGGTGGAGATTTTAATTGCTGTTTGAATCCTTCGATGGATAGATCTAAATCTATCCGAACTGTTCCGAATACATCAGCCTTACTTATTAATTCTTTTATGGTTGATTCGGGAATTACAGAAATATGGCGGTTTTTGAACCCTAAAGATAAAGAATTTTCATTTTTTTCACATGTATATCATAGTTATTCTAGAATTGATTATTTCCTTATTGATCATCGGTTACTAACGGATGTTATTGATTGTAAATATGATTCTATTACTATTTCGGATCATGCACCTTTGAAGTTATCTATTAAGATTTCGGACTTTTCCAATAATGTTAGATCTTGGAGACTTAACGCTACTCTGCTTCAAGACCCAGAATTTGTCACCTACATAAAACAGCAAATTGACTTGTTTTTCTCAACAAACTATACTGAAGAAATTGACAGAGCAATACTTTGGGACTCTTTCAAGGCTTTTATCCGTGGACAAATTATCTCATATTCCGCTGGTAAAAGGAAACAAAGATATTTAGATATTGCTTTATTAGTGGATAAAATTAAGGAAATTGATAAGATTTATTCCATGACTCCTACCATAGAACTTTATAAGAAGAGAGTTGAGCTTCAAATGGAACATAGCTTATTATTATCTTCTTCAATTGAAAATCAATTAATTAGGACCAGGGCTCAATTCTATATTCACAGTGATCAAACTGGTAAACTGTTAGCTAATCAATTAAAAGCTATTTCAACTAAGCGACAAATTATTAAAATTCGTAAACAAGACGGTAATTTAACTACTGATCATAAAGAAATCAATAACACTTTTCAAGATTTTTATAAATCTTTATATCAATCAGAATTTGATGGTGACCTGTCCATGATGGATAATTTTTTTAACAATTTGAATATTCCTAAACTGATAGGTGAAGATCGTAGCTTGTTTGATGCTCCTATCTCTATGGCTGAAATAGGTGAGGCTATCTCATCAATGATTTCAGGGAAAGCTCCTGGCCCTGATGGTTATATTGTAGAATTTTTCAAAACTTTTTCTTCTTTGCTTTCCCCTTGGTTATGTGAAATCTTTAATGATGCGTTTGCTAAGAAGAGATTACCTCAATCTTTTTATGAAGCTACTATCTCTCTAATTCTTAAAAAAGATAAAGATCCTACTTTATGTACATCTTATCGCCCTATATTATTATTAAATGTAGATTCTAAGATTCTTACAAAAATTTTAGCCATTAGATTAGAAAAGGTACTATCACAGATTATTTCAGAAGATCAAACTGGTTTCATTAAGAATCGGTATTCTTTTTTTAATGTTAGAAAATTGATTAATATAATTTATACTTCATCACCCACAGTCCCAGAATGTGTTATCTCATTAGATGCTGAAAAAGCTTTTGATAGCGTTGAATGGACATACTTATTTAATGCATTGAAAAATTTTAATTTTAGTCCTAATTTTATATCATGGATTAAATTAATATATTATAAACCTGTTGCTTCTGTTCTTGCAAATAATTATAGATCCTCTTTTTTTCAATTATCTCGTGGTACGAGACAAGGTTGTCCTTTAAGTCCTTTATTATTTAATATTGCATTAGAACCTTTAGCCATTGCTATTCGTGAATCTCCTAATATTTTTGGTATTACCCGTAATGAGAAGTTATACAAATTATCACTTTATGCTGATGGCTTGCTGTTATATATTTCTGATCCTGATAGGTCTATTCCCGCTATTTTATCCTTGTTGGCTCAATTTGGTAGTTTTTCTGGTTATAAATTAAACTTAGATAAGAGTGAATTATTCCCCTTAAACGCGCAAACTTTTTTGAATGACAGGATTCCATTTAAAGTTGTTACTGATAATTTTATCTATTTAGGTATAAAAATTACCAAGAAATATAAAGATTTATTTAGGCTGAATTTTTTACCTATGCTTCATCAAATTCAACACCTTACTGCAAGATGGTCTCCCTTATTCCTATCATTAGTTGGTTGGATTAATGCTATTAAAATGATGATTTTACCGAAATTTTTATATTTGTTTCAAGCCTTACCAATTTTTATTCCTAAATCTTTTTTTGACAACATTGATTCAAAAATTTCCTCATTTGTGTGGCAAAATAAAAACCCCAGTTTAAGTAAAAGGCAATTACAAAAATCTAAAAAAGATGGTGGTTTAGCTTTACCTAACTTTAGATTTTACTATTGGGCGAATAATATTCGTAACCTAACGTATTGGAAATTAGATTTGGACTCATCATTGTGTCCACAGTGGGTAAATTTGGAATGCAATGAGGTAAAGGGATATCCTCTATTCTCTGTTCTTGGTTCTTTTCTTCCTGCTGATTTAGTTAAATTCAATAAACAGATATCTAATCCTGTTATCAAGCATACATTACGAATTTGGTTTCAATTTCGTAAATTTTTTACTCTGAAAAACTTTGTTCTTGATAGCCCTATTTTATTTAATTTTTTTTTTCAAACCTTCCTTGACAGATCAAGCTTTTAGCATATGGAAAAGGAAAGGTATAAAATGTTTTCGTGATCTTTTTTTTGAAGGTACTTTGATGTCTTTTGACCAACTTTCCAATAAATTTAAAATACCTAAATCTAATTTTTTCAGATATTTACAAATCAGAAATTTTTTACATAAAGTTTTACCATCTTTTCCCAATTCAACTTCAACAGATTTCTCAGATTTAATTTTTACCTTAAATCCTTGTCAGAAGGGATTAGTAGCTTTTATTTATAATATGATTATGAAGGTACAACCAGAGATATCTGATAGAATTAAACAACAATGGGAAAAAGAACTTCGATACAATATATCAACAGATAAATGGGAAAAAATTTACAAATGGTTAATTCTTCTTCTATATGTGCTAAACATGCTTTAATACAATTTAAAATTGTACATAGAGCTTATATGTCTAAAGATAAACTTGCTCGATTTTATTCTCATATTAACCCTCAATGTGACAGATGTCATTCAGAAGTGGCTTCATTGACCCACATGTTTTGGTCATGTCCCACTTTACATAACTATTGGAAGGACATATTTGTTACCATTTCCTCAATTTGGAACATCGATTTACAACCTCATTTTTTTACTGCAATTTTTGGTATACCAAATGAGGATGGTAATCAGTTTTCTCCTTCAATCAGACGAATGATTGCTTTTGTAACATTAATGGCCAGAAGGTCTATATTACAAAATTGGAAAGAAGTAAATCCTCCTACCACGTCTCAGTGGCTTTTTCAAGCTATTTCTTATCTGAGTTTGGAAAAAATTAGAAGCACTATTTTTGACTCATCAATTAAATTTGAAGAAACTTGGGGACCGTTCATTCGACATTTTCATATGAATTAATTTGGCCCTTTCCAGACCTTCTCTCTGCTTATTCTTGTTCAGGTATGGAGTTCCGGAGTTCTTTGGCACTATCATATACTTACAAACTGTTATTATTGCCCATGTTAGTTTAGTTTAGTGTTTTTTTTTCCATATATATTCTCTTTTATGTATTTTCAAATTTTTTTTTCTTTTTCTTTTGACGATTATTTTTGCTTTTTTTCATATATAATTATATAGACTCGATTAATGTACTTTTTTTTGTTGATGTTCAATAGGATATTATTATCTTATTATTAATGTAATTTCAAGTCTATTGTATTCATAACCTATTCATTATTATGTTATGTTTTTTTATATTTATCTGAAACTCAATAAAAAGATTGAAAGAGAAAAGAAATATTGAACTAGAGACTTTGTAAATTGTCTCTTTATTACACCCAATAAATTATCTGCTTTTATGGCTGATTTTGTGATTTTAGCTTTTCCCAAATTAAGTTTTAAAACTTACATGTATGACATGTTATCTCATAAATGAGACTTTTACTAAAGTGGTCACGCCCAGAGTGCAGCTTTAGGCAGTAGATGGCTGACTGCCAGGAGAAGTGAAAGGAGTAAGCAGTCAGTGTCAAGTTCCCCTGTGACCATTCTCTTCAGCAACAATTACACCATTTCGGATACTGCTGGGGAAGATGATCTTTCACAGCACAGAAGCAGGCCAGTGTGGCCTGCTCTGAGGTTCAGCAGGGAAGGGTAAAGTCCGGCACAACAGTAGTGATATGAAGCTCAGAAGTAAAAGCTAGGATGGTGCGTCCAGGATATCTTAGAGTGGCTGCAGAGGATTCGAAGTAAGGCGGGTGAGCAGCCAGAAGTCGTAGAGCACATTGGCACCAATGACTTTGGTAGAAAAGGGGAAGAGGTCACAGTGAGTATAGGGAGTTAGGGAAGAAGATGAAAAGCAGAATCTCCTAGGTAGTAATCTTTGGATTACTCCCAGTACCAAGTGTTAGTCAGGGCAGGAAAAGGATAATGGTACAGATGAATGAGTGGCTGAGGAATTGGTTCTTGGGGCAGGGTTTCAGATTCCTGGATCATATTAGGATTTCTTCTGGGGAAGGTATAACCTATATATAAAGGACATTTTACACCTGAACCCAAGGGGGGACCAACATTCTTGTGGGAAGGTTTGCTAGTGCTGTTGGGGAGGGTTTAAACTATGTTGGCAAAGGAACAGAAACTGAGTGTTAAGACTGAGGAAGGGGCAATTGAATACAAGTAAATGCAGTGCGTAGTGATGATAGGGGGAAATTGCAATCAGTGGGATGAGTTGAAGTGTAACATGGGCCAAATCAAAAGGAGTAATGAATACAGGTCTGAAGGTGTTATGTTACAATAGTCAACGGGAATTTCAATGTACAGGTAAATTAGGAAAATCAGTTTGGTTTTGGCTGGATCTCGAGAGAGGGGTTTGGTAGAATACAGTTGGCCCTCCTTATCCACGAGGAATTGGTTCCGGGACCCCTCACGGATACCAAAAATCGCTGATGCTCAAGTCCCTTATTCAACCTGTCTTAATGCGGTGTTCCTTAGGACCCAGCAGAATCCCAGACCCTATTTAACCTGTCTCAGTGTGGTGGACATTAGGACCCGGCGGTAGAGCTCTGAATCCGCAGTGTTTCTGTTCATGAAAATAGTCATGATCATGATTGAAAATAAAGTGGAAATAATAAAGCGATCGGAAAGAGGTGAAACGCCATCGGTCATTTGAAAAGCGTTAGGCTACATTGGTCAACGATCGGAACAATTTTAAAGGATAATGTGAGAAAGGCACTGCCCCAATGAAAGCTACAATTACTACTAAGCAATGCAGTGGTTTAGTTATTGGGTTTTGGGGTTTTGGGTTTTTGATCCTCCACATCAACTCGGCACGGTGGAAAGCGCACTCGGGAGCGATCTGTCACTGGATCGAACTCAGGAACTTACGAATTCCGTTCCTGAGCTTGGCACTGAAACATACGTCCTTAGGTGCTTTATATGCATAAAAAGATTATACTAAGACAGATGTTTGACTAACTGACGCTAAATAATACTGAATGTACCTGTTCTGACTTACTTAGTAAAAGAACTTCCAATTTTTTTCAATCCCGATCCACGATAACCCGTGCACAACCTCCCATATACTTTAAATCATCTCTAGATTACTTATAATACCTAATACAATATAAATGCTGTGTAAAATAGTTGTTATACTGCATCGTTTAAGGAATAATGACAAGGAAAAAAGTCTCTATATGCTCAAACAACAAGTGCTGGAAGAGCACTTCCGGCTTTTCGCAATTCGTGGTTGGTTGAATTCGCGCATGGGGATTTCGCGGATAAGGAGGGCCGACTGTACCTACTATGAGATGGCTTTTTAGAGCAGCTTGTGATTGAGCCCACCAGTAGAAATGCAATTGTGCATTGAGTGTTGAACCAGATTTGACTAGGGAGTTTAAGGTAAAGGAACCCTTTGGTAACAGTGATCATAATGTAAAAGGAATCTTAAGAAAGAGATTAGAAAAGCTAAAAGAAGATACGAGGTTGGTTTGGCAAATAAGGTGAAAGTAAATCCAAAAGGTTTCTACAGTTATATTAAAAGCAAGAGGATAGTGAGGGATAAAATTGGCCCCTTAGAGAATCAGAGTGGTCAGCTATGTGTGGAGCCGAGGGAGATGGGAGAGATTTTGAACGATTTCTTCTCTTCGTTATTCACTAAGGAGAAGGATATTGAATTGTGTAAGGTGTGGGAAACAAGTAAGGAAGTCATGGAACCTATGACGATTAAGGAGGTGGAAGTACTGGCGCTTTTAAGAAATTTAAAAGTGGATAAATCTCCGGGTCCTGAGAGGATATTCCCCAGGACCTTGAGGGAAGTTTGTGTAGAAATAGCAGGAGCTCTGACGGAGATCTTTAAGATGTCATTAGAAACGGGGATTGTGGCGGAGGATTGGCGTATTGCTCACGTGGTTCCATTGTTTAAAAAGGGTTCTAGAAGTAAGCCTAGCAATTATAGACCTGTCAGTTTGACATCAGTGGTGGGTAAATTAATGGAAAGTATTCTTAGAGATAGTATTTATAATTATCTGGATAGACAAGATCTGATTAGGAGTAGCCAGCATGGATTTGTGCGTGGAAGGTCATGTTTGACAAACCTTATTGAATTTTTTGAAGAAGTTACGAGGAATATGGACGAGGGTAAGGCAGTGGATGTAGTCTATATGGACTTCAGCAAAGCCTTTGACAAAGTTCCACATGGAAGGTTAATTAAAAAGGTTTAGTCATTAGGTATTAATGCTGGAGTAATAAAATGGATTCAGCAGTGGCTAGATGGGAGATGCCAGAGAGTAGTGGTGGATAATTGTTTATCGGGATGGAGGCCGGTAACTAGCGGGGTGCCTCAGCGATCTGTTTTGGGCCCAATGTTGTTTGTAATATACATAAATGATCTGGATGATTGGGTGGTAAATTGGATTAGTAAGTATGCCGATGATACTAAGGTAGGAGGTGTTGTGGATAATGAGGTGGGTTTTCAAAGCTTGCAGGGAGATTTATGCCGGTTAGAAGAATGGGCTGAACGTTGGCAGATGGAGTTTAATGCTGAGAAGTGTGAGGTTCTACATTTTGGCAGGAATAATCCAAATAGAACATACAGGGTAAATGGTAGGGCATTGAGGAATGCAGAGTAACAGAGAGATCTAGGAATAACAGTGCATAGTTCCCTGAAGGTGGAGTCTCATGTAGATAAGGTGGTGAAGAAGGCTTTTGGAACGCTGGCCTTTATAAATCAAAGCATTGAGTACAGAAGTTGGAATGTAATGTTAAAATTGTACAAGGCATTGGTAAGGCCAAATTTAGAATATTGTGTGCAGTTCTGGTCACCGAATTATAGGAAAAATATCAATAAATTAGAGAGAGTGCAGAGACGATTTACTAGGATGTTACCTGGGTTTCAGCACTTAAGTTACAGAGAAAGGTTGAACAAGTTAGGTCTCTATTCATTGGAGCGTAGAAGGTTGAGGGGGGATTTGATCGAGGATTTAAAATTTTGAGAAGGATAGATAGAGTTGATGTGAATAGGCTGTTTCCATTGAGAGTAGGGGAGATTCAAACGAGAGGACATGATTTGAGAGTTAGGGGGCAGAAGGTTAAGGGAAACACGAGGGGGTATTTCTTTACTCAGAGAGTGATAGCTGTGTGGAATGAGCTTCCTGTAGAGGTAGTAGAGGCCAGTTCAGTTGTGTCATTTAAGGTAAAATTGGATAGGTATATGGACAGGAAATGAGTGGAGGGTTATGGGCTGAGTGCAGGTAGGTGGGACTAGGTGAGATTAAGAGTTCGGCACGGACTAGGAGGGCCGAGATGGCCTGTTTCCGTGCTGTGATTGTTATATGGTTATATGGTTATAAAGGAATTCACCATGCAGTTTGAGAGGGAGAAAATAAAGTCAGATGCATCAGCATTACAAAAGAGTGAAGGGAATTATAGAGGCATGAGAGAAGAGATGGCCAAAGTTGGAATAGGACACTAGCAGGGATGATGGGAGAACAGCAATGGCTGGAGTTTCTGAGAGCAATTTAGAAAGTGCAGGATAGATGCATTCCAAAGATGAAGCTGTATTCGAAAGGGAGGATGGGGTAGTTTTGGCTGACAAGGGGAGTTAAATATAGCACAAGAGGAAAAGAGAGGGCATATAATATACAACAATATAACAATTACAGCATGGAAACAGGCCATCTTGGCCCTTCTAGTACATGCCGAACACTTGCTCTCACCTAGTCCCACCTACCTGCACTCAGCCCATATCCGTCCATTCATTTCCTGTCCATATACCTATCCAATTTTTAAAAAGTATTTTTTATAGCAAAAGTTGGTGAGAAGTTAGGGGATTGGGAAGATTTTAAAAACAAAGACAAGGCAACTAAAGTTCAGGTTGACAGTGTTATTAAGAAGGTGTATGGTGTGTTGGCCTTCATCAACCATGGGACTGAGTTCAATAGCCATGAAGTAATATTACAGCTATATAAGATCTTAGTTAGATTCCACTTGGAGTACTGTGTTCAATTCTGGTCACCTCATTACAGGAAGGATGTGGATACTGTCGAGAGTGTAGAGGAGATTTACAAGGAAGTTGCCTGGATTTGGAGAGCATGTTCTATGAGAATAGATTGAGTGAACTTGGATTTTTCTCCATGGATCAACAGAGGATGAGAGGTGACCTGATAGGGGTGTATAAGATGATGAGAGGCATTGATCATGTGGCTAGCCAGAGGCTTTTTCCCAGGGTTGAAATAGCTCACATGAGGGGGCACAATGTTAAGGTGCTTTGAAGTAGGTACAAGGGGGATGTCAGAGGTAAGTTTTTCACAGTGCAGTGGGTGCATGGAATGCACTACTAGCGACGGTGGTAGAGGAGGATACAATAGGGTCTTTTAAGAGATTCTTGGATAGGTACATGGAGCTTAGAAAAATAGAGAGCTATGCGGTAGGGAAATTCTAGGCAGTTTCTAGAGAAGGTTACATGGTTGCCACAACATTGTGGGCCAAAGGGCCTGTAATGTGCTGTATATTTTTATATTTCTATGTTAAAAACCATAAGGAGAAAAAAAGATGAAATATGAAGGTATACTAGCTAGTATATAAAAGACCTTCACGATGGAGGACATGTTTAATATGCCAAAGAAGGATGTTATGGACGAAATGGGAGGTGAGGACTTTGATAAAATCACTGTCACTAAAGGGATAATGATGAGAAAACTACAGGGCCTGAAGGTAGGTAAGTCTTCTGCTCCTGATGGGATGCATTCCAGGGTGCTGAAGGAATTGGTGGAGGTTATAGTAGACGCATTGGTAATCATTTATCAAAACTCTCTAGACTCTGGGCAGGTCCCAGTGGATTGGAAGACAGCAACTGTCACGCCACTTTTTTAAAAAAGGATGTAGGCAAAAGATGGGCAACTATAGGCCGGTTAGCTTAACATCTGTAGTCAGAAAAATGCTTGAAACTGTCATAAGGAAGAAATGGCAAAACATTTAGAAAGGAATGGTTCTATTAGACAGACACAGCATGGATTCAGAAAGGGCAGATCCTTTTTAACAAACCTACTGGAGCTCTTTGAGGACATAATGAGTGCAGTGGATAGAGGGGAACAGGTGGATGCCATATACTGGGATTTCCAGAAGGCTTTCGATAAGGTGCCGCACAAGAAACTTATAAATAAGATACGGATGCATGGAATCAGAAGTATATTGGCATGGATTGTGGATTGGTTAACCGATAGAAAGCAGAGAGTTGGTATAAATGGGTGTTTCTCCGGTTGGCAGTCTGTGGTGAGTGGGGTACCACAGGTGTCGGTGCTGGGCCCGCAGCTGTTTACCATTTACATTAATGATTTGGAAGAGGGGCTTGAGTGTACCATAGCAAAATTTGCTGATATCACTGAACTGAATGGAAAAGCAAATTATACAGAGGATGTGGAGAGTCTACAGAGGGATACAGATAGGTTAAGTGAGTGGGCCAAGGTCTGGCAGTTGGAATACAACATTGATAAATGTGAGATCATCCACTTTGGAAGGAATAATAGATGAACAGATTATTATTTAAATAGTGAAAGATTACTGCATGCTGTTGTGCAGAGTGACTTGGAGTACTTGTGCATGAATCGCAAAAAGTTAGCTTGCAGGTACAAGTTTATTAAGAAGGCAAACGAAATGTTGGCCTTCATTGCTAGAGGGATTGAATTCAAGAGCATGGAGGTCATGCTGCAACTATACAGGGTACTGGTGAGGCCACACCTGGAGTACTGTGTGCAGTTCTGGTCTCCATACTTGAGGAAGGATATACTGGCTTTGGAGGCAGTGCAGAGGAGGTTCACCAGGTTGATTCCAGGGATGAAGGGGTTAACTTATGAGGAGAGATTGAGTTGCCTAGGACTATACTCTCTGCAGTTCAGAAGAATGAAATATATAAAATTTTGAAAGGGATAGATAAGATAGAAGTAGGAAAGTTGTTTCCATTGGTAGGTGAGACTAGAACTAGGGGATATTGCCTCAAGTTTCTGGGGAGAAGATTTAAGATGGAGATGAGGAGAAACTGTTTTTCCCAGAGAGTGTGGTGAATCTGTGGAATTCTCTGCCCAGTGAAGCAGTTGTGGCTTCTTCACTAAATATATACTAAATATATTTCCCATTAACAGTTAGATAGGTTTTTACATAGTAAGGGAATTAAGGGTTATGGTGAAAAGACAGGTAGATGGAGCTGAGTTTACGGACAGATCAGCCATGGTCTTATTGAATGGCGGGGCTGGCTCAATGGGCCAGATGACCTACTCCTGCTCCTATTTCTTATGTTCTTATAACACCAAAGGTTTTTTTCAAATATACAGGGTCTTGTAAAAAGTATTCAGCCCCTGACCCTTTATTCACATAGATGAATATTACAACCAGGGATTTTGATCAATTTAACTGAGAATTCTTATTTGTAAATAACATACTCCTTTTTTTCCACAGTAGAGCCTAAAAAATGGGAAAATTGAAATGCATGAAATGCTGAAGATTCAAAAACTAAAATGTCAACAGTTCAAAAGTATTCATCTCTCTTTGCTTAGTACTTGGTTGAACCATTTCTCACAGCTATTACAGCCAAAAATCTTTTCTTTGCTTTGTATAACATGATGGAACAAGATTTGCCCATTCCACCTTGCAAATTTCTCAATCTGCGCCATGTTACTTGGGGAGGAGTAATGGACAGCAATCCTGAGGTCTTGCCAGAGCTGTTTGATTGGGTTAAGGTCAGGACTCTGACTGGGCCACTCAAAGACATCAATTTTCTTCATTTGAAGCCATTCTATGGTTGCTCTGGCAGTGTGCTTTGGGTCCTTGCCCACTGAAAGACAAATTTTCTCCCTAGTTTAAGCTTTCTGACAGAGGCTAGCAGGTTTTTATCCAAGATCTCTCTGTACTTAGTAGCATTCACCTTCCCATTAATCCCGACGAAATTCCAGCCCTGCTGCTGAAAAGCACACCCAATAGTATGATGCTCATGGATCTCTGGTTTCCTCCTGATGTCAATAATCAGTTCATTGGTCTTGCTGATATTGAGAGGTTATTATTGCGGCATCACTCAGCCAGGTTTTCAATCTCCTTCATATTCTACGTGCTCATTAGTCACCAGCTTCTGCCTGATCAATAGTGAAACTCCCTACCTCTTTTAGATCCCTCTTCTGTTAAGTCTGACATAACTAAATCCTCAAACACTGACCTGCCAATTTGGCCCTTCTCTTGTTCATTATAATCTAGGCTCTCAACTCATCTGCCTTACCCATTATACAATCTGTATTAAAATAAATACACTACTGATCATCATTCCTGCCATGTTCATTATCTTGGCCCTGTCTGTTTTCAGGTCAATCTTGAATTAACTTCTACCTTCTCAATCACTCTACCTGGTGATCTACTGTTCTGGTTCACACTCTGCCACACTGTTTTAAACCCAGCCTAGTGGCACGATCAAACCTTCCTGCAAGGGTGTTGATGCCTCTTGGTTTATGTGTAGCCTGCCCTTTTTGTAAGGGTTCCCTTTGTGAGGAAGAGATCCCAATAATCCAGATGTTTGAAGTCCTCTGTTCTACACTTGCTTTTTAGCCATGTGTACTGCTATACTTCAAAAAGATGGATCACTAGACAGATACTGGCAGCACTTCTAAGTTTCCTGTTGTACCTTTTCTTTCTCCAAATAGGGCAGATGTTCAAAGTCTGACACACCTAGGTGAGATCAGAAACAATCAACAGCACCTGTCAGAGAGCACCTTCACCAACAAGGCAGGGCCAGAAAATGTTCAGAAACCAATACATTTTTAGCATCCTTATCTGAATGCAGATATCTTTAAGAATGTAATTTATCATGGACTCATCCAGAAGATCTCATGTTTAAATGGCCACAGCATTCTTGAACAAATTGTTTAATCCACATTCCCTGTGAGTATACCTCCCATCCAGACTTAACTATCAGTTAATTGTACATAATGATTGTTACTGAGTTGACCAGCTTTAATAATTCAAAATGTATATCAGTAAACATCCTTGTATAACTTAAATGGTCTATTTGGAAATTTCTCATTGAGAATTTTCCCTTGAAAGTGGCACTGTAGCACGAACAAGCAGAAAAAATGCAAATTGGTTTGACTTTTTTAACTAATGGCTACAGTACCAGATAAATTTTTAAACTAATTCTCATCTTATTGAAATGAAAGCTTCTTAGACCATAAGACATAGGAGCAGAGTTCTTCTACGTGAATGATTGATATCTCCTGTTTCAGCTCTTGTTCAGAACCACCCTGCTTCTTATTCAGTGCAGCACAGCTGGGGCTGTAATTTACTGACCACATTAACAATGATTAATAACTAACAGTGCTTTATTTTCATTTATCAACAGTCAACTATAACTGAATGGAACTGGGATTGGTCAAAAGTTCTACATAGTAATCCGGGACTCAGTCAATTGACCTTCAGGACGCTGCTAGCAAACAGGTAATAGCTTCTTTTCAGAGCTGACTGTCATGTTAAGTTTGAATGTTATTTTATTATACATCCTCATCTGGCATTGTTCCAGGAATTAAATGTTTGTCTGATTTGTGCAACAAAACTCTATCATAAATCCAATCATAAAAGAACAAAGCAGCAACATACAGTTCACTATCTAATCTATCTATGCCCTTTTTTCTGTATTTGGGTGATCAATTCCTGTTTTAATTAGGTACTCCTTGGAATGCATGTATTTTAAGATATTTTCCTTGGATATATGCCCAGCATTTTAATTTTGCTCTTTGTTCTTTATTTTATACTAAAGTAAATATAATACTAAACACAGCATGCCTGTCATTCTTATTTTCCATTTAGTGGAAATATTGCTCTCTTAGGTAATCTCTCATTTCTTTAATTTGAATTAAACTGTGATTTTATTAAATAATATGATATTTTCTTTCTATACATTGTATAGTATGGGTTGTGTTAAATGAATGAGGAACATTTGACTTAAACCTGCCTGCTAGAAAAATATGTTATTGTCTGGTTGATTTTATTCTCATTTTGTTTGGTATTTGTATGCATTCTGGTAATATTATCCTCATGATTGTGGAATGTTCTACATTTACAACATTAACAAATGCTGAGGAACATGATATTGCATTAGAAGTCAGGTGGAGGAAGCTTTCTAAAGATTCTGTGGAGGAAGTTGGCACAGAAACCATGATAGCATATTGAATATTTTAATTTATAAGATAAAAGTTGCATTAAATCCATAAAGCAGACTTTTGTCAGGAAGATCATATTCACACCCATTACAGAAAATAAAGAAATGTGTAGGCACAGTGGATAGGAAAGGCATAATGTATACATATGAATTTTCACAGATGGTCAAAGAAGAAATGGTGAGTAATATTAATCATCACCAAAGGAACCATGACCTCCATGGTTAAAGCCATCTAAGAAAGCAGCCCCACTTGATTTTTGAAAGTATTGAAATAAAATAAGTTGTTTAAATTTAGATAAAATGAAGACCGACAGTTTGCAAATGCATTTTGTATCTTGACTTATCTATTTAATAAACACTTGAGCTTCTTCTAGTTCCAATATCAAAATATGAACTTGTTGCAATATTGTTATGACAGGAACCAGATTTATGAGTATTTGGTTAGACAGGAAATGATTAGGGATAATCAGCATGGCTTTGTGCATGGTAGGTCTTGCCTGACCAAACTTATAGAATTTTTTGAGGAAGTTATCAGGAAAGTTGATGAAGTTGCCCACATGACCAAATGCAAGGCATTTGAAAAGATCCTGCATGTGTGGTTGGTCAAGAAGGTTCTGTCACTTGGCATTCAAGATGAGGAAGTAAATTGGATTAAACATAGGCTTTGTGGGAGAAGACAGAGTGTTAGTAGATGGTTGCCTCTCTGATTGGAGGCCTGTGACGAGTGGAGTGTCACAGGGATTTATTATCTGTATGAACAATCTGGATGATTCTGTGGTTAACTGGATCAGCAAATTTGCAAATGGCACCAAGAGTCCAGTAGACAACAAGGAAAACTATCAAAGCTTGCAGTAGGATCTGGACCAGATGGAAAAATGGCAGGTGTAATTTAATGTAGACAAGTGTGAGGTGTTGCTCTTTAGAAGGACCAACCAGCATAGGTCTTACACAGAGAGCGGTAGGGAACTGAAGAGTGCAGTAGAACAAAGGGATTTGGAAACACAGGTCCATAATTCATTGAAAGTAGCATCACAGGTAGACAGAGTCATAGGGAAAGCTTTTGGTACATTGGCCTTCATAGATCAAACTATTGAGTACAAGAGTTGGGATGTTATGTTCAAGTTGTATAAGATGCTGGTGAGTTTGGAGTATTGGAGTATTTGGAGTATTGTGTGCAATTTTGGTCACCTACCTATAGGAAAGATGTAAATAAGATTGAGAGTACAGAGAAAATTTGACAGAGGTATACAACATTATGAAGGGTATAGATAGGGTCAATGCAAGTAAGCTTTTTCCACTGATGTTAGTGGGACTACAACTAGAGGTCATGGGTTAGGGGTAAAAGGTGAAATGTATAAGGGGGACATGAGGGGAAACTTTTTCACAGTGGGCAGTGAGAGTGGGGAACAAACTGGTAGCACAAGTGGTGGATGCGATTTTGATTTTAACATTTAAGATAAGTTTGGATGGGAGGCGTATGGAGGATTATGGTCTGGGTGCCGGTCAATGGACTAAACAGTTTAAATGGTTCAGCAAGTACTAGATGGGCTGAATGGCCTGTTTCTGTGCTGTAGTTTTCTGTGACTCAATGACTGTAGGAATAGCATCCCTTGTTAGATTTACTAGAATGAGCTCATCTGATTTGAGATTTTGGAGATTTGGCTTGCGAGGTTTGCCTTAAGAATTGTTATCCAGCTTCTAGTTCTAATTCATTTTCTGTTCAGGTGCCCTTTTAATTATTTTAATATGATATACAAAAAAAGAAGTGATTGAAAAGATTAATACACTTCAAGCAAACTTTACAGTGGTTACCTTACAAATGAAACATTAGAACTCTATGTAGTCAAAAGAGTTTTGACAAGAATCTGGAAATTTAAATATAATTAATGAATTTCGGTAGTTATTAAAAAAACTTATAAAAACTGTTATCTCTAAATTAGTGTAAACAATCGATAAGCAGGGTGGGTGGAATCCCTCATGATGGTACTGGCCCCTTTCCATCACCTTTCTGTATAAATGCCCTTGATGCCAGGTAGGCTATTGGGCAGTTTTGACTACCTGTTGTAGAGCCCTCTGAAATAAGCATTTGAGCACATACATTAAAATTATGAACTCAGAAATTTAACGTAAGTGTGTTAAATATTCTAAAATGAATACTGCTAAGAGAAATTCTATGCTATGGTCTTACTTCACCTTCTAATACAGGGAAACTTGTTAGTAATGCAGCCAGAGGATTAATCTAATTAAGATAAGAAATACCAATCTAATTAATGCTGTTTTAGTATTGAGTTAAACATAAAATTACTTTGTGCCAAACTAACAATGTACACCAATTAGTATTGATTGTAAACTATTTTTTGGTTAGATTGTATTATTTTCTAGCCACTGAAAAGACTTAAGCAGAATTGCTTAAGATAAGCATTTAGCTAATCCTAAAATGAAGACATTCCATTAATGTTGACATTTATAAGCCAAAAAATATAGAGCTCATACTACATTGATGAAAAATAAACTACAGTACAATTTTTGAAGAAATGAATGGAAACTTGTGAGTTACTAATTAGTATCATTTATCCTAAAAACAATTCTACAATAATGATACATGAAAAACAGAAACTGGTAAATGTAGATCCTTGAGTTGCTCATGTTGTTGATCATATTCTGGATTCACAAATACATCCCTAAATAAACTTATTCCTTATTTTTGCCAAAACAATAGAATCTATATGGAAAGCATCAAAATTGCTTAGATATAAATGCCAATCATAATATTCTCCTTTTTAGCTGTTCTTCTCTACAGAAAATCATTATTTTCAGTGTCAAGCTCCTGAGTCCAATATATGTTGTTAGGCCCATTTTTCATAGAAAAGCAAACAGGGAGGAACTTCATGTTAAATCTTAAAATCTGCAAAAGAAGGGATTGAATTGTGTTTCCTCCATCTTGCTAAACTGAATGGAATTGCACTTAGTCATTGTATAGTTGATGTAGGACCACAGGTAGCCCATCATGTGGTCATGGCTCCCTTACTCAAAGTCTGTCATTTGCCAGCAAGTCAAAGGTTGATTGTTGGGTGACAAGAGCAATTCAATCATGGCATAACTCATTCCTGCAGTCAGGAAGCCTTCTCAGCATGCACAACAAACATACAATGGTAACCATGCTGCTTCAAGAAAGATAATAGGATCTTCAAGCTACATCTCACTGCCAGACCACACTGGAGGAATTCTGCTATTATCAGCTGCTTGGATACCATGACTTCTGGTAGTTCGATACATATTACTAATGCATATTGACAGAATGGCCTTTGCTACAACCAGTCATGCAAGTGGCTGCAACTGAGGGGGAAGAGCAGAAGGCAGAGAAGGATAATAAGAACAGCATGATAGAAAAAGAAAATGAGTTCTTTTCACCTTAGAATTTTTTTAAAAAACGGTACAGCACAGGATCAGGCTCTCTGGCCTAATACATCTGTGCCAACCATGATGTTAGTTTATCTCATCAGCCTGTAGAGTGAGTGAGTGTATGTGTGTGTGAGAGTGTGTGTGTGTGTGTTTCTCTCGCTCTCACTCTCTCTCTTCCCTGCCTGATCATTTAAGGCAGAGATAGATAGGTTCTTGATTAGCCAGGGCATCAGAGGGTATGGGAGAAGGCAGGGGAGTGGGGATGACTGGAAGAATTCAATCAGCCCATGATTGAATGGTGGAGCAGACTCGATGGGCCAAAGGGCCTACTTCTGCTCCTATATCTTATGGTCTTATACCTCTTAAACTTTGCCATCATATCTGCTTCTGCCAGATACTCCCCTGGGAGCACGATCCAGCTACCTACCACTTACTGTGTGGTAAAAATTTCTTCAAATTTGCTCCCTCTCACCTTAAATCCATGCCTTCCATATTTGACATCCTCAAGCTGAGAAAAAAGACTTAGACTGTCTACTCTATCTATGCCACTTGTAACTAAGATTATTCCATCAGGTTGTCCCTCAGCTTCCAAAGCTCCAGAGAAAATAACTCAAATTTGTACATTATCTCCTTATGGCTCTTACCTGATGCCAGTAGTCTTAATCCCAGTTCCTCATTCATTAAAGTCCATCTGTCTTTACTTTGCCTGTATCTATGACCATTACATCACCCTCTTTCTAAAAATGCAGAAATAAAATCATTCCCATATGCTATATTTCAATCCAAGTTTAGAAAACATGTCATACAATACATACGAGGCTAAATAAATCCCTCTCATGCATTTCCTTCATGTCTCCACCATTTTCCCTTTCCTGTCTTTGAGCACTTTTTCTTGTTCTTGCAGTAGCTACAGCTTTCATTGTGTAAGGTTTGTGGATTTATTTTGACAGATGTTGTTCACATAATAGTCATCTGTGTGACATGGTAGCATAGTGGTTAGCACAACGCTATTGCAGCTCAGAGATTTCCAGAGTTCAGAACAATTCTGGTGCTGTCTGTAAGTTATGTACATCCTCCCCATGGACATAAGTTCTCCCCAGGTGCTCAGGTTTCCTCTCACTGTCCAAAGACCTACCAATTAGTATGTTGATTGGTCATTGTAAATGTCCCGCAATAGGCTAGAGTAAAATCAGGGATTGCTGGGCAGTGCGATTCAAATGCTCTATTCCATTCGGTATCTCAATCAATCAACCAATTAATAAATAACAACACACAAGTTTTTAAATTGCAGCTCAGAAACTTGGCGTTGTATAGAACAGGGGTCACCAACCTTTTTTGCACCGCGGACCGGTTTAATATTGACAATATTCTTGCGGACCAGCCGACGGGTGGGGTGGGTGAGTGTTAATCACGAACGGAATATAAGTGATAAGTCAACTATAAGTCACTTATACATGGCTAATACACTCAATTTCATTTCTAAAAGGATTTATCTAACAAATTTAATATTAAGCACACAGCGCATATTTTCTTCGCATAAATATGGTGATAGGTCAATTATAACTCACTTATAAGTCAATAGCATCATAACATTTTAAGTAACGTTTGGATATTAAACACACAGCATGTATTTTCCTCGTATGAACATATAAAATCATTGCAACACACCAGTGAGAGGACAAAGTAAGGGCTGGAGGTCCCTGTACCGGGGCCACGATGGCCGTGGTCCGGAGAGAGTGACTGACCGAGTGAGGAGAGTGACAGGGCGCGTGCCCACCCCTCCCCCCCTGTAGGTAGGTGGGATCTATCGGCCGACAAAAGTTTAGTTTGAGGGATGACTTACAGTAGATCGCAGTGAGGTAGCTGCTTTGCTCCTTACGAAACCCTGAGCCCAAATTAGGTCGTCTGCAAATATTTTAGCACCGGGTTCCCCACGTCATTCGGTGTGCTAAACGGGTTTAGAGGTGGCGCCCATCTGTCTGCGCTCCAGGCCAGCAGCAACGGCACTTCTCACTGGCCGCATGAAGCGACCGGTTACCCGAGGCCAACCAGTGATCTCTGGCGCTTGCGTATCACTGCATTTAGGTGTCTGATGACCTTGTGTGGGTAATGACTTCACGTGCGTTCAACAGTGGGCATGAAAGGGAATGAGGAAAGGTGCAGCTGACTCATATCGTTTCCTCACATACTTTACAGCCCAGTACTGGTCCGTGGCCCAGTGGTTGAAGGCCACTGGTATAGAATGTCACTGAGAACAGTTTTTTTTACTGTCTTAAAGTGACTGATTATGACAAAACAGCATTTGTATTTTTTAAACAAATATTTTGTCTGTTTTGGTTTCTTTGGTTTACTCGTGGAACAACATGGTGAGGTTTTCATTAATTTTAACAGGCATGGTTTTCTTTACAGAGAATACTGAGGTATCATTGCAGTAAAAAAGAATAAATCACTGATTCCCACAAAGGCCACGACTCTCCTTCAGATGGTCGTGATGAGTTGAAGGACTCATTTATCAAAACAAAGTCACAGGTGTGATGGCTTTCCTAAAACCTGCCAACAGAGTATGAAAGTCACATCCAGCACACAGAACTATCAATGAGGCAAGGTCTAAAATGTTAGAACTGAGATCCAGTAAACAAAAAAATGAAATAATGTTCACTTTAAAATTATGAGACTTTTACTTAAATTGTTGCACATTAAGTAAAAGGGGTGCAGTTTATTTGAAGGTACCAAATAATACTGAGACAGAAGTTTCATCTCAGATGATGAAGAAGTTGGTTTAATAACCAATGACAGCAACATACAGTATCAGCTCACTAAATGGTAAATGACCAGATTGTTGTTTGGAGATGCTGTTTTTTAAAACAAAAGTTGAACTGTGTTTCATTCATTAGCCCCATTCTTCATATTGACAGTCCAACATGATTAACTTTCAAGGCTGTACAAGAAACATCTCATTGGGAAAGTATGGCAGTTTACTTGGTGTCAGTAAACAACAACATAAATAAGAAAAATGCAAATAAGGCGATGTTGTTTGAATATCTGAATGTAACATATTGTTTTTATCCTAAGCCATGTTTAAATATAGCCAAAGCTGCAGAGTGGTGCACAATAGGAAGGATGTGATTTTGCTGGAGAGAATGAAGAAGAGGTTCACCAAGATGTTGTCATTTCAGTTATTCTTATATGAGATACAGCAAGGAACAGGCTTTTCCAGCCTAATGAGCCACGCTGCCCAACCACTACACCCACCCTGATCTGGCCCTAATCTAATCACGAGACAATTTACAATGACAGTTATCCAACTAACCAGTACATTTTTGGACTCGGGGAGGAAACGTGGTTACAGAGAGAACATACAAATAACTAGAAACAGTGCCAGAATTGAACACTGAACTCTGACTCTCCAAGCTGTAATAGCATCGTACTAATTGCTATGCTACCATGGCATCCTATATGGAGAGTAGGGATAGGTTTGGATTGCTTTCCCTGAAGAGGAAGAAATGAGCTGATAAAGGTGTATAATGTTATGAGGAGAGTAGATACGATAGATAGTAAAATTCTTTTTTATTTACCATGGTGGAGATAGCGGTCCAAATCAGGAGGCCTTAGTTTTAATGTGAAAGTTTAGAGGGAGTCGGTGGGGGGGTGGGGGGGGGGGAGATCTTTTTCACAGAGGTTGGTTGGAGTCTGTAGAGGTGACAGAGGCTGATATTCTCATCACATTTAAGGAACAGATTGACAAATGTATGGATTTCCAAGGTATGGATAGCAATGGATGTCAAGTCAAACTTCTAGGAAGTTTCTAGGAAGTATTGAGACCTAGAGACAAAAGAAAATAAAATTTAAAAGTAAGAGCAAGAATTCACTGCTAGACTGGACGGGACCTACTGCCTGAGCGCTGCTTCTGCCCGGAACATTTGGGCGGACCCCGCAGCATCACAGCGGCAGTCTGAGAACAGCATCGCGGTGGCAGTCCGAGAGCAGCATTGAAAACCGCGGTAAGATACTGAGCTTTAAGTAACTTGAG
Organism: Hypanus sabinus; assembly: GCF_030144855.1. Lineage (NCBI taxonomy): Eukaryota > Metazoa > Chordata > Chondrichthyes > Myliobatiformes > Dasyatidae > Hypanus > Hypanus sabinus. The sequence continues at coordinate 2,916,809 of NC_082710.1, forward strand.
ACTGTTTCCTGGCAAAGAGCACTGCCATCACTGCGTTTGGGTTAACTCCGCCACAGGGATCATTGCGCGCAGGCACTTCTTGGAAATGACGCGAGGCTTACGAAGAGCTCGCGAACTTTCGAGAGAGTTCGCCCGGTTGGAAACCACAACAGTCGGAGGCCATAATGGTCCATTAGAGAAACAGAGGTGCAGGTCTGAATTCGTATACAAAGTCCGAGAGGCAGCTAGTTTTTCACCCTAAACCTTAACCTTAACCTGAGGACAACTTATACTTAATGGCTTATGACTAATGATTTAACCTTATGACTGACTTATGACTGATTATTTATGATTTATGACTATTGACTAATAACTAACGGAACTATCAAACTGCCGCACTTGTGAAAAATAAAAGGAAAAAAAGGAAAAGTTGTTTAGTCATTGAGTGGAATCCGGTTAAAAACCTTCAGGTAGGCGCATTCATCTCTTTCAATTGAGGAAGCTGCATATGTTCAAAAAAGAACAAGAACTCCGACTTGACAATGGGCCTAATGCAAGTGAATTGTCATAGTGTTTCTGTGTTACATGATTCATTGCTAGCTTTGGTGAGGAATGGTGGCTTGAAGTACCTGCAATGATTTGAAAGTTTGCCATTGGAAACAAATTTGACAGAGTGGTTGGTAGAGGACAAAATATTATGATTACAAGATTTTTTTTCCTTGAGACAAGGTGAGGAGAGATTTAATTTAACAGCATTCAGTAATGAGAATTCATGACAAAGTGAATTGGAAGGGCCTGAATTCCACAGCACAAAAGAATAGAACTAAAAAGTAACATAGTTAATTTGTACAAAGATTAGAGAGCATTACATTCTTTTATCATTATACTGATAATTGAAGATTAGAAGATTCATAACCATAGATCTCAAATAAAGAAGTGAAATTAACTCATAAACACAAGAAAGGCAGATGCTTGAAATCCAAAGCAACACACACAGAATGCTAGAAGAACGCAGTAGGTCAGCCAACATCTATGAAAAAGAGTAAACAGTCAATGTTTCAGGGTGAGAACCTTCTTCAGGACTGAAGAAGGGTCTTGGCTTGAGATGTTGACTGTTTACTGTTTTCTATAGATACTGCCTGGCGTGCTGAGTTCCTCCAGAGTTTTGTGTGTGTTGAAGTGGAATTAACTGTTTTTTTTGGCTAAGCTTATATTGCGCAATAAGTTTCTGTATCAAATATTTCTTTAGGTTAAACTAATTGGATACAAATTTAATAGTAGAGAATAGAAGAGCTTATCGCACTTCTTTTGCTCAAGATGGCTTACGACAAGACTTTGTAGCATAACTCAAGCCCTAGGGAAAGGAAAATACTGGTTCTTGGATGCCTTACTGTGGATTCTATTTGAGGAACTCAGAGCTGTCTGCTCATAGTGTTACATTCAGTTCTTTTCCAAAATGTTGTTGCATGAAGTACATTTTAGAATGACATTCAAGCTTAAGTCCCCATTGAATAGAGGAGGTACAGAAGGAAAGGGATTTGTGAACTTGTGAATTAATTCATTACTATAGTATGTCCTCTCCCGCGGGCTGTCTTTAGTGTTTAAAACATCTTCCTGTTATGATAGGCAACACACACAAAATGCTGGATGAACTCAGCAGGCCAGGCAACATCTATGGAAAAAAGTACATTCGATGTTTTGGGTCAAAACCCTTTGACAGGACTTTTTTCCATAGATGCTGCCTGGCCTGCTGAGTCCCTCCAGCTTTTTATATATGTGTTGCTCGGATTTCCAGCATCTGGAGATTTTCTCTTGTTTGTGTTTCCTGCTATGATAGGTTTCTTTCCCGCCTCAGCAGGGAATCATGTTGCATTACAGGCTCTCAGAAACCCAGAACAACATTCAATAAAATATCTCTAATCTCTGGAGTATTCTTGGTAGATCTATCTCTGTTAGCTTCTGTCCTGCTATTATAAGACTATTAAACAATCCCCAGTACAATAAGATGGACGTTTAACGTCACATTCTACCTCGTTATGACCTTCCACCTTATTGTCTCCCTGCACTACACCTTTTCAGTAGCCATACCCTTTATTCTACATTCTGTTATTGTTTTCCCTCGTGCTCCCTCAATGTACTGTTGTAATGAAATGATCTTGAAAACCAGGTTTTTCACTATACCTTGGTATGTATGACAATAATAAACCAGCATACTAATTTAATTACAATTCTTTTTGTTGTTTTGAGTACACAGGAGGAAATCAACTGATTTTTTTGATAATGTTTTTAAACAGTGAAGGTAACGTTGAATTGTGCATTGTCATGATGTCTGCTGATGCTAATTGGCTGGGAAAGACAGAACGTGTAAATACAGTTACTCTGTTACGTGACTCTGATGGAAATGCTGCAGAAAATGTTAACCTCATCAGAAAAGCGTATTGAGATTTCCAAGTATAAATTATTCTTCAAAATTAAAAGTAATTATGTAATTAATTGTTCTCTTCCTATTCAAATATGAATCTTTTATAAAATAAAAGCAGAGTATGCTGGAAGTACTGAAAGGATCTGGCAGCATCAGCAGAGAGAAACAGAGATGGTGTCTCAGGTCAATCAGCTTGTTGTTTATGTATGAAACTGGTCAAATCCCCAATCGTAATCCTGCAATCCTAATATACCATGTTTTTTCATTAACTAGCAGGTAATTACTTTAATTTGAAAGCAGTGCATTAATTTCTGAGAAAGCTTGAACTTTTGTTTAATGCCTGCATTTTAAAGCACTTTAGTAAGATTCCTAGGCTGAAACTTAAAGCTTGAGCATTACCCACAACTATTAGAACACATGTCAAGAAGAAAGGGGAAAAATATTGTTAAGAGCTATTTATAGATACAAAAAGTAGCATTGGATTGGGTATATCAGGAAATTAAAGATGTGTGTAAGAGGAAGAATATAGTAATTAAGGGAGATTGTAACTTGCCTATAAACTGAACAAATCAGATTTTCTGAAATAATATGAAAGATCAATTTATGAAATGCATTTGGGATACTTTTCTAGACCATTATAGAAGGAACAACTTGGGCAAAGCCTGTTTTGGATCATTTGGTGCAATGAAAAAGACTGATTGATAACCTTGTTGTAAAAAGACCTTTGGGGGGGGGGGAGTAGCAATAATATCATATAAGCATAATATTATAGAACTTTACATTGAGTTTGAAAATGTGAAACTAGGGCTTAAGTGTAAATAAGCTATGAAATTATGAAGGAACAATGGTTGAATATGAGAATACAATGAAAGGCATGAAAGCAGGCAGCCAGTAGTTGGCATTGAAAGAAATAATGCAAAAAATGAAAATAATTTTTAAGGCACACTTAAGAGAAAATTAATTAATCTTTGGCTGATCAGCTAAATTAAAGATTGAAATACATAGCACAAAACAGTATAACACAGGAAGAAGACAGGGTGTCTGCATTAACCACGATGCCAAAATTGAACTTATTCCACCTGCTTGCACATGGTCTGATGTTCCCTGTGTATTCCTTGAGCCTCTCTGAATGTGTCTTAGCTGACACTATTGTGTTTGCCTCCACCACCAGCCCTGACTGTGCATTCCAGGCAGTGCCTGCTGCTCTCTGTATATAAATACCTTGCATTGTACTACTCGCTGGTATTTGACATTTCCCTGGGAAAGTGACTCTGACTATCTACCCTATCTATAGTATACCTCTCATAATATTATGTACCTCTGTCAGGTCCCTCTGCAGCTTCTAACTACAGAGAAAACTTCCCCAGTTTGTCCAACTACCCACCTAACAGCCTGAAGATGAGCAAAAGTCAACATGGATTTATGGAAAGAAAATGATGTTTGACTAATCTGCTGGAGTTGTTTGAGCATATGACTAGTAAGATAGGAAAGGAGAAAGCAATGGAATTCCAGAAGGCTTTTGATAAAGATGCCATATAGGAGATGGGTTAATAAGAAAACAATATACAGAATTGATGCTACCGTACTGATATGTATTTAGAATTGGTTATTGGACAGAGCAAAGAATGGAAATAAAAAGTTTCTTCTCAAGTAGGCAGGCAATAACTACTGAGCTACAGCAGTGATTGGTGATTCAAATTTATTTATTGTGAGCATTTCAAAACATACAGGGAAATGTGTCATTTTGCGTTAACAACCAACACACATGAGGGTATGCTGGGGGCAGCCCTCAAGTGTTGTCATATATTTGACACCAACATAGAATGCCAACAATACTCAGAACATGTCCACAATGTTCGGGTAAATGGTATGCTAATCTTTATATTGAGAAAGCTTAATAATTGGAGTACAGTAGTCTTAACAATAATTATTTATACTCTAGGTGAGATTATATTTAGACTGTTGTGTACAGTTTTGACTTCTTAAACCAAGAAAGTATATACTCGCTGTGCACTAAAGATTATCTGGAATTTGCTGAAGAAGGTCACATCAAAACCTGATAAAGTTTTAAAGAAAATAAATTGTTCTGAGCCTTATTAGCCAGAATATAAGAGCATGCAGGTCATGTTACAACTTCATAAAACTTTGGTTAGACCACATCTGGAGTATTTTGTACAGTTTTGGTTAGCACATAATAGGAAGGATGTGGTTACACTGGAGAGGGTGTAGAGGAGATTCGCTGGATTTTTCCAGAGATGGAATATTTCGGTTATGGGAAGTGACTAGATAGGTTGGGTTTGTTTATTTGGGGAGGAAGAGGCTGAGGAGGGACATGATGGAAGTACCACATAGTTATGAGGACCATAGATAAGTTGAACAGTGAGAATCTTTTCCTAATAATAAAGATATCTGAAACTAAAGGGAATAGGTTTAAGTTGAGAACTGAGAGGGTTCGAGGAAAGCTGAAGTAGAGTTTTCTCAGCCAAAAGGTAGTTATCATTTGGAATGCACTACTTGAAAAGGTGGTGGAGTCAGGTAATCTCACAGCATTTAAAAAGTATCTTAACTTGAATCTTCAAGACTTAAAAGGCTATAGACCAAGTTTTGGAAGTGAGATTAGCATAAATCAGTGGTTCCCAACCTTTTTTATGCCATGGACCAATAGCATTAAACAAGGGATCTGTAGGCCCCAGGTTCTGAACCCCTGACATAATTTAATCTGATGGTAGCCATGGGTGTATGTGGGCTGAAGGCTTAATTTTCTACACGATGACTCAATCTGCTTCTGCTCCAAATACCTTACCAACTCATCAATATGAGATCTCTTTGACCACTGCCCCACTTGAGACCTTTCACAGGCCTCATTAAATTCCATGGAGACCATATCATCTTCACTCCCGTCATAATTTTACCTAGTTCTTTGAAAAGTTCTCCTGATTATGGGGATTTATATGTTTTAAGGCTATGAAAACATCTGATAAATAAAACAATACTAATTTTTTAAAAAACATAGCTTCTTCAAGGGCAAATTACTACCTGACTAATTGGATTAATTTCTTTGAAGAAGTGACAGAGAGTATAGATGAGCTAGAGCAGTAGATGTGATGTTCTTGGACATTAGTTAGATTTATGAGAAGCTCTCACAGATAAGAGTTGATCAAAAGGTTCAGGCCAGTGGGATCTGGGGAGATTAGCAAACTGGATCCAAAATTGGCTAGGCAATAGGAGATAGAAAAAAATGGTACGATGTTGTTTTTGCAACTGGATACATGTAATCAGTGTTGTCCTTCAAGGATTAGTGCTAGGAAATTTGCTGTTTGCAAAATACATTAGTAACTTCAATATACATGTCAGAAGTATGATTTATAAATCTGCAGATGACACAAAGACGTGTGCTGAGAGTGTGGAAGGTAGACATACATTGCAATGAGACACCAATGTGTCAAATAGAAGTCAGTCACCAGTGGAGTGCCTCAGGGATCTGTTCTGGGACCCTTACTCTTCGTGATTTTTATAAATGACCTGGATGAGGAAGGGGAGGGATGGATTAGTAAGTTTGCTGATAACACAAAGCTTGGAGGCATTGTGGATAGTGTGGAGGTCTGTCAGAGGTTGCAGTGGGACATTGATAGGATGCAAAACTGGGCTGAGAAGTGGCAGATGGAGTTTAACCCAGGTAAGTCTGAAGTGGTTCATTTTGGTAGGTCAAATATGATGGCAGAAAATAGTATTAATGGTAAGACTCTTGGCAGTGTGGAGGATCAGAGGGACCTTGGGGTCCGAGTCCATAGAATGCTCAAAGCAGCTGCGCAGGTTGACTCAGTGGTTAAGAAGGCAAATGGTGTATTGGCCTTCATCAATCGTGGAATTGAATTTAGAAGCTGAGAGGTAATGTTACAGCTATATAGGACCCTGGTCAGACCCCCTTGGAGTACTGTGCTCAGTTCTGGTTGTCTCACTACAGGTAGGATGTGGAAACCATAGAAAGTATGTAGAGGAGATTTATAAGGATGTTGCCTGGATTGGGGAGCATGCCTTATGAGAATAGGTTGAGTGAACTCGGCGTTTTCTTCTTGGAGCAACGGAGGATGAGAGGTGACCTGATAGAGGTGTACAAGATGATGAGAGGCATTGATCGTGTGGATAGTCAGAGGCTTTTTCCCAGGGCTGAAATGGTTGCCTCAAGTGGAACCAGGTTTAAGGTGCTGGGGAGTAGGTACAGAGGAGATTTCAGGGGTAAGCGTTTTACTCAGAGAGTGGTGAGTGCATGGAATGAGCTGCCGGCAATGGTGGTGGAGGCGGATAACGATAGGGTCTTTTAAGAGGCTTTTAGATAGGTACATGGAGCTTAGTAAAATAGAGGGCTATAGGTAAGCCTAGTAATTTCTAAGGTAGGGACATGTTCGGCACAACTTTGTGGCCTGAAGGGCCTGTATTGTGCTGTAGGTTTTCTATGTTTCTCGATAGGTTGAGGAATGGCAGAGAGAAATTAATCCAGGTAAAAGTGAGATGATACATTTTGGGAGTCCAGTGAGACTAAGATATACAACGTGAATGGTAAGGTCCCAAGGAGTCTGAAGAACTGAAGAGCCTATGTGTGTCATCTAAAGAGCTTTAAGGTGACAGCACAGCACAGGTAGATAATGTAATTAAGAAGATGTATGGGATACTGGTCTTCATTTGTTGGGCCACTGAATGTAGAGGAAGTTATTTATGCTTGAAGTATATAACTCTGGTATATAATCCTGGTCAGGCCAGGATTCACAAAGATGTTGAATGAGGAGAGACTGGAGAAGCTAGATCAGTTCTCACTGGTTGTCACTTTTTTGAGGTGGTTAAGAGGGGAGTTGGTTGAGGTATATAAAATTATGATGCTTTTGGATAGGATAAACTGCAGGAAATCTTTCCTCATTTCAAACTAAAGAACATTGGTAAGGAGGAAAAGATTTATGAGGCAATTTGAAGGAACCTTCTACACCCAGATGGTGGTAAGTATTTGGTATGCACTGCCTGAGAGAGTGGTTGAAGCTGGATCACACATAGCATTTAATGAGTATCTAGATAAGCACTTGAATCACTTAGGCACAGAAAAGAATGGCTCAAATGTCAGTCTATATGATTAATACAAATGGGTGTCCATGGGTCAGTCTGGACAAGTTGGACCAAATAGTCTCATTTCAAGCTATATGATTTTATGACTATGATTCTCTATCTCCTTCCTTTTTAGAATTTTGTTCTAGAATTCCACTGTTCCCCTCCATAGGTTCTCCAGCTGAAATACCTCCTCATAAACTAGGTGTTCCTAACATTTTCTATCCCTTGCCATTAAGCAAGGGGTCAGTGGACCCCGTGTCATCTACGTACTTGTGTGCCACTCACAGATGGTCAATTTGATGTAAAATATGCCCTACTCTTTCCATTAATCCTCACCAATTTTTATCAATGCACAACAGAAAACATTCTATCCAGATGCATCATGGTCTGGTATTGCAACTGTTTTCCTCAAGATCGCAAGAAGCTACAGAGTTGTGGACCCAGATCAGCACATCATAGAATCCAGCCTCCCCTCCATAACTTCTTTATACACTTCTTGCTACCTCAAAATGCAGCCAACATAATCAGTGGACCCCTTCCTCACCCAGATACTCTCTCTTCTCCTCCCTTCAGCAGTCAGAAGATACAAAGACATGTACCAGCAAGCTCAAGGACTGTTTCTATCCTGGTGTTACAAGGTTATTGAACTGACCTCGTGTATGACAAAATAGGCTCTTGAACTCACAATCTACTTCATAATGGCCTTGCATCTTATTGTTAGCATACAGTGCACTTTCTCGATAACTGCATTCTGCTTTTCCCTTGTACTACCTTGAGCACAGATGTAGTGCATTGATGACACGCACAACAAAGCTTTCACTGTACCTTGATACGTGTAACAATAATAAACCAAATACCAATTTCTCCAGTTACCCTCTTGCCCTTAATATACTTACAAAATGTTTCCTTTTTCCTTAATCTTGCCTGCTTGTGCTATTTAGTGTCCCACCTTTGCCTCCCTGACCCAAGACATTTTTTATATCATACAAAAACAAACTTCTGGAGTTCATGCAATATTTATGGAGGCAAAGGAATAATCAAAACCCTGTGTCAAGACTGATGACATCAGATGCAGTAATTTGGAGGAATTTACTCCAGAATCAGAATCAGAATCAGGTTTAATATTACTGACATACGACATGAAATTTGTTAAACTTGTGGAAACAGAACAATGCAATACGTGATAAAAATAGAAAAAAAATTACAGTAAGTATATACATCTGTATTAAATAGTTACATTAAAATAAGTAATGCAAAAACAGAAATAAAAAGATTGAAAGGTAGTGTTCGTGGGTTCGATGTCCATTTAGACATCAGATGGCAGATGAGAAGAAGCTGTTCCTGAATCATTGAGTATGTGTCTTCAGGCTTCTGCACCTCCCTCCTGATGGGAGCAATAAGAAGAGGGCATGTCCTGGGTGGTGGGGATCCTCAACGATAGATGCCACTTTTCTGAGGCATGTCTTGGATACTGCAGAGGCTAGTACCCATGATGGTGCTGACTAATTTTACAACTTTCTGCAGCTTACTTCAGTCCTGTGCAGTAGCTCATCATTCCAGATGGTGATGCAGCCATTCAGAATGCTCTCCGTGCAGAAATATTCAAGTGTTTTAGCTGACAATCTGAGATATTGATACCCAGGGACTTGAAATTGCTCAGTCTCTCCACTTCTGATCCCTCTATGCAGATTAGCTAGTGTTCCCTCGTCTTACTTTTTCTGAAGTCCTCAATCAACTCTTTGGTTTTACCAATGTTGAGTGCAAGGTTGTTGGTAGGACACCACTCAATTAGCTGGTATATCTCCCACCTGTACACCCTCTCATCACCATCTGAGATTTTGCCAACAATGGTTGCATCATCAGCAAATTTATAGATGGCATTTGATCTATGTCTAGCCACAGTCATAAGTGTAGAGAGAGTAGAGCAGTGGGCTAAGCACACATTCCTGAGCTGCTCCTGTCAGCAAGGTGGATAACTGGATTACTGTATCTAGAATGTCTCGCGTTTTCACACACTTTCTATTCCCTTTTGGGCCTCTTCTGTTTTCAGTTATCTATATCTCCAGTGTGATACCTTTTGTTTCATTATCCAACCCCTCCCCCAATACTCAAGGTTCTTGGACTTGTTTGTCTTACTTTTACCATTTTAGGAACACCATGCTTCTGAGTATATTTCATGTCTGAATTACTCTAATGAGCTACATTTATTAATTGAATTACAGCATGGATAGGCCCTTCTGGCCCACCACACAGCAACCCCTGATTTAACTTCAGCCTAATCACAGGGCGATTTACAATGACCAATTAACCTACTAATTGGTATGTCTTCAGATTGTGGGAGGAAACTGGAGCATGCAGGGAAAACGCATGCATTTCATGGGGAGGACGTAGTCTCTTTAATTTTGTACTCTGTGTCAGCAGAAAAGAAAATTAATGAGTAGAACAAAAGAATAAGACTACTCTGAAAATTGAAGTCCAGATACAACTATTGTTTTGCAAACTAAGCATGCACAAAGTGATTCTCCTAAAGTCTGAGAGAATAAATAAGAAAATCTAATACTATAAAGTTTAAATCAATTACAATCCTTAGTATTCACCACTTCCATTGTGTCTGGTCTTACGTAGATTATCTTACAATGTAACAGTAATTAATGTCTCATAGTTCACTTCATCACATAAAAAGACAAATTTGAGCATCATTCAAAAGAGGTACTTATTATGTTGTATAGGCCATGAGCTTTCTTGCAAGGTAAAATAGTGAAAAAGCTAGGTAGTGTGATCACTCGAGTCAAGCAAGATGTTCTCCTAAGTCAGGTTGTCTATTGGTGGGTTCTCAGGTGGCTGGAGAGGCCAATATGGGGTCCACGTATTCTGGGTCAATCTGAGGATCTGTAAGTGGTAGCTGTACTTAGTGGTTGGGATTTTTTGGTTGTTCAGTTTCTCCTTTCACAGTGGCCAGTTGTTCTCTGCAGTACAGTGGAGATCGCTTTTGAACAGACTTTGTCCAGGTATATCTATTGAGTGTAATGCCTTCTCAGTTTTTATATGTAATGTTGAATTTCTTCAGGGTGATTTTGATGTTATCTTTGAAGTATTCCTTTGCCCACCAGGAACTCGCTGACCTCCCTTCAATTGGAAATAAAGGATCTGTCTAGGGAGACATGAGTTAAGCATCCAGATAGCATAGGTGAAAAGGGTAGGGTTTATTAAATCATGTTAGAATAAACTGGCTGGAGTAATCATTCAATAACAAATTTATTATTATAGAATTTTTTTTATATTGACCTAGTAAAATATTTGTTAATTTGTGAGTGACAGTGGCCCAAATAGGAGGAAATATTTTAGGCAATGTTTCAGTTAGCTCTTCAAATCAGTGTACAAAATAGAAGTATTGAGCCTACATTTTAGTAGGCTTTGTATGGCCATTGCCCTTCAGACTGTATCTAACATAACTACCAAGTTCAAGTTTGCACAAGTCATTTTCTAAAACATCATGTAGCTGTTAGTCAAAGGCTGCAGGATAGCTTGGCACTGTATATTCCATTAAAATTGGGCTTTCTCACTTGCTGACTGAAATCTAAAGGTGACCTAATGAAGGAGACTGTTTTTAGCTCCTGTGAGAAAAGGTAACTCCTACAGTTCTTACTGTGAGATAGAGTCCTAGAGCAGCATTATTTCATTTTATTTATTTAGCAATAGAACACAGACAAAGTTCTTTCAGTCCTTCAAGCCACACTGCCGGAGCAACTCCAACAAACCCAATTAATCCTAACACAATCATTAAACAACTTACAATGACCAATTAACCTTGTGGTAGGCCTTTGGACTGTGGGAGGAAACTGGAGCACCTAGAAAAACCCATGCACTCCATCAGGTCCAGACTTCTTACTGAATGGCTCTGAACTTCAGAATTGTCAAAACACGCCAACCACGATGCTACCATTATGTTTTCTAAAAAGTATGAAAAGAAGTTTTCACATACGATTAACTAAAGCTAATGGCTAGGATTTTTGCTGCTGGTTGAGAGAGCTGAACTTCTGCATTGGTATGTATCTGTATGTAAAGCAGAGCTTCTCTACTTTGAAATCTCTACCACCATGTAAGCCACTGGAGTCTGGGATGCTGAGGGCCAGCAATGCAGGCTTCTCCACGCCCAGTAAAAGGGTGTGATGGGATATGGGCTGATTGTGGGTGGTGAGCCTGTGCCAGCAGGATATGCCACACTGAAACAGGTAATAGTCTGTTTATTTTTGTTAAGTACTGTGTGTTACTGTCATCATATTCTCTGTCATAAAAAATACAAGAAACAGTGACAAATTCCTATTTTAGTTTTATAAAGCAATAAATTTTGAATGTTACAGACAATGATATTGAATAAAAATACCCTGTTCAAAGAATTAAACACCTGGGGCATATGAAAATTAAAAAAAAAAGTGAATATGTACTGAATTGATTCAGTCTTGCTTATCTACAGTACCAGTTAAACCATACAGGCATAGACTCTTCGTGACATAAAAGAAAACTGTCACAGATTGCATTTCTGTATGTTGACCTACTTGACATAAACCCGTCACGTAAACTTCTGATCATTCATATGTTATACATTTCCTTCCTTTCACTCCTTATCCAATATCTTGCTCATTTTCGAAGGTGGAATTTTTGTACTTATTAAAACATTGTAATAAGCTGCAGGCTATAAAAGTAAATTACGTTTTCTCTCTTTTTCTCATGATTGAAGTACTAGTTTTTTTAAAGAATATCAATGACATAGAAACCACGTACAAATGTGTTTCATAGATTTTTCAAAGTGCTCTTCACGTATTGAAAGTTAATAAAGTTGGGCAGAATTAAAAATTGATTATCGTATTATTATGATATATCAAAGTGGTGACAAAATTATCCAGCTGATGTACAAATTATTTTCTTTGCATTATAGGCAAGTATTCCTGAAATGAATAGCTACCCCTCTGAAAATTGTTCCTGATTGACACAATATAATCCGCATAACAAAACAACTGCCATTTGTAAAGCTGCCTTAACGTACCAAAGGATCCTAGAAGAGTTAAATTATTGCTAAGCCCCATCAGGAGTTTGTAAGGAAAGTAACTTAACAACTTAGTAAATGTGGCAGGAAAACTCAAAGAAGGAAAGAGACTTTCAGAAGTTAAGGTCTAAATAGGTTAGATTTCCATGTTCTTATTGAACTGGAAATCAAATTGTATTTACTTGATATATTGCAGAACTATAAATAAATATGTTTGTCTTTTAACTTTTTTGTATACAACATGAAACTTGTAGCAATAATGGCAGTTTTGTAATTGTAAATGTGCTTTGTACTTGTTCAGGTCAATTTATAGCCATTGTATTCAGAATATTGAATTGTCAGATAAAAGAGTAAATAGATTTCCTATCTCTTGCCACATTTTACAGGAATCACACAGGTCAAGTTGAAAACTGATTTAAATGACAATTATATTTGTTAGTGTGTGTTAACTGTAACTTTTTTATTGTACAAAACTGTACAATAAAATTATACAAAGCTTTTCTGACATCGGGCTGGAATCAGTTCTTTTATTTTGATGTCTTTCTATCCCAACATGTATAGCCTTCGCATTTTGTTAATTTTTAAGTGTCCATCACCTTGCTTTTAAATTAACTAGATTGCAATATTCCCCCCACTAGGGGGTATCAAAACCTTTTGCAGCAGAAAAGAAGAATAACAAGTCTTCTTGAAAACAATTTTTTGGAGGCACTTCATGCCGCCAGATGTCGCAAAGCTATTATTTGAGGAATGCTGAAACAAAGATTGTATACATATGCAAAGTACACTGTTGTTTCTCTATAAAAATGCAAAGGACTTAACAGATCATTGAGCTGCCCAGCAATTAGAAAATGTTTAGATATAGACCAGTTTGATTAAAAAGTCCAAGTAACTACAGCTGCTATCTCCTTCCGTCATTATATCACCTGCATTAGAATTTTAGTTTGGTTTATAGTTTCATGTGTTTTTTCCTAGAGATTTAAATGTTTAGTTATTAATGTTTAAATGCAAATTTTAACTGTTAAACAGCATAATCAATTTGAATAAATTCTTCACGGGCTTCCACCTGGTTGCAGTTATCAATTATAACTGTCATTTCGATGACAAACTCTACCATCTTCATCAGGGATGGCAAAGTTTGTCATCGAAATGTCAGCTATAATCGATACTTGCACCCGGCTGGAAGCCTGAGAAGAGGTTATTTGTCATGTACACTGGGAAAGCACCAGATCCTTTTGCAGCATAACCAATATCTCTCATGATCCTCCTGGCATTTCATAACATAAATGATTATCCAAGTAACAAGATAGTATTCAATGAATTAGCATGATTTGTTTCTCAAATATCCAGTTAATCTTCCGGATATAGTAGGGGACCGAGGGTCTATTGAGATGGAGGAACTGAGGGAAATACATGTTAGTAGGGAAATGGTGTTAGGTAAATTGAAGGGATTAAAGGCAGATAAATCCCCAGGGCCAGATGGTCTGCATCCCAGAGTGCTTAAGAAAGTAGCCCAAGAAATAGTAGATGCATTAGTGATAATTTTTCAAAACTCCTTGGATTCTGGATTAGTTCCTGAGGATTGGAGGGTGGCTAATGTAACCCCACTTTTTAAAAAAGGAGGGAGAGAAAAACTGGGGAACTATAGACCGGTTAGTCTGACATCAGTGATGGGGAAAATGCTAGAGTCGGTTATTAAAGATGTGATAACAGCACATTTGGAAAGAGCTGAAATCATTGGACAAAGTCAGCATGGATTTGTGAAAGGAAGATCATGTCTGATGAATCTTATAGAATTTTTTGAAGATGTAACTAGTAGAGTGGATAGGGGAGAGCCAGTGGATGTGGTATATTTAGATTTTCAAAAGGCTTTTGTCAAGGTCCCACACAGGAGATTAGTGTACAAACTTAAAGCACACAGTATTGGGGGTATGGTATTGATGTGGATAGAGAATTGGTTGGCAGACAGGAAGCAAAGAGTGGGAGTAAACGGGACCTTTTCAGAATGGCAGGCAGTGACTAGTGGGGTACCGCAAGGCTCAGTGCTGGGACCCCAGTTGCTTACAGTATATATTAATGATTTAGACGAGGGAATTAAATGCAGCATCTCCAAGTTTGCGGATGACACGAAGCTGGGCGGCGGTGTTAGCTGTGAGGAGGATGCTAAGAGGATGCAGGGTGACTTGGATAGGCTAGGTGAGTGGGCAAATTCATGGCAGATGCAATTTAATATGGGTAAGTGTGAAGTTATCTACTTTGGTTGCAAGAACAGGAAAACAGATTATTATCTGAATGGTGGCCGATTAAAAAAAGGGGAGGTGCAACAAGACCTGGGTGTCATTGTACACCAGTCATTGAAAGTGGGCATTCAGGTACAGCAGTCGGTGAAAAAGGCAAATGGTATGTTGGCATTCATAGCAAAAGGATTTGAGTACAGGAGCAAGGAGGTTCTACTGCAATTGTACAAATCCTTGGTGAGACCGCACCTAGAGTATTGTGTGCAGTTTTGGTCCCCTAATCTGAGGAAAGACATTCTTGCCATAGAGGAAGTACAGAGAAGGTTCACCAGATTGATTCCTGGGATGGCAGGACTTTCATATGAAGAGAGACTGGATCAACTAGGTTTATACTCACTGGAATTTAGAAGATTGAGGGGGGATCTTATTAAAACGTATAAAATTCTAAAGGGATTGGACAGGCTAGACGCAGGAAGATTGTTTCCGATGTTGGGGAAGTTTAGAACGAGGGGTCACAGTTTAAGGATAAAGGGGAAGCCTTTTAGGACCGAGATGAGGAAAAACTTCTTCACACAGAGAGTGGTGAATCTGTGGAATTCTCTGCCACAGGAAACAATTGAGGCCGGTTCATTGGCCATATTTAAGAGGAAGTTAGATATGGCCCTTGTGGCTAAAGGGATGAGGGGGTATGGAGAGAAAGCAGGTACAGGGTTTTGAGTTGGATGATCAGCCATGATCATACTGAATGGTGGTGCAGGCTCAAAGGGCCAAATGGCCTACTCCTGCACCTATTTTCTATGTTTCTGTGTTTCTAATAGCAGATTGCCAGAATTGCCAGTGTGTCAGGGGGCAGAAGTGAGTGCCATCGCTATAACTAGAGACAAGCTGCTTGTGAAGCTGAAAGGTCTGAAAGTAGGTAAGTCATCTGGCCCAGATGGAGTACTCCCCAAGGTTCTGAAAGAGGTCACTGAAGAGGTTGTGTGGACATGAGTAATGTTCTTTCAAGGATCACTAGATTCTGACATGGTTCTGGAGGACTGGAACATTGCAAATGTCACTCCATTCTTTAAGAAAGGAAATAATAGGCCAGTTACACTGACTTCAGTGATTGAAAGATGTGGGATTATTAAGGATAAGTTTTTGGGGTACTTGGAGGCACATGACATAGCTGAATGTCCAAGGTTACACATCGCAGTGGGGGGGATAGGAAGGTAGGCATTGGAGGTGGCATGGCTTTGCTGGTATAGAATGGCATCAAATCAGTAGAAAGATATGACATAAGATCAGAAGATGTTGAATCCTTGTGGGTTGAGTTAAGAAACTGCAAGGGTAAAAGGACCCTGATGGCAGTTATATACAGGCCTCCCAATTGTAGCTGGAATGTGGACCACAGATTACAATGGAAGATAGAAAAGACATGTCAAAATGGCAATGTTATGATAGTCATGGGAGATTTCAACATGCATAATGATTGGGAACATCAAGCTGGTAATGGATCTCAAGAGATTGAGTTTGTTGAATGCCTACGAGATAGCTTTTTGGAGTAGTTTGTCATTAGTCTGCTAGGGGATCAGCTATACTGGTTTGCATGTTATGTAATAAACTGGAGGTGATTAGGAAGCCTAATGTAAAAGAACCCTAAGGAGGCAGTGATCTCAGTATGATTGCGCTCAATTGATGGGGAGAAAGTAAAGTCTGATGTAATAGTATTTCAGAGGAGTAAAGGAAATTTCAGTGGTATGAGAGAGGAGTTGGCCAAAGTAAATTGGAAGAAGATGATGGCATGGATGACAGCAGAGCTGGAAAGGCACAAGTGTCTGGGAAAAATGAGGAAGGTGCAAGATAGATGTATTTCAAAAACAAAGAAATACTCAAATGGAAAAATAGTACAACCGTGTCTGACAAGCAAAATCAAAGCGATTATAAAAGCAAATGAGAAGGCAGACAACAAAGCAGAAATTAGGAGAAGATAGAGGTTTGAAAAGTTTTTAAAAACCTACAGAGTGCAACTAAATGAATCATTTGGAGGCAAAAGATGAAATATGAAAGCAAGCTAGCAAACAATATCAAAGTGGATAGAAAAAGCTTTTCCAAGTACATAAGAAATAAAAGAGAGTTTAGAGTGGATTTTGGACTACAGAAAATGAGGCCAGAGGAACAATAATGGGACAATGAGATGGCATATGAACTAATTGAGTATTTTGCATCAGTCTTCACTGTGGAAAACACGAGCAGTGTGCCACATTCTGAATGGTGTGAGGGAAGTGAAGTGAGTGTAGTTATTATTATAAGGGAGAAGGTGCTCAAAAAGATGAAAGATCTAAGGGTACATAAGTCACCTGGGCCAGATGAACTGCACCCCAGGGTTCTGAAAGAGTTAGCATTAGAGATTGTGATGGTATTAGAAAGGATCTTTCAAAAATTGCAAATGTCACTCCACTCTTTGAGAAAGGAGGAAGGCAGCAGAAAGAAAATTATAGACCAGTTAGCTTGACCTCAGTGGTTGGGAAGATGTTGGAGTCAAATTTAAGGATGAAGTTAGGAAGTACATGTGACACAGGACAAGTCAACATGGTTTCCTTCAGGGAAAATCTTGTCTGAAGAACCTGTTAGAACTCTTTGAGGATAAGACATGTTAGATAGATAAAAGGGATGCAGTGGATGTTATATATTTAGACTTCCAGAAGGCCTTTGACAAAATGCCACACATGAGGCTGCTTTTTCGAGCATTGACTGATTGGTAAGAGGCAGTGAGTGGGAATAAAAGTATCCTTTTCTGGTTGCCTGCAGGGGTTGGTGTGGGGACTACTTCTTTTTATGCTGTCTATCAATGATTTAGATGCTGGAATAGATGGCTTTGTTGCCAAGTTTGCAGATGATATGAAGGTTGGTGGAGGGGCAGGTAGCGTTGAGGAAACAGGTAGGCTGCAGAAGGACTTAAGCAAATTAGGAGAATGGGCAGGAAAGTGACAAATGAAATACAATGTTGGAATATGCAGGGTTATGCAGTTCAGTAGTAGAAATAAATTTGAAGACTATTTTCTAAACGGGGAGAAAATCCAAAAATCTGAGATGCAAAGGGACTTGGGAGTCCTTGTGCAGACATCCTAAATGTTAACCTACAGGTAGTGTCGGTGGTGAGGAAGACAAATATAATGTTAGCATTCATTTCAAGAGGCTTGGAATACAAGAGCAGGGATGTGATGCTGAGGCTTTAAGGGCATTGGTGAGGAGTCACCTTGAGTATTGTGAGCAGATTTGGGCTTCTTATCTAAGAAAAGATGTGTTAGCATTAGGGAAAGTTCTGTGGAAGTTCACAAGGATGCTTCCAGGAATGAAATGGTTATCATACTAGGAACATTTGAAAGCTCTGGTTCTGTACATACTGGAACGTTTGATAGCTCTAAATCTGTACTCACCCATAATCCTGATTGAGAAGTTGCAGAACCTGAGCCTCTGTACTTGGATTCTTGACTTCCTAACCAGGAGACCACAATAGGTGCGGATTGGTGATAACATACCCTCCTCGCTGATGATCAACACTGGTGCACCTCAAGGGTGTGTGCTTAGCCCACTGCTCTACTCTCTATATACACATGACTGTGTGACAAGGCATAGCTCAAGTAGCACCTGTAAATTTACTAATGATACAACAATTGTTGGTAGAATCTCAAATAGTGACGAGAGGGTGTACAGGAGTGAGATATGCCAACTAGTGGAGTGGACACGCAGCAACAAACTGGCACACAACATCAGTAAGATGAAAGAGCTAATTGGGGACTTCAGGAAAGGTAAGACAAAGGAACACATACCAATCCTCATAGAGGGATCAGTAGTGGAGAGAGTGAACAGTTCCAAGTTCCTGGGTGTCTAGATCTCTGAGGATCTAACCTGGTCCCAACATATCGATGCAGTTATAAAGAAGGCTAGTCAGCAGCTATACTTCATCAGGAGTTTGAAGAGATTTGGCATGTCAACAAACACTCAAAAATTTCTGTACCGTGGAGAGCATTCTGACAAGCTGCATCACTGTATGATATGGGGGGGGGGGCAGTTACTACACAGGACTGAAAGAAGCTGCAGAGGGTTGTAAATCTATTCGGCTCCATCTTGGGTTCTAGCCTACAAATTACCCAAGACATCTTCAAGGGAGTGGTGTCTCAGAAAGGCAGCATCCATTATTAAGAAGTTCCAGCACCCAGAGCATGCACTTTTCTCACTGTTACTATCAGGGAGGAGGTACAGAAGCATGAAGACACACACTCAGCGATCCTAAATGGACATTGAACCCTTGGACACTACCTCACTTTTTAATATATACAGTATTTCTGTTTTTTGCACTATTTTTAACATACTCAATATTTGTATACTTAATTAGTATTACTTTTCTTATTTTTTTTCTTCTATATTTTGTATTGAACTGCTGCTGTTAAGTTAACAAATTTCATGTCATATGCAGGTGATAATAAACCTGATTCGGATTCAGATTCTGATTCTGAATTTAGAAGGATGAGGGGGGATCTCATTGAAATTTTTCGAATGTTGAAAGGCCTAGACAGAATGAATGTGGAAATGATGGGGGAGTCTAGGATAAGAAGGCACAGCCTCAGGATAGAGGGGCATCCATTTAAAGCAGAGATATGGAGAATTTCTTTAGCCAGATGGTGGTGAATATGTGGAACTTGTTACCACAGAGGAGATTTTGTGGAGGCCAGGTCTTTAGGTGTATTTAAGGCAGAGCTTGATAGGCTCTTGATTGGACACGGCATCAAAGGTTTCAGGGAGTAGGCCAGGAAGTGGGGCTGAGGAGGGGAAAAAAAGGAACAGACATGATTGAATGGCCAAATTCTGCTCCTATGTCTTATGGTCTTATGACAAAATAGGCCAAGTCAGCATGGTTTCGTGAACAGAAAATCTTGCCTGACAAATCTATTGGAATTCTTTAAGGAAATAACAGGCAGGATCGACAAACCATAGTCAGTGGATGTTGTTTATTTGGATTTTCAGAAGGCCTTTGACAAGATGCCACATATGAAGCTGTTTAACAAGATATGGTCCCATGGTATTACAGGAAAGGTACTGGCATGGATAGAAGATTGGCTGGCTGGCAGGGGGCAAAGAGTCAGAATAAAGAGAGTATTAGCTGTTGGCTGCCAGTGACAGGGATCTGCGTTGGGGCACTTTTTTCACGTTATATGTTAATAACGCGTGAACAAATTGATGGCTTTGAGACCAAGTTTGTGGATGATACAAAGATAGGTGGAGGGGCAGGAAGTGTTGAGGAAGCAGGGTGTCTACAGAAGGGCTTCTGGGGAAATAGGTAAAGAAGTGGTAGATGGAATAAAGAATAGAGAAGTGCATGGTCAGGCACTTTGGTAGAAGAAATAAGGGTGTGGACTTTTTTCTTTAAATGAAGAGAACTTTAAAATATCAGAGGTAAAAAGAGACTTGGGAGTCCTTGTGCAGGACTCCCTAAACGTTAACTTGCAGTTTGAGTTGGTTGTAAGGAAAGTAAATTTAATGTTAGCATTCATTTCAAGAGGATTAGAATACAAAACAAGGATGTAATGCTTATGCTTTATAAGTCATTGTTCATAATCAGGTTTAATTTAACTATTTAATATATATATATATATATATTACAAAATGTGTTGTCTTTGCAGCAGCAGTACAACATAGTGCAAACTAACAGAAAAAATGTGAATAACAGTAAGTATATATAGTGATCAAGGGTTTAATGTCCATTCAGAAATCAGATGGCAATGGGGAAGAAACTGTTCCTGAATCCTTGAGTGTGTGCCTTCAGGCTTCTGTACCTCCTTCCTGATTGTAGCAAATAGAACAAGGCATGACTTAGATGATGGGGGTGCTTTATGATGGATGCCACCTTTTTAAGGCATCGCTTCTTGAAGATGTACTGGATACTGTGGAGGCTAGTGCCCATGATGGAGCTGACTAAGTTTACAACTCTCTGCAGCTTATTTTGATCCTGTGTAGGTGCTCCCCTCGTCACCCCTCCCCCTCTCATACGAGAGATCATAAAATGATACATCTGTAGAAATATGTGAGTGTCTTTGATAACATACCAAATCTACTCAAAACTCTTAATGAAATTAGGAGTTTACTACTTGGTTGCCATCTTTCTAGCTGTATCGATATGTTGGGTCCTGATAGATCCTCAGAGATATTGACACCCAGGAACTTGAAATTTCTCACCCTTTCCTCTGCTGAACCCTCGTCTTACCCTTTCTGAAGTCCACAACAGTCCTTTGGTCTTACTGGTGTTGAGTGATACCACTCAGCTAGCTAATATACCTCACTCCTGTATGCCCTCTTGTCACTATTTGAAATTCTGCCAATAATAGTTGTGTCATCAGCAAATTTATGGATGACATTTGAGCTGTGCCTAACCACACAGTTATGGGTCTAGAGAGAGTGGAGCAGTGGGCTAACCACACATCCCTGAGGTGTGCCGGTGTTGACTGTCACTGAGGTGGAGACGTTATGTCTGATCTGCACGGACTCAGGTCTTCTGATTTTAAAAATGGAGGATCCATTGCAGAGGGAGGTACAGAGGGCCAGGTTCTGGAGATTTTTGATTGGAACTGTAGGAATGATTGCACTTGGAGTATTGTGATCAGTTTTAGGCCTCTTATCTAAGATAGGATGCTCTGGTATTGGTTAGGGTCTAAAGGGGATTCACGAGAATGATCACAGGAATGAAAGGGTTAGTATATGAGGAGCGTTTGATTGCTCTGGGCCTGGAGTTCAGAAGAATCAGGGGGATCTCATTGAAACTTCACTAAGGCCTTTGATAAGGTCCCACATGGGAGGTTAGTTAGGAAGAATCTGTCACTAGGTATACATGGAGAGGTGGTAAATTGGATTAGACATTGGCTCAATGGAAGAAGCCAGAGAGTGGTAGTGGAGGATTGCTACTCTGAGTGGAGGCCTGTGACTAGTGGTGTGCCACAGGGATCAGTGCTGGGTCCATTATTATTTAACATCTATATCAATGGTCTGGATGATAATGTGGCAAATTGGATCAGTAAATTTGCTGATGATACAAAGATTGGAGGTGTAGTGGACAGTGAGGAAGGTTTTTAAAACCTGCAGAGGGATTTAGACTAGTTGGAGGAGTAGGCTGAAAAATGACAGATGGAGTTTAATGCAGACAAGTGTAAGGTATTGCACTTCGGAAGATCAAACCAAGGTAGACCATACAAGGTAAGTGGTAGGACACTGAGGAGTGCAGTAGAACAGAGGGATCTGGGAGTACAGATACATAATTCCCTAAAAGTGGCGTCACAGGTAGATAGGGTTGTAAAGAGAGCTTTTGGTACATTGGCCTTTATAAATCAAAGTATTGAGTATAAGAGTTGGAATGTAATGGTGAGGTTGTATAAGACATTGGTGAGACCGAATTTGGAGTATTGTGTGCAGTTCTGGTCACCTAATTACAGGAAGGATATTAATAAGGTTGAAAGAGTGCAGAGAAGGTTTATAAGGATGCTGCCGGGACTTGAGAAACTGAGTTACAGAGAAAGGTTGAATTGGTTAGGACTTTATTCCCTGGAGCGTGGAAGAATGAGGGGAGATTTGATAGAGGTATATAAAATTATGATGGGTATAGATAGAGTGATTGCAAGCAGGCTTTTTCCACTGAGGTCAGGGGAGAAAAAAACCAGAGGTCATGGGTTAAGGGTGAAGGGGGAAAAGTTTAAAGGGAACATTGGGGGGCTTCTTCACGCAGAGAGTGGTGGGAGTGTGGAATGGGCTGCCAGATGAAGTGGTGAATGTGGCTCATTTTTGACATTTAAGAAAACTTGGACAGGTATATGGATGAGAGGTGTTTGGAGGGATATGGGCCAGGTGCAGGTCAGTGGGACTAGGCAGAAAAATGGTTCGACACAACCCAGAAGGGCCAGAAGGCCTGTTTCTGTACTGTAATGTTCTATGGAAACTGATCGAATATTGGAAGGTTTAGATAGAGTGGATGTGGAGAGGATGTTTCCTATATTGCAGGGATGGACGGGACCAGAGGGCACAGCCTCAGAACTCAATATCCATTTAGAACAGAGATGATGAAAATTTTCTTTAGCCAGAGTGTGGTAAATCTGTGGGATTCATTGCCATAGATAGTAGGCCAAGTCAATGGGTATATTTAAAGAGAAAGTTGATAGGTTCTTCATTAGTCAAGGTATCAAAGGTTGCAGGGAGAAGGCAGGAGAATAAGGTTGAGAGGGATAATAAATCATCCAAGATGAAATGGCGGAGCAGAATCGATGCGCCAATTTCTGTTCCTATATTTTATGGATTTTGGCTTATTTCAACAAATTGTAGTAACTTATGTTAGTGTGGTCTGTTTATGTTGATATCAAAACAGAAATGTCATAGCACAGAATATATTAATCTGATCTCATTTACTTTCAAGTGAAGTAATCCAGAAATTGCCTTGAACCTTTCTGTGTTAGTAAATTATCACCTGCTGATTTTACACTTGTAGCTCCCTAATTCACCACTCTTTCATTTACTTTGGCTTTATTCTTTCCATCCATGTTATACCTCTCACACCCAGCATTTTTAAATGATATAAGTAACTGCAATTTAAATGTCTATTCTTTATGTCTACTTCATTTCCTTCCCTTGATGTATTAAACTTACAATCTTTCCTAACTACAATACTCAATTCAACAACATAATGTAAATTGTTTGGATTTCACAAACTGATTAATATATTTTTCTAAAATACTATAAAGAATGTAACCTGCCTTTGGATTGGACATCATTTTAAACAATGGTAAATGAAATTGGTTTCATTTTAATATGTATGCTTATGCTGGATTTAACAGTTAGAACTTTGTTTTAATCTTGACCTCTCAAAACCTTTTGGGCTTGCTTTTTAAATAAGTTTGTATATGTCACTCCATGTACTGGAGACACCTGTATATCAGCTAAAATGTCTATTAAATTGCAGCATTTGGAAGAACACATGATTTTAAAATCTGTATGCAAAACAAAAACAGAGGTAAATTTTCTTTTATTGAGGTCAGAATATTTTGTTGAGTTAAATGTCCAGATCTGTGAATTGAAGATTTTTTTTCATTCTGATGCTGTCACTATGTGAACAGTAGTTAAAAATATCTTTTTCTTTAGTTCTGTCAAACTGCAGTTTGATGAGGGAGCTGAAAAATATTTGCAATCAAAGTGAGAATGTTAAAATTTTACTGGAAATTCAGAATTGTAAGACTTGTTTTGGTTAGAAAGTTTGGTTACCTCAAAGACTGATGCAATGACTGATTGCTTAATCAAATTTAATAACTCCCCACCAGTGATGAACATCTTTAATGCACTTCCAGTGTATTGAAATGAAGTGTATGTTTAAATCCTTGTCCAAGACCTTCAACAAACTTCTCCATAAACTGAAAACTTTGCAACATGCACATTTCTAAAATGTCAGTTATATAAATATATGCTGCAGTCACTGTCAATGAAAATGATTATGAATGGACATTAAAAATTTAAAGATGTTCTTCATATACAAGTTTGATTTCCATTGTCTGCTTCTAATAAATTTATCCTTTGTGAAGAATTTTAGTAACAAAGTTAGATTAGAGAACCTTGGGTTGATCTCCTTGGAATAAATAAGTTTGAATGGACATTTGATAGATGTGTACAAAATCTTGATTGCTTTAAAGCAAATAGGGAGAAGATATTTTCATTAGTGGATGGCACAAGGATGAGGGGACAGAGACACTAAATGATAGGTCAAAGGCACAAGGCTCAGTGGCTCTTTATACGGCTTTAGACCACCTGGACAAAACAAACACCTATGTCAGGATGCTGTTCATCGACTATAGCTCAGCATTTAATACCATCATTCCCATAGTCCTCATTGAGAATTTGTAGATCATGAGCCTCTGTACCTCCCTCTGCAATTAGATCCTCAACTTCCTAAGTGGAAGACCACAATCTGTGCAGATTGGTGATAACATATCCTCCTCGCTGATGATCAACACTGGTGTACCTTAGGGGTGTGAGCTTAGCCCACTGCTCTACTCTCAATATACCCATGACTGTGTGGCTAGGTGGAGCTCAAATACCATCTATAAATTTGCTGATGATACAACCATTGTGAGATATACCTACTAGTGGAATGGTGTTGCAGCAACAACCTGGCACTTAACGTCAGTAAGACGAAAGAGCTGTTTGTGGATTTCAGGAAGGGTAAGACGAAGGAATACATACCAATCCTCATGGAGGGATCAGAAGTAGAGAGGGTGAGCAGCTTCAAGTTCCTGGGTGTGAAGATCTCTGAGGATCTAACCTGGTCCCAACATATCAATGCAGTTATAAAAAAGGCAAGGCAGAAGCTATAATTCATTAGGAGTTTGAAGGGGTTTGGTATGTCAACAAATACACTCAGATACTTCTACAGATGTACCATGGAGAGCATTCTGACAGGCTGCATCACTGTCTGTTTTTGGGGGGTGGGGGTTGGGGGTGCTACTACACAGGACCGAAAGGAGCTGCAGAGGGTTGTAAATTAAGTCGGCTCCATCTTGGGTACTAGCCTACAAAGTACCCAGGACATCTTCAAGGAGCGGTGTCTCAGAAGGGCAGCGTCCATTATTAAAGACCTCCAGCACCCAGGGCATTCCCTTTTCTCACTGTTACCATCAGGTAGGAGGTACAGAAACCTGAAGGCACACACTCAGCAATTCAGGAACAGCTTCTTCCCCTCCGCCATCTGATTTCTACCTGGATATTGAAGCTTTGGACACTACCTCACTTTTTTAATCTGTAGCATTTCTGTATTTTGCACAATTTTTAATCTATTCAATATATGCATACTCTAATTGATTTAGTTATATTATTATTTTGCTTTTTTTCTTCTATAACATTATATTGTATTACATTGAACTGCTGTTGCTAAGTTAACAAATTACAGGTCACATGCTGGTGATAATAAACCTGATTCTGATTCTGAGTAAATATTTAAGAATGCAAAAGCTGAAGGTATCAGAAATTCAATACTGTACAGGCAAAGCTGATGGAAACAGCTGATTACAGCCTCTCAGAAGGAAACTAGATGGACCTTGGTGTGATAATAATGAGTTCTCCCTCTAGGCGGAAAGATCAAGGGAATGGAAGTAATTGGATTACAGCATATACATTCTGCAGGCTAAATGGCCTCGTTCTATGCCATACTAATTCCATTCCTACTACCCATTTTCTGTGAGCAGACACACACTAACTTAATCCTTAGAGTAGGAGTTCCCAACCTTTTCATACCATGAACAAATGCAATTAGGCAAGGGTTCCATGGATTCCAGGTTGGGAACCTATGCCATAGAAGAAGCAATACATTTAGTTAAGCATCAAAGATCGCATGTCTTCCTTCTGTCCACCCTGCAACTGAAAACACCACCAAACCAATCTTCCTGTTCTAAAGACAGGGTCATTGATATCGGACAACAACACACCAGTCTTCCTGTTCTAATGACAGGGTCACTGATATTGGACAACGACACACCAGTCTTCCTGTTCTAATGACAGGGTCACTGATATTGGACAACAACACACCAGTCTTCCTGTTCTAATGACAGGGTCACTGATATTGGACAACAACACACCAGTCTTCCTGTTCTAATGACAGGGTCACTTATATTGGACAACGACACACCAGTCTTCCTGTTCTAATGACAGGGTCACTGATATTGGACAACAACACACCAGTCTTCCTGTTCTAATGACAGGGTCACTGATATTGGACAACAACACACCAGTCTTCCTGTTCTAATGACAGGGTCACTTATATTGGACAACGACACACCAGTCTTCCTGTTCTAAAGACAGGGTCACTGATAGCGGACAATGACACACCAGTCTTCCTGTTCTAATGACAGGGTCACTGATAGCAGACAATGACACACCAGTCTTCCTGTTCTAATGACAGGGTCACTGATATTGTACAATTACACACCAATCTTTCATTCTAATGACAGGGCCACTGATATTGTACATTGACACACCAATCTTCCAGTTCTAAACAGGGTCACTGATATTGTGCAATTGAAATCATATTTTTGTTCCTTTGTGTTTTTAAACAGTTAATTTTTTTTGTGAATTAGTTAATATTATGCAATTCATTATTGTAATTGGTTTAACATTTACCCTCTCCTCAAAAGCTACCCACCACCTCACATTTAAACCAGCACATATGAGTATTATGTTTTATAGTTTATTCTGAGTTTGATGTACTGTAAAGAATGTCAGATGATGGACTGTATATTTTTAGAAATTTCATTTAATATAAATTTTAATTTTTTTGCCATAACTAAATAAATCTATCTTGGTGTAGCACAAAAACAAGAGTATTAATGTTGACAATAATAATGTTCCATTTATAGTATCCATTGTTAGCATTAAGTAAAACAGTCTCTGCTGTGCTGCAAGAACATGCTCAGACCACAATTTCAAAAAAAAACTGTCTCCAAACATAATGATATCAGTTTTTTTTTCTTTTATTTCCCAGGCTAGCTATCCCTTGACCTTTCGGTGAAATTTCCCATCAATGTTGAATTTGGGAACAGTTGTGTTATTACTAGGGACTAGATTCAGTTGGTAAAATTCGCAAAGAACCCTTGCAGCCAGTTGACAGAGCGTGCTTTCATCATCTGTCTTCACTAAAATTAAATGCAAGGTTCAGAGGTGAAAGGCCAGTATCTAACTTCAACACCTCCCCCATTTTTCTCCTGTCTATTTTAGTATTTATTCAGAGTTGATGGTAATGAACAGATTCATAGACAGTTGTTTCATTACTCAGCAATTTGCTCTACTGAAATAAAATCGAGGATTCTCTACAACATTTAGCAAAAAAAATATGATCTATTTACTGAACTGTACTACAGCATTCATTTCTTCCAAGTCTTTTTATCTTCTGAGTTTTCTAGACACTCACTTTTCCAGTACAATATAGCCAATTCTAATTTATTGCTGAAATGCTTTGGGTGTTTTTATTTTAAAAATCCATTATTGATGACAAAAAGTGGGTGTTTGCCTAATGAAATGAAAGCACAAAATGTCTTGAAAACTTGAAAGATCAGTTGATTTGAAAACTTTATCAGGGCAGAAGTAAACTAAACACATTTTATTTCAAGTTATTTATATGAGAAAGTTAATTTGTCAAGCTACTCATTCAAGGTGAGTTTTATAGGTTTTGTGGCACTTCCAGCCTCCAGATATAGCTTGTGTTCAGTTCATTAAAAACAATTTTCACATTTACTACTGATATTGCATCTTTCACAGGAAGTTGTGTGATTTACTTATTCTTCCACAAATGATAACCATGTGACTCATCTGCAAGAAGTCAGAATGAGTTCTAGTTGGATTCCCTGAAAGTAAAAACTGACAGATTTTCATGAACTCCCTTCTGCTTATAACAATTGTACTTTTACATTATAAAGGTGTTAGTGAAACTAAGCAATAATCTCAACTTTGAAAATTCAGTTATTTAAGTGTGTATATACTACTGGAATTTTATAAATTAAAGGCTGAGACTTCTTATGTAAATTATAATATGCTTAGAATCTGTAGTCATGAGCAAAGGACATTGGTTGTCTTATTTTTACAGGAAATTGATGTTTAATTTTTTATTTATAGGAAACACAGTAATATGAACATTGTAACTGTTTCTGAATTCAAGTCCTTTCACATTTTTGGATTATTTTGGTGAACCAAGGCAAAGAACCTGTATCTTCATTGATTAAGCTAGTTTCACTGAGTTACACCATGTTTTTCAAAATAATGCAAAGGAAAGTACTTAGATGTTGCATTTCACAACTTCAGGATATCCCAAAGCTCTTACAATCATTGAATGTGTTTTTTTTTTCCTTTGTAAATGTATAACGATTGTAATGTGCAGAACTGGTCAATTTGAACACAGCAAACTCCAACTAAGAGCCAAGTAATAATAACCAGGTGATTGTTTCATCCGCAATGTTGAGTGAAGGACAAATATTGGTCAGAACATGGGAGGGTGCTCTCAATTCTCTTCACAATAGTGCTGGGGGACTTTTACTTTTACCTGAGAGCTGAGAAGAGCCTTGGTATAATAGCTAATCCAAAAAATGGCCCACTTCTATTCTGATTACAATGAAGAGTGAATGGCTATTGATGGGTCAACACGATTCATAATAAGGGAATAGAATTTTTAATGTTTGATTTCTCCACAGTAAATTTAAAGCTGGTATATTAGAAGTTAAAATCTCTGGATACAGCAGCTCATAAAAGCTTTTGTGTTTTAGTTTTTGTTTGAGACTATTTGCTCTTCAATTACTTTCTTGTAGGTGTATCCAAGCTACTAAAAACTGTTCAATTTGGAAAATACTTTAACTCTGGGGCTTTTAAAAGCAAACTAAAAAAATATTCATCAGGGTGGTCTTTATTGAAATGTATCTTTTTACCATTTAAAAGAAATTTACTGAGAAACTCGTGTACCATTCATCTAACATATGTGCACATAGCAGCACAACTTATTTACTTATTGGAACTATGGTAATGTTCCCTTGTATAAAAAAAATGCACCTTATAGATCACAAAAGCAAACTGAATCTATTTCAATAAATTAGCAGGGATGAGAATCTTAACCCATCTTATTTTCTCAGAGGTTCATATACATTGAAATGAAATGCATCAAGTTTCTTTACTTGAAATCCAAATGAGGCTCTTTTTTTTTGGCTTGCAAGCTTGACAGTCCCTTTCATAAATGCTGTTTGTGCAAAGACATAGTAAAATGCCTCTTTTGTGAGATGCACAAGAGACACTATAATACAGAGAACAACGAAGGTGTCAAAACACAAAGTTAGTGGCAATCTAATCAATGCCTTGGAACGCATCCTTTGAATGCTCTGCTCATTTCCACTATTTAATTATTAAGCTTATGTTTAGAAAAAGTTGTAATTTAATATTTTTTCTGTGTCCTTTATTATAAAATCATTTGTGTTTTTTTTTACAAATGTTGTAGTGTTTTAAGATGGAAAACTGGAGACCAGATCTGCCAATTGTTTAACCTAGATAAATGCATTTTGCAGAATAAAGGTGTATAGATATCTTGTCCAAAACAAAATTGTACTGCTAAGTCCTGGACACTTATTAGGTTACTCCCAGAATCAGACATGGTGATTGCAAGGCATTCTTTTCCAATTTGATGGAAACGGTATGCCAACTTTATGCTGCCTGCTTGACATAATAATTTCATTGTCCAGTCAGTACAAACCATGCTAATGAGTACTGAACACTGTGTCAGCACTGTGAGTGGCTTCTATCAGCTAAGTGTATCCTCTACAGTTCATACAGCTAATCTATAAATCTTAAAGATTAGGTGCATTGTAACATTATGCAGATATTGGGGTTGATCTCCAGCTGGGTCAACAGTGGTGGCCAAGTCACTGCCCATCTGCTCCTGACTTCCAGCTCAACTCCTTTCACCTGCTCCAATTGCAGCAAGAGACTCTTTCTGCTTCCTCCCCCATCTTGTGAGTTGCTTGGTTCTTGCTCTTTTTTTTAATCAAGACCCTCCATAAACAGCAACATGCCAGCCTTGCTGGGAACCCTCTACAGCCGATCTCCATGGGGAATAGCCATGTCTGCCATCCTTTGTTCCTGTACTTCTGGACTAAGGACTAGTATTTTAGGGCCTTCTTCTCATGAACCGCCTCATATTCTTTCTCCCATGGTACTGTGAGCTCCACCAGGATGATTTTCTTGTCTTTGGTGGACCACACTATGACGTCTGGTCAAAGTGTGGTTTACACCACCCTTGGAAAGTGCAGCCTCCTCCCGGCATAGAGCTTCCTCTCCACCCTCCTCTCCCATGATTTGGCAGTTTGCAGCAGATTGGCTTTATGCCTCTTTGATATGACTAGCTTGGTCCTCTCCTTGATGAAAATGCCTGCCCTGTTTGCCTCTCTGCCAGCTGGCCTATTTTCACACCTCTCCCACTCCAGTGTGTCAGTAAGGAAGTACAGGGTCTTGTCATGGTGCCACCTGTACCATCCTTGTATTAAAGCTATTTTACATCCTGCCACAAAGCTTGCAGTTAGGGTCCACCCTCAGCCACCATGTGTGTGGCTTTGATGGTGTAGGGAGAGTGTTGTACACAGACTGTAGGAGGAAAGGAATGCTCCAGTCTCTGAAGCTCTACCCTAGGGAAGATCCCATTTCTTCCAGGTGCCCTCTGACCTCAGTTCCGCTGCCATCGATACCTGCCTTTCATCCCGAACGTTCCGTACTTCTGCCTTGACCATGTTGCTCCCACCCCTTGCACTTGTACTCCCCCATTGTTGGAAGTGTGCAGAACCGAGGCCTTCTGTCCCAGGTTGCCAATGATGTGTCACAGTTGCAGGGAGCTCACTGCCTGGTCTGTGGTTGAGTTGAAGGACCACTTTTAGCTCGATCCTGTTGTGACTTCTGCTTGGTTTATTAGATTGTCATCAGAGCTCCTCAGTGTTAATACAGCTCTACACTTTGCCACTTTGTACTCCTCTACTACCGATGACAGCAGGAGCTGTAGCTGGCCTGATCTTATGTTGAGCCCCACTGAAGAAAAACTTGGGTGTTCGTCTGCAGTTGTTTGTTGACTTTCTTGTTGATAACTTCTACAGTGGTCACTTTGAAAAGCCAGAGCAGCCTAGGTGGTAGGCCATGTTGGTACAGCCATGTCGTAAATTTACCGGGGAGTCCAGTTTTGTTGATCTTCTTCAGCTACTCTTCAGTCTGCTTTATAGTGTCAGTGATGTTGCCTCTGTTTGTCAATGCTGTATTAAACCACTTTCCAAAACACTTTACTGGGTTGTCCTCTATGGATGGAATGACTTCTCCCTGTACTTGAAGACTGAACTTGCTAGTAATCTTACCCTTTTTGATCACAATGCATCTGGACTTCCTGGATTCGAAGATCATCCTAACCCAGGTAGCTACCTTTTCCAGGGTTTCCAATACCCATCTTGCTTGGAATTGGGATACAGTGGTTACTGTGATGTCATCCATGAACCCCTGTATTGCAGGTTGTCATATGCTGGGCTCCGACACTGGGCCTCGGGTTACGTCTACTGCTGCTGATATGAGGAGGTTCATACCCATGACAAAAAAAATGGGGGAGATGGCACAGCCCATTTGAATCCCTTTTTGGAGGCCTCGCCACCTGGTTGTAAAGTGGGCTGAAGTGAAGTGTAGTTTGAATCCTCCTAGGTAGCTGGTGATCATGTTTCACATTACTGATGGGGTATGGTGGTGGTTCAGGTCAGTCTGGATGAAAACATGTGGAATTCATCTGTAGGCGTTGGCTAGGTCTAACCAGACAACTGTTAGGTTGCCATTCATCTGCCTGGCCTTGTGGATCAATTGGCTGATTATTGAAGTGCGTTCAAGACATCCAGAGAAACCCTGGATACCACCTTTCTAGATGGATGTGTTGATATAGTGTTTCTCCATTAAGTAAGAGGTCAACCTTTTCACAAGCACAGGGAAGAATATTTTGCACTCCATACTAAGAAGGGAGGTTGTCCTAAACTGGATGATTGTGAAGGAATCTTCTTCCTTGAGAGTAAAGCATTCTTCAATTGTTTTCCAGCTTGGTGGGATAGAGCCCTTGATCCAAGTCTTTCTCATTATCTTCCACAACCTCTGGAGGGGTTTTTGGCATATCTTGTATACCTTATAAGGAATGCCATTTGGTCCTGGGGCAGCAGATGACTTTGGTCTCTTGATGATATCCTGGACCTCCTTCCATCTGTCACATTCAACTCAGTTGCTGGGATTTTGGTTGGGGAACTTTTACATTGGATTTTCATCCCTGATTTCTACAGGGATCACTGTGTGATTCCCACAGAAATTCTTCTACCTCCTGCTTTGAGCTGGTTAGGGGGCCAGACTTTCACAGGCTGGGAAGAGCCCTGATGAACCTGAATGGGTTTTTAACAAACTGCGCTCTCCTTCTCTATTTCTCTCTGTTTCTTGAATTTACTGTGTATGCCTGCAAAAATAAATCTCAGGGTTGTGTATGGTGACATATAGTATATGTACTTTGATAATAAATTTCCTTTGAATGTATTTATACCGTTCACTTCAAGACAGACATGCTGCAGTAACCAGAATATTTCTGTCATTTTCTATGGCAGTACATCAAGATGGATGGTAACCTGCTTCCATACTAGTTCTCTGGGTTGGAAGTGGCTGATAAGGTTAATGCCAGATTCTGCTGTGGGTTTTGATGGGGCTGTGGTGAGGGTGGTTAATTTTAAAGGTAATGCCCTCTTTCCACCATTCACTGTGGGTTTCTGCGTGCTACCAATGCAGGGACTCGAGGTTCTCGGTGCTATCCAGAATGCTCTTTACTTAACTTTGAGTATTCATGGACTAAGGATTTCTATGAATTCATGGCATTGTTTGAGACCATCTTTGAATCAGAATCAGGTTTATTAGCACTGCATATGTTGTGAAATGTTTTTTTTTGCAGCAGGTGTACATTGCAATACATAATAATGAAATCGCTAAATTACCATTAGAAGTATATATTAAAAAATTAAGTAAATTGTGCAAAACGAGAGGGTAAAAATAGTGAGGTAACATTCATGGATTCATTGTCCATTCAGAAATCTGATGGCAGAGGGGATAAAGCTGTTCTTGAATCATTGAGGGAGTCTCTTTAAGCTCCTGTACCTCCTCCGTGATGGTAGCAATGAGATGAAGGCATGTCCTGGGTGATGAGGGTCCTTAATGATGGATGCTGCCTTTCTGAGGCATTGCCTTTTGAAGGTGTCCTGGATGCTGGGGAGGTTGGAGACTGGTGTTAATGTTCAATACAACATGCTGTACAAAGTGACTGTGCCTTACAACTTGAGAGCTAAAAGTTGTGCTATACTGAAAGTAATAGTGAATATCATCTTTGATCAGAATCTGATTTATTATCACTGATTTATATGTCATAAAATTTGTTGCTATGTGGCAGCAGTATTGTGCAAATACATACAACTACCATACTACAAAACAAATCATATTTAAAAGGTGTTTGAAGAGCAACTTGGATACAAAAGATGTAGAGGGAAGCAGACCTAATGTGGCCAACTGGGATTTGCATAGACAGGCAAAGTGGTTGGCATTTATGAAGTGGGTGCAAGTTTCTGTGGTATATATTGCTATGATCCTTTCAATGTGAGATGTGTAATGCAACCTGTACTCCAGAGAATTCAGGAAATACTCAGTATGTCAGGTAGCTCAAGTGAAGTCAGAAGAATGGAATCACAGGTTGATGTGCTTAAAACTGGTAATTTCTGATGCTTACAGAAAATGGATGGTAATCAGAACATATTTGTTCTTGAGATTTAAGGATGTCATGTGCCTGGTCAGAAAATGAACTGTTGTTTGTCAAACTATGGTGAACTCAGCTTCCACAGTGGCAGTGCTGTCAAGGGTAGAGAATTCCAGTGATACTCCCTCCTCTGCATGAAGACATTTCTTCTGAGCTTAGTCCTAAATAACCCACCCCTTATTCTGATTGTGTTAATGCTTGGTTTGAGACCCTTCTGCTTGGGAAACTTCTATTCTGCACTCGGCCTATCAAGCTCTGGAATAATTGTTTTTGTTTTAAGTACATCATTTCTCATTGTATAAATTTTAGGGACTACACCTGGTCTGCTCAAACAGGCCTCATACCAGTCCTGACGAAGGGTCTCGGCCCAAAACGTCGAAAGTGCTTCTCCTTGTAGATGCTGCCTGGCCTGCTGTGTTCCACCAACATTTTGCGTGTGTTGCTCATACCATAAACCTGCTATCTTGAGAGCCAAGTTAGCAAATCTTTGCTGCACATCCCCTATTGCAAGCATCTTCTTTTCAGCAAGAGTAACAAAAAGTGGTACAAAGAATTCAGAAAGTCCCTCTACAACTCCAATTTCTGAAGTCTCTCCTTGTTTAGAAAATAGTCTAGGCCCTTATTCCTTTGGCCAAAATACATGACCATATGTTTTCCTAAACTGTATTCGTATGTCAGTTTTTTGCCCATTCTCCCAACTTGTCCAGTTCCTTCTGCTTCCTCACACTTAACAACTGGGTATGGTCTAAGTCAGATTAAATATAAGTAAGGCCAAGTTTTTATGTATATTTAAGGCTGACAGATTCTTGGTTGGTCAGGGCATGAAGGGATATGGGGAGAAAACAGGAGATTGAGGCTGAGATGATTAAATGCTGGAGCAGACTTGATGGACCAAATGGCTTAATTCTGCTCCTATATCTTATGGTCATATAATTGCAATAAGACCTTCCTTTTGAATCTTCCTGTAACATATGCCAATTAACTATATGTCTGTGTGTTCGTTTTCAGTGACGTATGTACAAAGCCGCTCAGATCACTTTGAACAGTTGTTAGTCTGTCACTTACATTGGGAGCAGGAAATCCACAAGAGCATATAAATAATATTTTTCCAGCCTGTGCACTGAAATAAAGATAGAACATTCAGGACAAGAAAGGTAGAGCTTGAGATTGATCACATTAAAATGAAAAGATGGTGTAAATTGGCAGTACTGATACTGTCAGCAAGGTACCAATAAAATGCATGAGGAAAGGAACTTAAATAGCTTTGAAAAGAACTATATCTTACGTTCCATAACAGACAGTCACAATTTGGATACATGTAGGCTTCCGTAGCTTTGCCATTGCCTTGGAGGCAGTTGAGGGGTGGAGTTGAAGGCGAGACTGACCAGAGTGAGAATAATTTCTTAGAGGAAGGAGGGCAGATATGGTTTGGGGGGAAACTTGTTGAGCTTTTATCCAGGAAGCTGAGATCATCCTGGGGTGAAACAGACATGCAGATGCATGTCCA
The DNA here is from genome assembly GCF_030144855.1 of Hypanus sabinus. Lineage (NCBI taxonomy): Eukaryota > Metazoa > Chordata > Chondrichthyes > Myliobatiformes > Dasyatidae > Hypanus > Hypanus sabinus. The sequence goes on from NC_082710.1 coordinate 2,952,461, forward strand.
TGGTGAAAACTGTTGAAATGGCACAGAGCATCAGAGCTGTCACAATGCTAAATAGGAAGTGATTTGGAAAGAGGAAGGAACAGGAAGGCAGATTACTATCTAAATGGAGTCAAGTTAGGAAAAGGGGAAGTACAACGAGATCTAGGTGTTCTTGTACATCAGTCAATGAAAGCAAGCATGCAGGTACAGCAGGCAGTGAAGGAAACTAATGGCATGCTGGTTTTTATAACAAGAGGAATTGAGTATAGGAGTAAAGAGGTCCTTCTGCAGCTGTACAGGGCCCTGGTGAGACCCCACCTGGAGTATTGTGTGCAGTTTTGGTCTCCAAATTTGAGGAAGGACAGTCTTGCTATTGAGGGAGTGCAGCGTAGGTTCACAAGGTTAATTCCCGGAATGGCGGGACTGTCATATGTTGAAAGATTGGAGCGACTGGGCTTGTATACACTGGAATTTAGAAGGACGAGAGGGGATCTGATTGACACATATAAGATTATTAAGGGATTGGATACGCTAGAGGCAGGGAACATGTTCCTGATGTTGGGGGAATCCAGAACCAGAGGACACAGTTTAAGAATAAGGGGTAGGCCATTTAGAACAGAGTTCAGGAAAAACTTTCTCACCCAGAGAGTTGTGGATCTGTGGAATGTTCTGCCTCAGAAGGCAGTGGAGGGCAATTCTCTGGATGCTTTCAAGAAAGAATTAGATAGAGCTTTTATAGATAGCGGGTTCAAGGGATATGGGGAGAGGGCAGGAACAGGGGTACTGATTGTGTATGATCAGCCATGATCACAGTGAATGGCGGTGCTGGCTAGAAGGGCCGAATGGCCTACTCCTGCACCTATTGTCTATTGTCTAAAATATGGTCAACATAGGAAAAATCAAGCTTGAGAAACAGCATTTCAACTTCAGATGTGGTAAAAGCCCTCATATCTCAATATTGGATTCAGCAATTTCAGATAACCAACCTTGCTAGTTTATATTTCAACTTACAGTTATTACATCAACAGTAACACAGTTTTCCCTGCTCCCCTGATGCTCCCTGACTGCTGAATATTCAGCTAAGTCTTTTACTAAAGTTTCCTGGCAACCACAATATTTTATATCAGTTACAGTACTATTTTTGTCTTTTTTTTAATCATTGTTCTTATTTATCCCCTAGTAACATGCTTCAAGGTAAAACACTGCAACTTCAGTACCCAGGCTCAGGCAGCACATCACCACTCTCTATTGCAATCATTTGAATTCTTCTTTCTGTCCGAACTTTCTCTTCTTCATGTTCAATTTCTAACTTTTTTTCTAGTTTTTTCTAGATAAAAAAAAGTCATTATTTTTCAATGATAATTCTGTTTCTTTCTGGTATTAATCCTGCCTGACCTCCCAAATATCTTCAGCATTTTTCTTTATATTTCAAATCTCAAACACCTGTAGCATTTTGTTTTATAGATCGCAGCAGAAATTCATGGAGCAACATCATCTGCTGTACATATCTTTTGTTGACTTCATAAAAACCTGACTCCATCATTCAAGCAAAAGAAAATCTGCTGATGCTGGATATCCAAGCAAGACACACAAAATGCTGGAGGAACTCAGAAAGCCAGGCAGCATCTATGGAAAAGAATACAGTCAATGTTTCGGGGTGAGACCCACCATCGGACCTGATGAAGAGTCTTGGCCCAAAGTGTCGACTGTACTTTTTCCATAGATGCTGCCTGGCTTGCTAGTTCCTCCAGCATTTTGTGTATGTTGCTCCAACACACAAGAGTGGCCAGAGTAATCTTCTCAGATTTTCTGCATCAAAAACTGTTTTGTTCATACATCTTGTTCAAGTCATTTCTTCAGCAGTTTGAACGGGGCACAACCGCGCAAGCGCGTGAAGATTGGCCTGTGAGATCAGCAGGAGAGTTTAAAAAGCAAGCAGATTCAGAGGGGGAAGGTAATTTCTTCGGGCAGTTTGAACGGGACACGACTGCGCAAGCGTGTGAAGGTTGGCCTGTGAGATCTGTGGGAGAGTTTAAAAAGCGAGCAGATTAATGAAGCGGGCATCGAAGGAGTGGGTGATGGAGTAGTGGGAGACAGAGTAGGAAGGTTTTGGCTCGAGAGGCTTTGGCGAGCAGAGGCTGAGGACGAGCTTGCTCCCAGTCAGGTAGGGCCAGGTAAGCTCCTTCAATTAATCTAATTAACATTAAGTATTGGAGCAGTAGGGCAGTCAAATGCTCCGTTTGCAGTATGTGGGAAGTCAAGGCGAACACAATTGTCCCTGATGACTACACCTGTAAAAGGTGCATCCAGCTGCAGCTCCTGACAAACTGAGTTAAGGAACTGGAGCTGGATGAAATTCAGATCATTTGTAAGGCAGAGACAGAAATAGACAGGAGTTTCAGGGAGATAGTCACCCCTAAAAGTCAGGAGACATGTAGCTGAGTGACTGTCAGGAGAGGTAAGGGGAATAGACAGGAAGATCAGAGCACCCCTGTGGCTGTTCCCATCAATAATAAGTATACCGTTTTGGATACTGTTGGTGGGGATGACCTACCAAAGACAAGTTGCAGTGGTCGCGTCTCTGGCACCGAGACTGGACCCTCAGCTCAGAAGGGAAGGACGGAAAAGAGGAGAGCAGTAGTGATAGGGGATTCGATAGTTAGAGGGGACAGATAAGAGGTTCTGTGGGAGAGACTGAGAATCCCGGATGGTTTGGTGGGAGTGTCTGCAATATCTCAGATTGAGTTCTCCATATTCTCAAGAGGGAGGGTGAGCAGCTAGATGTTGTGGTCCATGTAGGGAACAATGACGTGGATAGGAAGAAGGAGGTGGTCATGTAAAGAGAGTTTAGGGAGTTAGGTGCAAAGTTGAAGGACAGGACCTCCAGGGTTGCAATCACAGGTGCTAGTGAGGCTAGAAATAGGAAGATAATGCAGCTAAATACATGGCAAAGGAGTTGGTGCAGGAGGGAGGGTTTTATGTTTCTGGACAATTGGGCCTTATTCCAGGGAAGGTGGGACCTGTTCCGACAGGACGGGTTGCACTTGAACTGGAGGGGGCTAATATCTTTGCGGGAAGGTTTGCTAGTGCTGCTCCAGGAGTTTAAAATAGATTTGCAGGGGGAGGGGAACCAGAGTGTTAGAGCAGATAGTGATGTGGAGGAGGATAAAGGTCAGCGAGAACTGCAAGTACAGTGCATGGAGTAAAGCTAGATCTAACATTTAAAGAGGCTTTGAGGAAAGAGAAGCTGAATAAAGGGTGTAAAGGTAGTAAGGTAGAAGGGCTAAAGTGCATGTACTTCAATGCAAGAAGCAATAGGAACAAAGGTGATGAACTGAGAGCTTGGATACATACATGGAATTATGATGTAGTGGCCATTACAGAGACTTGGCTGGCACCAGGGCAGGAATGGATTCTGAATATTCCTGGATTTCAGTGCTTTAAAAGGGATAGAGAAGGGGGAAAAGGGGAGGAGGGGTGGCATTACTGGTCAGGGATACTATTACAGCTACAGAAGGGGTGGGTAATGTAGCAGGATCCTCTTTTGAGTCAGTATGGGTGGAAGTCAGGAACAGGAAGGGACCAGTTACTCTACTGGGGGTATTCTATAGGCCCCCTGGTAGCAGCAGAGATACTGAGGAGCAGATTGGGAGGCAGATTTTGGAAAGATGCAAAAATAACAGGGTTGTTATCATGGGTGAATTTAACTTTACTAATATTGATTGGCACCTGATTAGTTCCAATGGTTTAGATGGGGCAGAGTTTGTTAAGTGTGTCCAGGAGAGATTCCTGTCACAGTATGTTGACAATGCCATACTAGATCTAGTATTAGGTAATGAACTGGGTCAGGTCACAGATCTGTCAGTGGGTGAGCATCTGGGGGACGGTGACCACCGCTCCCTGGCCTTAAGCATTATCATGGAAAAGGATAGAATCAGAGAGGACAGGAAAATTTTTAATTGGGGAAGGGCAAATTATGAGGCTATAAGACTAGAACTTGTGGGTGTGAATTGGGATGATGTTTTTGCAAGGAAATTTACTATGGACATGTGGTCAATGTTTAACGATCTCTTGCAGGATGTTAGGGATAAATTTGGCCTGGTGAGGAAGATAAAGAATGGTAGGGTGAAGGAACCATGGGTGACAAGTGAGGTGGAAGAAGGCAGCATACATGAGACTTAGGAAGCAAGCATCAGATGGGGCAATTGAAGAATATAGGGTAGCAAGAAAGGAGCTTAAGAAAGGACTGAGGAGAGCAAGAAGGGGGCATGAGAAGACCTTGGGAATAGGGTAAAGGAAAACCCCAAGGCATTCTTCAGTTATGTGAAGAACAAAAGGATGACAGGAGTGAAGATAGGACTGATTAGAGATAAAGGTGGGAAGATGTGCGTGGAGGCTGTGAGAGTATGCGAGATCCTCAATGAATACTTCTCTTCAGTATTCACCAATGAGAGGGAACTTAATGACAGTGAGGACAAAATGAGTGAGGTTGAAGTTCTGAAGCATGTTGATATTAAGAGAGAGGAGGTGTTGGAGTTGTTAAAATACATTAGGATGGATAAGTCCCCAAGGCCTGGCGGAATATTCCCCAGGCTGCTCCATGAGGCAAGGGAAGAGATTGCTGAACCTCTGGCTAGGAACTTATGTCCTCATTGTCCACGGGAATGGTACCAGAGGATTGGAGGGAGGCAAATGTTGTCCCCTTGTTCAAAAAAGGTAGTAGGGATAGTCCGGGTAATTATAGGCCAGTCAGCCTTGCGTCTGTGGTGGGAAAGCTGTTGGAAAAGATTCTTAGAGATAGGAGCTATGGGCATTTAGAGAATCATGGTCTGATCAGGGACAGTCAGCATGGCTTTGTGAAGGGCAGATCGTGCCTAACAAGCCTGATAGAGTTCTTTGAGGAGGTGACCAGGCATATAGATGAGGGTAGTGCAGTGGATGTCATCTGCATGGATTTTAGTAAGGCATTTGCCAAGCTTCCACATGGAAGGCTTATTCAGAAAGTCAGAAGGCATGAGATCCAGGGAAGTTTGGCCAGGTGGATTCAGAATTGGCTTGCCTGCAGAAGGCAGACGGTCATGGTGGAGGGAGTACATTTAGATTGGAGGGTTGTTACTAGTGGTGTCCCACAAGGATCTGTTCTGGGACCTCTACTTTTTGCGATTTTTATTAATGACCTGGAAGTACAACGAGATCTAGGTGTTCTTGTACATCAGTCAATGAAAGCAAGCATGCAGGTACAGCAAGCAGTGAAGAAAACTAATGGCATGCTGGCTTTTATAACAAGAGGAATTGAGTATAGGAGTAAAGAGGTCCTTCTGCAGCTGTACAAGGCCCTGGTGAGACACCACCTGGAGTATTGTGTGCAGTTTTGGTCTCCAAATTTGAGGAAGGACATTCTTGCTATTGAGGGAGTGCAGCGTAGGTTCACAAGGTTAATTCCCGGAATGGCAGGATTGTCATATGTTGAAAGATTGGAGCGACTGGGCTTGTATACACTGGAATTTAGAAGGATGAGAGGGGATCTGATTGCAATATATAAGATTATTAAGGGATTGGACACGCTAGAGGCAGGAAGCATGTTCCCGCTGATGGGTGAGTCCAGAACTAGAGGCCACAGTTTAAAAATAAGAGAAAGGCCATTTAAAATAGAGATGCAGAAAAACTTTTTCACCCAGAGAGTGGTGGATATGTGGAATGCTCTGCCCCAGAAGGCAGTGAGGCCAAGTCTCTGGATGCATTCAAGAGAGAGTTAGATAGAGCTCTTATAGATAGCGGGGTCAAGGGATATGGGGAGAGGGCAGGAACGGGGTACTGATTGTGTATGATCAGCCATGATCACAGTGAATGGAGGTGCTGGCTAGAAGGGCCGAATGGCCTACTCCTGCACCTACTGTCTATTGTCTATTGAGAGGAAAAATAGATCAGCCATGATGAAATGGCAGAACAGACTCTCCAAATGGCCTAATTCAGCTCCTTTATCTTATGGTCTAATGGTCAAAGTTGTTCATTGTTCGCTTAAAAAAAAAAGTCTCCCCAGAGTTCTTTGCCTTAGTGAGCATAGCAGTTAGCATAACGTTGCAACAGTACCAGCAACTCCACTGTTGTATGTACGGTGTTTGTATGTTCTCCCTGTGATGGCATGAGTTTCCTCTGAGTGCTCTGGTTTCCTTCCACTGTCCAAAGATGTATGGGTAGTAGATTAATTGGTCACATGGATAATTGGACTGGAAGGGCTGGTTACTGTGCTGTATCACTAAAATAATTTCATTGATATTCCTGTGACCTTAATGATGAATTCCAGCTTGCTGATGACAACATGTCTAACTGTTCCCTGCCTGTCTCTAACTTTATCTTTGAAAGGCTCATTGCAGTTTTTTCATCTATATCCACTCATCTGAGATGGGTAACCTTTGATTACATAATTGCTTGAAAAAAATGTAGCGTATTATTTTTTCTGAAATTAATTTTTTGAATTGATTATTTGCATGGAAATCTGAAATATTACTTGTAGAATTTAAACAATAGGAATAGCTTTTATACGTCATATATAATTGATGTCAGTATTTCAGCAGAGACTGCTGGGTAAAATCTGTGTGGCTGAGCTCTGATTTTGGATCCATGCTGGCTGGGGATGCCATTCTGATAACTACTGCAGTATATCAAATGTGTATTTCCAGCTGAATTTTCCTTCAATGTGGCTCTTACTTGAAAAAAGACTTCTGATTTTACCCTAAAACTTCTGATAATGATAGTTTCAGTCTGATATATCAAATCAATCTGAAAACTGTCATGTAATGCACAAACATACCAACGGTTTCACAGTAACATGGTACAACTAGACGAATGAACTGATGAAAAAGGCAAGAATGTGTTGTCTGAAATTAAATGCATAGAAGTGCAGTGATAGAAACATAGAAAACCTACTGCACAATATAGGCCCTTCGGCTCACAAAGCTGTGCCAAACATGGACTTACTTTACAATTACCTAGGGTTACCCATAGCCGTCTATTGTTCTAAGCTCCATGTACTTATCCAGAAGTCTCTTAAAAGAGTGTATCGTAACCCCCTCCACCACCGTCACTGGCAGCCCAGTCCATGCACTCACCACCCTCTGCGTTCTTTTAAAAAAAAAGTACCCCTGACATCTCTGTACCTACTTCCAAGCACCTTAAAACTGTGCCCTCTCGTGATAGCCATTTCAGCCCTTGGAAAACGCCTCTGACTATCCACGCAATCAATGCCTCTTATCATCTTCTACACCTCTATCATATCACCTCTCATCCTCCGTCACTCCAAGGAGAAAAGGTCGAGTTCACTCAACCTATTCAAATAAGGCATGCTCCCCAATCCAGGCAACATTCTTGTAAATCTCCTCTGCACCCTTTCTATAGTTTCCACATCCTTCCTGTAGTGAGGTGACCAGAACTAAGCACAGTACTCCAAGTGGGGTCTGACCAGGGTCCTATGTAGCTGCAATATTACTTCTCAGCTCTTAAACTCAGTCCCATGGTTGATGAAGGCCAATGCACTGTATGCCTTCTTAACCACAGAGTCAACCCTTGCAGCAGCTTTGAGTGTCCTATGGACTCAGACCCCAAGATCCCTTTGATCCTCCACACTGCCAAGAGTCTTACCATTAATACTATATTCTGCCATCCTATTTGACTACCAAAATGAACCACCTCACAGTTATCTGGGTTGAACTCCATCTGCCACTTCGCAGCCCAGTTTTGCATCCTATCTTTGCCCCGCTGTAACCTTTGACAGCCCTCCACACTATCCATAACACTTCCAACCTTTGTGTCATCAGCAAATTTACTAACCTATCCCTCCACTTCCTTTTCCAGGTCATTTATAAAATTCACGAAGAGAAGGGGTCCTAGAACAGATCCCTAAGACACAACACTGGTCACCGACCTCCATGCAGAATATGACCTGTCTGCAACCACTCTTTGCCATCTGTGGGCGAGTCAAATCTGGATCCACAAAGCAAGGTCCCCTTGGAACCCACGCCTGCTTTCTTTCTCAATAAGTCTTGTATGGGGGACCTTATCAAATGCCTTGCTGAAATCCATATACGCTACATCTACTGCTCTACCTTTATCGATGAGTTTAGTCACATCCTCAAAAAATTCCGTCAGGCTCGTAAGGCACAACATGCCCTTGACACACCATGCTGACTGTTCACAATCATATTATGTCTCTCCAAGTGTTCATAAATCCTGCCTCTTAGGATCTTCTCCATCAACTTACCAACCACTGAAGTAACTCAGTGGTCTATAATTTCCTGGGCTAGCTCTACTCCCTTTCTTGAATAAGGGAACTACATCTGCAACAATCCAATCCTCCAGAACCTCCTCTGGCCCCATTGATGATGCAAAGATCATTGCCAGAGGCTCAGCAATCTCCTTCTTCACCTCCCACAGTTGCTTGGGGTGCATCTCGTCTGGTCCCGGAGACTTATCCAACTTGATGCTTTCCAAAAGCTCCAGCACATCCTCTTTCTTAATGTCTTTATGCTCAAGCTTTTCAATCATCCCTGTAATCGCCAAGTTCCTTTTCCATAGTGAATACTTTGCTTCAGTATTCACTAAGTATATCTGCTATCTCCTCCAGTTCCGTACACATTTTTCTACTGTCACACTTGATTGGTCCTCTTCTCTGACGTATTATCTGTTTTAAATCAACCCTACAGTCACCAAGATCCTTTTCCATGGTGAATACTGAAGCAAAGTATTCATTAAATACCTCCGCAATCTCCTCTGGTTCCATACACACTTTTCCACTGTCACACTTGATTGGTCCTCTTCTCTCAATTACTCCAATTAAATGCTTTCCTAACTTGTCTGTTCCTATGCCTCTCCAGTTCTATGGTAAAGGAGATAGAATTGTGATCACTATCTCCAAAATGTTCTGCCACTGAAAGACCTGACACTTGACCAGCAACGCACACAAAATGCTGGTGGAACACAGCAGGCCAGGCAGCATCTATAAGGTGAAGCACTGTTGACGCTTTGGGCCGAGACCCTTCAGTCAGGACTAACTGAAAGGAAAGATAGTAAGAGATTTGAAAGTAGGAGGGGGATGGGAAAATGTGAAATGAAAGGGGAAGACTGGAGGGGGGTGGGGTGAAGCTGAGAGCCAGAAAGGTGATTGGCAAAGGGGATACAGAGCTAGAGAAGGGAAAGGATCAAGGGACAGGAGGCCTAGGGAGAAAGAAAGGGGGAGGGGAGCACCAGAGGGAGATGGAGAACAGGCAGAGTGATGGGCAGAGAGAGAAAGAAAAAAAAGGAGGGGAAAAACAACAAAAAAAACTAAATATATCAAGGATGGGGTAAGAAGGGGAGGAGGGGCATTAACGGAAGTTAGAGAAGTCAATGTTCATGCCATCAGGTTGGAGGCTACCCAGCCGTATATAAGGTGTTGTTCCTCCAGCGATACCAGATCAAGTACAGCCTGTCCTCTTGTAGGCTTACCTAGAAGCATTCCTGAACCCTCCTAACAAACTCCATCCCATCTAAACCCCTTGCTGTAGCAAGATGCCAATCAATATTTGGGAAATTCAAATCTCCCAGCATGACAACCCTGTTATTATTACAGCTTTCCAGAATCTGTCTCCCTCTCTGCTCCTCGATGTCCCTGTTACTGTTGGGTGGTCTATAAAAAACACACAATGGAGTTATTGACCCTTTCCTGTTCCTAACTTTCACCCACAGAGAATCTGTAGACAATCCCTCCATAACTTCCTCCTTTTCTGCAGCCATGACACGATCTCTGATCAACAATGCCACACCCCCACCTCTTTTATCTCCCTGCCTGTCCTTTCTGAAACATCTAAAGCCTGGCACTCTAAGTGACCATTCCTGCCCCTGACCCATCCAAGTCTCTGTAATTATAGCTCCAAGTACTGATCCATGCTCTAAGCTCATCCGATATTTGGGGAATTAAAGAGCAGTCACAGCAAAATGATATCATTTTTGAAAGCTGTGCATGAAGAGAAGTTTTTGGCTGCATACACACGTTTTCACAGGTGGCAGCACATTTAGTGAACCACTTAATGTCATTAAAGTTAACATTGGAAATTAGTATAATAGAGAAAGATACAAAAGCAGGTAGTTATGTCATATTTCATGCTAATATGGAAACATAGAAAACCTACAGCACAATACAGGCCCTTTGGTCCACAAAGTTGTGCCAAACCTGTCCCTACCTTAGAAATTACTTGTCTTACCTATAGCCTTCTATCTTACTAAGCTCCATGTACCTATCTAAAAGCCTCTTAAAAGACCCTATCCGCCTCCACCACCATTGTTGGCAGCCCATTCCACGCACTCACCAAACCCTGAGTAAAAAACTTACCCCTGACATCTCCTCTGTACCTACTTCCCAGCACCTTAAACCTGTGTCCTCTTGTGGCAACCATTTCAGCCCTGGGGAAAAACCTCTGACTATCCACATGATCAACGCCTCTCATCATCTTATACAAATATAGAGCCATATATTTTAGGGATAACTTCAGATCTTGAAGAAAGTGCTGAAAAGTTTACTGGAATAACACCAGTATAATGTTTTTTTGATCGTCAAAGGAGTTGAGATTAAACATTAAGGAAAAATTTATCACAAGTGTTTAGAATTACGAAGTGTTTGCTATGGTGAATGATTCAGTATTCAGAGAACACGTGATAAAATATTAGGAAAGGGGAGATTAGATATCTTTTTTAACTCTGCAATTTGTAATGATCTAGAATATATGCCTGTTAAGTCTTTGGAAAAAATAATTGGTGATATTTAAAAGGAAATTGAATATACAGTATGCTTTGACAAGAAAGTGTTTCAGAATTATGGAGAAAGAATGAAATATTGGCACAAATTATGTAGCTCTTTAAAGAGCATTCAAAGGCACAATAGAGCATATACAGTATATGCAATATTTATTTGTGCTATTATAGCAACTGTAGATCTGAGTGATAGATGAAGGCTGCACCCACTAGTAGGGAAATTTGGGGTAATTTTCTTCATGAAAATAGTAATTTGAATTTTACTTCCATTTCCTAAATATTCACCAAATAGGAACATCAAGTTTTCAAGATCTGAGTAGTGCTGTTGACCAGAACCAGAGCGTTACGAGAGGAAAATGTCATGGCATATACATTGGAACTGGGGCAGATTGTGACGATGAGTTGTTGATTGCCTATTATGCCCCATTAGTTGGTTGTGGGGTGGCCTTGCACATTTTTCACCAGCATGTGCAACAGAGAAATATGGAAGGTGCTGCTGAGAATAAAAACCCACATCTGAACTTTACTTCTGACCTTGGACTCGTCATTGAATTCATGGAGCATTTTTTGACCATCGGCCTTTCTATTTTAGGCTCAGCAATATTCATTTTGTATGCTGTGCATTTAAACACACTTAAATGTGTTGATAATAAAAAAAACAGTTGCTGGAAATCTGAGATAAGTTCTGAAAAAAATCTGAAAATGTTGGACAACATCAGTGTGACGATAAACCTTAACTGCATCTTTCCACAAACCCTGCTGTGCTGTTTAGCATTTCTGTGTTTTTTTTTATTATCATTGAACCTGTTTGCTTTTAACTTTGATTGTATATTCAGTTAATTTCTATAATTTACAGTTTGTACATCAGTTAAGTGAATTTCTTAGTTTTTTAGTTAATGACATTTTTTAAGAATTGTCTTTCAACTATTTTTGAATATCTCTGATTACTTGAGAAGTTTGGAGTAGGGGCTATATCACAACTGTCCTGTTAGAGATTTAGTACTTTTGTTATATCACTATTTGTGTCCCACATTCAACAGCTGCCTCAGATGAAGCAGTTATTGTGCCAAATGGGCAATTGATTCATTGTCTGAAAAAAAAAGATTTCTTCTGCTGTAAATTGTTATGGCAAGACTACATAATAAGTTTTTGTATGACTCTTGCCATTTGGGGGATTAGATATAGGGTATGTAAAAAAGAATTCTAATCCAAGAAAGTGTTATGAAATATATTTTATTGTGATGTCGCAGGCACCACGCAGATGTAGACTTCACAACATTAGCACCCACTCAGTACAGTAATGTCATTGAATAGCACTTTGCCCTGCTTCTTCACAACCCCACTGAATTATTGCAAGCTCGCAAGATTCTCATTGATTATAGTTAGAGAACATGAGGCATTTTCAACCATTGTCAGTTAATTCCAATGTTGTATGAACTTCTTTTCCTGAAAACATCCACCTTAAATCTACCATTAAGTCAAACTGGAAGAGACTCTAAAGCAATGGTTCCCAACCTTTTTTTGGCCATGCCCCACCTAATCACCTCTAAAATCCTGATGCCCCCTGTGGTGATATATAATTCTTATTATTCAAAAAGTGAACTCCTATTCACCTGGAGGAAGCCTAAAAGACCATTAACTTGGTTTAAACAAGCTTCCAAAGAACGTGGCATTCATGAAAGAGAAAAATAAAAGAATCAAAGGACTGTTAAAGTTCTGAGGAAGAAATTACTAAGAAATTGTAAAAAAAAGAACATTAAGTGATATTAAAATAATAATAATAAATAAATAAAACAATGCTGATTCATTTCTACAGCATACAAAGGCAGATACACCATTTAAAAGAGATGACGCAATGTACACACCTTCACACCACCAAGAACCGAAAGCTACTGCAAAAAGCAGCATTGGCGCGACCTCGTACAAGTTTCTTACGCGTTTGGACTTGTTCATTCGTTCCTTCCTACATCAGTCAATTCATTAATTTAATTATGAAAACCATTTTATGGTTGTAATGATGGTGATAGACTATATATACAGTACATACGCAATTACACATGTACATACACATAAGTATTTTTATGTATGCATACTGTATATACACATATTTATTAACTCGCACACACACATACTCACACAGACTTACTAGAAAAAATTCACTGTTAATAACTCATTCTCGAATTGCCCCCCTTAAAAATCAAATTACCCCCCTGTGGGGCGTACGCCCCACGTTGGGAACCACTGCTCTAAAGCCTGCACCATATTTTAACTGTTCCACCGGTGATCTTGATTGACTAGACTAAAATCTTCATTAGTTGTTGCATTTCTTTAAAATATGAACATAAAAACAGTTTTTCTGTGTCTACCAGAGAACAGTACATGGCATGCAATTCAATGTACCTGGATAGAGTGGCTCGAATGGATTGTGTAGCATCACTTATTCACTCACACTTCTCCCATCAACATATTGTGTCAATTCTGTAGATTAAATTAAAGCTGTTACTTTTTAATATTCATAGACTTTAGATCTGATCATGCCGAATGCAATACAGTATTGTCACATTGTATTGCTGAAATATAAGCATTTACAACATACACTTGAAATACAATTTACAGCTTTTCAAATTTCCATATTTTACTTTCTGTGGTCTCATTAATTTCTTGTAGGTGTCAGAAGTCAGCAATATTGAACACTTAGGTTCAGCAAAATGTTGGTGTTGCCAGTATTTACAAACTTTGTATAAAACAGAAGAATAAAACTACTCTAAACATTCCCAGAGAATCCAAATCTCTACTTGTCATTACCAAAGCTTTATGTCCATTCAATCAGCTCCTGTAGATGTGATGTCTCAATTTACTGCTATTCAGAAGTGCTCTTATTTATCCCCTATGGTAGTGTACTGAATGAGCAAGATAGTGTTCAGACTTAATTTTTTATTATTTTAATATTATTAAGACAAATATTTTAGGAGCTACTCTTGAATAACAGAAGTTTTATGAGAGAAAACTTCTGTTATTCAAGAGTAGCTCCTGAAATATTTGTCTGAACCTTAAGTCTTAACTATAAGTAACAGGTAGTGAGTGAGCTGTTAAACTCAAGTCAGTCATGTTCCTCCTCCCATGTGATGCAGGCTTGAAGTGGTGGGGATCTTTCATTAAAAATGCAGATTATTCACAAAGAGAACCTCGCTCAGCTGATTGCCAGGAACTCCTCCCAGGCTGCAAATTGCTGCTTCCAAAATACTTGAAATTGCTCCACTAGGATCTATGCAAGTTTGGCAGGACTCTTAAAAGAACTTATTCAGAAAGAACTTCAGTGGTCAGTCGTGTCTTCAAATCCACAGAATCTTAGCTGTCCTGCTGTTTGAGACCAAGATGTATTGTATGTTATGTGTAGGGGTATTTTTAGCTGGGTCAGATATGAATAGCCTTTTTTTTGCATTTTCTTATACCAGAACAACTGGTTTCTCACTTTAGACCTTAAAATGAGCAATTATCAGAAGAAAATATGATGAAAACCTTTTCTATTTGTTGGTTGTCTGGATTTAATGTTCAGGGAAGTCTTAAATTGACATCTCCCAATCCTGACCAAAGCAAAAGGGAGCTGTTTAAGTATGACACTGATATATGCAATTAAAGAGTCTATTGCCTGTGTTAGGCCTTGTTGCAACATAGCAACATTGGTTTGCCTGAGGCAGCCAATGCTAGCTTTGAGGATTGGAAGATCGTTATCAACAAGAATCCTTTTTAGTTTCAAGATAAATTTTGGGTGGTTCGTGCTGCTTTAAAATGTTCCCATACTTTTGTTTGTAATTTCTGATTAAGATCAATGCTTCACTAATTAGTGTTGATAACAGGACAACCCATGTTAAAAATACTGCCTTCACATCCAATAATAGCTTAAATTAGTACAATATCTTTAATGTTCCTATTAATGGGTATTAATGCTTAACTGAAGTCTGCAGATTTTTTAAATCAGTCGTTAAATCTGGTGATGTTGGGTCCTTTCATTTGATGTACAGGCTTGTTGGATTTTCTCTTTAGATACGTTACTTTATTTAGAGATATGGTGCGGAACAATGAGCCATTCCAGCTCAATGAGCCATGCCAGCCAGCAACCCACCTATTAACCCTAGCTTAATCGCGGGACCATTTACAATGATCAAATAGCTGACTAACTGGTACATCTTTGGACTGTGGGAGGAAACAGGTGCATCCAATGGAAACCCACATGGTCACAGAGAGAACGTACAAAATCCTTACAACAATGCTGGAATTGAACTCCGAACTCCAATGCCCCAAGCTGTAATAGTAGCGTGCTAACCACTACGCCATCATGAATTGAATTAGTATTAATTAGAACATAATTCCAGAGCACTTCTGGTTCAACTTTTCTCTACATTCATTCAGATATTCCTTCAAATACAGTGGGCTCTGGTTAAGTGGGACACATTAGGACCAGTACATTTTGGCCCTATTAAGCAGCTGTCCCAATTAGGCAAAGTTTTATGGAAATAGTTTAAAAGGTACAAAATCACAGACTACCATTTAACTTAATAACAAAGTATGAATTTAGATGAAATAATGAACCCATTAGAACACTACCAATGCTACTGCAGTACTACAAAACTATGAATTAGTTTCTTATGTTTATCGGTGGAGGCTTTCATCCAGTGTATGGGATGTCCAGCGAGAGGGTACCACTTCTGGTGAAGGGACTTGTCGTGTCCATTCTGAGGCAGCTCACTTACCTTTGGTTCCCACCGGACACTCAGTTCTCACCTGTAGTTCCAGGTAGCTGTTTGCTAGCGATGGTGGCCGCACCACAATACACTGTTTCTGCAGGTGGACTAAACCAGGTTAGGGTAGCCAGTGAGCATCATACCCCCATGAGATAGGGACATTCCTGTACTACATGTGAAATCAGCTCCAGTAGACTGGGCAGATGAGATCTATAGTGAGCTCCAATGGCCAAGAAGGCTGTTCTGCAGCTTTTCGTGGAGAGCAAAGAGCATGATAAAGCACAGTCATCATCATCCACTGCAAACAAGATGACTAATCATACTACTGGACCAGACTTCCGAGGTCAAGAGAATGGCTTTGTCCCAGTGCAATGGCTACTAGTGACTAGTGGTGTTCCCCAGGGGTCTGTGTTGGCAATAATCTTTTTACTTCATATGCCAATAACTTGGATGATGGCTTTGCTGGAAAGCGTGCAAATAGTATGAAGATAGGTGGAGGGGCAGGTGGTTTTGAGGAAGTAGAGAGGCTACAGAAGGACTTAGACAGGTTAAGAGAATGGGCAAAGGTGGCAGATAGAATACAGTGTCAGGAACTGTATGGTCATGTACTTTGGTAGAAGAAATGAAAGGATTGGCAATTGTCTAAATGGAGAAAATACAAAAAGCTGAGGTGCAAAGGGATTTGGGAGTCCTTGTGCAGGGTTTCTTAAAAGTTAATTTGCAGGTTGAGTCTATGAGAAGGAATGCAAATACAATGTTAACATTTGTTTCAAGAGGGCTAGTATATTAAAGCAAGGATGTAATATTGAGACATTTTAAAGCACTGGTGAGACCTCACAGAGTATTGTGAGCAGTTTTGGACCCCTCATCTTTGAAAGGATGTGCTGAATTTGGAGACGGCTCAAAGGAGGTTCACAAAAATAATTCCAGGATTGGTTGGCTTGTCATATGGAGAGCATTTGATGGCTCTGGGCCTGTATTCACTAGTTCAGAAAAATGAAAGTTACTTCTTTGAAAACTATCAAATAGTGAAAGGCCTTGATAGATTGGATGTGGAGAGGATATTCCTCAGAATAGAGGAGCATCCGTTTAGAATGGAGATGCGGAGGCAGCTGTGGAGGCCAAGTCTTTATGTATATTTCGGGTAGAGGTTGATTGGTCAGGACATGAAGGGATACGAGGAGAAGGCAGGAGATTGGGGTTGAGAGGAAAATTGGATCAGATGTGATAAAATAGCAGGGCAGATTTGATGGGCTAAATGGCCTAATTCTACTCCTATATCTTATGGTCTTCTGCACTTTAAGATCTCTCTCACTCAGGTTTCACTATCATCATCGGATATGACGGACAACCATGTTCTTTTGACTAATTGTAAATGAACTGATTAGTTCAGACACCTAATGCAGATAATGGACTGCCTTCCTGCAATGTTTTTGACAATTGGATCCCCCAAATCTTCATTTTCATTGTAAGTGTTGACAGTTATAAATTCTTTGTAGTTCCTGACTTGCAGAAGGTCACTCCAACTGTTTCTGGCATCTCCAAGCCTGAATCCTTGAAGCTGCACTGAGCAAAGCAATTCTAAATGGTCTTCCTGCTTATTTCTCACTAACTATTAGTGACAAAAAGTCAATACTTTTTGAACACAAGCACATACAACCAATGCTATTTAAAAATTGGTTGCTTAAAGCTTGCCGCAGTGTCTAACGGCTGCACAAGTTTACACAGCTGACACTAGTTAGAGACTGGTCGGCATTAGTCTCCTGTCTCAAGTAAGCGGTATAAAGTCTCAAATAAAGGAAATCATGACTATTTTCTCAATTAGCTTTTGTTCACCAAGATTTGCCCCAAGCGGATGTCCCATTTAACCAATGGCCTATTAACCGTGGGCGCTGTGGAAGCTATAACATCTTGAGGCTTCAGAGTTCTATCTCAGCGCCCTCTGCAAAGAGTTTCTATATTTCCTCCCTGTGGAATATGTTGTTTTTTTTTCAAGGTGCTCTGGTTTCCTTCCACAATCTAAAGACATACTGGTTAGTAGGATAATTGGTCATTGCAAATTGTCTTATGATTAGGTTAGGGTTAAATCATGGTTGTCAGGGGTTTCTGGGTGGCAGGGCTCGAAGGGGTGGAAGAGCCTATTCCACAATGTATCTTAAAATAAATAAAATTAAAACTAGAATCCACTGTAATTCAGCACTGTGCAACCAAATAATCCTTTCTTTATTCAGAGTGAAACAAACATGTGAGAAACATATTCAGGCTATGCTCTGTCCCTGTGCACATTCAATCAGAGTAGATTGAAGTTTGAGTCACCCTTGTGCCACTGATGTGATTTCTGTGTCAGGACGTACAAGAACATATCATAGTTCATTGCATTGCACTAATCCCAATTGGAAGTAGTAAATTTTCCACTTATCACAAAAGAATGTAAAGCAAGAATTTCTTTTACTTTAAGAGATCAATAAACATTCTTACTCAGAGATTTGGTGGCCTCTAATAAATCAAATAAAGTTAAAACAGATTTTCAGAAAGCAATTAACAAAGTAATTGATAGGCCAGCACTTATGTAAGGAGTGGAAAAGTATGAGCCCAGAAATTGTGTAACAGAATCATTAAATATGTTAGGGTTATTTGTGCATGCATAAATTTGGGGTCGGCTCTTCCATGTATATTGAATTCTTAGTAAAATTAACTACAAGGCACGATCAGTGATACTAATCTGTGTATGGACTGTTATTTGGGTGATTTGTATTTGAACTGTATATTGATATGTATTATTGACCAAGAATACAGGACCAGATTTCAACAAGAGTGTAAAACTGGTTCTAACTTTAATCCACGGACTTCTGACAAAATGTCCTGTGCAAAGTTACTTCAATCTTGCTTAAGGTATATTTCTGCATTTCCCCCCTATCCTGTTTTGTTGCTTTGGGTGTCATGCACAGTAATATATAGGATCATGTACCTTGCCTAGATCAAGAAGGAGATTCGTACAGTCTTGCTTCTGAGTGCTAATGACACACATGGAAGTAAACTTTGTAGGATCATTCGAGACATTCAGTACTTGCTATAGGGGAAGGAAGATCACCGATGAACTTACTGAAGATGGTTAGTGAGGCCTGCAGCTGAGATATTTGATCTTTATTAATTATTCACCTTCTTCTAATCACTGATGTGTTTTCTCTTTGATGCTCATTGGCCTTCATTTTTACTGGGACTCCATTTTGTCATGTGGGGCTTACTAAACTGATACTTGGAAAGGATAAACGGGCTTGCTCCTAATATGTTGTCTCTATATTTCCCTTCATTATTGCTGTCTGAGCTGCTTAGTTCCTCCAGCAATTTGTGTGTTGATACATGGAATGGGCTGGTTATCCATTGTGGAAGGTTGGGCACAATAGTCATGTCTACTAGAGATTATTTTGGGGGGGGGTGTACGTACGGTGGGAGTGGGGGGTGTTCTTGATTGAAATCCATATTATATCAGGGGCTGTTGCAGGATGGATGTGGTGAGGATACAGAACTGGGGTTATTGCATAAAAGTAATAGATCAACCACAAGATAGAGATAAGATGAAAGATTTATTTTTCTTTTAGAGGGTTGTGAACCTTTGGAAGACTCCTCAAGGAATGGTGAAGGAGAGTATTTATAAGTTTTGATGCAGAGTTATAAAGAAACTTAAGCAGAGGTAAACAGTTATTGTGAATTAAAATCTGAGATTACAATCACAGTAGTGTAGCAGTTAGCACAATGGGATGTCGGAGCTCTGAATTAAATCCGGACATCCTCTGCAAGGAGTTTCTGTAGGCCCTCCATATGGAATGTGTAGGTTTCTTCAGATGCTGCAGTTCCCTACCACAGTCCAAAGACGTACCAGGTAGGCTCAGTGGTCATTGTGAATTGTCCCATGATGCAATTAGGGTTAAATTTGCATTGTCAGGGTTTGCTGGGTGTCCTGGCAAGAAGAGTCGGAAGGGTCTATATTTCTAAATAAAATAAATAAAGGTTATTAATTGCTAGATGGGATCAAGTGCATTTGTGGCCTGTCCTCCTAATTCGTATCCCTTTAATGAATTTATTTAAACTGCAACTTTTCTCCCCACTACAACCACCATTTTAGCCTCAGAGAAAAAGTTTGAGAAAATTTTTCTCATCTGGCAGAAAAAAGGGAATCTTTTTATGTAAACCAATTTTATGCTGTCACTAAAACCATTAAAAAAAACATGTGGCTATTAATCCATCATGGATATTGGCTAAACATAATGACTTATTAACATCTCTCTATATAATTTAGCTCGATATCGCTGGTTCAAAGTAAAAGGCTGAAATGAGGATGTGCATTTCTGTTATTATACCATTGCTTGTACTCATAAGAAGCCAACCATAAGTAAAACTGAGACTTCTTGCTCTTTTCATCAAGGTGACAGGCCAGTTATTTCAGAAACATCTAAATTGGACAAACACATTTCAAGAAAGGTTATTTAGATTAATCCAAGTTGTAAATTGCGTTTGAAACTATTGAGAAAATTTGATTAGAATTCTCTGAAAATATTCAGTTTTAAATGAGCTGTAACCTAATTTTAATAAAAATGATGTACTGTATTGTAAACAGTGGATTGGACTTGTACGGCATGTGGTTTGAAAGCGCTCACTAAGTTCAACTAAGTTGTGAGTTCAGATATGTGTAGACTGTGTCCTATGCCAGTAAACAATAGCTTATGCTATAAAATTGCAAAAAAAGGTTGGAAAACACCTAGCTGGTAGGATTTTAAAATTATTTTTCATAAAGCATTAATGATGCGTGTATAAATAGAGAAATAAATATTTTGTGTATCTACACAAGTGGCCTTCACAAGTGGTCTTTAATAATTAAAAACTTTACAAATTACAATGAGCAATAATTGAAAGAGCAGGAGCGAGTGTTTTAATTGTGTTGCTTATTGGATGTGACACATTTAGAACTGAGATGTTTATCCGTTGAGGTTTCTGCAGTCTGAATTCTAAAATTAAAAATAATATGTTTTTCAAGATATCCCCAGTTGTCACTTGTTTCCATGGTAACATGCCTGTTTGTCTGAGGATTCTGTCCATAGCTGAAGCCACATACAGCAGAGTTGTCAAAAACACCGGATACATCAAAGGTGAATTCATCTGCTCAATTAATGTTGGAGCAGCAGCTGAATGGGGCTAAAAGAGGGCAGTTTTTCAGGGTAGTCAAAGCTTCTCACATTACAGTACATGTAGGGTGTGTATGTGCGTGTGTGGAAAGAATTTAGCATGTTGTCAAAGGCATTAACAGAGGAAAGTCTAGGGACTCTTACACCTAACAGATACGAAGCCTAAGACAAAGAATAGCAGCTTTCGTTAAATGACACTACCACAGCCTGTGGAGAAGTGAAACAAGCAGGGGAGCTACAGAGATAGGCACGCTCTACGTCTGCAATGATGATGGATGCCTAGAAAAATTATGTAGAAGCAGAAACAGGACTGGAAACAGATAAGCAGTGTGTCGATGTTAGGTACCTTGGTTTTATTTAACTCAGCTGAAAAGAGACTCTGAACGATCACTTCAGGTACTTTCTGCACGTGCCAATGACCATAGTTGGTAACAGGTGCAAAGTAACTGGGAGAATCCCAAGGGTCACTACCTTTTAAGAATCCTAGGCACAAGCCATGATGATCTGATTTAGAACTCATTATCAACATTCTGTTACTTATATCTGCATGAATTTGCACTGATGGATACCGACTCTGCAGCCATGCGTTCTGTAATGTGCTGTCAGGAAATGCTGACAGATACAATGAAAGAACAATAAATGTGGGGCAGCAGTAATGTAAAGGTCCAGCCAGACTGTATGAAAACTGATAGCTGGGATATTGCCTTCTGTGTTACCATATATATCAGCCCCTCTGAGAATTTATCCAGTGAGTGAATTAAAATGGTCTCCAGGTAGATGGAAGGGATCTTCATGTTAAAAAGATAACACTTCCACTGCACCATTGCATTATGGGCTGATGCCAGTCAGAAGTCAGAAAGTTAATTTTGAGTAAATCTACAAATATTGCTGCAAGTCTTCTCTGAACTATAATGGAGCCTCACAAACACTCTGTACTTTATTCTGCATCACGTGAAGAGTATATTAGTTTTTATGTTGTAGTCATAATTTGTCGTTGTCAAAGGAAGATCCCACTTTCTAGTTATTTGGTTACTCTGTTGTATATCCATACATCAGGATCAAGTAGTTGGAAAACTGCAGGATCAATTTTAAATTATTGTTACTTTTGTAGCTATGATGATCTATACTTCTCAATATCTTGTATGTATTAATTTATTTCTTATGAATTAACATAGAACACAGAGCATAACAACACATTACAGTACAGTACGCAGAACATTATGGTACAGCACACACAGAACATTATGGTACAGTACACGCAGAATATTACGGCACAGTAGGCAGAATATTATGGCACAATATACACAAAACATTATGGCACAATATACACAAAATATTACGGCACAGTACGCAGAACATTACAGCACAGTATACACAGACCATTAGAGTACAGTACAGGCTCTTCATGAGTATATGTGAAACAAACTTAAGAAAAGCTAAGGAAGAAGATTTAGTGCTTTCATTTTATTTAGCAAGTTGATATGGTCTGAAAGTGGAATAGAAGGATGAGTAAATTTCAAAAAGGAATTTTATTCCAACTTCAAAAGGAACAGAAAATTGCAGGGTCTTGAAGGAGAAACCAGGGGCACAGATCCTCCAAAGAGACAGCTCGGGCATGAAAAGCTGAATAGTTTTTTTCTGTGCTGCAGAATACTAAGGTTACATTGAAGCTTATTCCTCCTATCCACTAGCACTCCATAATGATACCGAGTAGTTCTTCGAATCAGCCATTTTTTTTTGTATCTTATTCAGTAGAAACCTGGATGTATACTAAAGAAGCAAACCCATTTACAGTTACAGCTAAGGTGCCTAAGGCTTTTGCACAGCACTGTAGTAATTTTATGTATTGCACTGTACTGTTTCCACAAAAAAAATTCATGACATATGTGAGTATTGATAAACCTTTTTCTGATATGCATCCCTATTGTGGACTGAGAGTGGAAGAGGACAGGAAGAAGAAAATCATGATTGGGAAAGGGGGGAGGGAGAGAAGAGGGAGTGAGAAGCACCAGAGAGACACTCTATAATGATCAGTAACCCAATTGTTTGCAATCAAATTACCTTGTCTGTGTCTCAGGGCTGGGCCTGTCCACCCTCCATCCTGTCCCGACTCTCCTACTCTGCCACCTGTCCCACATCCCTCCCACGGTGCTTCTCCCTTGCCATTCCCAACATCCTTTGCTCCCACCAGATTTACAACCTCGCTCTGTGCTCCACCTTGCCAAATACCTAGTTATAAATGTGCACCAGTGGTGTTGTGGGTGTGGAACTGGAGTCTCTGACGGTGGTGTCTGAAAAGAGGATGCTGTCCAAGTTGCATGCCATCTTGGACAATGTCTCCCATCCACTCCATAATGTACTGGTTAGGCACAGGAGTACATTCAGCCAAAGACTCATTCCACCAAGATGTAACCCTGAGTGTCATAGCAAGTAATTCCTACCTGTGGCCATCAAACTACAACTCCTCCGTCGGAGTGTCAGACACCCTGAGCCATTAGGCTGGTCCTGGACTTATTTCCACTTGGCATAATTTACTTATTATTATTTAATTATTTATGGTTTTATATTGCTATATTTCTTCACTATTCTTGGTTGGTGTGACTTTAACGAAACCCAGTTTCCCTCAGGATCAATAAAGTACATCTGTCTGTCTGTACATGTGCCTGTGACTTTTGCACATTACTGTATCTCAATAGCTTCTTAAAAAGGAATACACTCAATGAAAATTAACGAAATGGTTGAGAATGAAGAAGAACATTTTAAATTGTGGAAAGATATTAATAGATGTTTTGACGGGGCGAAAAACAACAATGCAATTCAGTGTGTAAGAACAACAGGTAATACCTTTGTGGAAGGCAAGCAAGAAATCCACAATGAGCAGTCGGATACCATAGAGAAAGTGAGGAAGCTTGCAGTACTTACCCCTGCGAGTCTGAAGTGAGCAGGACAACAAGATAATTGTTTTGGATCACTGATGGGATAGTTCCCAATGCTGACCAAGGGACAATATGTATACTCAAAAACAGTAATATGAATTACTGATAAAAACGCAAAATGCTGGCAGAACTCAGCAGGCCAGACAGCATCAATGGGAGGAGGTAGTGACGACGTTTTCGGGCCGAAACTCTTCATCAGGAGTGAAGTAACATGGGATGGTCAAGGGGGGATAAAAAGTGGGTTGAGGGATGAAGTAGAGAGCTGGGAAGTGATAGGCTGAAGGTAAATGGGCTGGGGGAAGGTGGAGAAATATGGGAAATAAAAGAGCAAGAAAGGTAGGGCTGGGGGGAGATTATAGTGAGGGGGGAGAAAGAGAGAGGGAGAACCAGACTAAAATTATAGATAGGGATGGGGTAAGGGGGGGGCAGGGGTATAAACGGAGGTCTGTGAGTTGAATGTTCATGCCGGCAGGTAGGAGGCTACCCAGGCGGGAGATAAGGTATTGCTCCATCGACCTGTGTGTGGCCTCATCTTGACGGTAGAGGAGGCCGTGGACAGACATATCGGAGTAGAAGTGGTCTTTGGAATTGAAGTGTGTGGCCACAGGGAGATCCCGCCACTGCTGGAGGACTGAGCGTCGGTGTTCTGCGAAACGGTCTCCCAGTCTGCGGCGGGTCTCCCCAGTGTATAAATGGCCACATCAGGAGCACCGGATACAGTATATCACCCCAGTTGACTCGCGGGTGAAGTGGTGCCTCACCTGAAAGGACTGTCTGGGACCTAGGATGGTGGTGAGGGAAGAAGTATGGGGGCAGGTGTAGCACTTATTCCATTTGCAGGGATAAGTGCCTGAAGGGAAGTCGGAGGGGAGGGATGGGGGGGATGAATGGACAAGGAAATCGCGTAGGGAGCGATCCCTGTGGAAAGCTGAGAGAGTGGGGGAGGGGAAGATGTGTCTGGTGGTGGGATCCCTTAGGAGGTGGTAGAAGTTACGGAGGATTATACGTTGGATCTGTAGGCTGGTAGGGTGATAGGTGAGGACCAGGGGGCCTCTATCCCTGGTGGGCTGGCGGGAGGATGGGGTGAGGGCAGAGGTGTGTGAAATACAGGAGACGCGATGGAGGGCAGAGTTGATAGTGGACAAAGGGAAGCCCCTTTCTTTAAAAAAGGAAGACATCTCCTTTGTCCTAGAACGAAAGGCCTCATCCTGAGAGCAGATGCAGTGGAGGCAGAGGAATTGAGAGAAAGGGATAGCATTTTTGCAGGAGACAGGGTGGGAGGAGGAATAGTCTACGTAGCTGTGAGAGTTTGTAGGTTTGTAGTAGACATCGGTGGATGTCAATTCCAAAGACCATTTCTACTCCAATATGTCTGTCCACAGCCTCCTCTACCGTCAAGATGAGGCCACACACAGGTCGATGGAGCAATACCTTATCTCCCGCCTGGGTAGCCTCCTGCCTGCCGGCATGAACATTCAACTCACAGACCTCCGTTGATACCCCTGCCCCCCCCCCCCACCCCATCCACAATTTTAGTCTGGTTCTCTTTCTCTCTTTCCCCTCTCAGTATAATCTCCCCCCCAGCCCTACCTTTCTTTCTCTTTTATTTCCCATAATTCTCCACCTTCCCCCTAGCCTATTTCCCTTCAGCCTATCACTTCCCAGCTCTCTACTTCATCCCTCCCCCCACTTCTTATCCCCCCTCGACCACCCCACGTTACTTCACTCCTGATGAAGGGTTTCGGCCCGAAACATCATCACTACCTCCTCCCATAGATGCTGTCTGGCCTGCTGAGTTCAGCCAGCATTTTGTGTTTTTATTTATTTCCAGCATCTGCAGATTCACTCGTGTTGCAATATGAGTTACTGAGAGATTTGCTATCTCAAATCCAACAGTAAGTTTAAAATTTCCATTTCTGGCTTTGAAATTTATCAAAGCCCCAAAAATGCTTGTATGTATTGGGGTTATATTATAGCAGAATACTGTGCACAATTCAAGTCACCACTTAACATGAAAGATGTAATGGCACTTGAGAGAATGCCAAAGCTGGTTATGAAAATGTCATTGGAGCTAAAGAAAGAATATTTAAGAGAGGGGAGAGAAGAGAAGTGTAGTGGTAATTTGGGATAGTATAGTCAAGAGTTCTTTGTTGTGAGGATAGAGCATCCCAAAGGCTGTGTTGCCAGCCTGGTGCCCAGGTTTGGGACATCTTATCTGACCTGCAGAGGAATTTGCAGTGGGAGAGGAAAGATCCAGTTGTCATGAACCATGTGAGTACCAATGACATAGGTAGAACAAGGAAAGAAGTTCTGCTGAAGGAATTTGAGCAGCTAAATTAAAAAGCAGAACCAAAAAGATCTTATCTCTGGATTACTACCTGAGTCATGTGCAAATTGGCATAGGGTCAAGAAGATTAGAGTTAAATGTATGGCTCAGGGATTGGTGTGGGAGAAGTGGGTTTGAATTCATGGGAAATTGACACCAGTAATGGGGAAGGAGGGAGCTGTTTCAATGGCACGGGCTCCAGCTGAACCATGATGGGACCTATATCCAAGCGATTTGCATAACTAGGGCTGTGGATAAGGCTTTAAACTAGATAGTGGGGGGGGGGGGGGTGACGCACCATCAATAACTCTCCAAGACGTGAGGTGAGATATAGGCTTTAATTGGCTGGAAGAAAGAACAAGCAGCAATTGATCACCACACTGCATCCTGGAGACTGAGGCCGGGTTGGTGTCTCCAATCGCCTTTATACCGGGGTCCGTGGGAGGAGCCAAAGGAGCAGTCAGCTGGGGGACATGTCCAGACAGGTATATGTTGTTCACCACAGGTGGGTTTAACAGATTGGAGAAGTGTAGATAAAGTAGAAGGGGAAAATTGTGGATAAAAATAAAGTAAAAGCAAAAGAAAAAGAGAAAAGTAAGAATGGAATAAAGAAAAGTCAAGTGAAAAGGATTACAAGATTTTAAAAGTGCAATAAGTGTAAGGGCACGTTATCTGAATACCTGTAGAATTTGTAACAAGGTCACTGAACTTGTGGCACAAATCAGTAGGAGGGGGTATGATTTGGTTGCAGGGTGGGTTTTTAAATATCCAAGGATATCAGCTAATACAAAGGATAGACAGGAAGGTAAGGAAAGTAGGGTAGCGCTCTTAATTAATGATGAGATCAGGGCAATAGTGAAAGCCGATACATGATTGAAGGAACAGAATGTTGAATCCATTTGGGTAGAGATTAGGAATAGTAAAGGGGGAAAAAAAATCTCTGGTGTTCGTTTATCAGCCACTGAATAGCAACATTACAGTGGCACAGGCAATAAGCAGAGAAATATCTAAGGCGTATAAGAATGGAACACCAGTTACCGTGGGGACTTTAACTTGCACATAGATTGGGTGAATCAAGTTGGTGAAGGCAGTCTTGAGGAGGACTTAAAGAATGCATCCATAATGGCTTTCTTGAACAGCATGTTACTGAACGTGCAAGCAAACGTGCTATCTTAGATCTGGTCCTGTGTAATGAGACAGGTAAAATTAGTGATCTTGTAGTTAGGAATCCTCTTGGAAACAGTGATCACAGTATGATTGAGTTTCATTGGAACGTGGCACAGGCAGCAATCCAGAGGTTACTACCCTGGTTGTCCTATTTTTCAGCTTTCTACCTAGCTCATTAAAATCCCTCTTCAGGATTTCCACACCTCATCTACCTATGTCATTGATGTCCATATGTACGAAGACTTCTAGCTGCTCACCCTCACCCTTGAGAATGCCAAGGACCCAATCTGAGATATCCTTGACCCTGGCACCAGGGAGCCAATATACCATCCAGGTGTCTCTAACATACCCACAGAACCTCGTCTCTGTTCTTCCAACTACAGAATCTCCAGTCAACACTTTACTTTATTACTGCAGTCCTCTACTCCTCTCTGCACTTCTGAGACAGCATCAGACTCCGTGCCAGAGATTTGGCCACTGTGGCTCCCCTCTGGTGTGTCATCCCCCACAACAATATCCAAAGTTATATAATTATTACTGAGGGGAATGGCCACAGGTGTACTCTGTACTGGCTGTGTATTTCCCTTCCTTTTCCTGACAGTCACAGTTACCTGTCTCCTGAAATCTAGGGATGATTACCTCCCTGTAGCAACTATCTAAAACCTCCTCATTCTCCCGTATCAGTCGAAGGTCATCGAGTTGCAGCTCCAGTTCCATAATATGTTCTCTCAGGAGCTGCAGCTTGGTGCACCTGGTACAGATGTGTTTATCTGGGAAACTGAGGATCTCCCAGACTTCTCACATCCCACACACTGACCCTGGAGCCATTCTCACAGCAGTGCTATGCCCTTAACAGAAGGAATGAAGAAATAAGAATAAAAAGGGGAAGTTGCCAGATACTTTACCTTGCCCAAGCCTGATCTTACCTCAGTCTGACAACGCAAAGCTTCTCTAAAGACTGGCACACTCAAAAGTAGGGCCCCTCTGCTTGCACTTGCACTAGTTTTATTCACCCTTTCTAATGAGACCCTCTTTGTTGATTTGTTGCCATCTAACTCAAAGAAACTGATGTAAAAAACTGCACAGATTGATTGGGAGGCACAGTGCCAAAAGCAACAAAATTATCAAGCTTTGTGGGGATTATTAAATATCCTTTAACCTGCAGCTCTGCCTTTTAAATCTTGATCATGAACCTACTTGAAAAGGTAGCTCTCTTTACACAATCCCTCTCTGTTGATTGTTCAACACCCAACTCTATGCATTATGAGTCGAGAGTACATTGCATTTTCTACATTTTGTTGCATGGACACTTTTAAGTTTTCCTACCATCTTCTACATGTGGTTGAAAAACATTTAGTTTTTGATCCTAAACACACCTCAAAAGCCACAATGCACTGCCTCAAGAGGCATAAGCTGAAGGTTTTGCCATGGCCCTCACAGTCCCCTGACCTAAACACCATCGAAAACCTGTGGATAGACCTCAAAAGAGCAGTGCATGCAAGATGGCCCAAGAATCTCACAGAACTAGAAGCCACGATGCCATTAGGCAGCTTTTATCAAGGTGTCAATTGTTAGATAATATTGAGTTTTCTTTTTAACTATCTGTCAATTTGCACATGTGAGGGGCTATTCTAACTTGATAACTGTCAGAATCCTCTCATAAAAGTGGACAACCAGCACCTTTTACCCAGGGTGACATTTGCTAATTGGAGAAGTCTTAATTTTGGAGGAAAATATAGAGGAGATGTCAGAGGTATGTTTTTTACACGGAGAGTGGTGGGTGTATGAAATGCACTGCCCGTGTTGTGGTAGACTAGGGACATTAAAGAGATTTTTAGAAATGGAGGGCTATTTGTGAGGGAAATGTTAGAATGATCTTAGAGTAGATTGAATGGCTGGCATAATATTATAGGCAGAAGAGCCTGAACTGTGCTATACTATTCCATTCCATGGTGTGCCTGGTTAGCACGGCACTATTACAGCTTGGGCATTGGAGTTTGGAGTTCAATTCCGATGTTATCTGTAAGGAGTATGTATGTCCTCCCCATGCAGGCTGTATGTTTTCTGCAGCGTGGCTTCTAGTTCTGTGAGATTCTTGGGCCATCTTGCATGTACTGCTCTTTTGAGGTCTATCCACAGGTTTTCGATGATGTTTAGGTTGGAGGACTGTGAGGGTCATGTCAAAACCTTCAGCTTGCGCCTCTTGAGGTAGTGCATTGTGGCTTTTGAGGTGTGTTTACGATCATTATCTTGTTGTAGAAGCCATCCTTTTTTCATCTTTAGCTTTTTTTTACAGACGGTGTGATATTTGCTGATATTTAATTGAATTTATTCTTCCCTCTACCAATGAAATGTTCCCCATGCCACCGGCTGTAACATGAGCTCAAAGTATGATCAGTCCACCCAAGAGCTTAACAGTTGGAGAGGTGTTCTTTTCATGAAATTCTGCACCCTTTTTTTCTCCAAACATATCTTTGCTTATTGCAGCCAAAAAGTTCTAATTTACCTTCATCAGTCCACAGCACTTGTTTCCAAAATGCAGAAGGCTTGTTTAGATGTTCCTTTGCAAACTTCTGATGCTGAATTTTGTGGTGAGGACGCAGGAAAGGTTTTCTTCTGATGCCTCTTCCATGAAGGTCATATTTGTGCAGGTGTCACTTTGAAATTTGCATCACCTAGCCTTTCTGAACCATGATTGTGAACAAGCCATAGCCTTAACAAGCTAATTAAGGTCTGTGACCTTGGTAAAAGTTCTCTGAGACCTTGGTAAAAGTTATCTGAGAGCTCAAATCTCTTGAGGTGCCCAAACTTTTGCATGGTTCTCCTTTCCTTTTTATTTCTTTCTAAAATTGTACAAAACAAAAATAAACTAATCTTGCTTAAAATGTTGCAAAGAATGTTTCATCTTTAACTTATTGACTTTGGAGATCAGTCATCTTCTACTCACTTAACTATTCACAGTAACAGAAATTTTGACCGGGGTGCCCAAACTTTTGCATGCCGCTGTAGATAGAGGCATTGCTTGTTTTCCGCAGTTAGGTTAAAGGGAGTTTAATAATCCCCACAAAGCTTGATAATTTTGTTGCTTTTGGCACTGTGCCACCCAATCAATCTGTGCAGTTTTTTACATCTTTCTCTACCTCAACTTCCACAGTGTGTGGTACTACCCTAAGCCTACAGTAGCAAGGGGTGGCATGCAGCTGGAGCTTTATGCCTCCTCAATACCAGTAGTTAGTCTTTGCATTTGGAATTGGTTTATTCTAATCACATTTACTGAGATACAGTGAAAAGCTTGTCTTGCATACAGATCAGATCATTTCATAGTGTATTGAGGGAGACCAGTTAGCTTGACCTCAGTGGTTGGGAAGATGTTAGAGTCAGTTGTTAAGGTTGAGGTGATGGAGCACTTGGTGACACAGGACAAGATAGTACAAAGTCAACATGGTTTCCTTCAGGGAAAATCCTGCCTTATGAACCTGTTGGAATTCTTTGAGGTGATTACAAGTAGGTTAGATAAAGGGGATGTAGTGGATGTTATATATTTGGACTTTCAGAAGGCCTTTGACAAGATGCCACACGAGGCTGCTTACCAAACTCCTTAGAGTTCTTTTACTTTAACCTCCCTAATCACTTCCAATTCATTGCATAACTCCCAATCCAGTGTAGCCGATCCCCTAGTAGGCTCAATACAAACTGCTTTAAAAAGCTATCTCTTAGGCATTCAACAAGCTCACTCTCTTGAGATCCATTTTCCCAATCAACCCACATGTTGAAATCTCCAATGACTATCATAGCATTGCCCTTTGACACACTTATTCTATTTCCTGTTGTAATCTGTGGTCCACATCCCAGCTACTGTTTGGAAGCCTGTATATAACTGCCTCGGGGTCCTTTTACTCTTGCAGTTTCTTAACTGAACCCATAAGGATTCAATATCTTCTGATCCTATGTCACATCTTTCTAATGATCTGATTGCAGTCTTTACCAGAGAGTCATGCCATCCCCTCTGCTGATCTTCCTATCCCTCCGAGCATGTGATCCTTGGAAATTCATCTTCTAACTACAACCATCCTTCAGTCACAATTCAGTGATGGCTGCAGCATCATACTTGACAATCTGTAATAATGCAACAAGATTATCCGCCTCATTTCTTATACTCTGTGCATTGAGATTAACACTTTGAGTGCTGCACTTGCGATCCATTTTGATTTTGCATCTCTCATGCACTGATACTCACCCTGATGGCTGCTGTTATGTCCTTTTCATCTGCCTGCCCTTCCTGCCAGTCTGACTGCATGGTATCTTTACTTTTTTACCATCTGTCCTATCCTGAGTTTTTCACTCTGGTTCCCTCTCCCCTGCCAAATTAGTTTAAGCCCTCACCAACAGCTCTAACAAATGCGCCCACAAGAATATTGGTTCCCCCTAAGGTTCAGGTGTAACCTGTCTCTTTTGAATAGGTCACATCTCCCCCAGAAGAGATCCCAATGATCCAAGAACCTGAAGTGCTGCCCCCTGCAGGATATTTTGCCAAATCCTGTCTCTACCCTCATTGGTGCATGGCATAGTCAGCAATCCAGAAATTACTACCCAGTACCTTGTGTAATCCAAAGGAAAGCTTATGAACAATACGCTTGGCACCAGCTTGGTCACAGGTGCTTCTGGAAGAATATTCAATGACGTCCAGCCACTGTAGGATTCCTCTCCGGGTTTGCTGCCTAGGTTTACTCTCTTAGCCTTTGTCTCTCATGAGACACTCACAAGGCCAATGGTCTATTTATCCATACCTGTGCGTGTCCACACACCGGTGGGCCTGTGTGCTATGTGTGTAGGGGCTAAACCGCCTCCCCATCCTCTGTAGTTCAGCTTGAGTCGGAAAGGAGTTCAGTTTCTGTGTGTTGCCAGCGAGGAGCCACTACATGAGGCTTACTGTTGGAGAGGCTATGTACTAGCAGGGAGAGGCTTACACATTCAGCTCTCCTTTTTGCAAGACTGCTAGCCAGCAGTGGAAGCTGAAAGTGAGAGTGATAAGCACTACCCACTACTCTACCACACTAGATGCATCACAATAATCATTTTGACACTTCCTGTGATTAGGCAAAGTTTAAATAGATGGTTTGCTGTGTGTCACGGCTTGTTACACTGGAAGGCCTATTCCATGTCGTATCCCTAAATTAGGAATTTTCCAACCTCTTCTATGCCATGGAGCCTTACCGTTAATGAAAGGATCCATGGACCCCAGGTCGGGAACACCTGCTATAAATAAATAAAATAAAATAAAATGATCATGCTCTGATTCAGCAATTCAAAGTTCATCAAAGGTGAAGACATAATGTGCATGAATAATGACTTCTTGCCAGGATTTTTGACAATTACTTCAAAGTAAGTAGCTCATTCTACAATTGTTGGTTATGATGATGGATGAAGTAATGGTAGATCACCACTGTGTCTATTCTTGCTGAAAATCATTTTTATTCTTTTACATCAGTGTACTTACTGTGTCTCAGTGCGATGTATAGTTTCTTTCAATGCGGCATTTCAAATAAATGACTATGACTAAATCTGTTCTTTACATGATAGTTTGCATCAGGAGTTATATTTTAAAGCCATTAGCAGTAAATATTGCATGTTTTATTTTGTTCATTTAACTTATTTTGTAGGTCACTCATATTGACAACGAGTGAAATGTTGCAAGTACATTAAGAGCAAAATGACATCAGATAAATGCAACACTTCACATCTTTTTATTTTTCCATTGGTTAATACAAGGTGGAAATAAATGGTTGTTCATAAATAACATCTCAAGAGCAGTGAGAATAAATGTCTACATTCATAAATGAATAGATAGAATAAATTTTTTTACATGAATCTGTCTGTTTCCTTTTCTAAATGAAATAGTATTCCTTCAAGCATGCTGCACCCAAGTTACGATTAATAAACTGTAATTCAAGACATGATGCTTAAATTGATGTACTGTCATCATCATCCTGGGTGAAAATGAGACCTTGACAGGGGGTTAACACCCTGAAACAGGTCACCACTCAGTCATTCTCTCTTGCCTTTTGGTATTTATCTTCAACCAAGCAGAGCATTACAAGTCTGAGTAAAAATGAAATAATTACAAATGAAGACTGACGTGGACTGTGAATAGAACATATGTTAGGCTAGACCAAGACATTGGTGAATTATATCATTCCCTGATGAAGTGGCACTGGGGCTGAACGGACCCATTTTAAATCTTGATGTATTTTACCTCAGCTGCATTTGGAATGTCATTTCCAGAAAAAGACTCTGGATAATTGAGAGTCAGCTCCAATCTACATGTCTTGGATGTTAAGCAGAGACCAGTGAATGGTTGTTCAGGAGAAACAAAACATTCAGAAGGATACAGTCATTAGTAAAAGGCACTAGGTAATTATATTTCCTGAACAAAAATTCAAACATTGGTTATTTCTTCTCTAAATTACCAACAAAAAAATTACAATGTGAGAAGCAAGAATACTTAATAAACAAAATTAATGCCATTCTCACATACTAATAAAACTTCAGTGCAACTCAGATCACTTCCAATAAGCTAAAAATGACAGCTTACTCAGTTGCTGGGGCTCGATAGAATTAGCATAAATAATTCCACATTCTTACACTGGCATTGCTTCAAGTCACAGTAAGCTGTATGACGGTATTGTTGACACTGCACATATTCAGTGCCAATATTTGTGCATCAATAATGACACATGACAATTCAGTACAAATTTTTTTTTTACCAGTTCTGCTGTTTATTTCAAATCTGATTTTACGACTGACAAGTGTGGAAACGTTCACCATTGTATAACTAGAAGGAGGAAAATTCCATGTTTTAATACTCAAATGCCAAGCCATCTGCATTGTACTTCAGTTTGTTAAAGTTCACAGAGTACAAGAAGACTATAAGCAAAGAAGTTCTTTGATAAAATTCTCCATAATCAGGAAGAATAAAAGAATGTCTTCCAGTGGGAAAGCAGCAACTGTGTATAGAAGTGAAAATAATTTGTGGTTAAATTATCCAAAGAATTTATAGTTATATAACACGTATAATGATATACTTCACAAAATCAAGATATAAGATTCAATCATTGTGAAGCAGAATAATCAATACAATAATAAATTTAAATACCTGTATCAGTTTGAGGGATTTTCTTTCATCCTGTCAAAAGTTAAGATGAACTCCAGATGATTTCTTAATTGTGTGAATGTGAGTACAGATGAGTCTCAACAACATAACTAACTAATCACTCAAATCGGTTGAGTGGTTGCACTACTGTCACTGGTGTTCATTAACACATATTGAGTATGATATTTTCCTGGATGGCTGCAAGAGGCTGATCTGGAAAACTCATATTCTGGGGGCTTGCAAACCTCATAATCCTGCCCCTATCACCACTTGCTGATCACCACAGGATTTAATTTGAGATGTTAGGATAGATTCCCTTAATGGAGAACAGCAGTGCGTGGCTTTGTTTAACATGGAGATGCTGAAGCAGGGGTAGCCACCACACAGTGCTTGATAGATCAGGGTCAGAGTACAGTGGCATGGAGTGCAACATGACTGTGGGCCATTCCCTACTGCAGCCTTCCTTTGCCGTCACTGCCATTGTGATGTGTCGTCATCTTCCACGTGCTCTCCCATTGAGATCTTAGGTGGATCACTCTTTGTCTAGAACCTTGGCCTTGATCTTACAGCCATGGATGACCCTACCAGTAGCTGAGCACCAGATGGCTAAATTCCAAACACAAAGTACAAACATTTGTACACTGCAGATGCTGTGGTCAAATCAACACGGACAACAAGCTGGAGGATCTCAGCAGGTTGGGCAGCATCCGTGGAAACGAACAGCTAAATTCCAATCAGCATCACTCTTAGGATCTCAGGAACTCACAAGCCATTCCAGCACAACAGGTGACGATCCTTGGAGAAGACCGATGAACAATATGGTAATCAATACAAGCAACAATTATGGTCAAGGGTGCATAGTAGAATAGGATTAAAATGAAATCACAGTGTCTCAAGGTTGATAACTTTTAGATATAAATGTAGTGTTGAACAGACGAAAGAGTTAAATATATGACTGAAATACTGGTTTAGGGGTTTTAATTCATGGGATACCAACTCTTGTACTGGGAGAAGAGAGCTTTCTCATTGGAGTGCTCCTGTATAGGCTGAATTAACATTAGTGTCCCAGTAAATTGAAAAGTTTGGGTATATTCAAATGAGGAAATACAGAGGAAGGTCAAACCCAATCAATTAAGTAACAATTTGGTACTGATAGCAAAATGTGACAAGAAATTTTGGGGAGTTTAATGATAATTGTGCATTGGTGAAGAAAATGAAGACAATAAAAGACAGTATTGCACAATCTGAAATGCAACAATAGTAAGATGTGTAGCGATGTGCAACACACAGCGCTGAAATAACGACACAGTCAGTAAGCCATTTCGAGACTAGTTTATTCAAACTTCGTGGCACTGGCATTTTATCCCTAGCGCCCGCCCTCTCCGGACGGAAATGACATCAGAGGTGCATTACCAAAGTCTCTCCCCGCGCGCTGGCTATTTGTGAGCCGGTTCGCCTGTGCAGAAAGTGGATCGCCACATAACCCCCCCCCCCCCCAGAATCGGCGACACATCCCCCAATGTCCACAGTCTGGATCAGCCTCTGCACCAAGGTGCCTGAACCTCAACTGGCTGCGCCAAGTCCACATGGGCTGGTTTGAGTCGGTCCACCGTGAAAACCTCCTCTTTCCCCCCAATGTCCAGAACGTACGTGGACCCGTTGTTGTTGATAACCTTGAACGGCCCCTCATATGGCCGCTGTAGCGGTGCCCGGTGTCCGCTTCTTCGTACAAACTCAAACTTACAGTTCTACAGGTCTTTGCGTACATGGGTCGGGGTTCGTCCATGCTGTGAAGTTGGTATGGGGGCCAGGTTGCCGAGTCTTTTGTGTAGCCTGTCCAGGGCTGCTGCGGGTTCTTTCTCTTGCCCCCTTGGGGCTGGTGTGAACTCTCCTGGGACGGCCATGGGCGTTCTGTACACCAGCTCGGCCGACGAGGCGTGCAGATCCTCTTTGGGCGCTGTGCGAATTCCAAGCAGAACCCAGGGAAGCTCGTCCACCCAGTTAGGTCCTCTCAGGCGGGCCATGAGAGCCAATTTCAATTGACGGTGGAAGCATTCCACTCGTCCGTTCGACTGTGGGTGGTAGGCAATAGTGTGGTGTAGCTGAGTTCCCAACAGGCTGGAGGTGAACTGGGCGCCTCTGTTAGAGGTAATGTGGGCCGGTACCCCGAAGCGTGCTACCCAGGTTGCGATCAGTGCTCGGGCGCAGGAATCGGCAGATGTGTCGGTGAGTGGGACCGCCTCTGGCCACCTCATGAACCGGTCTACCATAGTTAGGAGGTACCGCGCTCCTCAGGGACACTGGTAAGGGGCCCAAGATATCTACATGAATGTGGTCAAACCTCTGGTGGTGGGTTCGAACTGCTGCGGTGGGGCTTTAGTGTGCCGCTGCACCTTGGCTATTTGGCACTGCGCACACGTTCTGGCCCATTCACTGACCTGCTTGCGAAGTCCGTGCCACGCGAACTTGCTGGAGACCAGCCGGACGGTTGTCCTAATAGATGGGTGTGCCAAACCGTGTATGGAGTCGAAAACTCACCGCCTCAAGGCTGCCGGGATGATGGGGCGAGGTTGGCCGGTAGCCATGTCACACAGGAGGGTCCTATCATCTGGGCCTACGAGAAAGTCTTGCAGCTGCAAACCCGAGACTGCGGTCCTGTAGCTGGGCATCTCGTTGTCTGCCTGCTGCGCCTCTGCCAGTGCTGCATAGTCCACCCCCAGGGACAGGGCCTGGACAGCTGGTCTGGAGAGTGCGTCCGCCACGACATTGTCCCTTCCCGAGACGAGCTGGATGTCTGTTGTGTACTCCGAGATGTAGGACAGATGTTGCTGCTGGCGAGCCGACCAGGGATCGGACACCTTCGTGAACGTGAAGGTCAACAGTTTGTGGTCCGTGAACGCGGTGAACATCCTGCCTTCTAAGAAGTACCTGAAATGCCGGATTGCCAGATACAGTGCCAACAGCTCCCAGTCGAAAGCACTGTACTTGAGTTCGGGTGGCCATAGGTGCCTGCTGAAGAACGCCAGGGGTTGCCAGCACCACACCGACTGCTGTGTTGGATGCGTCCACCATGAGTGCAGTCGGAACATCCATTCTGGGGTGCACCAGCATCGCGTCATCTGCCAAGGCTTCCTTGGCTTTAATGAAAGTGGCCGCGGCCTCCTCGTCCTAAGTAATGTCCTTGCCTTTACCCGACATCAGGGTGTACAAAGGGTGCATGATATGGGCTGCTGAGGGGAGGAAACGGTGGTAGAAGTTCACCATACCAACGAACTCCTACAGACCTTTGACCTTGTTGGGCCGGGCAAAGTGGCGGATCACGTCTACCTTGGCGGGCAGAAGTGTTGCCCCGTCTTTGGTAATCCTGTGGCCCAGGAAGTCAATGGTATCGAGACCGAACTGGCATTTGGCCGGGTTGATCGTGAGGCTGAAATCGCTCAGGCGAGAGTAGAGCTGGCGGAGGTGGGACAGATGCTCCTGACAACAACTGCTGGCTATAAGGATGTCGTCCAAATAGATGAATGCAAAGTCCAGGTCGTGTCCCACCGCATCCATTAGACGCTGGAACGTCTGTGCGGCATTCTTCAGGCCGAACGGCATTCGGAGGAACAGGCCGAATGGGGTAATGAGTGCTGTTTTGGGGATGTCTTCAGGATGCACCGGGATTTGATGGTATCCCCGTACAAGGTCTACTTTGGAAAGATTCTTGCCCCATGAAGGTTTGCTGCAAAGTCCTGTATGTGTGACACGGGGTAGCTGTATGGAGTTGTAGCCTCGTTCGGTCTGCGGTAGTCGACGCATGGTCTCCAACCCCCGGCTGCTTTGGGCACCATGTGCAGGGGGGAGGCCCATGGGCTGTCAGACCTCCGTACGATCCCTAATTCCTCCATCCTCTTGAACTCCTCCTTCGCCAGGCGGAGCTTTTCTGGGGGGAGCCTTCGTGTGTGGGCATGGAGGGGTGGTCCCTGGGTCAGGATGTGGTGCTGTACCCCGTGTCTGGGCATGGCTGCCATGAACTGCGGTGCCAGAATCAATGGAAAGTCCGCCAGGATTCTGGTGAATTTGTTGTCCAACAGCGTGATGGACTCCAGGTGTGGGGCCGGCAACTTGGCTTCACCCAGGGAGAATGTCTGGAAAGTCTCGGCATGTACCAGTCTCTTCCCTTGCAAGTCAACCAGCAGGCTGTGAGCTCGCAAGAAGTCCGCCCCCAGGAGTGGTTGGGCCACGGCAGCCAGTGTGAAGTCCCACGTGAACCGGCTGGTGCTGAACTGCAGCTGCACTGTGCGGGTGCCGTAGGTCCATATCGTGCTGCAGTTTGCGGCCCTCAGGGTGGGTCCTGGCTTCCTGTTGCAGGTGTCGTACCCCGTCGGGGGCAAGACGCTGATCTCCGCTCCGGTGTCGACCAAGAAGCAGCGTCCCGACTGTTTGTCCCAGACGTACAAGAGGCTGTCCTGGTGGCCAGCCGCCATAGTCATTAGCGGCAGCTGGCCCTTGCAGGGTGGGCGACAATGGCGGGCTTTTGTGCCCCACCGCTGGTGGTAGAAACAACACTGTTCGCTGAGCTCCTCACTCCTGACTCTGTGTTGTGTGCGCCCCCCTGCTGGGCCTGGTCTGGTCCGCTGTTGGGCGCATGGCCTGGTAACCTGACCAACGGACGCCACGCTCTCCCTCTTGGCTTTCCACAGCAAGTCTGCCCAGGCCACCACCTTCTGGGGGTCGCTGAAATCTGCGTCGGCCAGCAGCAGATGTATGTGCTTGGGCAGTTGCTCTAGGAACGCTTGCTTGAACATGAGGCAGGGTTTGTGTCCGTCAGCCTGGGACAGCATTTCATTCATCAATGCTGACAGCAGCCTGTCTCCCAAACCATTCAGGTAAAGCAGGCAGGCACTCCGCTCACGCCAATGAGCAGAGCTTTGAATGCTTCATATTTGCCTTCTTCCGGGAGCGATTGTATGAAATCCGCAACCTGGGTGGCCGTCTCCTGGTCAAGGGCGCTCACCACGTGATAGTACCGCGTGGTATCAGAAGAGATCTGCCGAATCTGGAACTGGGCTTCTGCTTGGCTAAACCACATGCGTGGTCACAGCGTCCAGAAAGTCAGCAGTTTTAGCGAAACTACATGAACAGATGAAGAGTCAGTCATCTTTGGTCCAAATCCCGTTTGGACCGTTGGGGTCACCAATGTAGCGACGTGCTACACACAGCACTGAAGTAACAACACGCAGTCGGTA
Source organism: Hypanus sabinus (assembly GCF_030144855.1). Taxonomy (NCBI): domain Eukaryota; kingdom Metazoa; phylum Chordata; class Chondrichthyes; order Myliobatiformes; family Dasyatidae; genus Hypanus; species Hypanus sabinus. The sequence continues at coordinate 2,991,954 of NC_082710.1, forward strand.
AGCCGTTTCGAGACTGGTTTATTCAAACTTCGTGGCGCTGACATTTTATCCCTAGCTCCCGCCCTCTCCAGGCGGAAATAACGTCAGAGGTGCATTACCAAAGTCTCTCCCCGCATGCTGGCTATTTGTGAGCTGGTTCGCCTGCGCAGAAAGCGGATCGCCACAGATGGATAAATTATGGAAATATTCATTTAAGTGATATTGATCTAAATGGAAGCTTTTGTTACAGGGGACATGTGTTTACAAAGGACAGATGAAGTGGAATGGTCAGATAAAAGTCCTGATAACAAAAATAATATAAAGTAAATAATATAGGGGGTATTTTTGGTTGGGAAGAACCAACTGCATTCAGATAGGTGAAGGACAAAATACAGTGATAAGCAGCAGCATCTCTGGAACCTATAAATTTGGAAATAAGAGCTTGCTGAAAAGGTAACACAATAATTGTAGGAAACATTAATCTTCATATACATGGGCCTAATCAAATTGGTTGAAGTAGATTGGAGGATATTCAGAGAAAGCATTTAAAACAGTTTCTTGAAGCAACACATTAGGGAACCAATTAGGGAACAGGCTATTTCAAACTTATTCTTGAGCGATGAGACAGGGCTAATTAATAATCCCATGGTACGGGATCCTGAAGGAGATGTGATCACCTTGTTGTAGGCTTTTATATTGAATTTGAGAGTGACACAATTTACTTGGACACTAAACTTTTGAGAAATCCAAATACATATAATATGATGAGGTAGTCTCACTGTCTGGGAAATTGCCATTGGGCAAACATTTAGAGATACTTCCTAAAATTTCTCTGTTGACAAAAATAAAATTGGCAAGGAAAAAGTGATCCTTTCATAGCTTAAAGAAGTTAAGGATGGGAGTACTGAGGACTGGTGGACAAGTTTGTGGAGTGGTGAGGGAGGAATCGCCTGTTCCTGAATGTGGCCAAAACCAGAGAGATGGTGATTGAATTTGGGAGGTAGAGGACTATGATGAGTCCTTTATACATTCTGGAAGTTGTTGTGGTGGTGGAGGGTGTTCACTTCCACAACAAAATTGACTACTTATCTAGATTGTCCGCCATTTCCTTGTACCCCATTACTACCTCTCCAGCATTTTTTTTAGTGGCCCAAAAACTACTTTGGCCTCCCTTTAACTCTTAAAGTATATCTGAAGAACTTCTGGTATACTCTGATATTGTTGGCTAGCGTACCTTCATATTTCATCTTTTCCCTCTTATGGCTTTTTTATTTGCTTCCTGTGATTTTTAAAAGCTTCCCAATCCTCTAACTTCTCACAATTTTTTGTTTTATTATATGCCCTTTCTTTTGCTTTTATGTTGTCTTTGACTTCCTTTGTCAGCCACAGTTGTGTCATCCTGCCTTCAGAATACTTCTTGTTTGGGATGTGTCTATCCTGCACCTTCCAAATTGCTTCCAGAAACTCAAGACACTGTTGTTCTTGTGTTATCACTGCTAATGTCCCCTTTTAATCAACTTTGATCAACTCTTCCCACATGCCTCTGTATTACCCTTTACTCCACTGTAATCTGATATACCTGACTTTAGCTTCTCCCTCTCAAATTGCTGAGTGAATTCTATCATATTATGATCACTGTTTTCTAAGGGTTCCTTTACCTTAAGCTCCCTAATCAAATCTGGTTCATTACACAACTCCCAGTCCAGACTAGTCTTTCCACTAGTTGATTCAAACGCAAGCTGTTCTTAAAGAAGTCATTTTGTAGACATTCTACAAATTCCTTCTCTTGGGATTCAGCGCCAACATGATTTTCCCAATCTACCTGCATGTTGAAATCCCCAGTGGCCTTTTGACATGTGTTTTCTATCTGCCGTCGCAATGTATAGCTCACATACTCGCTACTGTTAGAAGGCTTGTATTATAACTCCTATCAGGGTCTTTTTACCTTAGCACTTTCTTAACTCTACTCAGAAGGATTTTGCATCTTCTGATCCTATGTCAATTCTTTCTAAAAATTTGATATCATTTTTTGCAAACCAAGCCATGCCACCCCCTCTGCCTACCTACCTGTCTCTTCGATGTAATGTGTATTCCTGGATATTAAGCTCCCAAATATAATGTTTTAGCCACAAATCAGTGATGTCCAGAATGTCTTTCTGCACTACAATTATCTACCTTATTCCATACACTGTGTACATTCAAATATAACACCTGTAGTCCTGTACTCATCACCCTTTTTGATTTTGTCCCATATTACACTGCAACTCATCCCATCTGCAGTTTTGCCCTATCATCTGCCTATTCTTCCCGAAGCTTTCAATACACATTGCCTCTGATTGTATACCAACTGCCCATCCTTAGCCCTATCACTCATGTTCCCATTCTCCTGCCAAATTAGTTTAAACTTTCCCCAACAGCTCCAGCAAATCTGTCCACAAGGATAAAGTCCCACTCAGGTGCAGGTGTAACTTGTCCCTTTTGTACAAGTCATAACTTTTCAGAAGAGTTCCCAGTGATCCAGAAATCTGAAACACTTAGAATACTTTGTAAGTGATAATTCTGGGTAGGAACAAGTGTAAGTACACAATTTGCTCATATTGTCCAATATTTTGACAATGAGTTGGTGACATTTAAAGACCAAATAGTAAGAATCAGGGACACAATATCTCAGTTAAGAGAAGAAGCGGTGATGGTAAAATAAGGGAAGATTGGTTAACAAAGCAAATTGAAGGTTAGAGGATAGCAAATATTATTCATTATTTTAAAAAGGCATTAAGGAAAAACCAGGACAATTTAGGCTGGTGAGCCTTAGATCAGTGGTGGGGAAATTATAGGAAAAAATTCCAAGGGTCGAATTAGGGGGAGTGGGCACACTTTGTGAAGAGAACATCCTGTCTCACAGTTCTGTGTTTTCGAGGAAGTAACCAAGAAAATTAACTCTGCCAAGGATGGTTCCAAGCCCCTGTGTGAAAGGAGAAGGGTTGGGTATGGGTTAGTAACCCCATTCTGTTAAAAAACCCAGAGTTTCAGAAACACCAACAGAAACTCTGAAGACCATCTGTGAGAGAGGAAGGGTTCACCAAGAGGATGTAGACTATGTGAAAGACGGGCCCAGTACAGAGGACTCTGGCGAGCTACTGTCAGCAACCTATGCTACAATAGGGGTGATGGGCTTAAGAAGAAGAACCAAGAAAACTGATGAAGGCAGAGTGACAGACGTGGAGTAAATGGACTTTAACTTTTAACATGATAGGCTGGTCCAGCAAATTTGAAGCAGCTGGAGTCGGTGGTTGGCAGATTGTATCAATATTGTCTTGCTGGTGGGAGGCAAAGGGTAGCAGAGGAGGGTCCTTTTTCTCTGATTGGAAGTCTATCACAAATGGTGTTCCGCAGGAATTAGTGCTCAGCCTTTGTTATTTGTCCTATATTTGCCTTCATTGGTAAGAGTTTGATGACATCAAGATGTCATGCGTAGTGTGTAAGACATTGATTAGGCCACATTTGGAGTATTGTTCTAGTTCTGGTCTCCATACTAACAGAAGGATATGAAAGCGTAGGAAAGAATGCAGAAGATAATCATTAGTACGTTATCTGGAATGAACCACTTTAGGCAGAAGGCAAGATTTGGCAGGCTGAGTTTGTTTTCATTGCAGAGTAAGAAGTTGAAAGAGGTTAATGAAATCATAAGGGATAGAAGGGATTAATAGTAAGAGTCTCGATCCCAGGACAGGGAAGCCTAAAGTTAGAGGACATGGGTTTATTGTGAGAGGGGAGAAATTTTAAGGAGATCTGAGAGGCAAATTATTCATATAGAGGGTGGCGATTATAATGAAGGACCAGCCAGAGGAGGTGGTGGAGTCATATACAATTACAACATTAAAAAGGCATTTGGGCAGGTACTTAAACAAAAAGAGGAGTAGGGGTTATGAGCTTGATGCAGACATCATGTTCAGCGTGGACTAGTTGGATCCCAGGGCCCATTTCTGTGCCCTGCATGCCTCTATAATTCTATTTCTCATTAAATAAAAACCGCTTCATGAAAGCATTGGTAATTTCTGTTACCAGTATCACCAGAATTTTTCCCGAGATGTATGGTCCCAGAAATTGTATTTCATAATACTACTTGAGTACAACTTTTTAATGGAAGGTGTTATGGAAAGAAGCTGAGAAGCAGGACCTCAAAGGTAGTAATCTCAGGATTACTGCTTATACCACATGACAGTGAAATTAGGAGTAGAGTGAGGTGGAGGATAAATGCTTGGCTGAGGGATTGAAGCAGGGGGCAGGGATTCAAATTTCTGGATCATTGGGACCTCTTTTGGGACAGGCATGACCTGTTCAGAAAGGACGGGTTGCACTTGAATCCGAGGGGGACCAATATCCTGACAGGGAGGTTTGCTAAGGCTATTGGGGAGAGTTTAAGCTGGAATTGCTGGGAGGTGGGAACCAAACTGAAGAGACGGAGGAAGAGGTGGTTGGCTCACAAATAGAAAAAGCTTGGAGACAGTGCGAGAGGGAGGATGGGCAAGTGATAAAGAAGGGATGTGCTCAGACTGATGGTTTGAGATTTAAATGCAAGAAGCACCATGAACAAAGCAGATGAGCTTAGAACGTGGATCAGTACTTGGAGCTATGATGTTGTGGCCATTACAGAGACTTGGATGGCTCAAAGGCAGGAATGGTTACTCTGAGTGCCAGGCTTTAGATGTTTCAGAAAGGACACGGTGTGTGACACTGCTGATGAGAGATAGTGTCACGGCTGCAGAAAAGGAGGAAGTCCTGGAGGGATTGTCTACTGAGTCTCTGTGGGTGGAAGTTAGGAATGGGAAAGGGTCAATAACTACTGGATGTTTTTTAATAGACTGCCCAATAGTAACAGGGAAATCAAGGAACAGATAGGGAGACAGATTCTTGAAAGGTGTAATAATAACAGGGTCGTCGTGGTGAGAGATTTTAGTTTCCCAAATATTGATTGGCATCTTCCTAGAGCAAGGGTTTTAGATGGGGTGGAGTTTGTTAGGTGTGTTCCAGAAGATTTCCTGACACAATATGTAAATAAGCTTACTAGAGGAGAGAATGTACTTGATCTGGAGTTGGGAAATTAATCTGGTCAGGTGCCAGGTCTCTTAGTAGGAGAGCATTTTGAAGACAGTGATCACAATTCTATCTCATTTACCATTGCATTGGAGAGGGATAGGAACCGTCAAGTTAGGAAAGCTTTTAAGTAGAGTAAGGAGAACTATGAAACAATCAGGCTGGAACTTGGAAGCATAAATTGGGAACAGATGTACTCAGGGAAATGTACGGCAGAAATGTGGCAAATGTTCAGGGGATATTTGTGTGACATTCTGCATTGTACATTCTGATGAGACAGAAAGGATGGGAGGGTACAGGAACTATGGTGTACAAAGGCTGTTGAAAATCTAGTCAAGAAGAACAGAAAAGCATACATAAAGTTCAAAAAACTAGGTATGGTAGAGATCTAGAAAATTATAAGACTAGCAGGAAGGAGCTTAAGAATGAAATTAGGAGAGCCAGAAGTGGCCATGAGTAGGCCTTGGAAAGCAGGATTAAGGAAATCCCAAGGCATTCTACAAGTATGTGAAGAGCAAGAGGATAAGATGTGAGTGAAGAGGACCAATCAAGTATGACAGTGGAAAAGTGCAAATGGAACCAGAGGAGATAGTGGAAGTACTTAATCAATACTTTGCTTCAGTATTCACTATAGAGAAGGACCTTGGTGATTGTAGGCATGACTTACAGTGGACTGAAAAGCTTAAGCATATAGACATTAAGAAAAAGGATGTGCTGGAGCTTTTGGAAACCATCAAGTTAGAAAACTCACCAGGACCGGACAAGTTATATCCCAGGCTACTGTGGGAGGTGAGGGAGAAGATTGCTGAGCCTCCTTCAATGATCTTTGCATCATCAATGGGGACGGGAGAGGTTCCAGAGGGTTGGAGGGTTGCAGATGTTGTTCCCTTATTCAAGAAAGGGAGTAGAGCTAGCCCAGGAAATTATAGACCATTGAGTCTTACTTCAATGGTTGGTAAGTTGATGGAGAAGATCCTAAGAGGCAGGATTTATGAACACTTGGAGAGACATAATATGATTGTGAACAGTCAGCATGGACTGTCAAGGGCAGGTTGTGCCTTACGAGCCTGACTGAATTTTTTGAGGATTTGACTAAACACATTGATGAAGGTAGAGCAGTAGATGTAGTGTTTATGGATTTCAGCAAGGCATTTGATAAGGTACCCCATACAAGGCTTATTGAGAAAGAAAGCAGGCATGGGTTCCTAGGGGACCTTGCTTTGTGGATCCAGATTTGACTTGCCCACAGATGGCAAAGAGTGGTTGCAGACAAGTCATATTCTGCATGGAGGTCGGTGACCAGTGTTGTGCCTTAGGGATCTGTTCTGGAACCCCTACTCTTCGTGATTTTTATAAGTGACCTGGATGAGGAGTAGAGGGATGGGTTAGTAAGTTTGCTGGTGACAGAAAAGTTGGAGGTGTTGTGGATAGTGTGGAGGACTGTCAGATGTTACTGCGGTACATTGATAGGATGCAAAACTGGGCTGAGAAGCGGCAGATGGAGTTCAACCCAGAGAAGTGTGAAGTGGTTCATTTTGGTAGGTGATGACAGAATATAGTATTAATGGTAACACTGTTGGTGGTGTGGAGGATCAGAGGGATCTTGGGGTCCAAGTCCATAGGACACTCAAAGCTGCTGTGCAGGTTGACTCTGTGGTTAAGAAGGCATATGATGCATTGGCCTTCATCAAACGTGGGATGGGATTGAGTTTAAGAGCCAAGAGGTAATGTTACAGTTTTATAGGACCCTGGTCATACCCCACTTAGAGCATTGTGCTCAGTTCTTGTTACCTCACTACAGGAAGGATGTGGATTCTATAGAAAGGGTGCAGAGGAGATTTACAAGGATATTTCCTGGATTGGGGAGCATACCCTATGAGAATATGTTGAGTGAACTTGGTCTTTTCTCCTTGGAGCAAAAGAGAATGACAGGTGACTTGACAGAGGTGTATAAGATGATGAGAGGCATTGATCGTGTGGATAGTCAGAGGCTTTTTCCCAGGGTTGAAGTGGCTAACACAAGAGGACACAGTTTTAAGCTGCTTGGAAGTAGGTACAGAGGAGATGTCAGGGGTAAATTTTTTACGCAGAAAGTGATGAGTGCATGGAATAGGCTGCCAGTGATGGTGGTGGAGGCGGATACGATAGGTTCTTTTAAGAGACTCTTGGATAGGGACAAAGGGGGCTTCGGGTAACCCCAAGTAATTTCTAAAGTACATGTTTGGCACAGCATTATGGGCCGAAGGGCCTGTATAGTGCTATAGGTTTTCTTTGTTCTATGTTCTAATAAATGAGTATTATGCGTCAGTCTTCATTGTGGAAGACACTAGCAGTTTGCCTGATATTGCAGTGTGTGAAGGAAGAAAAGTGGGTGCAGTTACTGTTACAAGGGAGAAGGTGCTCAAGAAGCTGAAAGACCTGAAATCACCCGAACCAGAGGATCTGCACCCTAGGGTTCTGAAAGAGGTAGTGTTAGAGATTGTGGTGACATTTGAAATGATCTTTCAAAAATCATTGCACTCTGGCATGGTGCCAGAGGACTGGAAAATTGCAAAAGTCATTTCACTCTTCAAGAAAGGAGGAAGGCAGCAGAAAGCTAATTATAGACCAGTTAGCCTGACGTCAGTGGTTGGGAAAATGTTAGAGTCAGTTGTTAAGGATGAGGTGATGGAGTACTTGGTGACACAGGACAAGATAGAACAAAGTCAGCATGGTTTCCTTCAGGGAAAATCCTGCCTGACAAACCTGTTGGACTTCTTTAAAAGATTACAAGTAGGATAGATAAAGTGGATGTTGTATATTTGGACTTTCAGAAGGCCTTTAACAAAGTGCCACACTTGAGGCTACTTACTATGAGTCCATGGTACTACAGAAAAGTTTCTAACATGGTTAGAGCATTAGTTGATTGGTAGGAGGCAGCAAGTAGGAATAAAAGGATCATTTTCTGGTTAGCTGCTAGTGGTGTTCTGTAGATGATGGAATAGATGGCTTTGTTGCTAAGTTTGCAGATTATACAATGGTTGGTGGAGGGGCGAGTCGTGTTGAGGAAACAGGTAGGATGCAGAAGGACTAATACAAATTACAAGAATGGGAAAAGAAGTGGAAAATGAAATACAATGTTGGAAAATGCATGGTCATGCACTTTGGTAGTCCAATTACTATGCAGAGAAAATCTAGGAACCTGAGTTGCAGAGGGACTTGGGAGTCCTTGTACAGAACACGCTGAAGGTTAACTTGCAGATTGAGTCGGTGGTGCCATGTTAGCATTCATTTCAAGAGGTCTAGAATACAGGAGCAATGAATGATGTGATGCTGAGACTTTATAAGGCACTGGTGAGGCCTCACCCTGAGTATTGTGAACAGTTTTGAGCCCCTCATCTTCGAAAAGATCTGCTGCCATTGGAGAGGGTCCAGAGGAGGTTTACAAGGATGATTCCAGAAATGAAAGGGTTACCATACGAGGAAGGTTTAATGGCTCTGGGTCTGTACTCGCTGGAATTCAGAATATCGAGAGAGGATCTCACTGAAACCTTTCGAATGTTGAAAGGTTGAGACAGATTAGATGTGGAAAGGATGTTTCCCATAATATTGAGAGTCTAAGTCAAGAAGGCATAGCCTCAGGATAGAGGGGCACCCTTTTAAAACAGGGTGGTGAATCTGCAGAATTTATTGCCTCATACAGCTGTGGAGGCCAGTGGCTGTATTTGAGGCAGAGATTAATAGATTCTTGATTGGACATGGAATCAAAGGCTACGGGGAGAAGGCCAGGAACTGGGGTTGAGGAGGAGATAATAAAAAAGGATCAGCCATGATTGCTGTGAGAGTAGGCTCAATAGGTCAGATGGCCTAATTCTGCTCCTGTGTCTTATGGTTACAGGGAGAAGGCAGAAGGATGGGATTGAGAGGGATAATAAATCAACCATGATGAAATAGCAGAGAAGACGGTGGGCTGAATGGCCTAATTCTGATCCCCTGTCTTGGGGTCTTAAAACAAGTAATCAAATTAGTATTCATAAAGACACAGCAGCTGATACAAATTAAATTAGCAGTTTAAGTGTTAGCTCCAGAATCTCCCTTAGTTTCCAAAGCATTCAAGTATTTATTTATTGCCACAGCATGGTATAGGCCTTTCTGGCCCTTCGAACCGCACTGTCAAGTAACCCCAACAATGCTGATTTAACCCTAACTAATAATGGGACAATTTACAGTGACTAATTAAACTACCCGGTACATCATTGGGTTGTGGGAGGAAACCGGAGCACCATGGGGAGGATAGTGACTCCTGAGATTGAATTCCATGCTCCGATGCCCTGAACTGTAAAAGCATCCCATTAACTGCTATGCTACTGCGTCATGGTACATGTAAAGGCATTCTCTAACTTGTAAATTGTTAATTCATATCAAAATGGCTAATCGTATTCATATATTGGATAAAGGCTATACTGTCTATGAAACTGTTTCCTACAATCATAACTGTACAAGGTTTCAATGTGTTCCGATATTACTAGGCAGAGGAATGGGGCTGGATTAAGGACGTGAGATTGTTTGGGGGAAGTTTCTCTCTATTTACCTCTTTAAAGTCAACATAGTTTATTTTTTATTTTTATTTTGAGATACAGCACGGTTACAGGCCTTTCTGGCCCAATGAACACACACCACCCAATTACAGAAATGTGACCAATCAACCCATATGTCTTTGGAATATGGGAGGAAGGGACTTCAATCAAGTCCACTGCCCGAGGATAAAAGGCTGCAGTGCATTAGTACAGTGATAGAGAGCTTTGACCAGCAGCCAAACTGCGTTTGAAATTGATTAGCAAGAGCAAATTAAAGGAAAGCAGGGGAAAGCGCAGTGCCATCACCTAAATGGACATAGTCAGAGTGGTGATCTTGAGGCTTTTCCTATTCGTGGCTTCAGAGAATAGAGGCTTCAGTCAGAGAAAGAAAGGCTACTGAGACAGATTAGGAGAATGGGTAAAGAAATGGCAGATGGAATACTGTGTCATGCACTTTGGTAGAAGAAATGAAAGGCTTGACTATTTTCTAAATGGAGAGAAAATTTTAAAAAACTGTGGTGCAAAGGGACTTGGGAGTCCAAGTGCAGGATTCCTTTAAGGTTAATTTGCAGGTATATGAGGAAGGCAAATGTAATGTTAGCATTCATTTCAAGAGGACTAAAATATAAAAGCAAGGATGTAATATTGAGACTTTATACTGATGAGGCCTCACTTGGAGTATTGTGTCCTTTATCTTAGAAATGCTGAAAGAGAGAGAGTTCAAAGGAGGTCCATGAAAGTGATTCCAGGCTTGTCATTTGAAGAGCATTTGATGGCTCTGGGCTTGTATTCACTAGAATTCAATTCAGTTCAGAAGCCTGAGGGGTGACTTCATTGGAACCTATTGAATGGTGAAATGCCTTGTAAGAGTGGATATGGATAGGATGTTCCCTATGGTGGGAGAGTCTAAGACCAGAGGGCACAGCCTCAAAATGGAAGGGTTTCCTCTTAGAAAGGAGTGGAGAAGGAATTTCTTTAGCCAGAGAGTGATAAATTTGTGGAATTCTTTGCTATAGGCAGCTGTGGAAGCCAAGTCGTTATGTATATTTAATGCAGAGAATAGATTCTTGGTTGGTTAAAGCATAAAGAGATACATGGAGAAGGCAGGAGATTTGGGCTGAGCGGAAAATTGGAACAGCCTTGATAATATGGCAGAGTGGACTTGTTAGACCAAGTGGCCTAATTCTGCTCCTATATCTTATGGTCTAAAATGGGAACACCCAGAGGAAACCTACACGGTCACAGGGAAAGTGGAGACATCGGTGGGAATTGAACCTGGCTCATGGCACTGTAATCGCATGCTCGTGTGCCTTGTACATCTCTATCAAGTGTACTGTCAGCCATCTTTTTTCCAAGTTGAACAACACTTGCTTTTCAAATCAATGTGTAATTTGTTTGCTAATGGGAATGCCATCCAGATATTCCACTTACAACCACCTACATCAAATCTGCTGTTCACTTGCTTTGTTCTGTAACCTTGTCAGCTGAAGTCCCTCATCTCCAAAATTACTCCAGTGCATCTTCAACACCTTTAAGAGTTCCACATCTTTTCAAAAATGTGGCCATCAGGAATGGACAGCACATCAAACTGATGTTTTATAAAGAAGTTTTTGATGAGGCAAATTACCATTATCTAGCTCTATGACAAGATCTGGAGCTAGCTAGGTCCACTTTGGCTCTTTAAGCTATGCTGGAACTGGTCTAAGTGCAATAAAGGCCTACACTATACGTAGTTACATTCACATTCTGAAATTACAGAAGAAATGTTTTGGTGCGCCTTGAATTCCTCTTGATGTCTGTATGCATACTTGGGCTTCTCCCTACATTAACACGTAACATAGAAAACCTACGGCACAATACAGGCCCTTCAGCCCACGATGCTGTGCCAAACATGTACTTAGTTTAGAAATTACCTAGTGTTACCCATAGCCCTCTATTTTTCTAAGCTCCATGTACTTATCCAGGAGTCTCTTAAAAGACCCTATCGTATCCATCTTACACAACTGTGTCAGGTCACCTGTCATTCTCTGTTGCTCCAAGGAGAACAGGCCAAGTTCAATCAACCTATTCTCATAAGGCATGCTCCCCAATCCAGGCATCATCCTTGCAAATCTCCTCTGCACCCTTTCTATAGATTCCAATTCCTTCCTGTAGTGAGATGACCAGAACTGAGCACAGTTCTCCAAGTGGGGTTTTAAATCTGTTTGTGGGTTAATATTCCCCAGAAAAGTCTAATAGCAGACATGGAAACATTCAATCACTCACATTTGTATGTTATTTGTTAGGAACACTGTATTTGTAGGGCCCTTAGCATTGTCAATAACCCCTCCCATCTGTCAAACAACCCCTTTGAACCTTCCCCCCCCCCACCAATAGGCAGGAGGTACTGCAGCAGTAGGACAAGAACTGTTAGGATGGGAAACAGCTGCTTTTCCCAGGCTGTAAGACTACTGAACTCTCTGCCACCATTCAGGTCTCAATACATATGAAGTGCCAGTAGCGTTATACTGTTTACTTTTTAACTTGATTAATAAGGTTAATGATAACTAACCTTATTATTTGTTAATTTATTTGTGGTGATATTACTTTATGTGTTAAATGTGTGAGCTATAGTTATTGTTTTGATCCAGAGGAATAGTGTTTTGTTTGGCAGTGTATAGTGTATGGTTGAATGGTAATTAAGCTGAACTTTCAGTACTGCCTCTCAAGTGACAACTCCTACTGTTATTGTGATTGGCCTTGGCCTCTGCCATTTCTTATAAAGGGGAAACAGACATACTGTAGTCATCTATCAGAGAAATGCATCTCCAGTCAGTACGGACAGCTGTGTCTCAGAGTAGACTATACTCCATACCTTTCTCTTCCTATCCCTCGCCACAATACCTGAAGCATGTGGTGTGGTAAAGACTTACATGCAAAAAGTATGGCTTTATTTCATAAACAAGATTCGTTCATTGGGACAGATTCAATGGTGTAACAAGAAGCTCTGCACACAGATAGATATTATAGGCAATCTGCTCTGTTATTTATTGAGCAGATGTCACTCCATTTGCCCACATCCTGCTGACTTTAGGATTTGTGGCAAAACTGAGCCACATCAAAAAAATGATTAAATTTAAACACAGCCTTGTCTATTGTATCTGTTCATTTCTTGCAGTCAACTGCATATATTTGTAGTCAGCTAATTTGTGTAATCAGGATGTGATGCAAGGAATCTGCACTTAATTTGAACTGTGCGCAGAGGCAGGTGCCAGACTCCATATCATTACACCTGATAGAGTGTGTGTAAGTGATGCTATTGACGTGCAGGTCAAGTCACTTCTTAACTGTGGCTGTGGCAAAGCTAATCCATTTCAGGTAGAAAATGCTTCAGCTTGAATGATTCTGAAAGAAATTCATGACTAATTTTCTCCCTTAGTTAATAGCTAAAATAATATTTTTAGGCATCAAAGATTTGAATTTTGCCAGTTTTATGTAAAATGGCTTGGCATTTTCTTTCTTAAAAGCATGATGAATAAATAACAAATTAGATCTGTATTTATTTAAATAGGCTCAATTATATTTCCAGAAGTCTATCCGTGACTGAGGTAAAATAATTAAATGGCAAAGCCTGAACCAGACTCCCTTCAAGGACGTCACAACTTGTTTAGCTAAACAGTTTATAATTAAAAAATAAAAATCTGATTATTACACTGAACTTGATGTTAATATTAACAATAAGAATATGACATGGATTGATCTTACATTTTACTCAGTCTATGAACTATTTTCTGCCCCATTCTCTATTAAATGGCAAGGCTACTGTATTGATGGAGCTCAGGGAATTTCAAAGGTGATTGGAGATGTCTAGATAACTTTATAAATCACTTACCTTTTTACAGTTTAACTTGGTGCTGAGATACTATTTTCTATGTCTCTATGAAATTTTCTTTGTATAACAAGCAGAGCTAAAATCGTACGATTTATTCCCCTACCTCACCTCAAAACAGTGGTCTAATCATGGATTCAAAATCCCACTGCCCTGTTTGAGTTTCACTTCCCTGAAGAGGATACAAAATTCAATCTTGGTGCCACATTATGTCATTAATGAGCTTTCCGTGCTCATATTGTTTCTACGGTACAATACCTCATTGTAATTGTGCTGTATAATCTCAAAAGTAATTATTTTCAATTGCTTTCAAGAAACTGTAATCTATATGGGAAACTGTTACTATTGTTGGGTAAAATTAATTGGACTATTCTCATAATTGTGTACCTGCATCATTAGGAAGTAAAAAAGATGCTCTTACTATAAAACAGAAAATATGAATTGGCATATTTGAAAAAACACACTCTCAGTGGCCACTTTATGAGGTACACCATATTAATCAACCACACAGTAGCAACTCAATGCATAAAAGCATGCAGACATGGTCAATAGGTTCAGTTCAAACATCAGAATGGGGAAGAAATATGATTCAAGTGACTTTGACTGTGGAATGATTGTTGGTGCAAGATGGGTGGCTTGAGTATCTCAGAAACTGCTGGTCTCCAGGGATTTTCACACACAATAGTCTCTAGAGTTTACAGAGAATGGTGTGAAAACCAAAAGGAACATCCAGTGAGTGGCAGTTTGTGGGTGAAAATGCCTAGTTATTAAGAGAGGTCAGAGGAGAATAGCCAAACTGGTTTAAGCTGATAGGAGGTGACAGGAGTGCATTACAACAGTGGTTTGCAGAAAAGCATGTCTGTACACACAGCACATTGAACCTTGAAGTGGATGGGCTACAGCAACAGAAGATCATGAACACGCACCCAGTGGCCACTTTGTTAGGTTCAGGAGCTACTGAATAAAGTGACCACTGAGTGTAAGTTTATTGATATAAAGCATGTTTCAGTTCGGGAAAAAAATGTAAAAAGCAAGTAATGAACTGTAAGTAAATGAATAATGGAATGAGCACCAAATGTTGTTTTGGTTCTAAGTTCCTGTCCACTAACATTTAACCCCATTTAGGGTACAAATTGAACTTCTGCATTCTTTTATGTATAGGAAGAAACTTATGAGAGTGTGATTTAAATATGTAGGTAGATTTTTCCTCATATATATCTTAGGTACCATGTAAATGTTAATGAAAATTGTCATTGATGGAATAATTTATGTCAACTTATTTAAATCCACTCGATATCCAATAATCATTGTTCATTGTATTTTGGTAATTAACTTTAGATATCAGTTGCCCGTTACAAATATTCTGCATTTGTGGACCAAATATACACAATCTTGAATGAAAATAAAAATATATATATCTACAGATATATATTTTAGAAAATCTAAAATAAAAGCAGAAACTGTTAGAACCTTTTGACAAGTCAGCAGCGTCTGTGGGAAAATGTTGAGGTAGGGTTTCACGTCAAAAATCTTTTGTCAGAACTCAGTCTTCAGTCATCATTATCATCAATTATGTGCCATGTCGTATGACATGGGCGATCATGGTTTCATGACCATGATTGTTCTTGGCAAATTTTACAGGAGTTACTTGTCATTGCAGTGTCTTTACAAGATGGGTGACCGCAGCCATTATCAATACTCTTCAGAGATTGTCTGTCTGGTGTCAGTGGTCACATAACCAGGACTTGCGATATGTACCAGCTGCTCATACTGCCTGCTCCCATGGCTTCACATGACCCTGATTCGGTGGGGGTGGGGGGGGGGGTGCAGGAGTTGGTTAAGCAGGTGCTACACCTTACCCAAGGGTGAACTGGAGGCTAGCAGAGGGAAGGAATGCCTTACACCTCCTTTGATAGAGATGTATCTCCACGCTGCCACCCATCAGTCTTCAGTGGGTAACTATAAAGTTCCTGATATATAGCCTCAAGTCCTTGAACACATAGAAAATTTTAGTGATTGTACTTGAATTGCCATCAGATACCATGAACCATGAACTAACTTAAAAGCATGGGTCCATAATGTTCGTCTGTTTGGGTAATCAGTCAACTTAGTAATAGTGATTGAGAGTCTGTTGTAAAGATACAGGATGACCACTAATAAAAAACTCTGATGAGGAAATGGTAAATTTGATGGTATAGGCACTTGTCAAAAGAATGCAGGAGCAGTTTGAAAGGGAACAGCAACATGGAAGAAGCAAACAACTTCACCAAAAAACCTACAAAGGCTTATTAACTGCCAAAGGGAAAAGCCACCAGAAAAATAGCTCCACAAACTCTATCCAGTTTTATATGACAGTTGCGGTTAGAAAGAAGCTATTACAATTGGGGGGGGGGGTGGCATCGGAATTGAATCTCTGTGTCCTCATAAGGAGCCTTTGTATGTCTTTCCCATGGAATAAGGCCGTGGATATAGGAGGAGAATTAGGCTCTTTGTCTTATTGAGTCTGCCTTGCCATTTCATCGTGGCTGATCAAATTTTCCTCTCAGCCACAATCTCATGCCTTCTCCCCATATCCCTTCATGTCCTGACCAATCAATGTTTTCTTCGGTTGCTGTGTTTTCCTCCTTCAGTCCAAAGGTGCACCAAGTAGGTTAATTGGTCAGTGTAAATTGTCCCAAAATTAGTTTGGGGTTAAATTAGGATGGCATGGCTCAAAGGGCCAGAAGGGCTTATTCTGTGCTGAATCAGTAAATGCAACAAAATAAAATAATTGCATATGAATTATAATGTCCTGTTTACCTGGCCATCCACTACCACATCTAGAATCCCTCAATGTACATGCCCTCAATTTTTGTTCCTTCCATGTTCCTCCTTCTTTCTGTCCCTTGCTGGTACAGCTGAAAATATGTTATTTTCATACAAAATGCTGGCCAGGCAGCACTTATGGAGGGAAATAAACAGTTGATGTTTCAGGCTGAGACTGTTCATCAGGAATGGAAAGGAAGGAGGAAGACACCAGAAAGCAACTGCTCCTAAATCCACCTCATTACTGCCCGTCCCAACCAGTCACACCCCTCTGATTTTCCATCCTCTTAGCCTGACAAAAATACTAGAAGAGCAAGAATACTCCGCAATTAGATATCGTTAAAAAGTGCCTGTTGACACTAAGCACAATATTTAAGAGGGGGTAGTCTGAAAACAAATGAAAATAAAGTGTATTGGTATTAGTTTGCCAAGATACAGTGAAAAGCTTGTCTTGTATACTGTATATACAGAGTAAATCAGAGTAAAGTGTGCATTGAGCTAGACATATATGTCATGAAATTTGTTGTTTTGTGGCAGCAGTATAGAGCAATACAGAAAATATTTAAATTACAAATATGTACATATATATATGTGTGTGTGTATATATATATGTGTGTGTGTGTGTGTTTTTATATATATATATATACTGGGAAATATACTGGGCCTGGGAAATGAATATTCAAGGATATACATCTTATCGAAAGCACAGACTGACTGGCAGAGGGAGTGGGGTGGCTCTGTTGGTGAGGAATGATATTCAGTCCCTTGCAAGGGGGGACATAGAATCAGGGGATGTAGAGTCAGTATGGATAGAACTAAGAAATTCTAAGGGTAGAAAGACCCTAATGGGAGTTATCTACAGGCCCCCAAACAGCAGTCTGGATGTAGGGTGTAAGTTGAATGAAGAGTTAAAATTGGCATGTCGCATAGATAATGATACAGTTGCCATGGGGGATTTCAACATGCAGGTAGACTGGGAGAATCAGAATGATACTGGACCCCAAGAAAGAGAGTTTGTGGAGTGCCTCCGAGATGGATTCTTAGAACAGCTTGTACTGGAGCCTACCAGGGAGAAGGCAATTCTAGATTTAGTGTTGTGCAATGAACCGGATTTGATCAGGGACCTCGAGGTAAAGGAACCATTAGGAGGTAGTGACCATAATATGATATGTTTTAGCCTACTATTTGAGAAGGAGAAGGGAAAATCAGATGTGTCAGTATTCCAGTTGAACAAAGGGAACTATGGAGCTATGAGAGAGGAGCTGGCCAAAGTTCAATGGAACAATACCCTAGCAGGGAAGACAGTGGAACAACAATGGCAGGTATTTCTGGGAATAATGCAGAAGGTGCAGGATCAGTTCATTCCAAAGAGGAAGAAAGATCCTAAGGGGAGTAAGGGGCGGCCGTGGCTGACGAGGGAAGTAAAGGGCAGTATAAAAATAAAAGAGAAGAAGTATAACATAGCAAAGATGAGCGGGAAACCAGAGGACTGGGAAGCTTTTAAAGAGCAACAGAAGATAACAAAAAAGGCAATACGCCAAGAAAAATTGAGGTACGAAGGTAAACTAGCCAAGAATATAAAGGAGGATAGTAAAAGCTTCTTTAGGTATGTGAATAGCAAAAAAATAGTTAAGACCAAAATTGGGCCATTGAAGACAGAAATGGGTGAATTTATTATGGGGAACAAGGAAATGGCAGATGAGTTGAACAGGTACTTTGGATCTGTCTTCACTAGGGAAGACACAAACAATCTCCCAGATGTAATAGTGGCCAAAGGAACTAGGGTTAAGGATGAACTGAAGGAAATTTATATTAGGCAAGAAACGGTGTTGGTTAGACTGTTAAGATTGAAGGCTGATAAGTCCCCGGGACCTGATGGTCTACATCCCAGGGTACTTAAAGAGGTGGCTCTAGAAATCGTGGATGCATTGGTAATCATTTTCCAATGTTCTATAGATTCAGGAACAGTTCCTGCTGATTGGAGGGTGGCTAATGTTGTCCCACTTTTCAAGAAAGGAGGGAGAGAGAAAACAGGGAATTATAGACCGGTTAGCTGGACGTCAGTGGTGGGAAAGATGCTGGAGTCAATTATAAAACAGGAAATTACAACACATTTGGATAGTGGTAGAAGGATCAGTCCGAGTCAGCATGGATTTATGAAGGGAAAATCATGCTTGACTGATCTTCTGGAGTTTTTTGAGGATGTAACTATGAAAATTGACAAGGGAGAGCGAGTGGATGTAGTGTACCTGGACTTCCGGAAAGCTTTTGATAAAGTCCCACATAGGAGATTAGTGGGAAAAATTAGGGCACATGGTATTGGGGGCAGAGTACTGACAAGGATTGAAAATTGGCTGGCTGACAGGAATCAAAGAGTAGCGATTAACGGATCCCTTTCGGAATGGCAGGCTTTGACCAGTGGGGTACCGCAAGGTTCGGTGCTGGGACCGCAGCTGTTTACAATATACATTAATGATTTAGATGAAGGGATTAAAAGTAACATTAGCAAATTTGCCAAAGACACAAAGCTGGGTGGCAGTGTGAAATGTCAGGAGGATGTTATGAGAATGCAGGGTGACTTGAACAGGTTGGGTGAGTGGGCAAATGTATGGCAGATGCAGTTTAATGTGGATAAATGTGAGATTATCTATTTTGGTGGCAAGAACAGGAAGGCAGATTACTATCTAAATGGAGTCAAGTTAGGAAAAGGGGAAGTACAACAAGATCTAGGTGTTCTTGTACATCAGTCAATGAAAGCAAGCATGCAGGTACAGCAGGCAGTGAAGAAAGCTAATGGCATGCTGGCCTTTATAACAAGAGGAATTGAGTTTAGGAGTAAAGAGGTCCCTCTGCAGTTGTACAGGGCCCTGGTGAGACCCCACCTGGAGTATTGTGTGCAGTTTTGGTCTCCAAATTTGAGGATGGACATTTTTGCTATTGAGGGAGTGCAGTGTAGGTTCACAAGGCTAATTCCTGGAATGGTGGGACTGTCATATGTTGAAAGATTGGAGCGACTGGGCTTGTATACATTGGAATTTAGAAGGATGAGAGGGGATCTGATTGAAACATATAAGATTATTAAGAGATTGGACACTCTGGAGGCAGGAAGCATATTTCCGCTGATGGGTGAGTCCAGAACTAGAGGCCACAGTTTAAGAATAAGGGGTAGGCCATTTAGAACAGAGATGCAGAAAAACTTTTTCACCCAGAAAGTGGTGGATATGTGGAATGCTCTGCTCCAGAAGGCAGTGGAGGCCAAGTCTCTGGATGCATTCAAGAGAGAGTTAGATAGAGCTCTTATAGATAGCGGGGTCAAGGGATATGGGGAGAGGGCAGGAACAGGGTACTGGTTGTGTATGATCAGCCATGATCACAGTGAATAGTGGTGCTGGCTAGAAGGGCCAAATGGCCTACTCCTGCACCTACTGTCTGTTGTCTATTGTCTATTATTTAATTTTACTTGCATAATTATGCATAATTGTATGTGTGTGTGTATATATATATATATAAAATGAGGTAGTGTTCATGGAATGGCGGCCCAGTGCAAGCAGTGCAAGTAAAGGATTAAGAGCAAGATTATAACAAAGTAGATTGTGAGACCAAAAATCCATCTTATTGTATAAGAGGTCTATTCAGTAGTCTGATAACATGACAACAGTGGGATAGACAGACAGAGAGACAGACATACTTTATTGATCCCGAGGGAAATTGGGTTTCATTACAGCCACACCGACCAAGAATAATGAAGAAATATAGCAATATAAAACCATAAATAATTAAATAATAATAAGTTAATCATGCCCAGTGGAAATAAGTCCAGGACCAGCCTATTGGCTCAGGGTGTCTGACACTCCTAGGGAGGAGTTGTAAAGTTTGATGGGCACAGGTAGGAATGACTTCCTTTGACGCTCTGTGTTGCATCTCGGTGGAATGAGTCTCTGGCTGAATGAACTCCTGTGCCTAACCAGTATATTATGGAGTGGATGGGAGTCATTGATGGTATGCAACTTGGACAGCATCCTCTTTTCAGACACCACCATCAGTGAGTCCAGTTCCACCCCCACAACTTCACTGGCCTTCCTTGAGCCTAGTGGTATATGCTTTGAGGCTTTTGTATCTATTGACTGATGATGAGGGGAGAAGAGAGACTGTCTGGACTGGATGGGTCTTGATTATGTTGCCTGCTTTACCGAGGCAGCGAGACGTACAGCCAAAGTCCATCGAGTGGACTTTTTGATGTGCTGATGTGTGTCCACAACTCAATGCAGTTTCTTGCGCTCGTAGACAGAGCAGTTGCCACACCAAGCTGTGACGCGTGCAGACAGAATACTTTCTGTGGTGAGCAAGTATAAGACTTGGCAGCAGGATGACGTATAAGAATAAGAATGTGTGCCTTAGGGACTTCTAAATAGCAACTGACATTCTATTGTCTCCAAATTTGTGGAAGATTAATAGAGATAAGTTATTGTGATGACTAAAACAGTAGTGAGAATATAACTTTTATTGCAAGTAAATTCATAATATAAATTCTTTAGTACATATACTTGAATAAATGCATGATTATAAATAGAAATGTAATTCTAAAATGTTTACATTGTGCTCTAAATGAAAAAGAAAAATGCTGTCAGTCAGGCTGAGTAATATAAAAACAATTCTGCTTGGTGACTCCGTATTCTTTTCAGGTGCCATCCATCAATGCAATTATTTGGAAACTAACACAAGTTCTGCATTTAATTTACACTATCTACAAATATTCATTGTTTTATAAGTTATGTTTAAATTGACTTTGATAGACTGATAGTTACAGTAAAATGAACAATGCTTTCCAAAATTGGCAAAAAAAATGACACAGTTGTATACTGCAGGAACAAATGTAGTTATGAGAGGGTTAAAATTTACCAATTTTCTTTGATGAGCACACATTCGATGACTGGAGTGCTATGATTTAGTTTCATGGTGTATTAAGTTAGATAATAACACTCCTGACGTTAAGGAAAATGATGAAAATTAAACATCTAGTTATACACACTGCATGTTCGACTTGCAGCATGCGCCGCATGTGTCACATTTTTTTCTCAGTTCTTTTTTAATCTTTTATTCATAGCATCGCAGGTGATGAAAAATTTATGCTGTGAATCTGGCATTAAAATAAATGCAAAACGAAAACGGAGGCAGCATATACTGACAACTTAAATATATTTCTCAACATTGAGTTGCACATTGTTAGTACATATCCCTAGTAGGTTTAATGAGTTTTTGTCACAAAATAACCTTCCAGACAAAAACAGAAAACACAATTCACAAAGTACAATCAGATTATATTGTGAATTAAGTGGGATACCATTTTAACCCTTGGCGGCTGTAATAAATATTCCCGTGGTATCAAATAATTATTCAGTGGTATGGTTTTTGCTTTTATATTTTTCTGATAAGCTAGAAATTATTCTAATCATTATCGTATGTTTTTATGCACTGCACAATAGATTTGAAGCTGAAAATTGATTGCAAAAAGCAATTGAGATTTCTGTATCAGTGTGAAATTATATTGTGGTTTTCTGTGCATGTGACACACCCATGCTTGGAGGCCACTGGTGCACAATAGGGTAAACACATTTGATGTCAGTGCTGTAACAGAGAAACATGCATATGCATATGTGCTGAAGCAAGCCTACAAGCCTTGAATGGAAATGGAAGGAGAAAGGCCAAGTTAAAGGGACCTCCATGCACTGTCCAGATGACTTGTAAATGAAGCTTTTTACTCTATCTTGGTCTATGTACAATAATAAACTAACAACCAATTACCACTTAGCATTATTGGAAGTCATGACATAGAAAACATTATCATTATATGCCGTGTTGCATGATGTGGGCAATCATAATCTTTCCATGACACAATTGTTCTTGGGAAATTTTTCTACACAAGTGGTTTGCCATTGCTTTCTTCTAGACTGTGTTTTTACAAGATGGGTGACCCCAGGCATTATCAATACTCCTCAGAGACTGTCTGCCTGTCATCTGTGGTCTCATAACCAGGGCTTGTGATCTGCACCGGCTGCTCATACAACCATCCACCACCTGCTCCGGTGGATTCAAGTGGCCCTGATTGGGGGGCTGAGCAGATGCTACACCTTACCCAAGGGTGACCTGCAGTCTAGCAGTGGGAAGGAGCACCTTACACCTCCTTTGGTAGAGACTGTCTCCATCCCACTACCCAACTAGAAAGCAACTATGGCATTTTCTGCTAGACTCATTGTCTTTCAAACCACCAGTTCTCCCTGTCCAAAATGTGCACATTTTTATCATCAAAGGAATGTCCCTTGTCCTTTAGGAGTGGATATACAGCCGAGTCTTGAGACAGCAAAGATTAGACTAATGACCCTCTCATTACCTCTAGCTACAGTCGCCTATCCCTGCCATCTGAGAACTTCTTCCTCTGTGGGACATATCTATCCTGTGCTTTGTGAAATATTCCACAAATTTCAGCCAACTCTGCTTTGCCATCATCCTTGCCAGTATCTTCCACAAGTCTACCTGGGCAGGCTCATGCCTCTGTAATTCTTTTTATCCCATTGCAATACTGATACATGTGACTTATGCTTCTCCCTCTCAAACTGCAGTATGAATTCAATCATATTATGATCACTGCCTCACAAGGGTTCCTTTACATTAAACTCCCTAATAAGATCTGGGTTATTAGATAGTACTTAATCTAAGATAGTCTTTCCCCGAATAGGCTCAAGCACAAGCAGCTCTAAAAAGCCATCTCACAGGCATTCAACAAATTCCCTCTCTTGTGATCCAACACTAACCTGATTTTCCCAATCCCCTTGCATATTGAAGTCCCCCATTACAATTGTGTCATGACCCTTATTACACGTCTTTCCCAGCTCTCTTTGCAATCTCAACTTCACATCTTGGCTACTATGTGGAGGCCTATATGTGATTTTCATAATGATTTTTTTACCCTTCCAGTTTCTTAACTCCATCCACAAAGAGTTAACATTCTCTGGCCCTATGTTAGCTCTTTCTAAGGATGTAATTCCATCTCTTACCAGCAGAGCCACACCACTGCCTTTGCCTTCCTGCCTGTCCTTTCAATACGAAGTATATCCTTTGATGTTAAGCTCCCGACTATGGTCTTCTTTCAACCATGACTCAGTGATGCACACAACGTCGTACCGACCAATCTCCAATTGCGCCATGAGTTCATCCACCTTATTCCAAATGTTACGTGCATTTAAATACAACACCTTCAATCCTGCATTCTTCACCTTTTCGAATTTTGCCTCTGTGGTACTATTTAACTCTTTACTCTGTCTGCATTTGTACTCAGTCATTGGCTTGTCCTTCATTACATTCATGTTGCAATTATCATTTACTTGTAAACCTGCTGGCTCATCGTCAGATCTATCATACTGGTTCCCACCCCCCTCCCATATTAGTTTAAACCACTCCCACCAGCTCATACATATCCTTGTGAACTATCCCCAGAAACTTCAGCCATCTCTGCTCTGCTGTCATCCTGCCAATATTTTCCTCCAGCCCACCTGGGCAAGCTCTTCTCTCATGCATCTGGAATTCCCTATATTCCATTGCGATACTGATGCATAGAACATAGAAATCTACAACACAATACAGGCCCTTCGGCCCAGAATGTTTTGCCGACAACGTAACCTACTCTCGAAACTGCCTAGAATTTCCCTACTGCATGGCCCTCTGTTTTTCTAAGCTCCATGTAACTCTCTTAAAGACCCTATTGTATCTGCCTCTACTGTTGCCAGCAGTGCATTCCATGCACCCACAACTCTTTGTGCAAAAAACTTAGCCTTGACCTCCCCTTGGTACCTATTTCCAGGCACCTTAAAACTATGCCCACTCATGTTAGTCATCTCAGCCCTGGGAAAAAGCCTCTGGCTATCCACATAATCAATGCCTCTCATCATCTTATATACCTCCATCAGGTCACCTCTCATCCTCTGTCACTCAAGGAGGAAAGACCAAATTCAGTCAACCTATTCTCATAATGTACACCCTCCAGTTGAAGCAACATCCTTGTAAATCTCCTCTGCACACTCTCTATAGTATCCACATCCTTCCTGTAGTGAGGTGACCAGAACTGAACATTGTATTCCAAGTGGGGTCTGACCAAGGTCTTACATAGCTGTACATTACCTCTTGGCTCTTGAACTCAATCTCACAGTTGTTAAAGGCTAACACACCATACACCTTCTTAACAACACTGTCAATCTGCGCAGCAGCTTTGAGGTCCTATGGACAGGAACCCCAAGATCTCTCTGATCCTCCAAACTGCCCAGATTAATACTATATTCTGCCTTCAAATTTGACCTACCAAAATGAACCACTTCACACTTATCTGGGTTGAACTTTATCTGCCACTCCTCAGCCTAGTTCTGCATTCTATCGATGTCCCTCTGTAACCTCTGACAATCCTCTAGACTATCT
This sequence comes from Hypanus sabinus, assembly GCF_030144855.1. NCBI lineage: Eukaryota > Metazoa > Chordata > Chondrichthyes > Myliobatiformes > Dasyatidae > Hypanus > Hypanus sabinus. The sequence goes on from NC_082710.1 coordinate 3,016,719, forward strand.
ACAACACCCCAACTTTTGTGTTGTCAGCAAATTTACTGTTCCACCCTTCTACTTCCCCATTCAGATCATTTTTAAAATTCACAAAGAGGAAGGATCCCAGACAGATCCCTGCAGAATACCACTGGTCACCATCCTCTATGCAGAATACAAACCATCTGCAACCCTTTGCCTTCTGTGGGCAAGCCAATTCTGGATCCACAAAGCAAGTTCTCCTTGGATCCCATGCCTCCTTACTTTCTGAAAGAGCTTTGCATGGGGTACGTTATCAAATGCCTCACTGAAATCCATATACACTACATCCATTGCTCTACCTTCATCAATGTGTTTTGTTACATTCTCAAAGAATTCAATCAGGCTTGTAATGCACAACCTGCCCTTGACAAAGCCAGGCTGACTATCCCTAATCAGATTATGTCTTTCCAAATGCTCATCAATCCTGCCTCTCAGAATCTTTTCCAACAACTTGCCCACCACTGAAGTAAGTGGTCTATACTTTAATGTGACTTATGCTTCTTCCTCTCAGGTTGCAGTATGAATTCAATCATATTAAGATCAGTGCCTCCTAAGGGTCCTTTACATTAAGCTCCTTAATAAGATCTAGGTTATTACACAACACCTAATGTAAGATGGCCTTTCCGCAAGTAGGCTCAAGCACAAGCTGCTCTAAAAAGCAATCTCATAGGCATTCAACAAATTCCCTCTCTAGTAATCTGACACCAACCTGATATTTTCAATCCCCTTGCATATTGAAGTCCCCCATTACAATTGTGTAATTACCTTTATTACATGCCTTTTCCAGCTCCCTTTGCAATTTCAACTATTTGGAAGTCTGTATATGATTCCCATAATGGTTCTTTTACCCTTGCTGTTTCTTATCTCCACCCACAAAGATTCAACATTCTCTGTCTCTATGTCACCTCTTTCTAAGGATGTAATTCCATCTCTTACCAGCAGAGCCACACCACTGCCTATGCCTTCCTGCCTGTCCTTTTGATACAAAGTATATCCTTTGATGTTAAGCTCCCAACAATGACCTTTCAGCCATGACTCAGTAAAGCCCACAACATCATACTGACCAATCTGTAAGTGCACCACGAGTTCTTCCACCTTATTCCGAATGCTATGTGCATTTAAATACAGCACCTTTAGTCCTGCATTCTTCTCCCTTTTGAATTTTGTCTCTGTGATACAATTTAGAAAGCAAAGGGTAGCAGTGAATGGGTGTTTCTCGGACTGGCTGGAGGTGATTAGTGGAGTACCACAGGGCTCTGTATTGGGACCACAGCTCTTTACGATTTATGTCAATGATTTAGATGAGGGCATTGAAAACTATATCAGCAAGTTTGCTGACAATACTAAACTGGGTGGCAGTGTGACATGCGAAGAGGACGTTAGGAGAATACAGGGAGACTTGGATAGGCTGAGTGAGTGGGCAGATACTTGGCAGATGTCATTCAATGTGAATAAATGTGAAGTTATCCACTTTGGAAGCAGGAACAAGAGGGCAGAGTATTGTCTGAACGGTGTCGAGTTAGGTAAGGGAGAAATGCAAAGAGACCTAGGAGTCCTAGTTCACCAGTCAATGAAGGTGAATGAGCAAGTGCAACAGGCAGTGAAGAGGGCAAATGGAATGTTGGCCTTTGTTACAAGGGGAATTGAATACAAGAGCAAGGATGTCCTTTTGCATTTGTACAGGGCCCTGGTGAGACCACACCTGGAATATTGTGTACAGTTTTGGTCTCCAGGTTTAAGGAAGGACATTCTGGCAATTGAGGAAGTGCAGCGTAGATTCACTAGGTTGATTCCTGGGATGGCAGGGCTGTCTTACGCAGAGAGATTGGAGAGATTGGGCTTGTACACGCTGGAATTGAGGAGATTGAGAGGGGATCTGATTGAAACGTTTAAGATAATTAAAGGATTTGATAGGATTGAGGCAGGAAATACGTTCCAGATGTTGGGAGAGTCCAGTACCAGAGGGCATGGATTGAGAATAAGAGGTCAGTTATTTAAAACAGAGTTGAGGAAGAGCTTCTTCTCCCAGAGAGTTGTGGAGGTGTGGAATGCACTGCCTCGGAAGACGGTGGAGGCCAATTCTCTGGATGCTTTCAAGAAGGAGCTGGATAGATATCTGATGGATAGGGGAATCAAGGGATATGGGGACAAGGCAGGGACTGGGTATTGATAGTGAATGATCAGCCATGATCTCAGAATGGCAGTGCAGACTCGAGGGGCCGAATGGTCTACTTCTGCACCTATTGGCTATTGTCTATTAACTGTTTGCTCTGTCTGCACCTCTGTCTTACCATCACTGAATGTCCATGATGCATATGGAAGCGGATGATGATGCCCTCTGGTGCGCAAAGTACTATTCATGCAAGCACGCAACTTTTGGAATTAAACAATTCAGCCGATGCTTCCACTTTGCATGGCTGAGTATGCAGTTAGCAGTGGGAAGAATCTCATTCAATGCATTATTTATAGTCGGATTTAGTTACTTTCGGATTAGCTACTGGTTAATTTTTCTGTTGTTGCATTTTTCTGAGAGTTTGGTTTAAATTGCAGAAGCTACAGGGCATATTTTATTATTAAAGCCCACTCACAGGATGGAAACACTTCTTTATCTGTCAATAATTTTTCTTGAGATTGTGATGATGAACTGTGTTCTTGAACCATGGCAGCCTTTCTAGTGAACAAACATAATGTTGGTGTATCAGAAGTATTGGAGTTTAGATCCAGCGACATTGAAGGAATAAGCTCTGAACCAACTCCGTCAGGCTCCTGAAACAGCCGCAACACTGAACTGACTCCGTGGCTGTGGCCTGCAGCTATCCGGCTCCTGAACCAACCCCTGTGCTGAACTGATTCTGCAACTGTGGCCTGCAGCCATTGGGTAGATGGGCCAGCTATAGCTCTGATCTGGATCCATGGCTGTCGCCTACAGCTATCAGTGTCATGGTCCAGTCCGTTAACTACTCATTTCAGTTAATTTCCTTTTCCCTGTGATCCACTGGGCTCCTTGATTAGGGCACCTGATCCTCATTCGAACTGGCAACATATAAACTCTGGCTTATATCTACTCACTACTGGTTCGTCACCTCAGCAGAGCGGCGATGCAAGTACCGAGCCCGAGTCAAGTTCCGAGCCAGTGTTCCAGGTTCCGAGTTGAGTCCCAGTCCGGTCAGGCTCCGTGTTCCAGTCCGGTCAGGCTCCGCGTTCCAGTCCGGTCAGGCTCCAAGTTCCAGTCCGGTCAGGCTCCGTGTTCCAGTCCGGTCAGGCTCCGCATTCCAGTCCGGTCAGGCTCCGTGTTCCAGTCCGGTCAGGCTCCAAGTTCCAGTCCGGTCAGGCTCCGCGTTCCAGTCCGGTCAGGCTCCGCGTTCCAGTCCAGTCAGAGCTCCGAGTTCCAGTCCAGTCAGAGCTCCATGTACCAGTCCAGTCAGAGCTCCATGTTCCAGTCCGGTCAGAGCTCCGTGTTCCAGTCTGGTCAGGGCTCCGAGTTACAGTCCGGTCAGGCTCCGAGTTCCACTCCAGTCAGAGCTCCACGTTCCAGTCCAGTCAGAGCTCCACGTTCCAGTCTGGTCAGAGCTCCATGTCCCAGTCCGGTCAGAGCTCCATGTCCCAGTCCGGTCAGAGCTCCGTGTTCCAGTCCAGTCAGAGCTCCGAGTTACAGTCCAGTCAGAGCTCCGTGTTCCAGTCCAGTCAGAGCTCCACGTTCCAGTCCAGTCAGAGCTCCACGTTCCAGTCCAGTCAGAGCTCCGTGTTCCAGTCCAGTCAGAGCTCCGTGTTCCAGTCCAGTCAGAGCTCCACGTTCCAGTCCGGTCAGGGCTCCGAGTTACAGTCCAGTCAGAGCTCCGTGTTCCAGTCCAGTCAGAGCTCCATGTTCCAGTCCAGTCAGAGCTCCATGTTCCAGTCCAGTCAGAGCTCCATGTTCCAGTCCAGTCAGAGCTCCATGTCCCAGTCCAGTCAGAGCTCCATGTTCCAGTCCAGTCAGAGCTCCATGTCCCAGTCCGGTCAGAGCTCCGTGTTCCAGTCCGGTCAGGGCTCCGAGTTCCAGTCCAGTCAGAGCTCCACGTTCCAGTCCGGTCAGAGCTCCGTGTTCCAGTCCAGTCAGAACTCCGAGTTACAGTCCGGTCAGGCTCCGAGTTCCACTCCAGTCAGAACTCCATGTTCCAGTCCAGTCAGGGCTCCATGTTCCAGTCCAGTCAGAGCTCCGTGTTCCAGTCCAGTCAGAGCTCCATGTCCCAGTCCGGTCAGAGCTCCGTGTTCCAGTCCGGTCAGAGCTCCGAGTTCCAGTCCGGTCAGGGCTCCACGTTCCAGTCGGGTCAGAGCTCCGAGTTCCAGTCCGGTCAGGGCTCCGAGTTCCGGTCCAGTCAGAGCTCCACGTTCCAGTCCAGTCAGAGCTCCACGTTCCAGTCCGGTCAGAGCTCCGAGTTCCAGTCCGGTCAGAGCTCCGTGTTCCAGTCCGGTCAGAGCTCCGAGTTCCAGTCCGGTCAGGGCTCCACGTTCCAGTCGGGTCAGAGCTCCGTGTTCCAGTCCAGTCAGAGCTCCGAGTTCCAGTCCGGTCAGGCTCCGCGTTCCAGTCCAGTCAGAGCTCCGAGTTCCAGTCCAGTCAGAGCTCCATGTCCCAGTCCAGTCAGAGCTCCATGTTCCAGTCCGGTCAGAGCTCCGTGTTCCAGTCTGGTCAGGGCTCCGAGTTACAGTCCGGTCAGGCTCCGAGTTCCACTCCAGTCAGAGCTCCATGTTCCAGTCCAGTCAGAGCTCCATGTTCCAGTCCAGTCAGAGCTCCATGTCCCAGTCCAGTCAGAGCTCCATGTTCCAGTCCAGTCAGAGCTCCATGTCCCAGTCCGGTCAGAGCTCCGTGTTCCAGTCCGGTCAGGGCTCCGAGTTCCAGTCCAGTCAGAGCTCCACGTTCCAGTCCGGTCAGAGCTCCGTGTTCCAGTCCAGTCAGAACTCCACGTTCCAGTCCGGTCAGGCTCCGTGTTCCAGTCCAGTCAGGGCTCCGTGTTCCAGTCCAGTCAGAGCTCCACGTTCCAGTCTGGTCAGAGCTCCATGTCCCAGTCCGGTCAGAGCTCCGTGTTCCAGTCTGGTCAGAGCTCCGAGTTACAGTCCGGTCAGGCTCCGAGTTCCACTCCAGTCAGAACTCCATGTTCCAGTCCAGTCAGGGCTCCATGTTCCAGTCCAGTCAGAGCTCCGTGTTCCAGTCCAGTCAGAGCTCCATGTCCCAGTCCGGTCAGAGCTCCGTGTTCCAGTCCGGTCAGAGCTCCGAGTTCCAGTCCGGTCAGGGCTCCACGTTCCAGTCGGGTCAGAGCTCCGAGTTCCAGTCCGGTCAGGGCTCCGAGTTCCGGTCCAGTCAGAGCTCCACGTTCCAGTCCAGTCAGAGCTCCACGTTCCAGTCCGGTCAGAGCTCCGAGTTCCAGTCCGGTCAGAGCTCCGTGTTCCAGTCCAGTCAGAGCTCCACGTTCCAGTCCGGTCAGAGCTCCGAGTTCCAGTCCGGTCAGAGCTCAGTGTTCCAGTCCAGTCAGAGCTCCACGTTCCAGTCCGGTCAGAGCTCCGTGTTCCAGTCCAGTCAGAGCTCCACGTTCCAGTCCGGTCAGAGCTCCATGTTCCAGTCCAGTCAGAGCTCCACGTTCCAGTCCAGTCAGAGCTCCACGTTCCAGTCCGGTCAGAGCTCAGTGTTCCAGTCCAGTCAGAGCTCCACGTTCCAGTCCAGTCAGAGCTCCACGTTCCAGTCCAGACAGAGCTCCACGTTCCAGTCCAGTCAGAGCTCCACGTTCCAGTCCAGTCAGAGCTCCACGTTCCAGTCCAGTCAGAGCTCCGTGTTCCAGTCCAGTCAGAGCTCCGAGTTCCAGACCAGTCAGAGCTCCGAGTTCCAGTCCAGTCAGAGCTCCACGTTCCAGTCCAGTCAGAGCTCCACGTTCCAGTCCAGTCAGAGCTCCACGTTCCAGTCCGGTCAGAGCTCCACGTTCCAGTACAGTCAGAGCTCCGTGTTCCAGTCCGGTCAGAGCTCCATGTTCCAGTCCAGTCAGAGCTCCGTGTTCCAGTCCAGTCAGAGCTCCATGTCCCAGTCCAGTCAGAGCTCCATGTCCCAGTCCAGTCAGAGCTCCACGTTCCAGTCCAGTCAGAGCTCCGAGTTCCAGTCCAGTCAGAGCTCCGAGTTCCAGTCCAGTCAGAGCTCCACGTTCCAGTCCAGTCAGAGCTCCGAGTTCCAGTCCAGTCAGAGCTCCACGTTCCAGTCCAGTCAGAGCTCCACGTTCCAGTCCGGTCAGAGCTCCACGTTCCAGTCCAGTCAGAGCTCCACGTTCCAGTCCAGTCAGAGCTCCGTGTTCCAGTCCGGTCAGGCTCCGAGTTCCACTCCAGTCAGAACTCCACGTTCCAGTCCAGTCAGAGCTCCACGTTCCAGTCCAGTCAGAGCTCCACGTTCCAGTCCGGTCAGAGCTCCGAGTTCCAGTCCGGTCAGAGCTCCACGTTCCAGTCCAGTCAGAGCTCCGTGTTCCAGACCAGTCAGAGCTCCGAGTTCCAGTCCGGTCAGAGCTCCACGTTCCAGTCCAGTCAGAGCTCCGTGTTCCAGTCCAGTCAGAGCTCCGAGTTCCAGTCCAGTCAGAGCTCCATGTCCCAGTCCAGTCAGAGCTCCGTGTTCCAGTCCAGTCAGAGCTCCGTGTTCCAGTCCAGTCAGAGCTCCGTGTTCCAGTCCAGTCAGAGCTCCATGTTCCAGTCCAGTCAGAGCTCCGTGTTCCAGACCAGTCAGAGCTACGATTTCCAGTCCAGTCAGAGCTCCACGTTCCAGTCCGGTCAGGGCTCCGAGTTCCAGTCCAGTCAGAGCTCCACGTTCCAGTCCAGTCAGAGCTCCACGTTCCAGTCCAGTCAGAGCTCCGTGTTCCAGTCCGGTCAGGGCTCCGTGTTCCAGTCCAGTCAGAGCTCCACGTTCCAGTCCAGTCAGAGCTCCGTGTTCCAGTCCAGTCAGAGCTCCACGTTCCAGTCCAGTCAGAGCTCCATGTCCCAGTCCAGTCAGAGCTCCGTGTTCCAGTCCGGTCAGAGCTCCGAGTTCCAGTCCAGTCAGAGCTCCACGTTCCAGTCCGGTCAGAGCTCCACGTTCCAGTCCAGTCAGAGCTCCACGTTCCAGTCCAGTCAGAGCTCCGTGTTCCAGTCCAGTCAGAGCTCCGAGTTCCAGTCCAGTCAGAGCTCCACGTTCCAGTCCGGTCAGAGCTCAGTGTTCCAGTCCGGTCAGAGCTCCACGTTCCAATCCAGTCAGAGCTCCGTGTTCCAGTCCAGTCAGAGCTCCGAGTTCCAGTCCGGTCAGAGCTCCACGTTCCAGTCCAGTCAGAGCTCCGTGTTCCAGTCCGGTCAGGGCTCCGAGTTCCAGTCCAGTCAGAGCTCCACGTTCCAGTCCAGTCAGAGCTCCGAGTTCCAGTCCAGTCAGAGCTCCACGTTCCAGTCCAGTCAGGGCTCCGTGTTCCAGTCCAGTCAGAGCTCCGTGTTCCAGTCCAGTCAGAGCTCCACGTTCCAGTCCGGTCAGAGCTCCGTGTTCCAGTCCGGTCAGAGCTCCACGTTCCAGTCCAGTCAGAGCTCCGTGTTCCAGACCAGTCAGAGCTCCGAGTTCCAGTCCGGTCAGAGCTCCACGTTCCAGTCCAGTCAGAGCTCCGTGTTCCAGTCCAGTCAGAGCTCCGAGTTCCAGTCCAGTCAGAGCTCCATGTCCCAGTCCAGTCAGAGCTCCGTGTTCCAGTCCAGTCAGAGCTCCGTGTTCCAGTCCAGTCAGAGCTCCGTGTTCCAGTCCAGTCAGAGCTCCGTGTTCCAGTCCAGTCAGAGCTCCGTGTTCCAGACCAGTCAGAGCTACGATTTCCAGTCCGGTCAGAGCTCCACGTTCCAGTCCGGTCAGGGCTCCGAGTTCCAGTCCAGTCAGAGCTCCACGTTCCAGTCCAGTCAGAGCTCCACGTTCCAGTCCAGTCAGAGCTCCGTGTTCCAGTCCGGTCAGGGCTCCGTGTTCCAGTCCAGTCAGAGCTCCACGTTCCAGTCCAGTCAGAGCTCCGTGTTCCAGTCCAGTCAGAGCTCCACGTTCCAGTCCAGTCAGAGCTCCATGTCCCAGTCCAGTCAGAGCTCCGTGTTCCAGTCCGGTCAGAGCTCCGAGTTCCAGTCCAGTCAGAGCTCCACGTTCCAGTCCGGTCAGAGCTCCACGTTCCAGTCCAGTCAGAGCTCCACGTTCCAGTCCAGTCAGAGCTCCGTGTTCCAGTCCAGTCAGAGCTCCGAGTTCCAGTCCAGTCAGAGCTCCACGTTCCAGTCCGGTCAGAGCTCAGTGTTCCAGTCCGGTCAGAGCTCCACGTTCCAATCCAGTCAGAGCTCCGTGTTCCAGTCCAGTCAGAGCTCCGAGTTCCAGTCCGGTCAGAGCTCCACGTTCCAGTCCAGTCAGAGCTCCGTGTTCCAGTCCGGTCAGGGCTCCGAGTTCCAGTCCAGTCAGAGCTCCACGTTCCAGTCCAGTCAGAGCTCCGAGTTCCAGTCCAGTCAGAGCTCCACGTTCCAGTCCAGTCAGGGCTCCGTGTTCCAGTCCAGTCAGAGCTCCGTGTTCCAGTCCAGTCAGAGCTCCACGTTCCAGTCCGGTCAGAGCTCCGTGTTCCAGTCCAGTCAGAGCTCCATGTCCCAGTCCAGTCAGAGCTCCGTGTCCCAGTCCAGTCAGAGCTCCGTGTCCCAGTCCAGTCAGAGCTCCGTGTTCCAGTCCAGTCAGAGCTCCACGTTCCAGTCCAGTCAGAGCTCAGTGTTCCAGTCCGGTCAGAGCTCCACGTTCCAGTCCGGTCGGAGCTCCGTGTTCCAGTCCGGTCAGAGCTCCACGTTCCAGTCCGGTCAGAGCTCCATGTCCCAGTCCGGTCAGAGCTCCACGTTCCAGTCCGGTCAGGCTCCGTGTTCCAGTCTGGTCAGGCTCCGTGTTCCAGTCCAGTCAGAGCTCCATGTTCCAGTCCGGTCAGAGCTCCACGTTCCAGTCCGGTCAGAGCTCCACGTTCCAGTCCAGTCAGAGCTCCACGTTCCAGTCCAGTCAGAGCTCCATGTCCCAGTCCAGTCAGAGCTCCACGTTCCAGTCCGGTCAGGCTCCGTGTTCCAGTCCGGTCAGAGCTCCATGTCCCAGTCCAGTCAGAGCTCCATGTCCCAGTCCAGTCAGAGCTCCGTGTTCCAGTCCGGTCAGAGCTCCACGTTCCAGTCCAGTCAGAGCTCCATGTCCCAGTCCAGTCAGAGCTCCGTGTTCCAGTCCGGTCAGAGCTCCATGTTCCAGTCCGGTCAGGCTCCGTGTTCCAGTCTGGTCAGGCTCCGTGTTCCAGTCTAGTCAGGCTCCGTGTTCCAGTCTAGTCCCAGTCATGTTCAAGTCCGTCTCTGTCTCAAGCATCCGTGCCTGCGTCCAGCAACTCATCACCCCCAGTTGTTCCGTACAACAATCAGACTCAGCTACAGTGCTGAACTTTCTCTGTGGCTGTGGCCTGTACCCATCGGTCTCCTGGACCAGCTGCTGTGCTGAATTGACTTTTTGGCTGTGGCCTGTAGCCATCAGGCTCTTGAACGAGCTACAGCACTGAACTGGGCTCGTGGTTGTGGACTCACTTATGGGGACTCTGCAGATCATGCTGTGTATTATTTGTTCTCTTTTTTATTGTTTTACACGATTTATTCTTCTTTCGCACATTGGAAGTTTATCGGTCGGTGATGTCGAGTTTTTCATGGATTCTGTTGTGTTCTTTTGTTGTGTTGCTGCCTGCAAGAACATGAATCTCAAGTTTGTATATGGTACACATACTTTGCTAATAAATGGACTTTGAATGATATATTTTCAAGTCATGAATTTGTCTGACCTAGAGTGGTCTTCCCCTGCTCTCACTGTTCCTGTTCTCCTTAGTGGTAGAGGATGAGTAATTGGGAGGTGCCATTGGAGTTAGGAAATGATTTCCAGACATATTGCAGTTGGTACACACAGCAGCAACAGGGCCCTGGAGGGGCTGAATGTTTAGCGTGATAGATGTGGTCCATTATCACTGACTAAGTGTTCTGGAACACCAGTCTCTGCAAAGAGTCTTCTCAACACATCAGCAATGTGTGAGGCTGTGGTAGAGGCTATTGGGAACACATCTAGCCACTTTGTAGCTGCATCCACTACTACCAAGAAACTTGTGCCCATGAATTTTCTGGCAAATTCACATGAATCCTCTGCCAGGGCAATGCAAACCATTCCCAGGGATGGAGAGGAGCTGCTTTTGGCATCTTTTGGATGTGTTGGCATCCTGAATAGTGCCAAGGAAACTGCTGAATCTGCTCATCTACCCAGGCCATGGGACAAAGCTTAAAGCCAATGCTTTAATTTTGACCATGCCAGGTTTAGCAGTAACCTGTAACAGTAACTCACAAATCCTAAAAAGGACCATGAGCACACTTGTCCGTCAATAGTGTGACTACAGTAGGTGATGCTTGCTTTAAAGAATTCACACTTGTTGCATTGTACTCTGAGCCCATAATCTTAGAATCTTTTTAACATTGTCTTTAGATTTTGGAGACTTTTTTTGTCATCCTTACCAGTAACAGAGATGGCATCTAGGGAATAATAAGTGCCTGGGCAGCCATGCAGCACCTGGTCTATAGCTTTGTACCCCAGAGTGTAGGTGTAAATGCTACACTTAAAATAAACCTATTATAGCCATAAAATGCTTTGTGAGTTTTTATGGTGTGAAACGCTTTGAACTCTTCTTCCATCTCCATCTAAAAGTAGTCCTCAACTAAGTCCACTTTGCTGAAGTTTCTTCCTCCATAAAGGTTTGCAAAGGTATCCTCAATTCTGTGCAGAGGGTATTGATTTACTTTCAGTACTGCATTGATGGTGGCCTTAAAATCATCACCGATCTTGATAGATCCATTCCTCTTGGCTCCTGGGAACACAAGTGATACCCGTGGGCTCCACACATTAGAAAGAATTCCTTCAGCTTACTGGCTAGTTTGTCATGGATGATATAAGGAGCCAATCAGGTCTTGTGAAACTTGGGTGTGCCAGTTTCATTTAACACTATTTTACCCTTGATATGTTTTGAGTTTTCCAGTTCCATCCTCATCACCACTGTTATGTTTTGTAACTCCAAAACATCAAACTAATTGAAAGAAAAAGATGGGAGCTCAGAGATTATGTGTCTTAGTTTTGTTTTAACTTTAAGCGAGGCATACACATACGTGGTGACATGATGACATATACCATTCACATACTTTTATAAATAACACATAATTAATCATTTAAATGAACAAGAATACTCAATCAAACTGTGTATTTACAATATTACTCATATCTTATTGGAATATTAAACAGACAACAGATGGGATGCCAAAGAATTGGTCTGTAAGACCTGGATGGTTATTTTAGATTCATGCAGAGAGTATTCAATTACACTCTCAACTTGTAGTTTGTAGAAAGGGTGGGAGAATCAGGACCTGAGCCTCATGTTACAGGAACCCCAACTTCTAACTTGTACTTGTAGCCTCAATATTATGTAGTTGGTACAGATGTGCTTTTGCTCACTGGTGATCCCCGGATGTTGAATGTGGGAGTTCTAGTAATGATAATGCCTTTGAATGAAACATACGGTTGGTTCCTGTTTGCTGTCGAAAGTGGTCACTTTTTGGCCTGTACCAAGGTTGATGTCTTGTTGCATGGACATGAACTGCTTCAATTCTTCGGTTGCAAACAGAATTGAACACTGCGGTGATTATCCGTCATATCTGACTGAGAATGATGAGAAACCTGTGCATGAGAGTTTTTAAAGTGGGAAAGCCATCACACCAGGACAGTTCCACTGGAGGCACACACTCAGCGATTCAGGAACAGCCGTTTCCCCTCTGCCATCTGATTCCGAAATGGATGTTGAATCTTTAGACACTGCCTCACTTTTTTTAATATACAGTATTTCAGCTTTTACACATTAAAATATCTATTTAATATACGTAATTGATTTACTTGCTTATTTATTATTATTATTATTATTTTTATTTTTTTCTCTGCAAGTTATGTATTGGATTGAACTGCTGCTGCTAAGTTAACAAATTTCACAACACATGCTGGTGATAATAAACCTGATTCTGATTCCAATTCTCAACCTCAGAAGGCTGGGTCCAGGGGTATGAATAGTCATCACAACTGGAACCTTCTTCGGTTGCAGTAGGTAGCCATGATTTCATCTGTGCCTTATCATGTCCTTCCATCTCCACAAATTAAACACAAGACAGACACTAGACACAGCCCCTGAGGAGACCTGCAGCTGATGCGACCTGGAGCTCGGTCATTTCTGAGGCTGAATTATGCAAATAATTCCAACGAGTGGATAATCACAAGGCTGCAGGACCAGACGGCATCTCAGGGCGGGAACTCAGGATGTGCACAGCACAAGTGGCAGGTGAGTTTACAGACATTTTTAATCTCACCCTCTCCCAGTGTAGTGCCCTCCTGCTTCAAAACATCCATCATTGTTCCTGTACCTAAAAAGATCAAGGTAACATGTCTGAATAACTGGTGTACTGTTGCGCTCGCCTCAATAATAAGTAAAAATCTTGAAAAGCTGGTCAAGGATTACACCTGCGGCATGCTATCACCCACACTGGACCCCCTATAGTTTGCCTACCGACACAACCGATCAAACGATGATGCAATAGCCACAGCTCTACACACTGTCCTTACACATCTGGAGAAGTGGAATGCTTTGTGAGAATACTACTCTTGGACTACAGTTCAGCATTCAACACCATAATTCCCTTCAGGCTTGATAAGAAGCTCAGAGACCTCAGCCATCACCCTGCCTTGTGTAGCTGGATCCTGGACGTCCTGTCAGATCACCGGCAGGTGGTAAGAGTGGGCTCCCTTACCTGTGCCCCTTTGACCCTCAATACAGGAGCCCCTCAGGGCTATGTACTAGGCCCCCTCCTTTGCTCTCTATATACCCACCACTGTGTTGCCACCCACAGCTCCAATCTGTTAATTAAATTTGCTGATGACACTACACTGATTGGCCTAATCTCAAATAATAATGAGGCAGCCTACAGAGAAGAAGTCATCACCCTAACACAATAGTGTCAACAGGACAACTTCTCCCTCAATGTTGCAAGAAGAAAGGAGCTGGTTATGGAGTACAGGAGGAATGGAGACAGGCTAGCCCCTATTGACGTCAATGGATCTGGGGTTGAAGGGGTGAACAGTTTAAGTTCCTTGGCACGGAAATCACTGAGGATCTCACGTTGTCTGTACATACCAGCTGTGTGGTGAAAAAGGCACAACAGCGCTTCTTTCACCTTAGATATTTAAAGAAGTTTGGTGTGAGCCCCAATATCGTAAGAACTTTCAACAGGCACAAATGAGAGCATCCTGACTGGCTGCATCACTGCCTGGTCTAGGAACTGTGCTTCCCTCAATCACAGGACTGTTCAGAGAGTGATGTGGACAGCCCAGCGCATCTGTAGATGTGAATTTCCTATTATTCAGGACATTTACAAATACAGGTGTGTAAAAAGGGCCCAAAGGATCATTGGGGACCCAAGTCACCACAACCACAAACTGTTCCAGTGGTTACCATCTAGGAAACAGTACCGCCGCATAAAAGCCAGGACCAACTGGCTCTGGGACAGTTTTTCCAAAGGCCATGTTACGTACTCGTGACACATGACAGTGGAGCCCTTGTCACGTGACTGGGGTTGAAGCTGTACTGGACTTGAGGTAATGGTCTTGTGATGGTGGTGACGTCATTTTCCCGCCAGTAGAGATCATGTGACAGGTTTTTTTTTCAGGTTATAAAAGGTAGACCCCACCCTGTGAGGAGGGGCAGTTCATGGCTGGATTTGCCAGGTTGACTTCATGCCACTGCGTGTTTTAAGTGATGACACAGTTTAGTTGAAGGATGAAGTTTTTATATAATGCCTAAAGTTTAAAAGGTCATTGCCAGCAGTTTCTTTACGATTCTGCTAGTTCGAGAAAATTAGTGGAGAGTGAAGATTGGAAGTTCGGAAGTTAAAGATTGAGGAGAATCGCTTTCTACAGTGAAACGGGGGCGACCTTTGTTTGATCCTTATTTGGAAGGATTTCGTTGACTATCTTCGTGTTAATCCCTGGGTTTACCAGAAAGGATTGAGGATAGTGTGGAAGGAAAGGTCAGTGCCTTTAAGCCGTTCTGTTTCGTAAATTCTTCGTGGGAAGTTCGACGTCGGGGATCGAAGCCAAGCGACGTGAAAGAGAACCTAAATCGTCTTATAAAGTCTCTCCTTTTAAATGGACCGTGAGCATATTGAGCTTTTGGCAATACCACTTTAAAGAACTGTTTTTGCAATATCGCTTTAAGAACTGTTTTAAGCTGCTGCACCGCAGCTGTTTCCGGTTACGGTAGTGTTTGTTTACTTTTGGGGGGGTTTGTTTTCGGTGTTTAATAAACGTGTTGTTTGTTATAAGAAACCCTTGCCGAACTCATATATTTATTGTTGCCTGAATACGTAACAGCCATCAGACTGATTAATTCATGTTGACGCAACTGTATTTCTATGTTATATTTATTTTCCTGTTGTACATACTATTTATTATAAGTTACTATAAATTGCACAATGCACGTTTAGATGGAGACGTAACGTAAAGATTTTTTCTCCTCATGTATATGAAGGATGTAAGTAATAAAGTCAATTCAATTCATTCCCATTTCTGACCTTCTGATGAAAAGAAGGCCGCTGATGATGCAGCGAAAGGTAGGGCTCTGGCCCAGTTAATCTCCAGCAAGCACAGACCTCTTCCTTTATACATGGTTAACCACTGGCGTGGCAACATGCCCCTTGACTTCATTTTTTCCAAGGACCCTTAATGCCTCACTGGATCGTACACTAAAGAGATAAAAGATTAGCTTTATTTGTCATGTGTCCAGTGAAATATCGAAACATACAGTGAAATGTGTGGTTTATGTATAATGAAGTCAGCAAGGATTGTGTTGGGGGCACCCTGCAAGTGTTTCCACTCTTCTAGTGCCAAAGTAGCATGCCCACAACTCATTAATCCTAACAATAATCTTTGGAATGTGAGAGAAAACAGGAGCACTCTGAGGAAACTCATGTGATCACAAGGAGAAAGTGCAAACACCTTATAGACAGCGGCAGTAACTGACCCCTAACTGGCAATTGCTGGTACTGTCAAATGATTGTGCTATCATCCCACTGACCTTCCAATGAGCAGCAATCACTCAACAGATTTTTCAGATATTCTAATATATGAGCAACCCCTGCACAATGCTGGAGGAACTCAGCAGGTCAAGTCGAACCTATGGGGAACTGAGATATCAAGGTTTGGCTCGAATCCTCAGGATCAGGACCTGATCAAGGGTTTCGGCCCAAAGCTGAACTGTTTATTTTCCTCCATAGATGCTGCCCATTAGCACCAACAAGTATGTCATTTGTGATTACATACAGCTAAATACAAGTGTTCAGTGACACCACCTATCATTTTTCAGAATCAGGTTTAATATCACTGGCATATGTTGTGAAATCTCTTGTTTTGTGGCAGCAGTACATAATAATAAAAACTATAAATTGCAATAAGAAACGTGTGTTAAAAAGGAATTTAAATTAAACAAGTAGTGCAAAAAGAGAGGTAGTGTTCACGGGCTCATTGTCCATTCAGAAATCTAATGGCGGAGGGAAAGAAGCTGTTCCTGAAACGTTGAGTGTGTGTCTTCAGCTATTTTTCTAATAGCGCTGAATTGACTGATTGGGTGGTAATACATGGATTGGATTAAAGCTGCCTTTTTTCTGACAGTACATACCTGGGCAAGTTTCCACATGTAAATTCTATACTTTTCCACAAGTAGATGCCAGTGTTGTAACCGTGCAAGAACAGCTTGATGAAGTGAACTATAGAACATTAGCACTGCAACATTGTCTGTCCCCATGATTTTTGCATGGCCATTGCTCTCAGCTGCCTCTGTGGAATAATTGGTTTGGCTTATTTTATGGTGAGGTCCTCAGATGGCATCTGAATTGGCTCATCCGCTATTATCTCAGGCTGGAAATGGTTATATATCTGTCATTCTTTAACACATTGTGAGCTCAGACATCATTAAGGATGGGAATAAATTTAGATCTTCTACCACTGATTACTGGTTCACTGTAGACTACCATTCACAACGCAAAGCTCTGATGGGATCCATTGATTGAGGCAGATGCTTGGGAATTTTGCTTAATCCAGATTTTTACAAAAACTAAAACATTGAAAAAACCCTACAGATACTGAAAATCTGAAATAATATGCAGTAAATTCTGCAACATCTGTAGAGAGACAAAGTTAAGAAACAGGCATTTTATAAATTGGATATAAAGTGAAGGGATGGAGAGAACAAAAAATGTCTGTGATATGGTGGAGACTAAGAAATTGAAATCCAAATGTTGATGCTGATGGCTGACAGGAGGTTGTGAAGGCTTTTAAAAGCAAATGATCTGTTGGAATTGATGCAGTTTGAAGGAGAAAAATGAAGATAGATAACGTTCTTGCAAACCGTCCTGGACTCGCTATAATATCTTCATAGCCTTTCTAAAATATGGTGACTGGACACAAAGCAACAGTTGAGACCACCAGTATTTTTAAAGCTTCAGCATAGCTTCCCATAAGACCATAAGACATAGGAGGAGAATTAAGCCATTTGGCCCATCGAGTTTGCTCCTCTGTTCCATCATGGCTGATTTACTAACCCTTTCAAGCCCATTCTCCTGCCTTCCCCCATAACTGTTGATGCCATGACTAATCAAGAACCTATCAACTTTCGCTTTAAATATACCAATGATTTGGCCTCCAGGGATGTCCATGACAATGAATACGACAGATTCAACAAATCATGCATAAAGAAATTTCTCCTCATCTCTGTTCAAAATGGACATCTTTCTATTCAGAAGCTGTGTCTTCTAGTCCTAGGCTCACTCACCACAGGAAACATCTTCTCCACGTCAGTTCTATCTAGGCCCTTCAATATTCAATAGGTTGCAATGAGATCCTCCCTCAGCTACATGACAAATCAAAATAGTCACTGGTATGCCACATAATGACTCTTTAGTATGTTTCTTTGGAGCCATTTTGCTCTTTGACATTGCAAAATAAAGAGACTATTCAAACAAACAATTATAATTTGTCTTCTCTTGCCAGAGATGAAAAGAGTTAACACTGAATTGCAAGGATTTCAGATCACAGATCAGTATGATCAAATGGTATTGTTAATGTTGCTCTACTGGTGTCACATAATCCTTCTGCCCAAAACTGGAACCAAGAGAGGTTCAGATTGTGAGGTGACTAAACTTAGTAAATCATGCAGGTATTAATGTAGTAACCTGGCTGCCATCATTATATCTGTAATCTCTAACAGACCAGTATGGTAATTCTATTTGATTCTTCATGGCAATTTGCTCACACCCTACTAACTTGTTTACTTATTTATTGCATGTTACGCCTCTTTTTACTGCCGTTTAGGGCAGCACTGAAGGTCCTCCATCTCTGTCAGTCCGTGGCCAGCTCAGGGCTTCCTTCATCATGCCAGTAGATCCCTTTTAGTTGTCAATACTGTCAGCCATGCAAGTCCCAGATGAAGACTCGGGAACACCGTTGCACTCAGATCTAGAAAAAGTCTTCATTGCTGTTTCCGTGACAGTTTCAGAACATAGAAATATAGAAAACCTACAGTGCAATACAGGCCCTTTGGCCCACGATGCTGTACTGAACATGAACTTACTTCAGAAATTACCTAGGGTTACCCATAGCCCTCTATTTTCTAAGCTCCATGTACCTATCCAAGAGTCTCTTAAGAGACCCTATCGTATCCACTTCCACTACCACCACTGGCACTGCAGTCCACGCACTCACCACTCTCTGCATAAAAAACTTGTCCCTGACATCTCCTTTGTACCTACTTACAAGCACCTTAAAACTGTGCCCTCTTTTGTTAGCCATTTCAGCCCTGGGAACAAGCCTCTGACTATCCACATGACCCATGCCTCTCATTATCTTATACACCTCTATCAGGTCACCTCTCATCCTCCATGGCTCCGAGGAAAAAAGGCCAAATTCACTTAACCTATTCCCATAAGGCATGCTCCCCAATCCAGGCAAATATCCTTGTAAACCACCTCTGCACCCTTTCTATAGTTTCCACATCCTTCCTGTAGTGAGGTGACCAGAACTGAGCACAGTACCTCAAGTGGAGTCTGACCAGGGTCCTATAAAGCTGTAACATTACTTCTCAGCTTTGAACTCAATCCCATGGTTGATGAAGGCCAATATACCATATGCCTTCTTAACCACACATTCGACCTGTGCTGCAGCTTTGAGTATCTTTTGCACTCAGACCCCAAGATCCCTCTGATTCTCCACACTGCCAAGAGTCTTACCATTAATATTATATTCTACCATTATACTTGGATCGAGGCATGACTGCAGAGGCGCGTGTTCAGCCAGTTAGAAACATAGAAAATCTACAACACAATACAGGCCCTTCGGCCCACAAAGTTGTGCTGAACATGTCCCTACCTTAGAAATTACTAGGGTTACTCATAGCCCTCTATTTTTCTAAGCTCCATCTGCCTATCCAAAAGTCTCTTAAAAGACCCTATCATATCAACCTCCACCACCGTTGCTGGCAGCCCATTCCACACATTCACCATTCTCTGAGTAAAAAACTTACCCCGACATCTCCTCTGTACCTACTCCCCAGCGCCTTAAAACTGTGCCCTCTTGTGGCAGCCATTTTATCCCTGGGGAAAAATCCTCTCGCTATCCACACGATCAATTCCTCTCATCATGGGTGGGAAGAATTTAAAAAGACAGCTTTATAGAGCGGGCGTCAGAGTAGAGGGAGTAGGAGGCCTTTGGTTCAACGGGGGCTTTGACGATAACAGGTCGAGGCGAGGTAAGTTACTTGTGAAGAATAGGAATAGGAAGTATTCGAGGCCGGTGTTCTGTACTAGGTGTCTGATGTGGGGTGTCCAGTAGTCTCCCAGCCTCCTGTACGGCCACGTCTGCACCAGGTGCATCGAGCCGTAGCTCCTTAGGTTCAGGGTTAGCGAACTGGAGATGCAGGTCGATGAGCTTTGTCTGGTCAGGGAAAGTGAGCGGGTGATAAAGAGGAGCTATAGGCAAGAAGTCACACTGGGGCCTTGGGAGACAGATATGTATGTAACAGTCAGCAGAGGGAAGGGCAAGGGTCAGATACTAGAGAGAACTGCTGTGGCTGTCTCCCTTAGCATAAGTACTCACACCTGTTTGAGTACTGTTGGGGGGAGATGACATACCTGGGGGAAGCATCAGTGGCCATGTCTCTGGCACAGAAGCTCAGAAGGCTAGGGAAAGGAAGAGAAAGGAAGTAGTGATAGGAGAGTCTATACTTAGGGGGTCAGACAGGCAATTCTGCAGATGCAGGAAAGAAACATGGGTGGTAGTTTGCCTTCCAGGTGCCAGGGTCCAGGATGTTTCTGATCACATCCACAATATCCTGAAGTGTGAAGGTGAACAGCCAGAGGCCATGGTACATATTGGTACCTATGACATAGGTAGGACATGGGAGGAGGTCCTTAAAATTGACTATAGAGAGCTAGGAAAGAAGTTGAGAAGCAGGACCTCAAAGGTAGTAATCACAGGATTACTGCCTGTACCACGTGACAGTGAGTATAGGAATAGAGTGAGGTGGAGGATAAATGCGTGGCTGAGGGATTGGAGCAGAGGGCAGGGATTAAGATTTCTGGATTATTGGGACCTTTTTTGGGATCAAAAAGGATGGGTTGCATTTGAATCCGAAGGGGACCGATATCCTGGCAGGGTGGTTTGCTAAGGCTTCTGGGGAGAGTTTAAACTAGAATTGTTGGGGGATGGGACCCAAACTGAAGAGACTGGGGAAGAGGAGGCTGGCTCACAAATAGAGAAAGCTTGTAGACAGTGTGAGAGGGAAGATAGGCAGGTGATAGAGAAGGGACACACTCAGACCAATTGTTTGCGATGTGTCTATTTCAATGCAAAGGAGTATCATGAACAAAGTGGATGAGCTTAGTGCGTGGATCAGTACTTGGAGCTATGATGCTGTGGCCATTACAGAGACCTGGATGGCTCAGGGGCAGGAATGGCTACTTAGAGTGCCAGGCTTTAGATGTTACAGAAAACAGGGAGGAAGGCATAAGAGGTGGGGGTGTGACACTGTTGATCAGAGATAGTGTCACGGCTGCAGAAAAGGAGGAAGTCATGGAGGGATTGTCTGCTGCCTCTCTGTGGGTGGAAGTTAGGAACAAGAAGGGGTCAATAATTCTACGGAATGTTTTTTATAGACCACCCAATAGTAATAAGGACATCGAGGAACAGATAGGGAGACAGATTCTGGAAAGGTGTAATAATAACAGGGTTGTCATGATGGGAGATTTTAATTTCCAAAATATTGATTGGCATCTCCCTAGAGCAAGGGGTTTAGATGGAGTGGAGTTTGTTAGGTGTGTTCAAGAAGGTTTCTTAACACAATATGTAGATAAGCCTACAAGAGGAAGGGCTGTACTTGATCTGGTATTGTGAAATGAACCTGATCAGGTGTCAGATCTCTCAGTGGTAGAGCATTTTGGAGAAAGTAATCACAATTCTATATCCATTACCATAGCATTGGAGAGGGATAGGAATAGTCAAGTTAAGAAAGTGTTTAATTGGAGTAAGGGGAAATATGAAGCTATCAGGCCGGAACTTGGAAGCATAAATTGGAAACAGATGTTCTCAGGGAAAAGTACGACAGAAATGTGGCAAATGTTCAGGGGATATTTGCGTGACATTCTGCATAGGTACATTCCGATGAGACGAAAAGGATGGGGGGGTGGTACAGGAACTGTGTTGTACAAAGGCTGTTGAAAATCTAGTCAAGAAGAACAGAAAAGCGTACAAAAAGTTAAAAAAAAAACTTGGTATTGTAGAGATCTAGTATTATATAAGGCTAGAAGGAAGGAGCTTAAGAATGAAATTAGGAGAGCCAGAAGGGGCCATGAGAAGGCTTTTGGTGAGCTGGATTAAGGAAAACCCCAAGGCATTCTACAAGTATGTGAAGAGCAAGAGGATAAGATGTGAGAGAAGAGGACCAATCAAGTATGACAATGGAAAGTGTGTATGAAACTGGTGGAGATAGCGGAGGTAGTTAATGAATACTTTGCTTCAGCATTCACTCTGGAAAAGGATTGTAGGGATGACTTACAGTGGACTGAAAGTTTGAGCATACGGACATTAAGAAAGTGGATGTGCTGGAGCTTTTCGAAAGCATCAAGTTGATTCAGTCACCGGGACCAGATGAGATGTACCCCAGGCTACTGTGGGAGGCAAGGGAGGAGATTGCT
Source organism: Hypanus sabinus (assembly GCF_030144855.1). Taxonomy (NCBI): domain Eukaryota; kingdom Metazoa; phylum Chordata; class Chondrichthyes; order Myliobatiformes; family Dasyatidae; genus Hypanus; species Hypanus sabinus. The sequence continues at coordinate 3,038,067 of NC_082710.1, forward strand.
GAGCCTCTGGCAATGATCTTTGCATCATCAATGGGGATGGGAGTGGTTCTGGATGATTGGAGGGTTGCAGATGCTGTTCCCTTATTCAAGAAAGGAAGTAAAGATAGCCCTGGAAATTATAGATCAGTGAGTCTTACCTTAGTGGTTGGTAAGTTGATGGAAAGGATCCTGAGAGGCAGGATTTATGAACATTTGGAGAGGCATAGTATGATTAGAAATAGCATTGCTTTGTCACATGCAGGTCATGCCTCGCGAGCCTGATTGAAGTTTTTGAGGATATGACTAAACACATTGATGAAGGAAGAGCAGTAGATGTAGTGTATATAGAATTCAGCAAGGCATTTGATAAGATACTCCATGCAAGGCTTATTAAGAAAGTAAGGAGGCATGTGATCCAAGGGGATCTGCTTTGTGGATCCAGAATTGACTCGCCCACAGAAGGCAAAGAGTGGTTGTAGATGGGTCATATTCTGCATGGAGGTCGGTCACCAGTGGTGTGCCTCAGGGATCTGTTCTGGGACCCCTTCTCTGTGATTTTTATAAATGACCTGGATGAGGAAGCAGAGGAATAGATTAGTAAATTTGCTGATGGCACTAATGTTGGGGATGTTGTGGATAGTGTGGAGGGCTGTTAGGGGTTACAGCGGGGCATCAATAGGATGCAAATCTGGGCTGAGAAGTGGCAAATGGAGTTCAACCTAGGTAAGTGAGAGGTGGTTCATTTTGGTTGACCAGTCAGGGCTGTTAGCCCTGAGCTGTACCCCTAAACATGGAGGAATGGTGGACCTCTCGTGTCTGCCCTCTATCCTTTGATCTGTTTGGCATGGGTGACTCTAGCAAGAGCAAAAGCATAAAGCACTGACTCCATCCAACATAGCTCTCTGGGTTATTGAGGCACACAAGCCGCTAAACCACAACATGGTTGTGGTCCTCTTGAAGGAGTGAATAACTAAGTAATAAGTAAATTTGTAAATTGTTTTATGATTGTTACCATTGGTACCTGCTTCAATCACCTAATGAGGCAGTGCATTCTGGATTTTATGAGAGAGTTCTTCCTCAGATCTCCTCAAAGCCCCTTAACCTATGCACTCTACTTTTAGGTATTTCAGCTATCTTTGCCATGATTTTATACAGTGCACAATTTTTTTGGTCCCCTTAATCTCTTCTGCTTCAAGCAAAACATATCAAACCCATACCATCCAATCTATACTCAACTGAAATGCCTGAACCCAGGCAATATTCTGGTGAATGTTCTCTGCCATCTCTCCAATGTAATCAAGTCCTATTTGTGAGTTTTAGTTTTACATAGCACTTCAAAATTGTTGCCAAAGAATTCCAATATAATTAGAGAACTGAAGTCCAGTTCAAATTTGGAATATTTCAAAATACTTCAAGTGAGGCAGCAATGTAATAGAAGTTAGCAGATCTTTGACGTATACACATGTATGGTAGTTGAAGAGTCATAGCATCAAAAATAGTATGACATAGAAACAGGCTCTTCAGTCCACCTAGTCCTTGCTGAACCATTTAAACTTCCTAGTCCTTTCGACCCATACCCCTACTATCCATATGTCTATCCAAACTTCTCTCAAACATTGAACTCCAGCCCATTTGCACCACTTGCACTGGCAGTTCATTCCACACTCTCACCACTCTCTGAGTGAAGAAGTTTTGCCTCATGGTCCTCTTAAACCTTTCACCTTCCACCCTTAACCCATGACCTGTAATTGTAGTCTCACAAAAGCCTGCTTGTATTTGTCCAATCTCTACCCCTCATAATTTTGGTTATCTCTGTCAAATATCTTCTCGGTCTTTTATGTCCTAAAGAATACAGTCCTATCATATTCAATCTTACCTTATATCACAGGTCCTTCAGACCGAGCAACATCCTTGTAAATGTTCAACGTTGTTCACATCTTTCCTGTAGGTAGATGTAGAATGCCCTGATCATCCACTGCATCCTGGCATATCTACAGTTGTCCTAACTCTCATCTTGCCTTTGGATTCAGATTGACTAGCACGAGAGAGTGAGGTTGGTGACCTGTACAGCACTCTGTTGCTTTAATCAAATTCACATGCAAGTCACAACATCCAATATAAGCACAACCACCCAAGGATGTCAGGGGTCCACACACACACACACACACACACACACACACACACACACACACACACACACACACACACACACACACACACACACACACACACACACACACACACACACACACACACACACACACCCCACCCGCCCCCTCCCCAAAACTGCACACAATATTCCAAAATTAGGCCTCTAATTTTGCTAGTCTATGCCATATATTTTTATTTTGATTGAAACTGTAATAAAAGAAATTGCAGTAGAACAACTAAATTTAAAGGTTAATTAATAAGGAAATCTACATTCCATCAGATTTCAATTATAATAGTATTACAGGTGGAATAATCTTTTGTATACTAGTTTCAGAACCTTTTGAAGATCCTTTTTAATGCGGTAAATATACAACATAAATATGTAAAAGTTTGTCAAAGTTCAAAATAAATTTATTATTAAAGTACATAACAGTATATGTCACCATATACAACCCTGAGATTTGTTTATTGCAAGTGTTTGTAGGAAATCCAATAACCATAATACAATCAATGAAAGACCGCACCCAACAAGACAGACAAACAACTAATCTGCAAAAGACAACAGGCTATGCAATTATCAAGGGAAAAGAAAGTACTAATAGTAAATAAATAAGAAATAAATATGGAGAACTTGAGATGAAGTGTCCTTGAAAGTGAGTCCAATGTCTGTCTCAGAATTCAGTGATAGGATGAGTGAAGTTATCCCCTCTGGTTCAAGAGCCTGATGATTGAGAGGCAGTAACTGTTCTTAAACCTGGTGGTGTGAGTCCTGAGGCTTCTGTATCTCCTTCCTGAGTTATATTTACATTTATATTACACTTCCATTACTTTTATTAATATACAAGTAAAATATCAATGTAGTGTTCTGCATTTGAACAAAAACAAAACTTTCAGAGGTTTTTAAGACTGATAACAATCTTTTAATATAGATAATTAAAAATGTTATTTGTCATAAATATCAACTTTGACATTCAAAAATGTATGCATTTAAAAAGTAGCTTTTTGTGCATTTACTTATCTTCTCATTAAGGTTAAAATTTAGGACCTCAGATGTACATAATGTCAATGATATATTGTCACTGTAAGATAGGAGTATTTAAAGATGGTTCAGTGTGTAATACTTTCCAATTAATGGCTGTTTCATTGGCTGAACGAACAAATCTAGAAGCTTTACTTTCCTCCATACAATATAAAAGCTTAGAAAACTTCAAGGTGACGGGATTACAAGGGATCCTCATCAAACATGCCCTTCAGGAATAAATGGTTATGATGCAGCTAATCAACAAGAAAGTAAATGTGCTGAATTATAAATTAAGTGGCATAAGTTGTGATAACAAGGAGCAAATGTAACTTCAGACACATGGTGTTTGCTTTGTGTGGGGTTATCTGATGTGCTGCCAAGGGAGATTGAGAAAAAGGCTCATTATATTAAGATGTTCTTTTACTCAACACAGCCTAAAACGATCTTGCTTTCTTTCTTTTTGCCCAACTCCCTTGTGTCCTTCAGTCAAGGCAACCGGCTTTACCAAGGGGATAGCAAAGAGTCTTTTAGACCATCAAGCTTTGTTTGTAGTCAAAGTGCTTTGTGTGTTTTAGGTAGGCTGCCCAGCAATTAAATAGAGATGTCTAATTGGCTGATCTATATTAGGGTCAGCAGCCAGTTACAAAAGAAAAGCTTGTAATGCCCTCGCTGCACAGTTCTAAACTAAATTTCCATTAACAGCACCAGTTCCAGAATTGTGTAATAGGCCTTTTTTTACAAGATAAAATAAATTTTTTCATTGCTTGCAATACAAAAGTAATTATTATTTCTATTATAAAGTAATCTATTTGGTAAACATTTCTGCAGTTTGCATTCTGCTTCTCATTTGCTTTTAACCATACATCAAGCAATATGTCAAAACTTGTATTAGCTTTATTATGTTTCTCATAATATTTCAAAAAGCAGTAATCCTGTTGTGAACATAATAGAAAGCATTACAATTTAATCTTTACAAAGCTTTCCTGAAAGTCTAATCAAAGGAAATTTTGAATTATCTGGCACATACACAGTGCATAGCTTTGTGATATTAAAGTAACATTTTCATCAAAACAGAATCAGGTTTAATATCACCAGCATATATCATGAAATTTGTTGTTTTGCGACAACTGTACATTACAATACATAATAACAAAAACAGTAAATTACTGTAAGAAGTATATATAAATAAAGAAAATTAAATTAAATAGGTAGTTCAAAAAGAGAGGGGAAAATACTGAGTTAGTATTAATGGATTCATTGTCCATTCAGAAATCTGTTGGCTGAGGGGAAGAAGCTGAAATGTTGAGTGTGTGTCTTCAAGCTTCTGTACCTCCTTCTTGGTGGCAGCAATGAGAAAAGAGCATGATGCCCCCTTTTTAAGGCATTGTCTTTTGAATGAGTCATCAATGCTGGGAAGGTAGTGCCCATGATGGAGCTAGCTGAGTTTACAATTTTCTGCAGCTTTTTCTGATCCTTTGCGATGGGTCCACCATACCAGGCAGTGATGTAACTTGTTAGAATGCTCTCTACAGTACATCTCTAGAAATTTGCGAGTGTCTTTGATGACATACCAAGTCTCCTCAAATTCATAATGAAGTATAGCCACTGTCGTGTCTTCTTTGTAATTGCATCAATATGTTGGGCCCAGGATAGATCTTCAGAGATGTTAACATCCAGGAACTTGAAACTGCTTTCCACTTCTGATACCTCATTGAAGACCAGTGTGTGTTCCCTTGACTTCCCCTTCCTGAAGTCCACGATCAGTTCCTTGGTCTTACTGGCATTGAATACAAGGTTGTTGTGACACCACTCAACCTGCTGATCTATCACACTCCCATGTGCCTCATCGTCGCCATCTAATTGTTTCTGGTACTGTATTCATGTACTATTTACGATGCACCCTAAAAACTGCAACTGTGAATTAAAAAAGTTACAAAAAATGTATTAATAATATGGAACCAATTGGTTAGGTCAAGACAGATTTGGTGTTCTGATCTGTCATTAATTTGCAGGCTTCCTGTACAAGAATGGATCTCAGTGTTGTTTGAACTGGGGGTCTCATTGAGCAACAGCTAGCAATAAATGTAAAAGCATTTATAGATACATTTATAGTTTATTTATAGATACATAAAGTTATAATCTATATTTATAGATATAGATATAGCAGCTAGCAACAGCTGTAAAAGCCTTTATAGATATGTGAAAAGAAAAAGATTGGTTAAGACAAATGTAGGTCCCTTACAGTCAGAAACAGTGAATTGATCATGGGGAACAAGGACTTGGCAGACCAATTGAATAACTACTTTGGTTCTGTCTTCACTAAGGAGGACATAAATAAATAGTAGGGGACCGAGGGTCTAGTGAGATGGAGGAACTGAGGGAAATATATGTTAGTCGGGAAGTGGTGTTAGGTAAATTGAAGGGATTAAAGGCAGATAAACCCCCAGGGGCAGATGGTCTGCATCCCAGAGTGCTTAAGGAAGTAGCCCAAGAAATAGTGGATGCATTAGTGATAATTTTTCAAAACTCTTTGGATTCTGGATTAGTTCCTGAGGACTGGTGGGTGGCTAATGTAACCCCACTTTTTTAAAAAGGAGGGAGAGAGAAACCGGGGAATTATAGACCAGTTAGTCTGACATCGGTGGTGGGGAAAATGCTAGAGTCGATTATCAAAGATGTGATAATAGCACATTTGGAAAGAGGTGATATTATTGGACAAAGTCAGCATGGATTTGTGAAAGGAAAATCATGTCTGATGAACCTTATAGAATTTTTTGATAGGTTCTCCCCTATCCACTAGTAGAGTGGATAGGGGAGAACCAGTGGATGTGGTATATTTGGATTTTCAAAAGGCTTTTGACAAGGTCAAACACAGGAGATTAGTGTGCAAACTTAAAGTGCACGGTATTGGGGGTATGGTATTGATGTGGATAGAGAATTAGTTGGCAGACAGGAAGCAAAGAGTGGGAATAAATGGGACCTTTTCAGAATGGCAGGCAGTGACTAGTGAGGTACCGCCAGGCTCAGTGCTGGGACCCCAGTTGTTTATATATTAATAATTTAGATGAGGGAATTAAATGCAGCATCTCCAAGTTTGCGGGTGACACGAAGCTGGGCGGTGTTGTTAGTTGTGAGGAGGATGCTAAGAGGATGCAGAGTGACTTGGATAGGTTAGGTGAGTGGGCAAATTCATGGCTGATCCAATTTAATGTGGATAAATGTGAGGTTATCCACTTTGGTTGCAAGAACAGGAAAACAGATTATTATCTGAATGGTGGCCGATTAGGAAAAGGGGAGAAGCAACGAAACCTGGGTGTCATTGTACACCAGTCATTGAAGGTGGGCATGCAGGTACAGCAGGCGGTGAAAAAGGCAAATGGTATGTTGGCATTCATAGCAAAAGGATTTGAGTACAGGAGCAGGGAGGTTCGACTGCAGTTGTACAAGGCCTTGGTGAGACCACACCTGGAGTATTATGTGCAGTTTTGGTCCCCTAATCTGAGGAAAGACATTCTTGCCATAGAGGGAGTACAAAGAAGGTTCACCAGATTGATTCCTGGGATGGCAGGACTTTCATATGAAGGAAGACTGGATCGACTAGGCTTATACTCACTGGAATTTAGAAGATTGAGGGGGGGATCTTATTGAAACATATAAAATTCTAAAGGGATTGGACAGGCTAGATGCAGGAAGATTGTTTCCAATGTTGGGGAAGTTCAGAACGAGGGGTCTCAGTTTAAGGATAAAGGGAAAGCCTTTTAGGACCGAGATGAGGAAAAACTTCTTCACACAGAGAGTGGTGAATTTGTGGGATTGTCTGCCACAGGAAACTGTTGAGGCCAGTTCATTGGCTATATTTAAGAGGGAGTTAGATATGGCCCTTGTGGCTAAAGGGATCGGGGGTATGGAGAGAAAGCAGGTACAGGGTTCTGAGTTGGATGATCAGCCATGATCATACTGAATGGCAGTGCAGGCTTGAAAGGCTGAATGGCCTACTCCTGCGCCTATTTTCTTTGTTTCTAATAGCAATAAGATTGAAAGAGCACAGAGAAAATTTACTTAAATGTTACCAGGATTTGAGGCCCTGAGTTATGGGCAAAGCTTGAATAGTTAAGGACTTTATCTCCTATAAAGTAGGAGAATGAGCAGACTTTTGGGAGAGGTATACAAAATTATGAGGGGGGGATAGATAAAGTAAATACAAGTAGGTTTTTTCCATTGCAGTTGGGTGAAACTACAACTTCAGGTCACGGGTTACAACTGAAGGGTGAAATATTCAGAGAGTGGTGAGTGTGGAACGAGCTGCCAGCAGAAGTTGTAGCTGTGTATTCATTTTCAACATTTAAGAGAAATTTGGATAACTACAAATAGTTGGGAGGGGTATGGAGAGCTACGCTCCAGGTGCAGGTTGATCGGACTGGGCAGAATAGAGTCTGTTTCTATGCTGTAGTGTTCTAAAAGTTGAAGACTCTGTAATATATAATTCAACAACTGATCTTCAGATCTGTTGTTCTATGAAATATGTGTGTAAGTGGAAAATCTCTGTAAATATGATTGCCCTGTAATTTTTAGAAAATGACTCTCTGCCTGCAAACCGCTTATGTCCAGCCTTTTCTAATTTTGTTCAAAATGTCCATTTATCAAGGTGAAAATGACTAGAGCCTGAATGACAGACAGTAAACCCATATTCTCATTCAAAAAGTTTCAAAAAAGACAATGCGTCAACTTAAAGATTAAAAATTGTGGAGAAGAAAGGCCTTGGGCCTAACCCTCATGTATCCTGTGCCAGGCTTAAGGCCTATCCTGTATGGATCCTGAGGCGGATCTAAGGCCTAATCTGCACAGATTCTGAGCACAGATCACCTAGTTTATAGCTGTCTTGTCTGATCCTATGGAATATTCAGCAACAGAGTACAGTCAGAACATTATTGGTGGAGCTGAAGGTAAATGTTGGAAGTTTGCCATAATACAGACAACATTTCCCTGAGAATTCTGGTCTATTATTTTGAAAATCTACCTAGGCTAAGGGAGCAGAGAAATGATGATATAATATCTTTAAATGCCTCCCTTCGTAGTCTAGATATGATTTCAGAAAGGGACAGAAAGTGAATTAATATAGCAACAGTGTAAAGCAGTCAAAACTACATTCAGTAGTGACATATTATTTTGATTTCATTGTGTTGAAACCATTATACTCTATAATAATATTGTTTTTAAGTTAAAGTCATTGGATATGTCATATCACAATTTAATTTCCATTCTAGAATAGGGTTCAAAGTTCAAAGTAAATTTATTACAAAAGTACATATATGTCACTATATAGAACCCTGACATTCATTTACTTGCAGCATTCACAATAAATACAAAGAAACACAAACAGTATCAATGAAAAACTCCACACAAGACAACCAATCAACCATTGTGCAAAAGACAATGAACTGCAAATACAAAGAGAAAAAACACAACATAATAATAAATAAATAAGCAATAATTATCAAGAACATGAGATGAAGAGCCCTTGAAAGTTGCTCCATAGTTTTTGTGAACAGTTCAATGATAGGATGAGTGAAATTATCCACTCTGATTCAAGAACCTTATGGTTAAAGAGTAACAACTGTTCCTGAACCTGATGACGTGGGTCCTGAGGTTCCTGTACCACCTTTCTGATGGTAGCAAGGAGAAGAGAGAATAGCCTGAATGGTGGAGGCCCTTGGTGATGAATGCTGGTTTCCTGTGACAGCCCTCAGGATTCAAAAGTGAATTTAATGATAAATTTAATAATAAATAACCTTAATGATCTGGGTCATTAACCTGTCCCAATATCTCAGTGTCACTGTTTTGACAAATGTTATTTGATCAACGGTTTGCCAGCATTCATTTTTATTTCACTTTTCCAGAAACTTCTGTGGTCTATATCTCCCAAATACTGCATCTTTTACAGTATCAGCAACCCAGGTTCAATTCCCACCACTGTCTGTTTGTATGTTCTTCATGTGACTGTGTGGGTTTCCTCTTTGTGCTCCAGTTTCCTCCCACAGTCCAAAGACATACTGGTTGGTAGATTAATTAGTCATTGCAAATTGTCCCATGATTAGGCCAGGATTAAATCTCTGGGTGACATGGCCTGGAGGGCCAGAAGAGCTGTATTGCATTAAAGAAATAAATTCTCCTCTCCACCCCCAACAACAACTCACCCTCCCCCAACTCCATCCATTTTAGTGCTTCTGAAAAAGCTTCCTTTTCCTTAAACATTGCTTATCCTCTGTCAAGTCTAATATGGGTTTCACAACCATCTGTAATGCTTCTCCATTTTCAACCTGCCTTCTCCCAGCCAAATAAGGATAGGGTTCCCCTTCAAACCCTCTAGTCTCTATATTTCAAAGGGTAATTCTTCATAATTTCTGTCACCCTTAATGAGATTCCACAACTTGGCACATTTCCCCTTTCCTTTCAGTAGAATTTTTATTGGCTTTCTATCTCCACCAATCTCTTGTCACAGCACCTTTCAATACGACTATAGAAAATGCAACATCTGCCCTTTACCCCTCCCCTCCCTACCAGTTGTGACCTTCCAGGTCATTTAACGATTCATAGGCACTTTTATAAATTTAATGTATTTCATTTGATAGCTTGAAATATGGTGCCTTCTATATTAAAGGAACAAAACATAGAAAAGTTGACTTACAGTTTTACAAAAGACAACTATTCTGTCCTCAAGGCTGACCCAGAGCTTAAAGTTCTTGACATTTTAATGAGATTGAGAGGTTCGTACAGTACAGGTCCATCAGCCCATTGTATTCATACTGACCATCAAGCACCCATCACAGTTATCTTCCCCACATTCTCATTGTCACCCCTCAGATTCTACTGTTCACCTACAGACTAAGGGCAACTTATAGTAGTCAGTTAACTACCAACCTCTACTCCTCTGGGATATGTGAAGAGGAAACTGGAGCACTAGGAGGAATCACATGTAACAAAGACAGCACCAGAGGAAGGGTTGAACACTGAGGCCATAGGCTAACTAGTTATGTCACATATAAGACCATAACCATAACACACAGGAGCAGAACCAGGCCATTTGCCCCACCAAGTCAGCTCCATCATGGCTGATTTATTATCCCTCTCAACCCCATTCTCTTGCCTTCTCCCACTAATCTTTAATGCCCTTACTAATAAAAAAATCTATTAACATTTGCTTTACATATACCAAATGACTTGGCCTCCACAGTAGTCTATGGCAGTAAATTCCACAGATTCACAACTATCTGGCTAAAGGAATGTCAATATGTTACTCTAGTCTGAGACTTCCTACACTGTTCCAGTGAGGCAGTGCTAGTTCAAGGAACAGATCTCATCGTCAGTGCGGGCAGACTGTGGCTCTCAGAACCTGATAATAAATTCATCAGTTTCAGACAACCAACTGATCATGTTTGTCAGGACTAGCCATTTCTGATTTGTCTTTCAACTTTAACGTTAGCTTCCCTTTTACTTGCCTCAGATGCCAACTCATCTATTGAGAATTTCCAGCAATGTCGTTTATTTCAGATTTCCACCAACTGTTTTGTGTTTTTATCTCTCTCCTTATTCACTTTACTCATCTCTACCTATCTACTCATTTTTAGACAGATTAGCAATAGTTAACAAGCATTATCATCATCTTTTTGGTATTTCCAGCATTTTCTGTGTTCATTTCAGCACCTGCAGGGTTTTTTTTTTGTTTTCGGTAATAGTCTTTTTTTCATTAAAGGTGTGATAAATGAAAGCTTGTTTGAGATAACTGATTTTGAATGCTTCCATGACAAATGTGTTTTTTAGGGCAGGTTTTAAAGATTCAGATTCAAATTTATTTATCACACATACAGTACATCAAAGCACAGTGAATTATATCTTTTGTGCTGACATTTTACACAACCCAAGAATATGGACACCCTGCCACACATTCCAGCACCAGCATACAGTAGAACACCCAAAAGGTTCAATAGAACCATATAACCATATCACAATTACAGCACAGAAACAGGCCATCTCAGCCCTTATAGTCTGTGCCGAACGCTTACTCTCACCTAGTCCCACCGACCTGCACTCAGCCCATAATCCTCCATTCCTTTCCTGTCCATATACCTATCCAATTTTTTTTTAAATGACAAAATCAAGCCTGCCTCTACCACTTCTATTGGAAGCTCGTTCCACACAGCTACCACTCTCTGAGTAAAGAAGTTCCCCCTCGTTTTACCCCTAAACTTTTGCCCCCTTAACTCTCAACTCATGTCCTCTTGTTTGAATCTCCCCTACTCTCAATGGAAAAAGCCTATCCATGTCAATTCTATCTATCCCCCTCATAATTTTAAATACCTCTATCAAGTCCCCCCTCACCCTTCTACGCTCCAAGGAATAAAGACCTAACTTGTTCAACCTTTCACTGTAACTTAGGTGCTGAAACCCAGGTAACATTCCAGTAAATCTCCTCTGTACTCTCTCTATTTTGTTGACATCTTTCCTATAATTCGGTGACCAGAACTGTACACAATACTCCAAATTTGGCCTCACCAATGCCTTGTACAATTTTAACATTACATCCCAACTCCTATACTCAATGCTCTGATTTATAAAGGCCAGCATACCAAAAGCTTTCTTCACCACCCTATCCACATGGGATTCCACCTTCAGGGAACTATGCACCATTATTCCTAGATCACTGTGTTCTACTGCATTCCTCAATGCCCTACCATTTATGATGTATGTCCTATTTTGATTAGTCCTACCAAAATGTAGCACCTCTTACTTATCAGCATTAAACTCCATCTGCCATCTTTCAGCCCACTCTTCTAACTGGCCTAAATCTCTCTGCAAGCTTTGAAAACCTACTTCATTATCCACAATGCTGCCTATCTTAGTATCATCTGCATACTTACTAATCCAATTTACCACCCCATCATCCAGATAATTAACGTATATGACAAATATCACTGGACCCAGTACAGATCCCTGAGGCACACCTCTAGTCACCGGCCTCCAACCTGACAAACAGTTATCCACCACTATTCTCTGGCATCTCCCATACAGCCACTGTTGAATCTATTTTACTACTTCAATATTAATACCTAACGATTGAACCTTCCTAACTAAGCTTCCGTGTGGAACCTTGTCAAAGGCCTTACTGAAGTCCATATAGACAACATCCATTGCTTTACCTTCATCAACTTTCCTAGTAACCTCTTCAAAAAATTCAATAAGATTGTCAAACATGACCTTCCACGCACAAATCCATGTTGACTGTTCCTAATCAGACCCTGTCTATCCAGATAATTATATATACCATCTCTAAGAATACTTTCCATTAATTTACCCACCACTGACGTCAAACATACAGGCCTATAATTGCTAGGTTTACTCTTAGAACCCTTTTTAAACAATGGAACAACATGAGCAATACGCCAATCCTCCAGCACCGTCCCTGTTTCTAATGACATTTGAAATATTTCTGCCAGAGCCCCTGCTATTTCTACACTAACTTCCCTCGTAGTCGTAGGGAATATCCTGTAAGGATCTGGAGACTTATCCACTTTTATATTCTTTAGAAGTGCCAGTAATTCCTCTTCTTTAATCATCATAGTTTCCATAACTACCCTACTTGTTTCCCTTACCTTACACAATTCAATATCCTTCTCCTTAGTGAATACTAAAGAAAAGAAATTCAAAATCTCCCCCATCTCTTTTGGCTCGCACATAGCTGTCCACTCTGATTCTCTAAGGGACCAATTTTGTCCCCCACTATCCTTTTGCTATTAATATAACTGTAGAAACCCTTTGGATTTATTTTCACCTTACTTGCCAAAGCAACCTCTTAACTTCTTTTACCTTTTCTAATTTCTTTCTTAAGATTCTTTTTACATTCTTTATATTCCTCCAGCACCTCATTTACTCCATGCTGCCTATATTTATTATAGATCTCCCTCTTTTTCCGAACCAAGTTTCCAATATCCCTTGAAAACCATGGCGCTCGCAAACTTTTAACCTTTCCTTTCAACCTAACAGGAACATAAAGATTCTGTACCCTCAAAATTTCCCCTTTAAATGACCTCCATTTCTCTATTACATCCTTCCCATAAAACAAATTGTCCCAATCCACTCCTTCTAAGTCCTTTCACATCTCCTCAAAGTTAGCCTTTCTCCAATCAAAAATCTCAACCCTGGGTCCAGTCCTATCCTTCTCCATAATTATATTGAAACTAATGTCATTGTGATCACTGGACCCGAAGTGCTCCCCAACAGATACCTCCGTCACCTGACCTATCTCATTCCCGAACAGGAGATCTAATACTGCCCCTTCTCTAGTTAGTACCTCTATGTATTGCCACAAAAAAACTATCCTGCACAGATTTTACAAACTCCAAACCATCCGGCCTATTTACAGAATGGACTTCAGTCTATGTGTGGAAAATTAAAATCTCCCACAATCACAACCTTGAGCTTACTAGAAATATCTGCTATCTCCTTACAAATTTGCTCCTCCAATTCTCGCTCCACATTAGGTGGTCTATAATACACCCCTTTAAGTGTTACTATACCTTTCCCATTCCTCAATTCCATCCAAATAGCCTCCCTAGATGAGCCCTCTAATTTATCCTGCCAAAGCACGGCTGTAGTATTTTCTCTGAGAAGCAATGCAACACCTCCCTCTCTTGTCCGTCCAATTCTATCACACCTGAAGCACCGAAATCCTGGAATATTTAGTTGCCAATCACACCCCTCCTGCAACCATGTTTCACTAATAGCTACAACGTGATATTTCCAGGTATCAATCCATGCTCTAAGCTCACCCACCTTTCTTACAATACTCCTAGCATTAAAATAGTTGCATTTAATAAACTTTCCACCTCTTCCTCTCTGTTTATCCCTAACGATGCGATCAACTTTATTATCTTTTTCTTCTTTCTCCCTTACATCTTCGGTCTGAGCGCTCCCCTTCTCTAACACCTGCCTATCCTCCCTCACACACTGTCTACTAGCTTTCTCTATTTGTGAACTAACCTCCTCTCCCCTAGACTCTTCAAATTGATTCCCACCCCCCAACCATTCTAGTTTAAAGTCTCCCCAGTAGCCTTAGCAAATCTCCCCGCCAGGATATTGGTCCCCCTTGGATTCACGTGTAGCCCGTCCTTTTTGTACAGGTCACACCTGCCCCAAAAGAGGTCCCAATGATCCAGAAACTTGAATCCCTGCCCCTTGCTCCAATCTCTCAGCCACGCATTTATCCTCCACCTCATTCCATTCCTACGCTCACTGTCGCGTGACACAGGCAATAATCCCAAAATTACTATCTTTGTGATCCTTCTTCTCAACTGCCTTCTTAACTCCCTATATTCTCCTTTCAGGACCTCTTCCTTTTTCCTATCTATGTCATTGGTACCTATATGTACCACGACCTCTGACTCCTCACCCTCCCACTTTAGGATATCTTGGACATGATCAGAAACATCCCAGACCCTGGCACCAGGGAGGCAAACTACCATCAGGGTCTCCTGACTGTTTCCACAGAATCACCTATCTGACCCCCTAACCGTCGAGTCCCCTATTACTACTGCCTTCCTCTTCCTTTCCCTATGCTTCTGAGCTACAGGGCTGGACTCTGCCGGAGGCATGGCCACTGTTGCTTCCCCCAGGTAGGCTGTCCCCCAACACAAACAACAGCAAAACTACAAACAAGAAAGTCTGTAGGTGCAAACTTTCCAGAGCAACACACACAAAATGGAGGAACTCAGCAGGCCAGGGAGCATCTTCAGGACTAGCCCCTTTCCCAGCCTCTCACCCACACACTCACTTACTCACCCACCCTCAAGGACAGGCTGCCTCAGGGTCCTGCTGTTCTTGGCCCCCAGACTGTCCAACTTGCAGATGTCAGGCCAAGTGGGGTAAAATTCTAGATCCTGTTTTTTTCTGCCATACCTGATAGTCTCTTAGGGAAGTGGCTTAGCAGGACAGAAAGCCCGCTGAGCCAAAGCCCTACCACTCTTCTTCCTCTCACTCCGCTGCCTGCTGGATATGGCAGTTTTCTTTTTAAACTTTTCCCACTGTACAGTCTATTGTTGTCAGTACAGTCTTCTACGGGGTGGTGTGCTGGGGCAATAGCATCAATATGGCTGATGCCAACAGGTTCAATAAACTGTTTAGAGAGGTTGGCTCTGTTACATTCCGGAGGCTGTGGTAGAACAAAGGACCACCCGGAAAATCCTAGCAAATCTGGAAAATGTTTCTCACCATCTGCATGCCACCTTGGCTGAACAGAGGAGCACTTGTAATAAAAAAACTAAGACACCTGCACTGCTCCAGGCAGCACTTTATGAGGTCATTCTTACCCTCGCTATTTGGCTCTATAATGAGTCAACCTATAGCAAAAGAAGTGATGACCCCCTCCTGTTAGACTGTTTGAGGTAATTTTTAAAAAATTTTTCTTACTTTTCTTCTAAAATTTGTGTATCTGTGCTCTTGTAATGTTTCAGTGACACTGTAATTTCCTTTGAGACCAATAAAGTATCTATCTATCTATCTATCAGATTCCCTCTTCTTCTCACCTATTGCTCCACAGCTTCTTACTTCACCTCCTCTTCCCACTCACCTGACTTAACCTATTACCTCTAGCTTGTTCTTCTTTCTCTATCCCCACCTTTTTCTTCTGATGTCTTCTCCCTTTGCAGTCCTGAAGAAGGGTCTCAGCCTGATACATCAACTGCTTATTGATTTCCATGGATGCTGCCTGACCTACTATGTTCCTCCAGCATTTTGCATACGTTGCTCTGGATTTCCAGAATCTCTTGTCTTTTAAATAAGCAATAATTCAAGGGAGTCTAAGTGAGCTGGGTTCCTAGCACCATACCTTAATTTGTTCGAGCAGGTTCCCTTGACGTAATGATGATGTATACATGAACAAGCCCTGCAAAGATTTGTTTCTGCATCAGTGACCCACTTACAGCTGGACGCCACAGATTAAGTCTGCACCCTCTGTGTCAGATAGCATGTTAGATTCTTAGAGGGCCCAGGAGAAAATCACAGTCTTCACAATCAAAAAAGAATCCTCCTGTCTTTCTATTGCATTTTATTTTCCATTGAAATCGAACCTCCAATTTAGTGTGCATTTTACAGTTGAAATGCATGACTATTAACTTCCAAGAGTTTAAGACTAGTCAATGAATGCAGAGACTAAAGCTGCACAAACAGCCAGTAACTGAGCTGTAATGGCTGGTTGTCAAAGACCTTCAGTCAAAATCAGCGGCACTTTTTCACTTTTTGTGGCATTGAAGATCATCAGTTGCCTAAATCCATAGAAGGTTCTAGAGGAACCACCCACTGCTCTGCCCACAAATCTATTCAGTAAGTAACTGACACCATGTTTTGTCATGATGTCAGCCATAACAACTGACAGTTGCACCAATGTCACCTCCGAATTTGCTACCATTGCTGACAATTTAAAGATTTAAAGGGCTGTTGATGGCCCACTCGTCAAAAATCTTTGTTAGTTCATAGGATGCCGATAGTTTTGAAGTAATTGGCAATTTCAATCAGGGGAAAAACTGCACAGATTCAAGTGTGCCTACTGTCCCAAAGCACATTGATAAAAGAGGAACAATATTCTGTTGCAGCACCATATTGTCACAGACAGAAACATTATCAGCCTCTTGATGAGGAGCTGTTACTAACTTGGAAGCTGAGGAATGGGTGGTTCACATCAGTTAGCAGAAGCAAATCAATTGCTTCAGTCAAGAAGACAGATTCATGAACACATTATTTCATAGTTATTTTCTGAAGGCTATGCAGTTGACCGCAAATAGTCTGTTCTATTTTCCAGCTTTCAGGATCAGTCCCACAGGCACAAAATATGCTCACAGGGACTCAGATATCAGGAGGGAATTTTCTTTTACAGGATCCCTACCCAATTAGTGTAGCACACAAACTTCACCTAAAGTGCTCCCACGGACTTAAAAAATATATGAATGGCATGGTAAATTGTACTCCAGTGATTCCCTGATTTCCTCATGGGGAATACACTATGCATTGAGGTTGCTCATATAAATTGGACAATGAAGGTCAGGCTCATTTCGCCCTTTCAGCAAGTGATTTTTTTCAAAGGTTGATCTGGTGAACGTTTCACAGATGTGCTTTTTAATAGTGGAATCTAACTTAGAATTGCTGACGGTTGTTTTTGTGTTTAAGGTTTTTGCAGCAGTTTTGATGTATTTGTTATTTCTGATTTTTGTCAGGGAGATTTTCTTGACTGCTTTAATTATAGCTTCAGATGTGTGAATTTCTGTGGCCTTTTACTAATTCTGTATTATTTTGGCATACTCTCCATCTCCACGGCCTAAATCCTTCAAATCTATTTAGCAGCTTATGTTGCAAGAACCTCCTACCATATGGTCTGGCTCTGAAATCTGTGAAAGACCATAAGACATTGGAGCAGAATTAGACCATTCGGCCCATTAAGTCTGTTCCACCATTCCATCATGGCTGATTAATTTTCCCTCTCAACCCCATTATCCCAGCTTTTCTCTTTAACCTTTGATATCCTTACCAGTCAAAAACCTACCAACCTTTAAATATACTCATTGACTTGGCCTGCAAATCTGTCTATGGCAATGAATTCACCACCCACTGTCTAAAGAAATTCCTCCTCATTTCTATTCTAAAGGGATGTCTCTCATTCTGAGGTTGTGCCCTCTGGTCCTAGACTCACTCACTATAGGAAGCATCCTCTCCATGTTCACTCTTTCTGCACTTTCAATGTGGAATATTACTTGAGTGGTCTCATGTCTGGGAAAATGAATATTTTCTCTAATCCACAGTCAGGTGTTATTGGATACTTATGAACTCACATTTAAAGATAGTAACATAATATTAATTCTAGTTATGTTGAACCTCAGGTTCTAGTTCAGGGTTAGCATTTTAAGACAATGTGAAAAGCTTGATAGATTAACAATTTTACATTTCAAGCCCAAGTGTTAGACAAAGAAGGACATGACCAGTTGTTTTAGATAATCTCATATCTGGGTGATAGGATCTTGCTGTGAAAGAATTGCTAAAATGTCTTGCAGAGGGCTCCTCAGTGGGAAACTTCTCTCCCAGAAAGGATATTTTCAGTCACCATTCATATTAGAAGCTTTACAGATTCATGGGCCAATATTCTCTCTCCAAGCAGTGAGGGACTTTCACATTAATTTTATGTTTTGGAATGTGTTTCCAGTAATGCAAACAGAAGTTTTTTTGATCTTCAACATTTGTCAGTTGTGTCAGTTGCAGAGGTGTAGGTCAAAAATGTGTTTGGAACTTTCTAAGGTGAACTGATCTCAGGCTTAGGGGAGTGAAGCTCAGATGGGCAGAAGCTTCTAGAGCTCATTGTCTGTAACATAATGATCATACACCCACCCTGCTCATGGACTGTTCGTCCCGCTCCCATCAGGGAGGAGGCTACGTAGCTTCTATGACAGAACATCCAGACTCAAAAACAATTAATTTCCATAAACGGGCTGATTAACACCTCCACCCACTAACTCCACCACTACTTTATTTCCTGTCAGTCACCTTATGTACAGCCTTGGATCACTTTATGAACACATAATCAATCCATATATATATATATATATATAAGAATCAGAATCAGGTTTATTATCACCGGCATGTGACGTGAAATTTGTTAACTTAGCAGCAACAGTTCAATCAATACGTAATATAGAAGAAGAAAACAAAACAAAATAAAATAATAATAATAAGTAAGATATCTTATTTGTATTTATTAGTTCTAGGTATTATTCTGTTCTTTATTCAGATTCAGATTCAGATTCAGTTTATTTGTCATTTAGAAACCTCAAATGCAATGCAGTTAAAAAATGAGACAATGTTCCTCCAGAATGATATCACAAAAGCATATGACAAAACAGGCTACACCAGAAAATCCACATAACGTTTGGCAATCCCCAGTCCAGAGTCCAGAGAGGCTGCTGCATATTAATATTGCGCTACCGTCTTAGCGCATTCCCCAGAAAGGAGCTCCAAATCCACCAGGCAAAATACCAAAAACTAAAGCTACAAGACCTGCACAAAACCACATAGTTGCAACATATAGTGACAACAGTGTAAACAATAGCATAATTGATAAAAAAAAAAACAGACTATGGGCACAGTAAAAATAGTCCAAAGATGTTAAAAGACTATAAATTCAAAAGAAATCACCACACAGTTTCCACAAGTCCACAGAGTCCCAACAGACTCGCCATCCCACGCCAGCAGCAGAAGGGAATACCCCCGCTATGGACTTCCACGGTGCCGCCTGACTCATCCTCGCAGATGCAGCACACACCGAAAGTGACCTGACCGCAGCGGACTCCGAGTCCGTTGAACCTCCGAGCCGACGACTGTCCCCTCCGGCACAGCTTCTCCGAGCACCATCCTCTGCCGAGCGTATTAAGACAGCCCCGCCAACGGCCATCGGCAACACGACCCTGAGGACTGAGGGCCTGTTCTTCCCAGCAGAGTCCCGGACCTCACAGCAACAGCAGCAACGAAGAAGGTCTTCCTGGAGATTTCCCGATGTTCCTCCATGCTCCCACGTCCGATTTCAACCGATTATGATTGCGCACGTCACCCCGCTTCATAAATAACGGATAACCAGCTCCGGAGTGGCTGCTGCAAGCTGCCTCGCGCCGCCACCTTTTGTAAGATAAAGAGTGAGAATAATTGGAACCTTTTCTGGCTGGCTGCTGGTGACTAGTGGTATTCCACAGGGGTCTGTGTCGGGACCACTTCTTTTTTACATTACATGTCAATGATTTAATTGGTGACTTTGTTGCAAAGTTTGCAGATGATAGGAAGATCGGTGGAGGGGCAAGTAGCTTTGAGGAAGTAGAGAGGATACAGAAGGACCTAGACAGATTAGGAGAATGGGCAAAGATGTAGCAGATGGAATACAGTGTCAGGAAATGAATGGTCATGCACTTTGGTAGAAAAAATAAAAACATAAGATCTTTTCTAAATGGAGAGAAAATTAAAGTCCTCGTTCAGGATTCCCTTAAAGTTAACCTGTAGGTTGAGTTGGTGGTGAGGAAGACAAATGTGATGTTAGCACTTATTTCAAGGTGGCTAGAGTACAAAAGCAAGGGTATAACATTGAGGGTTTATAAAGCACTGGTGAGACCTCTGAGCAGTTTTGGTCCCCTTATCTTAGAAAGGATGTACTGACATTGGAGAGGGTTCAAAGGAGGCTCACAAAAATGATTCCAGGATTAAACAGCTTGTCATCTGATGAGTGTCTGATGGCTCTAGGCCTGTATTTCTGGAATTCAGAAGAATGAGGGGGTGACCTCATTGAAATCTATCAAATGTTGAAAGACCTTGATATTTGTGGATGTGGAGAGGATGTTTCCCATTTTGGAGAATTCCAAGTCCAGAAGACACAGCCTCAGAATAGAGGGGTGTCCTTTTAGAATGGTGATGAAGAGGAATTTCTTTAGCCAGAGTTGGGTGAATTTCTGGAATTCGAGGCCAAGTCACTGGGTATATTTAAGGCAGAAGGTGATAGATTTTTGATTAGTCAGGGCAAAAAGGGATATGGAGAGAAGGCAGAATATTGAAGCTGAGAGGGAAATGGATCAGCCATGACAAAATGGCAGAGAAGACTCAATGGGACAAATCCCTAATTCTGCTCTATATCCTATAGTATCATCTATCCGAATTTTTGAAGATCCAACCCAGAAGATGTTTTCATTCATTTTTTAGCTAATTTCTTCAAAGGCAATTTGAAGCCTAATCATTTGGCTCTAGACCATTTCATATTTTTGATCAAGGGACAAGTTCCCGAGGATAAATATTCAATCCAGGGAGTTTCAGCAAAACAAAAAAAAAGGTGTTTTTCTCAAAGGTTTGTCAGGGCAGAGAAATGGCAAATGAGTTTAATCCGGCCAAATGCGAACTGTTGCACCTTGATAGGTCAAATATAAAAAGACAGTACACTGTTAAGAACATGACCATATGTCTTATGGTCTAACAGGAAGGATGTCCAGGCTTTGTAGAGGGTGCAGACAAGATTTACTAGGATTCCACCTAGATTAGAGGACATGTGCTATAATGAGAAATTGCACAAACTTGGGTTGTTTTTTCTGGAACAGCGGAAGCCAATGGAAGATCTGATAAAGGATTATAAGATTATGAGAGAGACAGATACAGTAAACAGACAGTATTTTTTCCCAGCTCTGAAATGTTGAATACCAGAGAGCGTGCATTTAAAATGAGAGGCGGTAATTTCAAAGGAGATGTGCGAGGCAGGTTTATTACACAGAGAATGATGGTGCTTGAAGTGTGCTGCCTGGGGTGTTGGTAGAGACAGATACATTATGGACTTTTAAGAGATGTTTAGATAGACGTGATTGTGGGGAAAATGGAACAATATGGACATTGTGTAGACAGAGGGAATCTGTTTAGCTTGCCATTTGATTACTAGTTTATTTGGTTTGGTAGAACATCATAGGTGAAGTGCCTATTCTAGTGCTATGTTATACATCCCATGTTCTATGTCTGGAATTTATAAAAGAAATGCCATGAATTTCACAGATGAACTATTTGAAGAAAAGCCTGCTTTTTACAATCATTTTATAGAAACATAGAAAACCTACAGCACAATACAGGCCCTTTGGCCCACAAAGTTGTGCCGATTATGTCCCTACCTTAGAAATTACTAGGCTTACTCATAGCCTTCTATTTTACTAAGCTCCATGTACCTATCCAAAAGTCTCTTAAAAGACCCTATCATATCCGCCTCCACCACCGTTGCTGGCAGCCCATTCCACACACTCACCACTCTCTGAGTAAAAAACTTACCTGACATCTCCTCTGTACCTACTCCCCAGCACCTTAAACTGGTGTCCTCTTGTGGCAACCATTTCAGCCCTCTGACTATCCACATGATCAATGCCTCTCATCATTTTATACGCCTCTATCAGGTCACCTCTCATCCTCCGTCGCTCCAAGGAGAAAAGGCCAAGTTCACTCAACCTATTCTCATAAAGCATGCTCCCCAATCCAGGCAACATCCTTGTAAATCTCCTCTGCATCCTTCCTGTAGTGAGGTGACCAGAACTGAGCACAGTACTCCAAGTGGAGTCTGACCAGGGTCCTATATAGCTGCAACATTACTTCTCAGCTCCTAAATTCAATTCCACAATTGATGAAGGCCAATACACCATTTGCCTTCTTAACCACAGAGTCAACCTACACAGCTGCTTTGAGCGTCCTATGGACTCGGACCCCAAGATCCCTCTGATCCTCCACACTGCCAAGAGTTTTACCATTAATACTATGTTCTGCAATCATATTTGGCCTACCAAAATGAACCACTTCACACTTATCATTTTATATATCATTAACAATCCATTCACAGTTCTAGTCTTCTCAAGCAGTCCATATGCAAATTGGGGACCACTTTATCAAGCACCTCCTCTCCACCCACCAAAAGTAGAACTTCCCAGTGGCCAACAATTTTATTTCCTATCCCCATTCCCATTCTGCTATGTCAGTCCATGGCCTCCTCTTCTGGCGTGGAGATACCAACCTCAGGGTGGAGAAGCAACAGCTCATGATCCATCTGGGTAGCCTCCAACGTGCTGGCATGAACATTGATTTCTCCTCTGGGTATCTATTATTATTATAATTATGATTATCGAAATATAGTGCGGAATAGGCCCTTTTTTCTTTCCCCCTCCCACTATCCTCTTCTTCCATTCCCCATTCTGGCCTCTTAGCTCTTCTCCTCACCTGCCCATCACCTTCCCCGGCCCCCTTCTTCCTCCCTTTCTCCCATAGTCCACTCTCCTCTCCTATCAGAATACCTCCTCTCCAACCCTTTACCCTTCCCACCCCCCTGGCATCACCATTCACTTTCTAGCTTGTCCTTCCACTCCCCCCACCTTTTTATTCTGGCATGTTCCCCTTTCCTTTGCAGTCCTATTGAAGGGTCTCACCCAAATTGTCAACTGTTTATTCATTTTCAAAGATGTTGCCTAACCTGCTGAGTTCCTCTAGCAGTTTGTGTTTGTTGATCTGGATTTCCAGCATCAGGATCTCTTGTAGTTAATGCATACTATCTGTAATATGGACTAAAATGGTAGGTATGTTGCCTGGAAAAGGACTTGACAATGCTTTGCTTATGCGTTCAGCTAATTTGTCGAGTTTTGTAGAGATGTACTTACTGCAGGCAGTCTTGGCCTTAGAAGTCCATAAAAGGGCAGTGATCACTTAAATCCAAAAGGCCATGATCTTTATACCTGGTTTGTTCTTCAAATAAGATGCCCTCATCAGTCCAAAACTGTGCTGGTTCTGTAAGGTGTTGGTGTATTTAATCTTTGACATCTGCCTTTGCTGAGAAGGACCCCAAAAATATGATGTGGTCCATATAGTCTATGTATGAACTGTATTGTTGAAGTTTTAGTAAAGAAACAGAGCAGGAGAATTTTTGAAAGAAAGTTAATGTTCAGATCAAGGACCCTTCATTACCTACCTGAAACATCAACTCAAATCCTCTCTCCACAGATGCGAATGATCTGTTGAATATCCCCAACATTTTTGGATTTTATTTCAATTTTCCAGTATCTGCAAAACTTTTTGATTTCTAGTAAGATGTCACAGGATTCAATTCCATTTTAACTCCTCAGTAGTTCAGTTCACTCAGTCAACTGAGCAAACTCTGAAGTGCGGCACTGATGGGACAGGCCAGCCTCCAGCCTAGTGCATCTGTCTTTGGCGTTCAATTGCAATAGACCAGAAACTCATCAGAACCAGTGTAGCCATTCACTCAGTGAATGAAACCCTAACCCACTGAGAAGATGATATGGTACAGTTCTGATGGATATCATCAAATACTCTCATTTCAGTCTGCTGAAGTTGAGAACTGCAACTACATCTAAGGTCTGTACAGTTAGTAATGTTTTCATGTGGCTAAAAAAATCTATCGCTACATGAAATCGATAGAACTCGTACAGATTCTGGTAATCAGCACTGACATGCTTCCACTTTAAGACGGCAGAAGAGGGGATGCTGAAAACCAGGTATGACTTGTAGAGGGCTACCTCAAGAGCAAAGGAACAATACCAAGCAAAATTGGAGGCGATATCGGATGCACGTCAATTCTGGCAGGATCTACAGGCCATGGCTTCCTACAAAGCAAAACCCAAGATCATGAATGGCAATGATGTTTCACTCCCAGGCAAGTTCAATGCCTTTTATGCTCATATGAAAGGGAGAGTAAAATTACAGACATGAGGATCCCTGCAACCTCCGGTGACCCTGTGATCTCTGTTTTAGAGGCCGATGTCAGGCTGTCCTCATAAGGTGACAGGCCCTGATAGCATACCTGGTAAGGCTCTGAAAATCTGTGCCAATCAAATGGTGGGTGTGTTCAAAGACACTTTCAATCTCTCAATGCTATAGTTGGATGTTCACACATGCTTCAAAAGGGCATCAATCATACCAGTGCCCAAGGAGAGCAGGGTGAGCTGCCTTAATGACTATCATCCAGTAGCATTCACATCTACAGTGATGAAATGCGTTGAGAGGTTGATTATGGCTAGAATCAACTCCTGCCTCAGCAAGGACCTGGACCCACTGCAATTTGCCTATCACCACAGTAAGTCCATAGCAGACACAATCTCATTGGCTCTCCACGTGGCCTTCGATCTCCTAGACAATACAAATACCTATGTCAGGATGTTATTTATTGACTATAGCTCATCGTTTAACGCCATCATTCCTTCAGTTCTGATTGAAAAGCTCCAGAACCTGGGCCTCTGTACCTCCCTCTGCAACTGGATCCTTCAGTTCCTAAGCAGAAGACCACAATCTGTGTGTGTTGCTTGGATTTCTGGCACCTGCAGATTTTCTCTTGGTTGTGATTGAACATACACTCCAGTTGGTGTATTTTGGAACGTCGTAGATGAGTAAGAAAGTACATAGGCTGTATCTCAAGTACGTTAATGAAAATTTAATGTACTTCATCATATCAATATAAGGTGGAGGAAATATCACACATTTCTTTTTGAAACATGCAGTTCACTCATACATTAACAATCTGTCCCCCTCCCTAACTCCATCTGGAATTTTACATAATGTTACGTTGAATTTTCATCAAATGAGCATTTCTTTCAAATTTTAACATGGTCGGCATCGTCATGGCTCACCAAAAATCCCTGGTGAATTGAAACACAGAAGAGTGCAGATGCTGGAATCTGCAGCAATACACAGCCTGTCTGAGGAACTCAGCAGGTCGAGCAGCGTCTGTGGCAGAGAAAGGAAATGTTGTTGTTTCAGGTCAAAGCTCTGCTCTGAGATGCAGACCCAAAATATCAACAATTCCTTTCCTTCTTCATTCACTGAGTTTCTCTGGAAGTTGGGTTTTTAGCCCTGAAGAACTACAAGGCCTTATTTAAGATGTTAAGGACTAAAGCATTTGGAGAGAAAACGCTGGGTACCATTTGCTTATACAGATAAATCAATTTATCAAAAAGCTATTGAAGCATGAAGGGATGAAAGAATAGCAGAATGTGTTCATTGTTGGAGAGAGATTAGTGCAGGGCATAATTTTTGCTCGAGCCAGTAGGGATGAATGTTTTTATGTGCTTAAGTTACTGTAATTAAGACTTTTTTGTACACAATAGCAGCAAATGATATGATCATCTACTTAAAAAAAATTTAATGTAAAGCTATTTGTGACATTTTTGGTTGCAACCTGATGAAATGTATTTTGTATTTTACCTTTTCTACATCTTTGATTCATGCAAGAATAAACTACTGTTGTGGAATTTATGTTAAAATACATTAAATTTATACTTTAATGATGAATGTTAAGGAAGGTACCTATATTTTACTGCTATTGTGGATTAATTTTATTTCATTGTAGATTGTAATTATGTCGCTATTAAAACCTAGAAAGCTTGTGATGGCAATTGTATACTAATGAACATTTGATTATTATTTCAATGGTTCATGAGTTGGACAGTGACAATAGTCTTTCCATTTTTCTTTCTCTCAATTAGCATCAATATTAAAACATTGGGGTAGTGAGGATTTCTTGATTTCTTCCAAAGGTTTCGGCCTAAGTTTTGATTTTAATTGGCAGAAACTTTACATAGATATCCCACTTCATTA
This sequence comes from Hypanus sabinus, assembly GCF_030144855.1. NCBI lineage: Eukaryota > Metazoa > Chordata > Chondrichthyes > Myliobatiformes > Dasyatidae > Hypanus > Hypanus sabinus. The sequence continues at coordinate 3,064,399 of NC_082710.1, forward strand.
ATGTAATGCAAGGAGCTATTTTAACTGTTATTCTTGTTACTGAAGTATAGTCTAGATTTCTGAAAGAAAAAAATCAGAACTGAATCCTTAAGATGCAAAGACTTATGCTTATTGTAACTTCACTTACTATTTTTAAAATATTTGCTTTATTAATCTCTTAAGTGTACAGCCACAAAATACTTCAAGTGTAAACTTTACAAATGTACATCACATTAAATTTGGCCATAATCTGATGTTCAAAATATTGATAAGTTTTTCATGATATTTGTAAAAATATTTCACAATATATTTTTGTTGAAGCAATCCACTCACTTGATTTAAAGTTATGAAAATAACTATTTTCCTTGATACAATTTTGAGTTATTTTGGATTATATCGCAATAAATTTTCACGAAGTGCAATTTTGTTTAGCAATTGTCCCAGTTTGTATGTGATTTTGGATGTGTTCAGGAAGAGGAATTTTACTCCTATTACTGAAAAAAATCTGGGACAATGTAAGCTATCACTGAGAAGAGTGATATATTAATAATCAAACAAAGCTGATTAATTTTTGTTTTGCCATGTCTCCTAATGGAGAAACACATTCCTAAAATCAAAGCCAGCCATTATTTGGGGCAGTAATCGTGACTGCTTGACTTTAACCACAGCAGTTTGGTAACTCTCCACTTCTGTTATTGTAACCATTTACTAATCCTTTCTGTTTTAACAAGAAGACCAGTTGGTAATTGATAACAGTAATTGACATGAATAGGTGAATATCTTAATTATTCAGTGGTCCTTAACATCGATTCAGGAATTGGCCAGTGAATTCACACTTTTGTTAGCTCTTCAACCCAAGTCAAGAGGACATTTGTTCCAGCATTCTGTCAGTGAACCAAACAGTATACAATTGCTTTCTGCAGACAAAATGTTTTATAAGCTTATAGTTTTGTGCATGAAGCTGCCAGAATAATAAATAGGTACACCAGTGGATGCATGCTAATATAATGTTGTAAGCAGTTTTGTTTATAAGTGCTGATACTTCTTTCTTTCTATCATCTAAAGCAGCTAGTATAACAGTCATTACTTGCTAGTTTTCTAAACTAGACATGATTGATTGGGACTTTACTATTGAATGGTCAAATTCTGAAACTTTAACAACTTGCTATAAATCATGAAATTATTACAATACAACTTAATTGGCTAAGGAATGTTTGTTTCCTAAAAAGGCTGAAAAAATCTATCTGAGTGCTTTTAATTTACAAAATACATTTCTGTTAAGATGGCAATTTAAGTCTGGTGTTTTATCATGTAAAATATGCAACATATAGATAATCCATTCATTGAATCAAATATGCAGAGCGAACCTAAATTATTGTTACCAATAAGCTTTCTGAATTTATTAAACCAATTGCATGCTAGGTTTTAACAACAAATGTTTCAAATTAAATGAAAATTAAATTATGATCTTTTATTTGCTTTGCTAAGTAAACTAATCAAGAGATTTGTAAATATGAAAAACAAATGCTACAATTATGCTAATCTTTCTGTAACATATGGATAGGATTCTTTTTAAATTTCCCATGTAGTCATCTGAAAATATAAATTACATTGATAAGTATGATTATATATCTATTAAGAGATATTTTATCCTCATATTCCTAAGAATGTGGATTTTTAAACTGTAATTTAACAGGTAGTTAAAAATGAATAGATACATTGAGTAGCGATACAAAAAAATTCTGTTTACTGTGAGAATATTTCTTGAGAACATTTTATCTTATTCTGATTTTATAAATTAAATGTAATACTCTCTAGGAATGCTATAAATTGTAAGCTGTGTATTCTGTAATAGGCTGATATATTGCACTAAATTAAAGATAACTATAATCCTACTTAAAATGATTTTATGAAGTGAATTAATAATATTTGCAGAAATATTTGCAAATTATAGTTGTTTTTCATTACTTACTTGCCAGCCAGTGGTATAGTGGCTTTTGCACTGGACTTCAAGGCGAGTGGTCCCGAGATCGAATCGGACTGGCCTGTTGCACGCTTTCCATTCTTGCTGGGTTGAGTGTCTAGCTAGCAACTCAACTTAGTAATAAAAAACAAATGCTAAAGGAAGAACAAGGTTTCCTCCCAATGTACCACAAGGTGTAGAGAGGAACAGCAACATTATTTGCTTAAAACAATAATACAATTAAACTTCCATTAAATGCAAATTTCATTTCACAAATAACATGTTAATTGACAAAGAAGTTTGAAACTGCTTGCTTTATTTAAAACAAAACACACTGCTCAGAGAAGTGTGAATGGAGGGTGAATGAGGTCATGCAGGTGTTGATATGATTAGGGCTTGGGTTACACTGGTGATCAGAGATGTTGGTGAAGAAGATTAGGGCCAGAAGCAGACTGGTGATCCAATAAATAGATACAGGATGTACAGATTAGGGCCAGAAGCAGACTGGTGATCCAGTAAATAGATACAGGATGTACAGATTAGAGCCAGAAGCAGACTGGTGATCCAGTAAATAGATACGGGATGTACAGATTAGGGCCAGAAGCAGACTGGTGATCCAGTAAATAGATACGGGATGTACAGATTAGGGCCAGAAGCAGACTGGTGATCCAGTAAATAGATACGGGATGTACAGACTAGGGCCAGAAGCAGACTGGTGATCTAGTAAATAGATACGGGATGTACAGATTAGGGCCAGAAGCAGACTGGTGATCTAGTAAATAGATACGGGATGTACAGATTAGGGCCAGAAGCAGACTGGTGATCTAGTAAATAGATACGGGATGTACAGATTAGGGCCAGAAGCAGACTGGTGATCCAGTAAATAGATACGGGATGTACAGATTAGAGCCAGAAGCAGACTGGTGATCCAGTAAATAGATACGGGATGTACAGATTAGAGCCAGAAGCAGACTGGTGATCCAGTAAATAGATACGGGATGTACAGATTAGAGCCAGAAGCAGACTGGTGATCCAGTAAATAGATACGGGATGTACAGATTAGAGCCAGAAGCAGACTGGTGATCCAGTAAATAGATACGGGATGTACAGATTAGGGCCAGAAGCAGACTGGTGATCTAGTAAATAGATACGGGATGTACAGATTAGGGCCAGAAGCAGACTGGTGATCCAGTAAATAGATACGGGATGTACAGATTAGGGCCACTTTTAAGTTGTAATGATTTTTACGCCTTTGCAAATGAGGTCAATCATAGGACTGTAAATCAACAAGTTTGAGAAAGCATTAGATGTTACTGAAGAAGAACGAGGGCAGCAGGGAACATAAGGTAAGAGTGGGATAGTGGTCCCAACCTATAGCTTCATTGTGTCAACCTGATTAGAACCATAGAACATTACAGCACAGAAACAGGCCTTTTGGCCCTTCTTTGGCCAAACCATTTTTCTGCCTAGACCCACTGACCTGCACCTGGGCCATATCCCTCCAAACCACTCTCATCTATATACCTGTCCAAGTTTTACTTAAATGTCAAAAGTGAGCCCACATTCACCACTTCATCTGGCAGCTCATTCCACACTCCCACTACTCTCTGTAATAGGCTGATATATTGCACTAAATTAAAGATAACTATAGACTCTATAGACTCTCTGATTGTCCTGGGAATGCCCAACAATAATCACCTAGTCAACTGGATCTAACTTTCTGCACAATGGTCCAAGAAGATTGTTGTGGAGGGAATGATGTCATTACTTTCTTCAGTGATGCAGAAATTGTGCCGTTAATGAATCCGGACAACATCCAGGCAAATTTCCAGATTGGGACAATTTGAACCAGAATTTTCCGATCCTGTGCAGTGATCCCTACATACCAGCGGGTAATGTAACCAGTTAGACTGCTCTGAAGAAAGCAGCACTCTATCCCAATTTTAAAGCCTTTTTTTCTTTATTTTCCACCTTCTGACTTTTTTTTGGAAAAATAATAGAAATCATTGTTCTGTTGCCTGATTCATTCACTTTGTGAATACGATAGTTCTTAATCAATATGATCCTCACGTAATTATGTGAGTAATTATGTGAGTAGTCACGGTAACGATAGAACTGAATGATGAAAATACAAGTAGGGACATGTTCAGCACATCTTTGTGGGCTGAAGGGCCTGTATTGTGCTGTGGGTTTTCTATGTTTCTAAATATACCACTTGAACTTCAAGACTTGTGAAAGAAGAAATAATGCAGTCCAAACATTTTATGCTTTGTACTCAAATGTATCTCAATGAAACTACCGTAAGAAATATCAATATAATTTCTAACTTCTTTATTTTATAACTGTCTTTTATCACACAATAAAGAAGTGGTGTGCTATGTGCATTCCATTACTCCAGAAGCACTTACTGTAAATTGAAACAGACCTACACCCTATCTAATAATAATCTCTTATGATGTTTTTGGATCTTCGCTGTCTTATGAAATAAGGTGAAGTATTGAAAGGATTATAATTTTAAAATAAGTCTGACAGGCCACAGCCAGTGCAATGGTGTATAGAATGGATTGTTTTGTATTCTCATTGATGTTTGTATAATTCACTTTAAATGCCTAAGTACTGGTATTCCTGGGGTGTTTTGTTGGTGTGCTCTTACTACAGTTTTCTGAGATAATCTGCTGTTTTCTTATTCCCTAATGAGACCAAATATACTGACCAGTCAAGTAGACCTGTATGGAAGACCATGTAAAACTGTGAATCAGAATCAGAATCAGAATCAGGTTTATTATCACTGAAATATGAAGTTCAAGTTTAATTATCATTGAACCATACATGAGTATAACCAAATGAAATAGCATGGGCCAAGGTGAAAAACACATTACCAGCTGCACATAGAACATAGCACAAATAACACATATGGTTACAATTTCAGAAAAGTTGAGTGTGGGTCTTCATGCTTCAGTGCCTCCTCCCTTATGGCACTGAGGGTCCTTCATGATGGATACGGTATTCTTGAGGAACAGTATTTTGAAAGTGTCCTCAATGGTGGGGAGGCTTGTGTCCATGATGGAACTGGCTGAGTCAACAACCCTCTGCAGCTTCTTTAAATCCTGTTCATATCAAACAATGATGCTACAACTCAGAATGTTCTCCATGGTACAACTGCAGAAATTTGCTGGTCTTTGATAGTATACAAAAGCTCCTCAACTCCTAATGAACTAGAGCCACCAGTGTGCCTTCTACATGATTGCATCAATATGTTGAGCCCAGGATAAATCTTCTGTGGTGTTGACACCCAAGAACTTGAAGCTACTCACCCTTTTCATTGTTAACTCCTCGATAAGAACTACTGGTGTGTATTCTTCTTACTTCCCCTTCCTGAAGTCCACAATCAATTCCTTGGTCTTGCAAACATTGAGTGCAAGGTTGTTATTGTGCACCACTCAACCTACTGATCTATCTCACTCCTGTACACTTCCATGTCACCACCTGAAACTCTGACAACAGTGGTAAAAATGGCAAATTTATACATTCCTGTTGAGCTGTGCTTAGCCATGCAGTAATGAGTGCAGAGGGTGTAGAGCTGTGGGCTAAGCATGCATCCTGTGTTGATTGTCAGTAAGGAGGAGATGATGTTTCTGATCTGCGTTGACTGTGATCTCACAAAGAGGATGTTAAGGATCCAGTCGCAGAGGGATGTACAGAGGCTCAGGTTTTGAAGTTTAACCATAGAACACTACAGCACAGTACAGGCCCTTCAGCTCTCTATGTTGTGCCAACCCATATAATCCTTAAATAAAAGTGCTAAACCCACACTACCCTATAATCCTGCCTTTGTTCATCCACACTCTTAAGTAACTGACCATTAATCCTGTATTCAGTCTTCTGGTTTGTCCTTCTTCTGGTGTGTTGATTAGTACTGAGGGTTTGATACTAACACTGAGCTATAATCAATAAACAGCAGACTAACATAGGCTATCACTGTTGTATAGGTGATCCAAGCTGGGTGGAGAGCCAGTGAGATTATGTCTGCTGTAGACCTGTTGTGGTCCGGTCTCCTCTGTATTTCCTGACAACTTCAAGCTGCCCATGATTGACTCTGATTGCGGCGGTTGAAGTCGATGCAGATGAGTAGAGTGTGTGCGGGTGTTCGGCGCCATCTGCCTGTGTTTGACCGGGCTTTCCCTCCCCCTCACTAGCTACTATCAGAGGAAAGCACAGGAGTCCTGAGTTTCACGTTACAAGGCTGTGGCTGTGGACTCATTTTGGGGTAGATTTTGAAGTTCATGTTGCATGTGTTTCTAGATTCTGGTTACTCTCCATTTGCTGTTTTGGTGCGGTTTGATTGGGGTGATATGTACAGACGGAGCTGCCTCAGTGAAGACGGACTCTGCAGTCTGCATTCAGCAGTCAGTTAGTGGCATGAAGCTAAACTGAAGAGTCCCAAACTCCCGGTTTGATGTTTGATGTTCAATGTGTTGTCTGCTTGCTTTTTGCCATTTGTGCAATTTGTTCCTTTCGACGTTTTCTTTGAATGGGTGCCAAGGCGTTTCTTTGTTTTGTGACTGCCTGCGGAAGAATGAATCTCAGAGATGTATTCTGTATACATACCTTGATAATAAATGTACTTTGAATCTTCAAAATATCAACTGTGTGTCCCCTTCTATAGATGCTACCTGATCTGCTGAGGGATTCCATCATTTTCTCCTCTTACTGAAGGAATTTCAGTTCAGAAATTAGTGCAAGCTGTATGAATCACAAACTTTGTAACGTGTCCATTTTTAAGATCATAAAAACTGTATAAAATTGCCTTGTTATTTGCATATCTCATTCACTAACATTTCTCAAAATCTGCCTTCAGTTTCCAAGGTTAAGCAGACCCGGGACCACATAGATCTTTGGATTAGATAAACTTTATTTGTCACATATACATTGAAACATACAGTGAAATTCCATCGACGACCAACACAGACTGAGGACTGTGCTGTGGGGTAGTCTACAAGTGTTGCCTTGCTTTCAGCATCTCATTAACTCATTAACTGTAATCCTAAATGTATGTCTTTGGAAAGTGGGAGGAAACATATGCAGTCATGGGAAGAACTGGCCTTACAGAGAGCGGTGACCATCATCCTTTTGACACATTGAAGATCTGGTTCCCATACCCCACTTGACCAGCAAGATCTAGTTACTGCAATCTCTTGAAATTCTGGTGTGCTCACTTCCCTGAAAATCTCCGGGGTCCAGGTTGCCGCGCTCCTTTATGATCACAGACAGTCCTGTTCCTGTGCTCCTGTAAATTCACCAGGACCCTAGTTTCTCTGCATTCCTTTACATTTACCTGGGCCCCAGTTCCTGCTCTCCCTTTAAGCTGCTGAGGTCTGATAAAGGGCCTTTGACCTGAAAAATTACAGTAGTTGCTTTTCTTTCTACAATGCTGTTTGTGCTGGTGAGTGATTGCCCCACCCCTTAAAGTTGCTTGATTCAGTTTCTTGCGCTCGCTTGAAATGCATTGGGTTCTGTTTATTGTATTTACTCACTGCCCATTACACCACTGGCGCTTAGGGCAGCAATGGAAGTCTCACATCTCCGTCTGTCTGGTGGTGCTCAGGCCTTCCTTCATCGTGCCAATAGCTTCCTCGCGGTTCTCCGTCATGAAAGACCTGCATAGAGATTCAGGAATACCATCACACTCAGATGTTGGAGGATTCTTCATTGCTATTTCAGTGACAGTTTTGTTTTACCAGTCAGGGTTGTTAGCCCTGAGTTGAACCCCCAAACCGGGATGACCAGTGGACCACTCTTACTCTAGCTTCTACACTTTGATCTCTTTGGCATGGGTGACCCTACCAAGAGCCAAAACATAAAGCCCTGACTCCAGCCAATGTAGTTCTCCAGGTCATTGAGTCACACAAGCCTCCAAACCAGAACAAGGTTGTGGTCCTCTTGCAGCTCTGTTTGTTTGCAGACTTTAAACTCACCAGCATCCCATTTGCCATGTTCCTTTTAAACTTAATGAGACCATTGGAAAACTTATTCTTAAACAGCAAATTAAAAGTGTGTTGTAGGATTAGTAGGAATAACATCCATTGGACTGTAAAATCTGTCAGTCTGGACACCATAATCTTGAGCATGTAAATATTGCATTGAACATGTATCACTTTCTAGTATTGACAACAGAATGAGCATGAAATGAAATCTAATGAGAACCTAACTTGATTTGCATTAAACTCAGCTTTTTCCAGTTTATTTCAAAACGTTTGAAAATTTATGTGGCTGCAGAGCTTAAGACTATATTAAATTCCTAATTTATATATAAATATAAATGCTTCATACATCACTTAGATGTGACAGGTGAGCTCTCAGCAGCTACCGTAAGACTACTTGTAGCAACAGGAGGGTATGTCACACACAAGGGTAGGATTTTTCTCAGTGATCTATGACCGAACATCAGTAAGACATAGACAAGAATTATAGTTAAAAAGGGAAACTAAATATACTGTGTTCATGGAATGACTTGTCACACACCATTGCTGTTAAAACACCTTGGATGGTAAATTGCATCCACTGCAATTCCTGGCTTAACAAATTATGCTTTCTCGAGCACCTCCACACCATCCATCAAAAGTGGAATTTCTTGATGGCCGAACATTTTCATTCCAATTCCCATTTCCAATCTGTCATGTTTGGCCATGGCCTCCTCTTGTGCTATGACGCGGCTACTCTCAAGATGGAGGAGCAACACTTCATATTCCATCAGGGTAGCCTCCAACTTGATGGCATGAACATCAATATCTTCTTCAGGTAACTTTTTCCCTTCCCCTTCCCTCTTCTTCTCTTCCCCACTCTGGGCACTTAGCTCTTCTCCTCACTTGCCTATCACCTCTCCCTGTTGCCCCTCATTCCTCCCTTTCTCCCATAGTTCACTCTCCTCTCCTATCAGATTCCTTCTTCTCCAGCTCTTTACCTTTCTCACCTACCTGGCTTCACCTACCATCTTCATCTACCAGGGCAGTTAGCCCTGTCTTTTTACTCTGGCTTTCTTCCAGTCCTGTAGAAGGGACTTAGCTCGAAATATCAACTGTTCATTTCCATAAATGCTGCCTGACCTGCCTAGTTCCTCCAGTATTTAGGGAGTGCTGCATTATATTTCCAGCATCAGCAGAATTTATTGTGTTAACAATTCGCAAATCTGTTCAAAGATGCTTCATACAATTATGGGCCAGAACCATGATGTGACTTTTACAAGTGAAGATGAAATTCTTAGGAAACCACAAGCTGGACAGAAACTACATAGGAGTGAAAACAAGCAAACAATAATGTGACCAAGGCTTCTAACAAATATCAAAATAAAAGAATAGTGGGAATTGCTGTATACTTTTTGGCACAAGTATTGAGAAACAGAAAAATTGAACAAAATTGGGAGATTATAATTGGCCTGCAGGGATATCAATAATCTACAACTGACAACTGTGTTAAATCACTTCCACAATATGTGACTGAAGTTAGCAATGTTGCAAATGCACATCCTTATGACAGGTATCACAACACCAATGCTTGTTCAGTAAATCAGCTTTTATACAGTGTGCTTGCAAATGTGGATATCAGGCAAAATAATCATCTTCATCATCATTGTTACAATTGCAAACCTAATTGCGTTATAATTTCCATTATTCCATTTTCGCAACTTTCTTTACCACCTTCAGAATCTTTCTTTTAAATGGCATGGCTTTCATAGCAGAGGCAGTTGAGATTTTCAAAGAAGTAAATTCAGGGCTAATTAGAGCTCCAGGAGAAAAAAAAGCAATTCTTTGTAGCTGGAATTTGAACTTTGTATTTTGTTAGAGCCATTTAAAAAAACTAAAGAAACTGATGTAGGTATTTAAGATATTCCATTTTGAACAATTAACTATGAATAATTCTAATTAGGCAGCATAATTGTTCGTTAGCTCCTCAAATTAAACAGAAGATTTTTGAAAACTGTTAAAATATTACAAAAGTAGCAATTACAAAAGTGTTATCACTTAGCAGCAGGCTCAATCACATCATTAACAATAGGAAAGTCCTTCAGAGTGTATTTGCCATTTCAATGTGAGTACAGTGAATTTATAAGCTGTGATACAATTTTTTCTGTCTGCAAAATCAGCAATAAGTACAGATCCCTCAGCTACTGAACAATTTGCATTGTACTAAAGTGCCAGGATTTTAGGCCTGCTTGAAGAGAACACTTGAATGAAGGGCATGAGGATAGTCACCGATCTTTCTTGCACAGTGATATTCTGTTGTAGGATGTGCAATAGAAGCTTGTCTTCATTCACCAGAACTAGAGTAGCAGCTGCTCCTGCAACGTTAACTAGCTCCCTTGTTTGCAGGAAACTACATTCCTGTAACATTTGCATCACCGAGTGGAATACACTAGTAGCCACTTTATTAGGTACAGCAGTGGAACTCGGTGTGATCTTCTGCTGCTGTAGTCCATCCACTTCAAGGTTTGACGCATTGTGCATTCAGAGATGCTCTTCTGCACACCACTGTTACAACGTGTGGTTATTGGAATTACTGCCAACTGGAATAGTTAGGCCAAGCTCCTCTGACCTTTCCCCTTAACAAGGCGTTTTTGTCCACAGAACTGCCACTCACTGGATATTTTTTTTTTGGTTTTCACACTATTCTGTCAAATCTAGAGACTGTTCTGCATGAAAATCCCAAGAGGTCTGCAGTGTCTGAGATCCACAAACTACCTAATCTGGCACCGATAATCATTCCATGGTCAAAGTCATTTAGTTCACAGTTCTTCCCCATTCTGATATTTGGTCTGAACAACAACTGAATTTCTTGACCAAGTCTGTATGCTTATCTGCATTGGGTTGCTAATGCATGATTGCCTGATTATATATTTGCCTTAATGAGCAGGTGTGTGGGTCTACCTAATAAAGTGGCCACTGAGTGCAGTTCAAACATTGGCATGCTATGTAGGTACCAGAATGTGTAGTGGCACTTGCTTGCTGTCTCTGGAACATCCTTAGGTGAGTTGGTCGTGAACACAAGTGGCACATTTCACTGTAGGTTTTGAGGTACATGTGATAAATCAGTGATCTCCATCCTTTTTTAGCACAACACTCCCCTAAATCACCTTCATACTTGCCAATATCTATCTTAGGCATAATATACTTTCCAAGGCTCCCATAGTATAAAAATATGTCTACCAAATGCTAACATGAGAAAAATGTTAGCACCAGCCTCCACGTTCAGCACAGAATTCTCTGAAACTTCCACCATCTCCAATGGGATCCCACCACCAAGCACATTTTCCCTGCCCCCACTACTTTCCTTTCCACAGGGTCGCTCCCTACATGACTTCTTTGTCCATTTGCCCCTCCCCACTAATCTCCCTCTTGGCATTTATCCTTGCAAGCGGAACAAGTGCTACACCTGCCCCTACACTTCTTCCCTCACTGGCATTCAGGGCCCTAAACAGTCCTTACAGGTGAGGCAACACTTCACCTGTGAGTTTGTTGGTGTCATTTACTGTGTTCGGTGTTCCAGGTGTGGCCTCTTGTACATCGCTGTGACCCAACTAAATTGGGAGACCGCTTCACTGGGCATCTACACTCCGTCTGCCAGAACCAGCGGGATCTCCCAGTGGTCAGCCATTTTAATTCCATTTCCCATTCCCATTCTGACTGTCATGATGAGGTCGCACTTAGACTGGAGGAACACCTTATATTTCATTTGGGTAGCCTCCAACCTGATGGCATGAACATCGATTTCTCAAGCTTCTGGCAATGCTCCCCAAAAATCCCCCTCCTCTACATTTCCCATCCCCTTTTCCCTCTCTCACCTCATCTCTTTGCCTGCCCATCGCCTCCCATTGGTGCTCCTTTCCCCTTTTCCTTTCTTCCATGGCCTTCCGTCTCTTTCACCAATCAACTTCCCAGCTCTTTACTTCATCCTTCCACCTCCAGGTTTCATCTATCACCTGGTGTTTCTCTCTACCCTTCCCCCACCTTTTAAATCTGTTCCTCAGTTTTTTTTCCCAGTCCTGCTGAAGGGTTTCGGCCCGAAATGTCAAGTGTACTTTTTTCCATAGATGCTGCCTGGCCTGCTGAGTTCCTCCAGCATTTTGTGTGTGTTGCCTGGATTTCCAGCATCTGCAGATTTTCTCTTGTATAAGAAAAATGATTCTGCTTTAGATTTTTATTTGCCTTTACACCTAGTTAGACAGTACCTGTGTGCAGTACAGCAGTCTCAATATTAATGTGATCCTTGAGCTTGATGGTTTTTAGCAAGAGTTGAAATATGTGGTTCAAGTTGTGACAGCAAAAGACTTAAAGTCCCCACACATAACAATATCCAAGCAGTTTCTGTTTTTGTGAGGATGTGGTTCACTGCACTGAAGCCTCTTTCAACAGCGTAGGAGGATGAAAAAGCAACAAAGAGCAGTTTAACTCTTCTCCAAAGACCAAGAAACTTCATATGACAGTGTAGCCACATACCATAAAAGCTGACATTTGAAAAGTATTTTTGCTTCTTCATAATTGTGATCACTGGACCCGAAGTGCTCCTCAAAACATACCTCCGTCACCTAACCTATCTCATTCCCTAACGGGAGATCCAACACTGCCCCTTCTCTAGTTGGTACCTCTATGTATTGCTGCAATTTAAAATTTAAAATTATGAGAGAGAGAGAGATAGATAGAATTGACTTTTTCCATTGAGAGTAGGGGAGATTCAAACAAGAGGACATGAGTTGAGAGTTAGGGGGCACTTCTTTACTCAGAGAGTGGTAGCTGTGTGGAATGAGCTTCCAGTAGAAGTGGTAGAGGCAGGTTCGATATTATCATTTAAGGTAAAAGTAGATAGGTATATGGACAGGAAAGGAATGGAGGGTTACGGGCTGAGTGCAGGCCAGTGGGACTAGGTGAGAGTAAACGTTCGGCACAGACTAGAAGGGCCGAGATGGCCTGTTTCCGTGCTGTAATTGTTATATGGTTATAGATAACATCATACTGTAGTAATATTGGTATTATTCTAATATGGTCTGTATTTCATTTCAATACATAATTTGTTACTCAGTTATTGTCTTATATATAACCTCAAAAAATTCAAGTAATCCTGAAATTCCTTAAACCTTAAATTAAAAACAGATGTTTTCCAAAGTACTCTATTAACATTCATTCAGCACAATTTAACATATGTTAAATACAGAGATATAAAATAAAAAGGGAGAAAAATTAGGTTTCCATGGTAGAGTGACCGATTAAAAGATTTTTCCACTGTGCTCCTTTTGAGTTTTTTTTGTCTTGACTGAGATTCAGATTTATTTATTGATCACAGTGATATCCAATAGGGCAATACCAGCTCCCAAGTGGGGGGGGGGGGGGCAGGGCAAGAAGTATCCTATTGGGATGTTAGAGGATATAGAAGTTGTCAGGAGGCATTGAAGATTCTTAGGAGGTAGTGGTAAGCGGCACCCTAATTTGAGGCACGAGACCTGGCCAAGTGTTAGTAGAGCAGGGGCTTCCAATATCAAACAAGATTAAACTTCTACGTGGAGATATGGCATACCTAGTTCAATAGTTCCACTTAATATCAGAGAAATGTATACAATGTACATCCTGAATTTAAATTACCTAACCAATTTGTATGACAAATTGAACATTCTAAATATGAAACTGCAGGGTGAGAATTTCAATTTAATCCAGGCAAAAAGTGCAGTGTCCGCTTTTATCAGAAAATTGAAAATATATAAGCAAAACATTGGAAGAAGAATGGCCTCACAGTCTCCCTGCATGGAAAGAATGGCATTCGCTTTCACAGATGGTGATTTGCAAGAGTACTGCCTATACCTGCTATCACTGAAAAAGTATCTTCTGAATCGATTCAAGGATTTGAACAATCTGGAAATTACAGAAAGGATAATTAACCCATTACTTTGCAGGAAGATAGCTTGCAAGAAGAAATTATCGAAATTCAGAATTATAACCATATAACCATATAACAATTACAGCATGGAAACAGGCCATCTCGGCCCTTCTAGTCCATGCCGAATGCAGACGCTCACCAAGTCCCACTGACCTGCACTCAGCCCATAACCCTCCATTCCTTTCCTGTCCATATACCTATCCACTTTTACTTTAAATAACAATATTGAAGCTGCCTCTACCACTTCTACTGGAAGCTTGTTCCACACAGCTACCACTCTCTGAGTAAAGAAGTTCCCCCTCGTGTTACCCCTAAATTTTTGCCCTCGAACTCTCAACTCATGTCCTCTTGTTTGAATCTCCCCTACTCTCAATGGAAAAAGTCTATCCACGTCAATTCTATCTACCCCCCTCATTATTTTAAATACCTCTATCAAGTCCCCCTTCAACCTTCTATACTCCAAAGAATATAGACCTAACTTGTTCAACCTTTCTCTGTAACTTTGGTGCTGAAACCCAGGTAACATTCTAGTAAATCTCCTCTGTACTCTCTCTCTATTTTGTTGACATCTTTCCTATAATTTGGTGGCCAGAACTGTACACAACACTCCAAATTCGGCCTTACCACGCCTTGTAGATTACATCCCAAATCCTATACTCAATGTTCTGATTTATAAAGGCCAACATACCAAAAGCTTTCTTCACCACCCTATCCACATGAGATTCCACCTTCAGGGAACTATGCACCATTATTCCTAGATCATTCTGTTCTACTGCATTCCTCAATGCCCTACCATTTACCATGTATGTCCTATTTTGATTAGTCCTACCAAAATGTAGCACCTTATACTTACCAGCATTAAGCTCCATCTGCCATCTTTTAGCCCACTCTTCTAACTGGCCTAAATCTCTCTGCAAGCTTTGAAAACCTACTTCATTATCCACAACGCCACCTATCTTAGTATCATCTGCATACTTACTAATCCAATTTACCACCCCATCATCCAGATCATTAACTTTTATGGCAAACAACTTTGGACCCAGTACAGATCCCTGAGGCACACCACAAGTCACCAGCCTCCAACCTGACAAACAGTTATCCACCACTAATCTCTGGCATATCTCATCCGGCCACTGTTGAATCCATTTTACTACTTCAATATTAATACATAACAATTGAATCTTCTTAACTAACCTTCCATGTGGAACCTTGTCAGAGGCCTTACTGAAGTCCATATAGACAACATACACTGCTTTACCCTTGTCAACTTTCCTAGTAACCTCTTCAAAAAATTCAATAAGATTTGTCAAACATGACCTTCCATGCACAAATCCATGTTGACTGTTCCTAATCAGACCCTGTCTATCCAGATAATTATATATACCAGCTCTATAAAACTCTAGTTAGGCCACACTTGGAGTATTGTGTCAAGTTCTGGTTGCCTCAGAATATGAAGGATCTGGAAGCATTGGAAAGGGTACAGAGGAGATTTACCAGGATGCTGCCTGGTTTAGAGAGTATGGATTATGATCAGAGATTAAGGGAGCTAGGGTTTTACTCTTTGAAGAGAAGGAGGATGAGAGGAGACGTGATAGAGGTGTACAAGATATTAAGAGGAATAGACAGAGTGGCAACCAGCGCTCCTTCCCTAGGGCACCACTATTCAGTACAAGAGGACATGGCTTTAAGGTAAGGGGAGGGAAGTTCAAGGGGGATATTAGAGGGAGGTTTTTCACTCAGAGAGTGGTTGGTGCGTGGAATGCACTGCCTGAGTCAGTGGTGGAGGCAGATACACTAGTGAAATTTAAGGGACTACTAGACAGGTATATGGAGGAATTTAAGGTGGGGGGTTATATAGGAGGCAGGGTTTGAGGGTCAGCACAACATTGTGGGCCTAAGGGCCTGTAATGTGCTATACTGTGCTAAGCAACACACACAAAATGCTGTTGGAACGCAGCAGGCCAGGCAGCATCTATAGGGAGAAGCACTGTTGACGTTTTGGCCGAGACCCTTTGTCAGGACTAACTGAAAGGAGAGATAGTAAGAGATTTGAAAGTAGTAGGGGGAGGGAGAAATGCGAAATGATAGGAGAAGACCGGAGGGGGTAGGATGAAGCTGAGAGCCAGAAAGGTGATTGGCAAAAGGGATACAGAGCTGGAGAAGGGAAAGGATCATGGGACGGGAGGCCTAGGGAGAAAGAAAGGGGGAGGGAAGCACCAGAGGGAGATGGAGAACAGGCAGAGTGATGGGCAGAGAGAGAGAAAAAAAAGAGGAGGAGGAAAAAAACTAAATATATCAGGGATGGGATAAGAAGGGGAGGAGAGGCATTAACAGAAGTTAGAGAAGTCAATGTTCATGCCATCTGGTTGGAGGCTACCCAGCGGGAAATTAGGTGTTGTTCCTCCATCCTGAGTGTGGCTTCATCTTGACAGTAGAGGAGGCCATGGATAGACATATCAGAATGGGAATGGGACATGGAATTAAAATGTGTGGCCACTGGGAGATCCTGCTTTCTCTGGCAGACAGAGCGTAGGTGTTCAGCAAAACGGTCTCCCAGTCTGCATCGGGTCTCACCAATATATAGGAAGCCACACCAGGAGCACCGGACACAGTATACCACACCAGCCGATTCACAGGTGAAGTGTTGCCTCACCTGGAAGGACTGTCTGGGGCCCTGAATGGTGGTGAGGGAGGAAGTGTAAGGGCAGATGTAACACTTGTTCCACTTACAAGGATAAGTGCCAGGAGGGAAATTGTTGGGAAGGGATGGGGGGGACAAATGGACAAGGGAGTCGTGTAGGGAGCGATCCCTGCAGAAAGCAGAAAGGGGATGGGGGGGAAGATGTGCTTGGTAGTGAGATCCCATTGGAAGTGGCGGAAGTTACGGAGAATTATACGTTGGACCTGGAGGCTGGTGGGGTGGTAGGTGAGGACAAGTGGAACCCTATCTCGAGTGGGGTGGTGCGCAGATGGGGTGAGGGCAGATGTGCCAGCAATGGGAGAGATATGTTTGAGAGCAGAGTTGATGGTGGAAGAAGGGAAGCCCCTCTGTTTAAAAAAGGAAGACATCTCTTTTGTCCTGGAATGAAAAGCCTCATCCTGAGAGCAGATGCGGCAGAGACGGAGGAACTGTGAGAAGGGGATAGCATTTTTGCAAGAGACAGGGTGGGAAGAGGAATAGTCCAGGTAGCTGTGAGAGTCTGTAGGCTTATAGTAGATATCAGTAGATAAGCCGTCTCCAGAGATGGAGTCAGAAAGATCAAGAAAGGGGAGGGAGGTGTCAGAAATGGACCAGGTAAATTTGAGGGCAGGGTGAAAGATGGAGGCAAAGTTAATGAAGTCAACGAGCTCAGCATGCATGTAGGAGGCAGCGCCAATGCAGTCGCTGATGTAGCGAAGGAAAAGAGGGGGATGGATACCCGTATAGGCTTGGAACATTGATGCACTATCAATTACTCCAAAAGACTGAAAGTAGAATAAATACTGAAAGGCTTTTATTAACAGCAAAATGGATCCATTTCCATACTGTATGTGTGTCTTGGACTGTGCAAGGAGCAGTGACGCAATCGCCTTTATTCAGGGGTCTGTGGGAGGAACCACAAGAGCAGTCAGCAGAGGGATGTGTCCAGGCATGTCCAGACAGACATACATGGTTTTACCACATTCACTCCTCCTTTTCAAAAAAGAGTTTCCTGCGGGGTGAAGTGACTGACAATATTTAAAACAAGTATATTTACAGGTTAAGTCTATCAGGCAGTCAAGTCCATCGCTGTGATCTATATAGCACCGGTGACGGTGGTTGTGTTGGCTCCGGCCTGACTTGAGCTGCCAGCACGTTAGGCAGCGATGATCCCTCATGCGTGTGCATCGCACCCGGTATGGGAGTGTCATGAGGTGTCTGTGTAGGGCTTGGAGTGCGCGGTGTTTCGTGGGTATATATATCGATGGGTACAGGGTTCGTAGTCACCATGGAGTGTTCAGGGTAGGGATCTGGTGCTCCTGCGGGCACCAGGTTGCGGATGGAGATCGTGTCCTCCCACCCATCAGTTAAGACCATGTAGGCATCCTGGGGATTCGCATGAAGTAGGTGAACCCTCTTGACCATCGGGGAGTGTTTATTGCTCCTCGCATGTTTCCAGAGCAGCTCTGGCCCCGGGGACATCAGTCAAGCCGGTAGGGTGATCCCATTGGTCAACTTCCTGGGAAAAGAAAAGAGTCGCTCATGAGGGGTGGCATTGGCTCATCGCGCCATCGTAACTCGGCTGGTCTCTAATCATCTAGTAGGCCTATGGATTGACCCTGGAGAGGAGAAATCTGTGCTTTGTGGCAGACTCGGTCACTTCAATCTCCTCCAGGTATGATTCGAAGCAGGCTAGCCAGAGTTCGAAAGCGTTTCCGGCCTCAGGTGTTTGAGGGTCCAGGTCTAATTTGTCGGGTCTCAGGACGTGCTCCCTGCCTTAAAATTACTGTTAATAAAATTGATGCACTATCAATTACTTTAAAAGACTGGAAGTAGAGTAAATACTGAAATGCTTTTATTAACAGCAAAATGGATCCATGTCTATATTGTATGTCTGTCTTGGACTGTGGGAGGAGTGGTGACACAGTCACCTTATTCAGGGCTCTGTGGGAGGAGCCACAGGAGCAGTCAGCAGGGGGACGTGTCCAGGCATCTCCAGACAGATATACATGGTTTACCACAAACATGGACTGTTCCACAAAGCCAACAAAAAGGCAGGCATAATTGGGACCCATACGGGTGTCCATGGCTACACCTTTGGTTTGGAGGAAGTGGGAGGAGCCAAAGGAGAAATTATTGAGATTAAGAACTAATTCCGCTAGATGGAGGAGAGTGGTGGTAGAAGGGAATTGGTTAGGTCTGGAATCCAAAAAGAAGCGGAGAGCTTTGAGACCTTCCTGGTGGGGGATGGAAATATATAGGGACTAGACGTCCATGGTGAAAATAAGGCATTGAGCCCCAGGAAACTTAAAATCATTGAAAAAATTCAAAGCGTGTCACAAACATAGGTGGGAAGGGATTGAACAAGGGGGGATAAAACAGTGTCAAGGTATGCAGAAATGAGTTCGGTGGGGCAGGAGCAAGCTCAGACAATGGGTCTACCTGGACAGGCAGGTTTGTGGATCTTGGGTAGGAGGTAGAAACGGGAAGTGCGGGGTGTGGGAACTATGAGGTTGGTGGCAGTGGATGGGAGATCCCCAAAGCTGATAAGGTTGGTGATGGTATAGGAGACAGTGGCCTGGTGCTCTTTAGTGGGGTCATGATCAAGGGGTAAATAAGAGGAGGTATCAGAGAGTTGTCACTATGCCTCGGCCAGGTAGAGGTCAGTACGCCAGACTACAGCAGCTCCCCCCCTTATCAGCGGGTTTTATAGTGAGGTTGGGATTGGTGCGGAGGGAGCGGAGAGCAGAGCGTTCGGAAGGAGTGAGGTTGGAATTGGAACAGGGTGTGGTGAAGTCGAGACCATTGATGTCCCGTCGGCAATTAGCAATAAAGAGATCCAGAGCAGGTAGAAGACCAGAGCGGGGTGTCTATGAAGAGGAGGAGGGTTGAAGACGGGAGAAGGGGTCATCGGTCAAGAGTAGGAGAGTCCTTGTCAAAGAAGTAAGCTCGGAGAAGGAGCCCGCGGAAGAAGAGTTCAGCGTCATGGCGTATACGGAACTCGCTGAGGTGTGGGCAAAGGGGGTCAAAGGTGAGGCCCTTACTGAGGACAGAGCGCTCTGCCTCAGAGATTTGAAGATCGGAGGGAATGGTAAAGACCCAGCACAGATGAGAGGTGGGATCAGAGGGGGGAGAGAGGCTGGTGGTGTTGGTAGAGAGGGGAGGGTTGGGCGAGAGGAAGATGGAGCCTCTGAGGGCCCAGGAGCTGACAATGGGATCTGAGGGAGAGGGGATTGCCGAGTGGTGGTGGGGGAAAGGGAAACGGGAGTCGCAACCACAACATGTGAGACCCAGCCTGGAGTTCAAGGCTCGAGTCGCAGTCGGTGGTTGCGCAATCGCTTTGAAGCTGGTATCTTATCTACGCAAATGTTATCTTATCTGTTATATTATCTAAGCAAAATTAGTTCCTCAATCAACACAGTTGCAAATCAGCATTGAGGTAACACTGCCAACTGATCCATAATGTATACATTTGAGCAATATTGACTGAAATCTTCATATTCCAACTGGAAGCATGACTGGGCCATTCCTTTTAACATATGAACTCAAGTAGTTTTATGTTGAAATCTCCATTTCATTTTGCACAAGCTGTGCGGTCCTGTAAATGGAAGCATATGCAGTACTCTATCCATTGATACGTTGAAAAGGATCTATACTGGCAAAAAATACCTATTAGATCAAGAAGCTCATTGCTTGAAAAAATAAAATGGATTTCATTGTACTGTTCAGTCACTCTTAGCCATGTGCTGAGGTGTAGGTGATATTTATTTTATTTAGTGATATGGCATAGAACAGGCCCTTCTGGCCCTTCGATCCTCACCACCCAGCAATTCCCCAGTTCAATCCTAGCATAATTACGCAATTTATGAGCAATTAACCTACTTATTGGTACATCTTTGGAATGTGGGAGGCAACCAAAGCACCCAGAGGAGACCCACATGCACTCGGGAAGGAATGTACAAAGTTGCTTGCAGAGGGCACCAGGATTGAACTCTGAACTCCAACTGTAATAGAATCACACTAACCACTACACTGCTATGGCACCCCATTTGCTGCTCTTTTTTAAACGTCTTCCTGGATGAAGAGTGGAATTTGAGTAATTCACCCAGACTAAGGGTCTGACTGGAGAAGAAACACTAACTGTTACTCTTTCTACTGATGTTGCCTAACCTGTTGAATAAATTCAGTACTTTTTATTTCATGAAGCTAATCCACTTGGACACACTGGGCTGAAAAGGGGAACGACTATAAGAACTGTGTTGTAGATTGTTTCTCGATATGAAAACAATATTGCCTGTGAGAGATGCAAATTTAACAGAAGGCATAATATAGATTGGTTACGTAAGTATCAAACAGCTTTGTGAAAGCTTGTGAGTGTTGTACAATTTGGCATGTTGGCTTTTGGCTAGCCTGCATCAAGCAGGGCAATAGTGAGGCTTCTCCTGGGGTATGGCGTATAGTTATATACAAAGTATGTCATTAAAAGAGAAAAATCAATGCAGGATTTGCCAGGGCTCAAGGGCCTGAGATCGAGGGAGAGGCTGGTCAGGTGAGGTCTTCATTTTGGAGTGTAGGAGACTTTACTGAGGGTGTATAAAATTATGAGGAGCATTGATAAATTTGATGCAGGCTTTTTTCCTTAGTAAAAGGGAACCAAAAACTAGAGAGCAGGGAAAATTTGGGAATGGACCTGAAGGGCAACTTCTTCATGCAGAGGTAGTGCATATATGAAAATGCTTGATCGTAGTACAATAGCTGCATGTCAAATAAATTTGGAAAGGTATATAGTACATGGATGGGAGAGATTTAGAGGGACATGGACTGTGTGCAGGTAAATGACTAGTTGAGATTGGCATCTCAGCATGGATGAGTTGGGTTCCTGTGCTGTATTTGTTGCAAAATGTGGAGCAAGGGTGGACCCAAACGCAGGACACAAACACGTTTCATAGGGTTAACTATTTAGAGTTTATTAATAGTTACAAGGAAAACCCTGACGCAAGGATAGAACAGAGAGAAATCAAGGAGAGAGCAAAGCAGAAGCGGGAATAAGTGTAATGGACTAGGACTCAGGCCCTGGACTTAGACTGGGACTCAAGGTCTGGGCTAGGACTTGGAACTCGGCGACCCAGACTTGGACTAGGTTCTAGGAACTCGGAGCCTGGACTCGGAATACGGACCTCAGAGCCTGGAACATGGAACTCGGGACCCAGACATGGACTTGATACTTGGAACTCGGGACCCTGGACTTGATACTTGAACCTTGACGCTTGGACTTGAACCACGAAACCTGGACTTGGACTTGGACATGAAGAGACAGTTCCTAACTCAGGGTAGCGGCAAACAACCTGGCCTACCCTGCGGAGGAGAGGACAAGAAACACTGAGCCAGGGCACCTCCTTAGGCACCTGATGGAGTCGGGACTCTTTTTGATACAGGGTCAGGACACTTCTAGGGCACAGGGCTGAGACCCCTTTTCGACACAGGACATAAAGACGGAGACCACACAACAATAGACAGTTCTGGACACAAGTTTGCTCCAAGCAGCGGGGAGCTCTTGACTCACCCTGGTGGGTTAACTTTGACGGACCTGCTCTGGCAAGGGAAGGCGGCTTACTGGCGCTTGCTCCAGGGAGGAGATTTTGCTTGCTCCGGCAAGAAACTTAGTTGGCTCCAGCAAGATGACTTTGGCTCGCACTAGCTTCAGTGACTTCATTAACACTCCATAACGCTCTCCCCTGAATGGCTGAAAGCTGGAGACTTATAAACCACCGGTTCATTCGAAAGTAAATTGCCTTTAATCACCAAGCCCGAGGGACACGGGAAAATAGGGAATTAAAGGGAAACAAGGAGTCAACGGTCCTGATCATAACACAAACAAAGGAAATTTAAAGGGAACCCAATCTGGACCATGACAGTATTATGGATAAGTGATAGGAATTTCAGACTATGCTCTGTGGGAAAGATTGCTCCAGGTTACTGACTTGATCTGAATGAAAGTAAAATGAAGATTTTCATGTAGTATTAATGTTAGGGCAGTTTTATATGAAGTAATCATTGAGTTAACAGGACCAAATGTATGTAAATATAAGTCAAGATAGTTTGCACCACTCTCCTAATCTCTCCCTGAGTTATTCCGGCATCTGCAATATTGTGCCCTTCCATAAATGTCTGATACCTATGTTTTCTCATTTTTGGTTGTTCAACTCATGTGGAGACAATGGAGTGCAGTTAATAGTGAAGAATACTGCTCACCCGTTAGTATGTGGTCTAGAAACATGGCTTATAGAAGAGTAAATGTAATCTCTGTACCACTGCATTATATAATCTCCGATGAGAGGGGTATTAAGTGCTGTGGACCAGATGCAGGTAAATCGGACTTGGCGGAAAACCAAACCAACATAGACTAGATGAGCTGAAGGGCCTGTTTCTGAGCTGTTGTGCTCTAAGACTCTAAGAATCCTTTCCATTAGTTTGCCTACCACTGACATAAGACTCGCAGGTCTATAATTCCCAGGATTATCCCTATTACATTTCATGAGCAATATTTGCCATTCTCCAGTCTTCTGGTACTATTCCTATGGCCAGGAAGGACAGAAAGGTTATTGTCAATGCCTTAGCAATCTCTTCCCTCACTTTCTGTAGTAACCTGAGGTATATCCCATGTAGCCCTGGAGATTTATATAAGTGTGAATATAAACTCTGTAACCTTCTAAAAATTGTTTAATTTGCTCCAAGGTAAGGGAAAACCAGCTTCTCTAAAGCTGCAATGACAAATTACAGGCAATATTATAACACAGTACAGTCAGCCCTTCTTATCTGCAGGGGATTGGTTCCGGGACCCCATACGGATACCAAATTCGCAGATGCTCGTCCCTTATTCAACCTGTCTCAATGCGGTGGATCTTAGAACCCAGCGGAACCCCAGACATTATTTAACCTGTCTCATTGCAGTGGACATTAGGACCCGGCGCCAGAGCTCTGAATGCGCAGTGTTTCTGTTCACGAAAATAATCACAACCTCGATTGAAAATAAAGTGGAAATAATAAAGCGATTCGAAAGAGGTGAAACACCATCGGTCATTGGAAAAGCGTTAGGCTACGTCGGTCAATGATCGGAATAGTTTTAAAGGATGAAGTGAGAAAGGCCCTGCCCCGATGAAAGCTACAATTATTACTAAGCAGCGCAGTGGTTTAATTATTGGGTTTTGGGGTTTTGAGTTTTTGATCCTCCACATCAACCCGCCACAGATGGTGAGCACACTTGAAAGCGGTCTGTCACTGGCTCACACTCGGGAATGGTTCCACAAGGTTGGAACAACATTGTGGGCCAGTGCTTCTCTATGTTGTACCTGTATATTCTATAAGCATAGCATTTAGAGTCAATGAACAACAAGGACGAAAGCAGAAGGCTGCGGGTGTTCAGCTCCATCTGTCTGCATGTCCTCTCTCTCTCTCTCTCTCTCTCTCTCTCTCTCTCTCTCTCTCTCTCTCTCTCTCTCTCTCTCCCCCCCCCCCCCCCCCACCGTCAGATGATGGTGTCTTGGCCAAGGCTTAATGAACTAAGCTGAACATTCCTAGAATGTCAGTGACTTTGTGATTTGATGATTTCTGTTCTGTGTTTCTCGCTCGTTGTTTGCTGTTTGTGTGATTTGTTCTTTTTTTGTGACTTGAGTGTTTGATGTTTTCTGTGAACAATTCCATGGTGTTTCTTTGTTCCTTGGCTGTCTGTACGAAGATGAATCTCAGGGTTGTATACTGCACACATACTTTTATAATAAATGTGCTTTGAAATCTTTGAATCTTTTGAACACTACAGCAGCTGATTTAGATCAGGCTTCTGCCGTTGCCCTTTTCTAAGCCATCTTGTGTTGACCTTGTGCCCAACACCATCTCTAATTCTCCATCCTAACTGCAGGCCACTTTTCACCTTCCAGAATTACAAAACTTGTTATATTATGTTTTTTAAGTAGATTCTTAAGTTTGTGCATTCATTACGATTAGCAATAATCTTCAGACAGTGTAATATTATGAGATATGTCATGATTTGGACAAGACATTATATTGATGCACCATCTTGTAGTATTAAATAACTTCAACAACACAGTTAGTAACAAAATGTTTGCAGCAAGAAGTTGTTACTTTTACTAATTGGTTCAAATTATATAATATAGCCTAAAAATAAATTTATTAAGTATTAAAACGGTAGACCATGTTATTAGATAATAACTAAAATGAGTATGCCAGTGCACTCATGGTTTTGTCACGATTTTGTTCTTCTCTTTCTAAAAGGCTTGATCATCATATGATGCATAGTGCCAATTGAAATATCACAGTGTATGTTTGTTTGATTTGCACTTTGTATGGGATGGTGTTGAAAATTCTACATGAAATGCATATTTTAATACAAGCATGTACCTTTTTGAGGTGTCAAAGTGTTTGTTGTTATACATCTAGTGCGGTACTGTAGTGGGTAATGCTTGTCACTCTCACTTTCAGCTTCCACCACTGGCTAGCAGTCTTGCAAAAAGGAGAGCTGAGTGTGTAAGTCTGTCCCTGCCACTATACAGCCTCTCCAACACTGAGCCTCATGTAATGTCTCCTCACTGGTGACACGAGGAAACGGAATTCCTTTTGGACTCAGACAGAACTACAAAGGATGGGGAGGAGGTCTGGTCCCTGCACATGTAGCACACAGGCCCACCGGTGTGTGGACATGCCTGATGCTTGTGAACGAGATCACTAGCTGTGGGCAGCCTCGGGAGAAATGAAGGCTACGGGAGTAAACCCAGACAGCAGATCTGGAGAGGAGCCCCTCAGGCAGCTGTATGTCATTGAACATCCTTCCAGCAGCTCCTACAGCCAAGCTGATGCCAAACGTATTGCTTCATAAGCTTTCCTTTGGACTACACTGGTGAGGCCGAGAGGGGAATCTTGGGCATCTCAGGATCTCCATACCTTCCGCCCAGGCTTATGATGATGATCATCATCACCCATTGTCCTTCAAGACAGTTGGATGCCAACCACCACCATTCTGAGCCTTGCACACAGTAGAATATCATCACTTTGAAGACTCATCCAAAGATATTGTCAGCCTCTGGGCAGCATTCCCTTTCTATGTATTTCTGTGCACATTAGAAAAAGTTGTCTATTTAGCTCTTGATAAAGGGCTATCTTTATAATAATATAATTTTTCCAAATGTTGTGGGCCTTTGAATTGGAGATTGTGGCATTTGATCTTGCAATCACAAAGGTGTTAATGAATAGCTGATGTGGTCACAATGGGGTTTCTACATTCTGCAGAAGGTAGAAAGAATTGGCCATTGAAATGACAGAATCACAGCATGTTTACAGGAGTCTTTTGGACAGTCTTGTTCTGTAATGAGAGTCCTTGACGAGGATGGCTTGGGCCCAAATGCTGGAGTATCCAGGGCTAGGACCGAGGCATGATTTCGAATTAGATTGAGAATCAGAGCACAAACATGCAGGTGGACTGGGAGAATCAGGTAGGTGCTGGACCCCAGGATAGGGAGTTTGTGGAGTGTCTAAGGGATGTATTTTTGGAACAGCTTGTGCTTGAGCCAACCAGGAACGAGGCTATTTTGGACTTGGTGATGTGTAATGATCAGGAATTGATAAGTGATCTTGAAGTAAAGGAGCCATTAGGAAGTAGTGATCATAACATGATAAGTTTTTATCTACAATTTGAGAGGGATAGGGGCAGATCAGAGGTGTCAGTGTTGCAATTAAATAAAGGAGACTACGGAGCCATGAGGGAAGAGCTGGCCAAAGTTAAATGGGCGGATGCCCTGGCAGGAAAGACAGTGGATCAGCAGTGGCAGATATTCTTGGGCATAATACAAAAGATGCAAAAGCAGTTCATTCCAATGAGAAGGAAGGATTCAAAGAGGGGGAAGGGGCCACAGTGGTTGACAAAGGAAGTCAGAGATTGTATAGCATTAAAGAAAAAGAAGTATGACAGGGCTAAGATGAGTGGGAATACAGATGATTGGGAAAGTTTTAAGGAGCAGCAGATCTTAACTAAAAAAGCAATACGGAGAGAAAAAATCAGGTATGAGCTCAGTCTAGCCAGGAATATAAAAGGGGATAGCAAAAGCTTTTTTAGCTATGTGAAGAGAAAGAAGATAGTTAAGAACAATGTTGGCCCCTTGAAGAATGAATTGGGAGAAATTGTTATGGGAAACAGGGAAATGACAACAGAATTTAATGCGTACTTTAGATCTGTCTTCACCAGGGAGGACACAAGCAATCTCCCAGATGTATGGATGGGCCAGGGTCATAAGATATCAGAGGAATTGAGACAGATTGACATTAGGAAAGAAACTGTGATGAGTACTGGTAGGACTGAAGGCTAATAAATCCCTGGGTCCAGATGGTCTGCATCCAAGGGTTCTAAAAGAGGTGGCTCAGGAAATTGCGGATGCATTGGTAATCATTTTCCAATGTTCCTTAGATTCAGGATCAGTTCCTGAAGATTGGAGAGTGGCTAATGTTGTCCCACTTTTCAAGAAGGGAGGGAAGGAGAAAACGGAGAACTATCGCCCTGTTAGCCTAACGTCAGTCGTGGGGAAGATGCTTGAGTCCATTATTAAGGACGAAATACCGGCACATCTAGATGGCAGAAATAGGATTAGGCCGAGCCAGCATGGATTTACCAAGGGCAAATCATGCTTGACTAATCTGTTGGAGTTTTTTGAGGGTGTAACAAGGATGTTAGACGAGGGTAAGCCAGTAGATGTTGTGTACCTAGATTTTCAGAAGGCATTCGATAAGGTGCCACATAGGAGATTGGTGAGTAAAATCAGAGCTCATGGCATTGGGGGCAGGGTTTCAACATGGATAGAAAACTGGTTGGCAGATAGAAAGCAAAGGGTAGCAGTGAATGGGTGTTTCTCGGACTGGCTGGAGGTGACTAGTGGGGTACCACAGGGCTCTGTATTGGGACCACAGCTCTTTACGATTTATGTCAATGATTTAGATGAGGGCATTGAAAACTATATCAGCAAGTTTGCTGACGATACTAAACTGGGTGGCAGTGTGACATGCGAAGAGGACGTTAGGAGAATACAGGGAGACTTGGATAGGCTGAGTGAGTGGGCAGATACTTGGCAGATGTCATTCAATGTGAATAAATGTGAAGTTATCCACTTTGGAAGCAGGAACAAGAGGGCAGAGTATTGTCTGAACGGTGTCGAGTTAGGTAAGGGAGAAATGCAAAGGGACCTAGGAGTCCTAGTTCATCAGTCAATGAAGGTGAATGAGCAAGTGCAACAGGCAGTGAAGAGGGCAAATGGAATGTTGGCCTTTGTTACAAGGGGAATTGAATACAAGAGCAAGGATGTTCTTTTGCATTTGTACAGGGCCCTGGTGAGACCACACCTGGAATATTGTGTACAGTTTTGGTCTCCAGGTTTAAGGAAGGACATTCTGGCAATTGAGGAAGTGCAGCGTAGATTCACTAGGTTGATTCCTGGGATGGCAGGGCTGTCTTACGCAGAGAGATTGGAGAGATTGGGCTTGTACACGCTGGAATTGAGGAGATTGAGAGGGGATCTGATTGAAACGTTTAAGATAATTAAAGGATTTGATAGGATTGAGGCAGGAAATATGTTCCAGATGTTGGGAGAGTCCAGTACCAGAGGGCATGGATTGAGAATAAGAGGTCAGTTATTTAAAACAGAGTTGAGGAAGAGCTTCTTCTCCCAGAGAGTTGTGCAGGTGTGGAATGCACTGCCTCGGAAGACGGTGGAGGCCAATTCTCTGGATGCTTTCAAGAAGGAGCTGGATAGATATCTGATGGATAGGGGAATCAAGGGATATGGGGACAAGGCAGGGACTGGGTATTGATGGTGAATGATCAGCCATGATCTCAGAATGGCGGTGCAGACTCGAGGGGCCGAATGGTCTACTTCTACACCTATTGTCTATTGTCTATTGTCTATAAAAGAAATACTAGACGAAATCTTGAGTAGCTTTAGAATTGAGCACCAAACCTCACTTCAGGTGCTCCTTAAGTGCCCAATCCTTGGCACCCAAAACATGACTGCCAATTAGTAGGACTGTCCTGAATCCTTAAAGGGGCCACACCAGCTAGCCGTACTCTGGGGAGTCAGCGTACCTAAATCTTGGAAGTTGCCGCTAATGGGTACATGTTGTAACATGTTCTACTTGTCTCACAGACAGCGCTAGAAGTGCAGAGTTACACCATCCTTTCAATCCACAGTTGTTTCATTTATGAGTCCCAAAATATCAAGAACATTCCCCATTAACACATTGAAGTAAGTAACCCTCCAGAGTTTATCATAAGCATAAATAGACATATTCATGCTAAAATTGGATTAGATTTTCATAGCTTGAGCAAATAAAATGGTCTTCTTTACGTCCCAACTCTTTCTCATCTATCTCATGGGAAAGATTTAAAGTTCTTCCTCAATATCTGTTATCAGGGCAAAATTACATCATTATTCCACATAACTCTTAAATTATTTCATGTTGAATAGGAAATTGTGCACATACACAACCATTAATAAATCAAGTAGGCATGGTCATTCAATGCGTAGTGATTGTTTATTTCATACTAATCAGTACTACAAAAAGATTTGATGTAGATAGCAATTAATATATTAGTAACAGACAATGGTAATTTTCTAAAACAAAAACTTAGTAAGAAGTAGTTATTCATATTTGAAGCCTTTTTAACCAGCATATACATTTCTTTCTTTGACTTATCTAAGGTATAAATAAACTTATCTATTAACCTGCTCTGTTCTGTGATTATACATTCCAGATGGGAAATGCAAGCAGACTCAAGCCTTGAAGCTGAAGAAAAGGATATGGTAGATCACCTACAAAAGAAATATTTTACTGAGAACAAAGAAATTTAGTATGACAATAAAACTAACCAATAATATGTAACTGGTTCAATTCTGCTTTCCTTTTTTTCTGTCAATTGGAATTTTTAAATGTCTTTCGGAAAAGTTTAAAACATTACAAAAACATACACAATTATATTCATAACTAAGCTTACACTATTTTCTGAGGAAATTGTTCTTTAATGCCTGTATCATAAAAGCAAGTAATGTGAAGTTAAATTGGAATTGGATTGTTTTTCTGAAAATAAATTAGTTAGATTTGTGGCATTGGGTGAGAATTACATTATTTATCTCTTACCCCGAGGCTTCAGGTATTTAAGTAGTATACGGAAATGCCAGATAGCTGTGGTTTGGACATGCCCTTCAAGGAAAGATAAACCAATCCTATTTACTGCTCCAAATAACCAATAGCCCTTGCAAAATTGTGAATGTTTTTGTTCAGGTTTTGTAATTCCTGTAATTTGTAATAAATCATTGTGCACATATTAAAATTTGCCTCATATAAGTATCACTCCTTGGATTTTAATAATAAACAGACATTTTATAAAGGCATGGTCTGCACTCCTTCTGTAATGGTGGACATTCAATGTCAGTGAAAAGTGTGATAATTTATCAGTGATCATTACAGACTATATTAACAGCTGTGGATAACTATGTGAACATGATATGAGTGATAGAGGCATCAATGAGAACTGTTGAATTAAGAATACCTGCATTTATTGTGCTAATCAGTTCTCAGTCTGCAACCCCAAGCTTCCATCGTTTTGGTCCTATGTCCAACTTCTGTTTGGAGCTCTCTGTCCCTGTCTGCCTACACTTTTCTAACAAAGCTCTCCAGGAGATCGATAGCATCTCAGCTTTCATCATGCAAATTTTAAAGCAAGTTGATAAACAAGTGGGTTTCACACAGGCTATTGGTTGTGATTTTGTTTTTAGTAGCTTCATAGTTTCAAGCAAGGCACATGAAGGCACACACTAGCGGGTGCCAAGATTATAGCTATAACCTTAATAGAAATTAAATCTTACTCTTTTACTGTGAGGTACTTAAGGCTGTTATAATCGGGGAGGTAGTTGGGATAAACTCCCACTTCCTCATAAATGCTCTCATTTGTGTGTGTCTCAAATAGCCTTTGACAGCCAAGTCCAGCTCCTGGCCTTCAGGTGTGGTGGAACCATTTCTACTGACAGGAGAAGGAACAAAGACAGGTTACTAGTGTCTTAAAACAGTCTCTTTAAGCAAATGGGGCTTATCGGGCACAGTTGGTAACTGATCTAAGAGAAGGAAAACTAATGTCAAACTTTCGCTGCCTTGTAGCTATACCCACTCATGAGAAAGGCTTCCGAAGTAAATCCTGAGGAAAAATCCAGAGCTGGAGTCCCTAAGGCAAAGCTATGTTGAATTCAATGCTGACTGACAACTTCCTGCAATGCTGCTGGTGTCAAACTGTATCGGTCTCAGCCGTTTCTTTGGATTCATCAGCTGAATGGAAGGGGAACCTGCTCCATGGGCAACAGCTTGTTCTCCA
Organism: Hypanus sabinus; assembly: GCF_030144855.1. Taxonomy (NCBI): domain Eukaryota; kingdom Metazoa; phylum Chordata; class Chondrichthyes; order Myliobatiformes; family Dasyatidae; genus Hypanus; species Hypanus sabinus. The sequence continues at coordinate 3,095,356 of NC_082710.1, forward strand.
TATTGTACTGGCCTGGCTTGCATATCATGTAGACAGCTAGGATGCAACATCCATGGTCGACCGCATCCAGTGGAGGGCCTGCTGCTCTGTGAATGTACTCTCCTTCCTGGAACCACAATTCTTTCCTCTTTGCTCCACATGTTTATCTCTGATCATGTGGATTTAAGTAAATGCTGTTCTCCTCCTTTCTCTGTTACTGCTTGTTCTAACGTTATTAGACCATAAGCTCAGAAGACATAACATAGGAGCAGAATCAGGCCATTCAGCCCCTCGAGTGTTCTACCATTCCATCGTGGCTGCTTTATTTTCCCTTTCGACACTATTCCCCTGCCTACTCTATTCTATTTAATTTAATCACCTGATATTGCCTGTTAAGATCATTTTTACAAAAAAACAAGGACTTCCTTCTTTTGATATTCTGCAGAAATTAGCAGATTGTCAAATTGTATGATGTTGCAACACTTTCTATTTTTAGAATTTAATTTTTAATGGATGGCCCCACTAAGCAATTTCCCTGCCCAAAGCGCTGATTAATAAAACTTGATAAATGTTGTCTCCTGCAACTGTAAATAGACAGTGGAATACAGTAGTGGGGTTTTTGACAGACCAGGGCATGGTCTATGTTTGTAGCTTGGAGTCCATTTTCTTTCGAAGCACTTACTGAAGGTTAATTACACCCAAATTAGAATATTTGACTGTTTATCCATCCTAAGTATTATTCTTCAGTAAATATATACAGATCTTTCTGGGATAATTACCAAAGACCCAGTAATGGATTTTAGCTTGGAATACTTATGGCTTAATTAGCTTAGAATTTTGCAGTTACAATGAAAGCAAAGCTGTTAGTGCACTCTGTCACTTGTGTATAAAAATGACAGCAATTTTCAGTGACTGTGAATACATAATTAAATATGCAAGTCTGCATGTTGCTGTTAGTGTTACCCTTTCCCTCCACAGAGCTGCAGTTTTTCTTAGTCTAATCCATGCAATATTTGCGAGTTAATATAAATTTCCAAACTTTACACACTGCGTTATCCCAACCAGTAGCACTGATAGCTACAAAGAACTGCTTT